>NC_141391.1:58885890-59522219 GCF_034619465.1 Leptosomus discolor
GGCAGGGCAGGGCGGGGCGGGGCGGCCCATGGCGGGGGGGTGAGGAGGGGCCGTCGGCAGGTGCGGGTCGGGCGGGCGGTCCGCGCTGGCGGCGGCGGGAGGATGCGCGAGTACAAGGTGGTGGTGCTGGGCTCGGGCGGGGTGGGGAAGTCGGCGCTCACGGTGCAGTTCGTGACCGGCACCTTCATCGAGAAGTACGACCCCACCATCGAGGACTTCTACCGCAAGGAGATCGAGGTGGACGCCTCCCCCTCCGTCCTGGAGATCCTGGATACGGCGGGCACCGAGCAGTTCGCCTCCATGCGGGACCTCTACATCAAGAACGGGCAGGGCTTCATCCTCGTCTACAGCCTGGTCAACCAGCAGAGCTTCCAGGACATCCGACCCATGCGCGACCAGATCATCCGCGTCAAGAGGTGACTTGCCCGGCGGCCGCTCCTCCGACGGCCGCGCCCGACGCCCACCTGCGGCCCGGCCCGCCGGGGCCTGCGGGCCCCCCGTCCCTCCTTTCCGCTCCCTCTTCCCCCCGCGCTGGGCCGCCCCGCAGCTCCCGGATCTCCGGCCCGGGGGCTGCCCACGCCCTGCCCGCTGCCCGCTCAGGTGCCTGCCCCGCGGCTGTCTTTCCCCAGCTGCTTCCCTCCCGCCTTCCCTAGTGGCGCCCCTGGGCGGCAGGACCCCCCCGCCCGCCCCCGCCGGTGCCTCGCCTGCAGCCCCGGGCTGCCTGTGGGCGGGTGCCGGCCGCCAGCCGCGGGGGTGGCGGAGCGGGAGCAGGGGGCTCCAGCCGCTTCCGCTGCTCGCCCTGCCCCCCCCCCCCCTCCCGCATCGTTTGCTTTTACGATGCGTTAAGTTTGGGGTGCTCCTGCGTGAAATATGGCAGACCACAGAAATACGGCCTGCCCACGGGCTGGCGGGCGGCGGTCAGTGCCACGGCTGTAACCGGGGGTGGAAAAGCAGTTCCCCGAACATCGGGATCGGATGGGTCCTCGAGTGCACTTTCTTAGTGGACGTGCTGTAGTTGATTTGTCAGGGAAGCGCTTGTGTGTTTTCGTGCAGCGCACAAGTCTTCAAAGGCAGGCAGAGATCTGTCTTTTTGGATACCTGCATAGGTCTTCCGTGAACTTCCCACTGTTCTTAAAAGTGCCTTTCTTGGTAAAGAGATGACAGCTGTGAGCACTAGGCCTTATGTATGCCAGTGTTTCTCTTAAATTTCACACAGTTGCCTTGCCAGCCACTCTGTTAAGAGTGAATCCACAATGGTGAAACACCGGTGCATACTGCCAGTTTGTTTTTATAACCACTACGTTGTTTAGATATGCGTCAATCAGTTAGATGTCAGCAGCTGAAATGCAGCCAGTCACACTAAAAATAGGGGTAGATACACCATTTGAAATCATAGCAACCGTTTGAACCATAGCGTGGATGAGAAAATGCCGCTGGCCAGATCATCGCAGACAGAGATCTGTTATTGCCCGTGGAGAGAGGTTGTAATTATGTCGCAGAACTGGTTGTAGCTTTGGCTTGGACATCTGAAAGGGAAACCCTTGTAAATAACTTGGTTGGACCACAGCTGTTGGATTTGCATCTGAATGTAGAGTGGAGCATAAAAGGTGATAATGGCTAATCATATGGTCGGCTATGGTCTGTTCACAGAAACTACCATTCCAGACCAAGGCCTGGGGAAGATGTGTTGAAATTGGGGAGGAGGGTGAGTAGGGGAAAGGGGAGGGAGGAGACAAAGCACTGATATTTTTAGAGACTTACAACTTTCTCATAGTACATGTTTCTTAATTTGTGTCCTAACTTTTTCACTGGATATTTTTAAAGACCAATGCAATGAAGTTATTTTGAATTTATTATGGGAAATGCATTTTCCTTATCCTTGTGATCCTTATTACTTGCACGTACCTTATAGAAGAACATTTTTTCTTTATGGAGTTAGGGTAGATGTTATTCATTAATAAATGCTTTTGGTTTTCCTGCATTTAATCAGGAGACTAAATGTGGCAGTCTCTGAATGCCTAGCCGTGGCTTTTGCAGCTTGCATTGTATCTTGCAATGGAGCATCTGCATTGAGACCCCAGCTGACAAGCTGTAGATAGGTGAAGCAGAATAGAAAGCAACTTGTACTTCCATAGTTGTATTGACTCAGCACTACTGAGAGTGAGTCTAAATGCTGCTCTTATTTTTCTTCTGCCATCTCTTTTACTGCAAGACTTCAGCTTTTGGCATTTGGTTAGGTACTTTGTGAAAGATGTACGAGCAATGTTTTACTCCTAGATTTCACTTATGCAGAGTAATCTAAAAGCATCTGAAATTCTGAAAATGTTAGCAACTCCTGAAAATTTTGAGTTATATTTGAAAGGGCTGTGCTGTTGACTTGGAATTTTAACAAGATGTTACTTCAGCAAGGGTATCAGATCTTTCCTTGTCAACTTACCTTATAATTGTGGGGTTTATTGTTGTTATGTTTTAGAACTTGTCTTAATTTCACAAGCAGTGTAAGACCTAATGTGCTGTTGACTTAAGCTTGCATCCTTTTTGCCAGTTAAACTGGAAGAATGCATATGTACAGATAAAATATGTATCTGTACAAGGACTTCTAAATTATAATTTACAGTTGCACAGATGCCTTTAATCCATATTGAGAGTCCTGTTTGCTTAGGGATTTTGCATGAGATGCACCTGAAAATGACAACCATATGCTTATATTGATACAAAGCCATGATCTAAAAATCTCTGGACTTTCATTGTACCTGAAAACCAATTGACCAAGTCTCAAATTGGTAGGTATCTCTGCATTTTACATGTTGTCCTTGCTATTTTTTTTTTAATTAAAGAATCCCTGTGTTATTACATAATTAGAGAGCAATTTTAATTACTCTCTCAAGGAGTAGAAAAGCCCGGTGAAATTCCCTCTTCAGGTTCAGATGCACACTTGAGTCTTCTGCTTCCCTGGTCTAACCACCACATACCAGGGCAAACCTAAGCTAAGGGAGTCCTTCACTTTATAGGAATGAATGACATGTTCATGGGTGAAAGAAAGGAGACAAGTGGACCTTTACTTAACTCTGAAGCTTAGTGGTTGGAAGAGATTGAGCTCGCTCTTGCCAATATAGTTTCTGTTCCCATTAAATGGCTATTTAATATTTAAAAATGCATAAATAGACTTAGGACTGAAATCCAGGTCTCACAGTTTGCAGAGAAGTTTCCTAATGGCAAAACTACAAAGTCAAGCTTCTTTATGTACTGTGTAGTGTGGGAGCCTTACATCCCTTTCAGTCGTGGTGCACAGCTTTATCAAGAGTGGAGGATGCCTCCATAGGTTTTAAACAAGTAATTAAAGTTCTTTCCTGGGAAATGGTTTAAATGTAAACCATATTCTTCTTCTTGAAGTAAATAAAATGGTTTTGTCTAGACCTTTCTAAGAATGAGTCAAGGTGCTTTACCTTCAGTAAGCAAGCCCTTCAGTCAGTTCTGAGTGGATGGGTGCACCCCCGGCAGCTCTGCCTAGGCACAGGTTGAGGAGAAGGGAAAGGTTTTAGAAGGTTTTTCTGTACTCTGGGACAGTTTCCCACCGCGCAGAGTGCTGCCAGTGTTGGATGAAGGATCGCGGCAGTAGAAAATCACAGCTGCCGTTTTTCCTCCTCCAGATGCTGCTTCTTACAATAGTTTTTACCCAAGGAGTGGCTTGGCTGTAGCTTGTGTTGTACAAAGCAATCGCTTCTGCAATCAGCAGTTCTTGCAGTGCCTACAACTAGCCCTCCTTATCTGCAGCCTGGGCTTTAGTGTCAGTACCTGTGGCTCACGAAACTAATGAAAGGGGATGTGCCCTAGGTGGGCGAAGCCGTGGATGCCTTGTTTTGCTAGATAAGGAGTGTGATCAGAAGGTAGGAGGACAGTGGCATTGTGCCCTAATGTAGGGTGGTGAGTCTTGCAGGATGAGACCAAAGGTTGGTCTAGGAACTTGAGAGCACCTCCCTGCTTGTTTGAAGCTGTTATCACTGATGATGATAGCAAAGTAAACAGTTTGGGAGCTGCTATTCACTGTACAATTGACTGCTTATCTGAAATGCATTGTTCCAACCCCATGATTTTAGCGTTTAAGTCACGTAGTAGTACTTTCTGGATCCCACTTGTGCCAAATATGTCCATTAAGCTTTGTTTCTTCTGATTCTTGCAAATGCTGAGGGTTTGTACTGTTGGGAAGACGGAATGTACATAAGTATAATTTTTTTATGTGGTAGCTCTGAAGAGTACTTCTTACTTTCTGTATACAAGAAGGGTAAAGGGAATCAACTTCTTTACGGCCTCCTGGTGAGATATTACAGAAAATACGTTACCTGTGCATTTGTAGGTGCTGCAACTCTGGGACCTTCTTTCCTTCCAAAATGGATTTGCAAGCTTGGTGGCAAAGAACTGTCTGTTTTTGCTGCAGACAGAACTTGCTGTAGTTTCAGGATGAGCTGTTTTCTGGAGAAACCTTTTCTTGGTGAGAGCAAGGCTAAACTGAATGAGTGGGCCCATGCCAGTGAAGGTCTGCAGTGAAGGAAGAACAGAAGCTGTCAAATCAAACTGATTGGAAGTGGTACACGCCAGTTAGATGTCAGAGTTTATAAATAAGTAGTGAGTATGCAGATTAAGCAGTGTAATTTTTTTTTTTTGTGAAAAAAGGAGTTAAGTAACTTCTAACACTTTTGTGTTTGTCTTTTGTGTGATTAGAAAGCTCTCTGAAGAGAATCTGCTGATATTTACCATATACTGAATTTTAATTTTGGATATGACTTTGCCAATGTTTTTCTCCCATGAAGGTATGTTTAAAGCTTGTTGGGTGTATATTCTAGGTGTTTATTTAGTCCTCAATAATGTAATTTCTCAATCTGTCCTACAGGCTTTAATATATATATTTAGTAGAGCCCCATGAAATAGAGAAGTAGTATTATTTCTATTCAAGTGGAAAAATAAAGCACAGAAATAAAAAAGCTCAAAGTTAATTCAGATTTCTTCACTTGCTATAGTTTCTCTAGATGTCTGACCAGTACTTTAAAGAAGGACTGGTATGTTCATGTTTTGGAGACTAACAGATTCTACTTAAATAGTATTTTTGAGAAATAATTGATTTAAAATAGTGTACAAAACTTTTCATTACTTTTTCTCTAGAAAGCAAAGACCAGAAAATTTATTAATTTAGATTAGCTGAAAATGTAGACTAAAGATAAAGGTATGTTGCTATGAAATATCACAGAAATAAGTCTCTGAGTTGAGAATGTTCTTTGTGGTGTTTATCATCAGGATGGAAGTCTGCCTCCCAGTCTAGGGATTCTGTGTGGTAATTTAAAACATACAAGAGATGTAATTATTGAAATTTATTAATTGTGAAATCAGCATCTAGAGTCAGTGATAATTGATGTATTTAGTGACTTAATGGTGAATAAGTCTGAAAAACTATACTTGGAATTATAAATTGCTCAAATGCCTGGTTTGAAGATACTGCTTTCCAAGTACTGTGAAATCTAGGTGTGGTTTTTATTCAAAGACCATACGGCCTCTTTTAAGCAAGGTTGAATTTACCCATTTTCTGAAATTCTATGTCTTTCTCATCTTTATTTTAAGAAAATATTTTTCTAATTTTGAGAACTATTTAGAGAATTCTTCATAAACACTGCTACCACACATTCAGCCACAAACATGGCTCCAGCCTTCCAGGAAGAAATACCTAAGTGTTCAGTGGCAGTGAAACTTGGATAATCCTGTTCCTTCTGAAGTACTGTATGCAAAAGTTTGACAAACGTCTCGGGACTTTCATAGATGCTAGCTGTGTAGAGGTGGTAAAATAAAAACAGACTGAAATCCTCAAGTCTTTTTTAGCAAGAGTTCTTTTTCTTGCAATAATCTCAATGTAGTGGATTGATTAGTCATCCTAATGTGAAAAAGGCAGGGCAGGTAATAAGCATGGCCCTTGTTCTCTGTAGGATGCCTGTCCAAGCTGCCAGCCACTCTTGTGCACCCATCAGATGAAATTTAGGACAGATTAATAGATTTTTAAATCCCATTGGACACTTCTGCATATTTCTGAGGAAAAGTAGGAACCTGGATGGAATTCTGACATGGTGCACATATCGGCCATTGTGTTAAAATATTTAAGATGGGGAGGAGTGGCTGGAGAGCTGCCAGGCAGAGAGAGACCTGTGAATGTTGATTGACAGCTGGCTGAACGTGAGCCAGCAGTGGGCCCAGGTGGCCAAGAAGGCCAATGGC
This sequence comes from Leptosomus discolor, assembly GCF_034619465.1. Lineage (NCBI taxonomy): Eukaryota > Metazoa > Chordata > Aves > Leptosomiformes > Leptosomidae > Leptosomus > Leptosomus discolor. Next base: position 58,892,146 of record NC_141391.1, read on the forward strand.
ATCCTGGCTTGTATCAGGAGTAGTGTTGTCAGCAGGAGCAGGGAGGTGATCATGTCCCTGTACTTGGCTTTGGTGAGGCCACACCTCGAGTACTGTGTGTGGTTTTGGGCCCCTCTCTCCAAGAAGGACATTGAGGTGCTGGAGAGGGTACGGAGGTGGGCTACCAAGTACCAAGCTAGTAAACGATTTGGAGCATGTCTCATATGAGGAATGGCTGAGGGATCCAGGGCTGTTTAGCCTGGAGAAGAGAAGGCTGAGAGGAGACCTTTTTGCTCGCTACAACTACCTGAAAGGAGGTTGTAGCAAGGTGGGGGTTGGTCAGTAACAAGCGATAGAACAAGGGGAAATGGCCTTAAGCTGTACCAGGGGAGGTTCAGGCTGGATATTAGGAAGAATTTCTTTACTGAAAGAGTGGTCAGGCATTGGAACAGGCTGCCCAGGGAGGTGGTGGAGTCACCATCTCTGGAGGTGTTTAAGAAATGGGTAGATATTGTACTTAGGGACATGGTTCAGTGGTGTCGGTAGAGCTAGGACAAAGGTTGGACTCGATGATCTTGAAGGTCTCTTCCAACTGAAACTGTTCTATGATTCTATGATTCTAAGTAGAGCAGAAGAGCTATACTGGCCTTTTTTTTTTTTTACCTTTTTTTTTTTTTTAAGGGACACCTGTGGATAGCTGTTTCTCAGGCAAGAACCTTGTTGATTTACAAGAAAATGCAAATATTTTAAGCATCTGTAGAGAGAGAAAGAAGCGGTAAACACAAGTAGTCAGTTGTATCAAATTGACCCTGCGTATAACATCACAACCGTCAGCTGTATGGCCATCTCTTGTGTCTTATTGGAGAACTGATACATAGACTGTCCCCTAAAAAGTGTCTGTAATAGAAAAAGTACAAGTTTGCAGGATACAGGACATTACTGTAAATTTTATTATGTTTTATACACATATTTTTAGTTTCTTTTTGTGCTCTTATGCTTTTAACATAACTTTACAATACTTCTTTATGGCTCTATAGAGTTTAGATTTTTATTTTTGTGAATCCACCTTTGTTTTAATTTTAAATTAATGAACTAATTCTGTCAGACAAAATTATAGGTGTCTTGATTTAGCTGGGGAATTCATACCTAGACAATCCTCTAAAAAATGTCTCTGACAGTGTGCAATTTTAAGCTATAGAAGATTATTTTAAAGTTGCTTGGCTTAGTCTTAAACTTGGATATTTCAAGGTGCTCATGCATGCTTGGAACACATTACCTTTAATGTTTTTGTGTAGAAGATTTTGAATTAAATTTCATACTTGCAGAGTTCTCTTGATTCTGTTTCCCTCCCCCCTGGCTTTCTTGATAGCTTGAAATATTCATGCTACTTTGAGTTACTTTCTGTGGAAACCATGAAAATTTTGAGACGATGCTTATAGCCAGAGTCTTCTAATGTGGTTTTTTTGACTGCTTCCACACCCTCCCACCTAATTGTATAGGTATTCCTTTCCAAGATTTATTTATTTTACTTTGTAAGGTAAAGTGACATGATAGTTTCTGTATGTGGGCACTGAAAATAAATCTTTTTATCCCCTCCTGCTTTTTAGGTGTTCTTTGGACTTATTGAAAAGGCCAGGTAGGCAAGCTCCTTTTGTATGCATGTTTAGTTTAGATTGTGCTAGTTTAGAGTATAGCATATCTTTTTTATGATGTATCACTTAGCTTCGTCTTCTCTTTTCAGGTCTTAATTGCTGCTGTAGCTCATGTTGTTGTAGAGATGTGTGAATAAATATGGATAGCTACAATTGTCAAGTAGTAGAACAGTATGTGTCAAGACTTCTTAAACTTGTTTTCAGTTGTGCAGTGTTGCTTGATTGTGTCTGTGTTGTAAAAATGCTTTTTAATGTATTAAAGACCAAATATAATAGTGACTTTAATAGTTTAATGATTTTTGTAGTTCAGTGCAGTAGTATAGCATTAATGCTTGGGATTGAATGTTTCTATCTTGCTCTTCATTAAGCTGTTTTGACACAGATTTTTGCAATGAATATTTGGAAAATTTTATTAAAAAAATCATTGCTCATTAGAATTTCTGTTTTGCCTTTGAATTTTTGTTTTGCCTAGAGGACAATAATTCTTTAAATAGTGTTTTTTATAGCCAACACAGTTGGCAGTAACTTTCATCTTTTCTTTCAAAATAACACAATTCTCTACTCTTTAGTTGGATAGTATGTGGATAGAAACAAATTTTGTTGTTTGGTCATACATAAAACATTCTGGGTAACAGTATGTTTAGTTAAAACTCTTATGTTAGCAGGTATACTTTTTTGACTGAAATTTCAGAAATAGACATTCTTTGGCAATTGGAAGTTTTTTTAGATGAAAATTTGAAATGTCTGAGTGGGTAGCTCTCCCAAAAATCAGTAAATCCATTCTTTTTTCTAGTTTTCCCCTTAATAATTCAGTGTCGGTTTTTTAAATTTTTGCACCTAAGAACAAAGCTAGGGGTACTGATTACTTCATTTCTGAAATATTGCTCAAACATTTTTTTTTTCCTTTTTCCTCCTTGTAAATTGTGTAGGTGGTATGTGATAATAACGTTTTGAGAGAGAATAGGGAAGCAATTGGGGATGCAATGTTAAATTACCCTGGCATGTAGTGACTTGTACAAAGATTTACGTGATTAAGTAACAAGAACTATAGCTATCTGCTTCATGTTCTCTTTTTCGTTAGCTTCCTGCTGGTCAGGGTTTTTGGTTATTTTTTTTTTCCAGAGGTTTCCGATACAGGACTAGTATTCAGTTTTCGCTGCACTAAGGCAAACAGTGTAGTCTAGGTACAGTTTACAATGATGCATGCAACTCGAACACTTTCTTTGTCAGTGGGTTGCATTTTAGCAGCTGTGTTGTCTTAAATCCTAGTCTAGACAAGAGAATTAAAGGTGTGATATGAGCATGTTATCCTTTCTCAACATTACTGTCATGGGGCTAGCTCGATTAGTTGGTGCTGACTCTTTAAAAATGCAATGGTGGCAATATTTTAATTCTTGTCTTGATTAGGCCTAGACTAGGTGAAAGATCAGGTGAAGGACGAAAAAAGGAGTAAGTATTTTTAGAGTTGATTAGCTTGTTTTGAAACATCGCTTGTCATGTAGATGGAGCTTTAATGACTTTTAAAATATTGCTATTATCTTCTGCAAAAAGTCGGGGTAGGCAGACATTAAAGCATTTTAAAAAATTAGAACATAATAGCTTAGGGTAGTGGTTTGGGGTAAAATAAAATATAACTCTTACTTTATAGAATAGTTTGATGATTTCCCATTTTTGTTCTGGTTAACAGGTAGCCACCTTAACTAACAGAGTAATAGTATCTGAGATTCCCATGTGAGCATCAACTTGACTGCAATTTAATTTGAACTGGAAATGAATTGGATAAGGGTGCTGAACTTAAGTGCTCTGAATGTTGTGAAGAGCAGCTTTGGTCCTGGATTTCTGATTAATTGCAAGAAAAGATGCTTTCAAGAAATAGCCGCATAGATCGCCTCTGGGCTTATATGTGCACTTGCTGTGACAATCACGTTTTGGTAGGAGAATGTTTGTACTGTTTGCCCTCTTACTCCTAATATATTTTACAGTGTAGAGGATAAGCCAGGACTGATCAGCCTACTTTATCTGATTAGATCTGGTTGCAGTTTCCCACATTGCTATAACATCTTTTTAACTGCTATGCAAAATCTTACTTGAAATGTTTTTATAAACGTGCAAATAATTGGAATGCTTTTTTCTTTTGAAAAAGCCATGAACTTTGTAAGACCTATCTAGAAATGCATAAATCAAGTCTTTCCTCAAGAACGGTTTCTCTTTTGAAATTTCTGTACCATGTTTTCAATTTAATTTTTAAATTTTAGAAGCTTGTTGGTTTTGTGAGAACAAAACAATGCATATGAAATGTTTGGGTTTTATACCATTTTCTCCAAAAGTTGTGAGTGGGGGAAAAAAAAAATCTGTTGTTGTTTCACCCACCTCTGTATTTAATTGTACTTGGCCATGATGCAGAATCCTGGACGTACGTGGTTTGTTTTTTTTTTTTTGAACTACATGACAGCAGTCCTTATTTGTATCTGCTTTTTGTACGCTGTTTTTCAGAAGGTGTGTTTTCAGTCTGTGGTTTACTTTATACTGCCAAAAGGACTTGACATTGTGAAGGGTTTTCCTAGTAGTAATCTCCTATCTTCAGGTTCAAAATTTTCCCCTCTTCTGCTGTAATAATTCTGCTGAAAACCAGTCAAACAGTGGTATTTTGTGGTTTAGGCTTTTGTTTTAACTTTAGGAATTCAATTTCTTTTTGAAAATAATTTGGAGGGCAGAAGACTATCAACTTGAACTATTTCTTCAGGAGCATTTTATCAGATGCCTTTCATTCCCACCCCCACCCCACCCACGAAAACCCCCAATCTAACTGGTCTGAGTGCTTCTCAGTCTCCGATCAAATACAGGCTCTCCATCTCACTGCTTAAAGAAGCCATCTGCTCTGCCAGTCTCAGAAGCAGTTAGATTCTCAGTAGCTGACATGCAGGTTACTCCCTACAATGCCTGGAAGAGAGAAGCATGAGTCACCTTCTGCTGGGTTAATGCTGCAGTCCACATCGAAATCCAAGCAGTAATTTGGAATGAGTTCTTCCCTCCCCAAACCTAACACAACACCCACATGGACAAAAGCAATGGGAGTGGAGGGGATCAATGTAGTACCACTTAAATCTGTTTGATCTTTAACAGATAACTTTCTCAATATACAGTGGGGGCTTTGGGTGTGGGAAAGGTTGGTTTCATTTTTGTACAAAGTGTGCAGGATGCTGACCAAATCAGGGAATCCTGGCATTGATCTTCTGAACATGCAGTGCACTGGAGGAGGTCCTTGCTGCTTTTTTTCCCTCAATGTCAGCCTTCTCTTGCATTTCATTGAAAAATAAATAAGAAAAGGGTCTTGTAAATTGCTTAGTGTTTCTTTTCTGTATCAATTCTTTAGGAATCTGCTTTGCTCTGTGGTGTGTAGTCCTGTTGCAGCAAACCACTTGAACTATTTCCTTATGTATGTAGAATCTCTCCTCTTGAGAGACAGGCCCTCTCACTGATTAAAATACTTAAATTCTAAAAGAATGGGAGAAAAATGGAAGCCACTATGTCATCACGGAGCAACAGCTGACTTTTCCTGAAATATTGTGGTCTCCTGGACTAGGGGAGTCTTCTGGTGACTGTTCACTGTATGGGATTTGATTTTGCATTTTTGCAGTGACTTCTTAATCTAAAGTGAATAAGCAATCCTGAGAAATCCCTAGGTTTCAGTCCCTAGTGTCTATCTTCAGCATGTACACCTGATCTTTTTCTGTTGTTCCCTCAGGATTTGTGAATTTGCCTTCATAGTTTCTCATCTTCAACAGGAAGATTGAAGAGTATTTTCTCAACCTCACTTGTAGCTTAGTGGTTAGAGTAGTCTTCTGGGAAAAGCAGATGTGAAAATCCTGTGACTAAAGAGGGTGTATGGTGCCGGTCTTTCGCTTCCTTTATCAGTGCTGTAGTCACTGTACTGCTACATTAAATGCAAGAAACATACTTGGCACTACTTGCTTTTATGCCCATGGCTTTCTGTGGAAGTGAGATCCGTTGTGGTTTTTGTTGAGTATCTTACTATTGGTGTGTTACTAGATTCACAGGGGAATGTTTAGTGAATTAGGGCTCTCAAGGAACTTGGCTGCTTGCATGCCTCATCTATAGATCCCGAGAGAGCTTAGCTGTGTGACCTTGTTGTGGTTCCAATATACGGCTCAGCTGGGCTTGCATGGCTGTAGGCCTTCAGACAGCTACCTTGTTTTGACAAAAACTTTAGATGATGGATGTGACCTTTCAAGAGATTAAGTGGGTAGGCAGAAATTTTGTGGAGCAATTTCTTGGACATGGCTCCCTAAATTCTTCTGGACTCCCGGTATATTTACCTACCTCAATTTTACATTCAGGCCCAGAAATATTTGCCATCAGAATGTTTTCCTCTCTTCCTCCTCTTTCAGATCAGTTTCATTCCTTGTGTTTTGAGCAGTGAATTTTTGAATACTTTTGTATAGATCTTGTTAGTATAGAATATTGAATAGACCACAGACTTGATCATATCATCCACAGCATGGGCTTGACAATTCTTGTACTTCAGATGTCTTCCTTCTCTTAAAAAAAAAAAAAAGTTCTGTGCACATGTTATATTGCTGATTATAGCATTATATTTGGAGTATAACCTGCTTAGGGTGGCTATCCTCATAAAAATAGTTGTCTGAGGGATGATAGACTTTCCTAGGAAGAAACTGGAGAAGCAGATGATACCAGGATAACCTGCCGAGAGTCCATAGAGTTTTAATGTTAAATATCAAACGTGAAGAAACTCAATTAATTAGTCTTCATAGGCATCCTTTCTGCGTTTCCCCTATTTTGGATGTGTGCAGCCACAACATTAGAAGTTGTGGATGCTCAGCAGGCTGTCTTCATATCATCTGCTTCTCCAGTTATATGTTGGCCATGTGAGAGAATCGATAGCCTTCTGCTCCTTAATCCTCAATGATGTTCCAGAAAATTTAGGCATGAGGGCACATTCTGGAATGTCACTCAATCCAAATATTCCCAAATTTGATTCGAATTGTGGAAAAGCTAGCTGATGTGATGAATGAGTGGCTATGTTTTGATGTGATTAGGTTTGAAGAATCCTCTGCTGCCTTTAAAGATAACGTTATGGATCAGGTGATAATTTTGCCTGGACTGTGTGAATGGATATCTAATGGTCTTGCTTCTCGTCTGGCACTATATGCATTATAGTTGTTCCATCTGGGATTGTGTAACCTCTGTTACTTACCAAAGGATCACTGTCTTATTATGTAGCTGCTCCAAATTTCTGATGAGTCTGTTTACCATCTAGCAGTTTTTAGCCAAACCTCTCGCAACCCTTTTATTTCTAGTGCTCTCTGTAACCAGCTTTCATAGCAACCAAAGTCAGATGCTTGCTACCCATCAGATGAGTCTGTCAGCAATTGTTGGCAAGGAATGCTGTTCCTATTACCACTCTGAGTACCAGTTTTTACTTAAAATTCTGCAGTTATTGTGGAAATCAGCCTCCTGCCACCAGGCCCTGTGCCTCAGATTCTGCACTGACCATGTAATTGGAGGATTGCTGGACTTGAGCTGCATCCGTGCAAGGGTGGTTCTCAGGAATCATAGTGAGCAAAAGCAGTCCTTGGACAGCCTCCTGATGGACTGGAGCTACTGTTCTTTTCATCTTTTTGATCTGCGCTGTCGGTTATGTTTGTAATTGCCAAGAGTTCAGCTACTGGGCAGCTGTAACCGTTTATGGACAGGACCCATAATGTGAATGTTTAGCTAAAAGCAAGCCCCTTCCTCAAGGGAAAGAAGTGACTGGCACTTGCAGACAATGTTTAGTAGTGTGACTGAGGGTTCACTGTAGTGGACATGTTCAAAATACCATTATTGGTCTAAGAATTATGTCACAAGAAGCTCAAGATAAGCATCATGGTAATGTGATCTGATGATGGAAAGATGGTTTCTCGTGACTGCTCCCTCTTACTACCTTTATAACTCTTTGATTAAACAAATCCACATAATTCATTTTTACCTACAAAGTTTACAATATAACTGTGTTCCGAAAAGGAAAATAAAATATACAGAAAGCTAGGGTCAGGATACTTGAATTTAAAAGGTCCAGATTGCTCTGGAACATAAGGAAGAGGGAAGTAGGGTGAAGTGCATACCATGTATTGCAGGGTTTATTGGTGTATCCCTAGACTTGATGTGGAGACGATGAGGAAACAACCTGTGATTACAAAGTTTTTGTCTCCGGGAAGGACTGCTACCTTGTAGACACAATGTGGGAAAAAAATACATTTTTGAAAGAAGCTTACCCTGTGTTCTTCCCATGGATTCTCAAGAATTTGGTCATTCAAGATGATTTGCTGATTATTGCAGGGTATTGCTTCTTTCCTTGTTTGAACCCTCATAAACTGTGTTTGTGTATTGGCTAAAATATACAAAAAAGCATCCTTTTTTTTTTTTTTTTAAATTGAGATGATCATATTCAAGAAAGTAAACAAATCGCCTAAAGGTGTGAAATCAAAAAACTTAATGTATTCTCATCCAGATTATCTTTATTTGGAAATAGTGACTGCCATCATGGCAGCTTCATCTGCCAGCAAGGGACAATGGGAAGCTCAATCTTCAATGAAAGCTGAGAAGCACACCTTGGAAGTCCCTTATTACACTGAAATTAAGCAATTGTATTGCCTTCCTAGCTGGGATAATTGGACTGGTAATTGAAGTCTACATTCTTCTCCCAGAGACGATCAAAACACCTTCCTTTGAAAGACTTTTGTCTGTCAGCAAGAAATGTGGTTAGATTAAAAGGACTGGGAACAGTCTGGGCTTCACACCCACACACACACCTTCATATTAGTTGAAATGGCCTTTCTGCATAGGACAACTTAATGGGCAAAGAATAATTAGTGGACTATTTTCAGGAAAGTCTAGTTGCCAATTAGTGATTCAGTGAAGACGGTGTAATGGACGCTAGAGTGTGTGGTACCTTTACTGTTTCTTAAATCCAAGTTTCTCAAATATTTTCTTACTGTTATTACTGTTGCTTTTGAGAGTTAAGTATACAAATTGTCATCCTTTCTGTACCTATAATGTGACAAGCAGACATTTAAATATTGGGGTAATATTTTTGTTTCTTAGAATAAAACAAAGTATATTATAGTTTAGCGTCTTTCACAAAGTGGTACCTACCTAAATGCTGCTGCTTTAAAAATAAGTTTAGTCAGAGAGATGGGTAAAGTGTATGTATATACACAAATATATGCAGAGGGATTTTTCAGTCTTCCAGCTGGTAGGGTAAGGAGCCAGGACAAAAAACAAAATGTGGATTTCACCAGGTTCTGCCATCATCTTCTATTTAAAATAGTTTAAAATAGGCTTTATCTGCATGTGAAAATTTTGTCACTAAGTTACTTTCCGATCAAGTTTGGTTAAATCAATGTAAAGCCGCATTGTTTGTTTCCTACTTAATTTAAGCAATATTAAAATTGGTGTCCATGTGGGCATTTGCAACATTTTAAAGAAATTATTTAGTTTGGCCTGGCTTGTTTGTTTTCTTTCTTTCTGGGAAAAATATGTCAGTAAGAGATGTAGCCTCTTGTTGTGAAGTTTTTCGTTCTTTTTCTCTCTCCCTTCGTCTCTCACACATGCTTGCACACATTGCTTTTTCTATCAGCTAGCAAAGCCCATCCTTTCTGTCAGTTCAGCTGAGTAACCGTCTCTTTCGGTGACACAGGCCATCAGCTGGCATACAGCCACCGGCAAAATGCCAGCACAGAGGCGCTCCAGTGCCCTAGGGATGCTGACAGCCGGGAGCCTTGGGCTCTGACCCTGGTGCACCAGCTCTGCTGCTGACGTAGCTTTGGCACCAGCCAAAGCAGCCAGGTGCCTGAAGCCCCAGAGATGCAGCAGCATGGGTGGCTGCGTGGTGACAGAGTCCAACCTTGCTGGTGCAGGCATGGCCTAATGGCTGATAGGGTTCACGTGTGCAAGATAAAATGGTCTTCATGGTGATTGAGTGCCACAGAGTGTCTTCATAGATAATAAAATGGCTGTCAGATGGGTTAGTAAAACTCAGGGAAAGAGAACTTTTTTTTAACCAAAAATTACAAAAAAAACCCAACCAACCAAACAAAATACCTCACATGACTTTGGAAGCTCTTATTTTTGTATATTCATCTGTAGATATGGGAACAGTTTCATTTAGCTAGCTGATGTGCTCTTTTTGAATTAAATTTCTAGAGTTAGAAAGTTGAGTTGTTAAAGATGAAGGTCACTCCTGAAAACTGTGGAGAAGAAAACCTTCTTGGTGCTCTGTTCATTCAAACATTCCAATTATTTAAACCAGGCTTATGGTAATTAGCTAACTTCTGTAAAATAAGGGCCACCAACTTTCTGAAGTCATGGCAGAATATTTTTCTTTGCCAAGTTAAAGTCAAATGGTCTGGTAGAAACTCAGCAGGAGTGGAGGCTTTCAGAACATCTGCAAATGAAACTAGTCGAGGCCTTTGGATTCATGTCTTTTTTTCTTTGTTAGTGACAAATTTTGTTTTGGTAAAAGAGAGCTTGACTGTAGTCAAAAGGATATGAAATCATAATACGACTTCTGAAGTAAAAGAGAGAAAGATAGAACTTGTACTATTTTCATCTAAATTGGTTCACTATACCAGTGTGACCACTTGCTTAGAGTTTCTGTAAAATAGTTCTGTCTTCTGAAAAATACCTAGAGTTGTAACCTAATTGTACTGTTGTGAGGAAAACCTGTCTCAACAGAGCATTTTTTGCAAAGTTTTCTTATATGCATTGTAGGATATTTTTATTAGCTGAAGGACACTAAGCTGTATTCTTTTTTGGTTACTAGGGCAACAAAGTCTCTGCTTCATACTAGACACACAGATTCTCTTCAAGCTACGCAATATCATACAAACTCTGCTATCTACCTGCCTTAGCTTCTACACAGGGACTGATAAGAGAGCAGAAATTTATGCCAGGTTATTTGCCTCATAATCCCATTATTTTTATTTTACTTTTTGTTAAGTTTTAGTGACCCGAAGGTAGAGTCGTTGCAAAAGGTCAAATTCTTCAAAAAGTAGATAAATAAAAGCCACCATGGTAATGCAGTTCGTATCCATACGTGATGTTCAATTCTACAGATGAAATAGTGGCAATCAAATTGTCACAGGTGAATTTTATGATCCAGGCTTGTGTCTGTTTTCAGAAGCTAGAGCTGGGTAGTGCTGAAAGTTCACAGCTCTGACTTCTTGGAGTAAGAAGGTTCTTACCTCCACATGGAGGAGAAACTGTTGCTTTCTGTGTGGTTCTGACTGGACAACATGACATGATCATTCCTGAACTCTAATCCTTTGGAAGCAGGTGATGCTACTAAGAAGGTTTTGAATTAATTGTTAGGCCTGTCCTTGAAGACTGTAAAAGTATAATTTTAATTAGCTAGAGAAAATCCTATTAGAATAGTTTAAGTAAGTTTTGCAGTGGGATTTTTATCAGTGATTATAAATTGGTTAAAGGAATATAAAAGTGTGTTCACTTTGAAGAGTGAAATAATACCTTACAGGACTATAGGCTTCTGGCCCTTTTAAAATGCATGTGCATTTGATTATTTTTGCTAGCCAAAGTTTTTACTTTGTATATCCACTAAAAAAATTTGCTTTCTGAAGTTTAAATAAGCAAGGATAAAGAGGTTGAGGTTGTCATTAACTTATGCTTGATGTTTAATTCTCTAAAATCTAGTTAATTCACTTTGCTTTCAGAATTCTGGGATATATGTCTGTCTTGAGTCCTGCAAGTACTATTATCAGTTCTCTACATATAGAAATATTTATAGCTATTTGTTTAGCTTTGGCATTTGTTTCTCAGCCCATTTTCTATGGAAACAAGCCTTACGCAACTCAGTTGTCTGCTTGTCTCTTCTTCCTCCATTACCTGCCAGTAAGTTTTGAATTTTGTGGCAAAGTTAAGCTAAGTTTAAACTCTAGGACAAGTTCCCAAAGATGTTGTGGAAGGTCTGTCCTTACAGGTTTTCGAGACTCAGCTCTATGTGGCCCTGAACAAGCTAGTTGAGATCTCCTGGCTGACTTTGCCCTGAGCAGGGCATTGGACTAGAGACCTCCCGAGGTACCTTCCTGCCCCAGTGATTCTGTGGTTTGATGTCAGGAACGAACTAGAAATTCAAATAAAGATTAAGTTCTATCTGAATTTGTTAGTGGGAAAGACACCTTGGCAGTGCTCTAGTTGTGGAAGAAACTGTGGCATGTGCTCAACCCTAATTGTGAACTGGAGAATGGTGAGGTCAACAGTTGTAGGCAGAAGGAAAAACTAGAGCTTTAGATATCAGCATTGACCAAATCTATTAGAAACTAGAACTACTGTTGTCCTTCTAAATTACTTCCCAGACTCTGTGCTTTATAGAAGGGCCGAATGCTGCTTCAGCTTTTCGAAATCCTCTATTCACAATATCTTTTTCTCAAAGATTTTTCAGCTATAGGCATGAACTTTGATATATCTGAATTGATACAAATCTGTTTGGTTACTTTCCTTCTCCTCCTCCACCTTTGTCAATGCCTCCTTGTGCAGTAGAAGTACAGTCTATTTTAAAATATTACAGTAATTCATCTAAAGGTTTGCATGTCGAGAAATGTCTCGTGACAAATCATATATTGATAGATAACTGGTAATGCATGTTAGGGCCACTGTTAAGTTCTTTGAACACAGCAATGTAATAAATTAAACAATAATAATTTATTTAAACATAAATTAGAATCTGTAGATTTGCTGTATGATGTGTAAGAGGCTTATATTGCTTTTAGTAGGTGTCTTCATTTTTCATTGCATTTGCAAAGGGACCTATTTACACATCAGAATAGGCAGGCTTTTTGACCTTGTAGAAGTTTTATACAGAGAAGCAAGGAGGAGAAATCCCTCAATGCTAGCACGTGTTGTAAGATATTGTGAGCCCTTGCAGTTTCTGCTCAAGCCAGTGGTATTGAAGTGAGGTAACAGCCTTGGCTTTGTCCCCTGAGCTGGTGTTCTTGCTCCTGGTCTGAGGCACATCTAATCCAATAGCTTTATTCTTTCTGCTGGTAAGCGTGATGTTGGCGCAGAATCTGCCCTAGCGTATCTGTTCTCAGTACTTGTAAAGAAAACCTGAAGATTTGTGGTGTTGCATAGCCCACTGCTGAGAATAGCTGGGATGCAGGATGCTTTTCTTCTGAAGATCAAGCAAAAAAAATGGTAATGCATCCTTCGAGATGTTCAGGTTGCCTCCATTGCTAAGGATGGAAGACCTCAGAAGTGTTTATGTGCCATAAGTGTTCAGAGGTTAAAGCTGACAACTGTCGTTTTCTTTGGATGGAGAATGAAGGTACAGAGTTCAAGGGACTTGCTAGAAATTGCACAGGAAGTCTGTAGCAGGGTATGGAACTGAACCCGCATCTCTTAAATCACATGTCAGCATTCCTTTCAGTTGATGTTTAATGTGTTTTTGGCAGGGTATCAGAGTTTAATTAAAAGTTTTAAAAGTATTATAAAGTTCAATTATAAGTGATTATGTCTGAAAAACCAGTAATTTTAAAGAATTGTCTTTTTTTAAGACTTTAAAATACAAATAAAAGATAGGTAGTAGTATCTTAAATTTCAGTATCTTCCATATGTTGTACATTTGTTCGGTACTGAAACCTTGACATATCCAGTCATGCTCATTATATTGGAATAAATATTAATATATTAGCATGGCATATGGCTTAAAAATACTTAAGGTCAGAAAACCAATATAGTCATTAAGAATAATTTTCAATTATGGACATAAAATTTAAATACTTAAATATGAGGCCTGATTTTCAAGATGTTGAGCCATTCCTACAGCTAGTAGCAGCAATTTGTGAAAAATGAGGTGCTCAGCTTTAGTGTCTGGAAATTTTGAGAACCTTGTATTTAAGCAACCATACTGTGTCTTATGATCAGTTCATAGCTTTCTTGCCAACTATACTTCTTTCAATGAGAACTGAGTATAGAGACAGAAACTAGGTAAAATTGATGCACCTGTGAGAATCTCAGATTTGTAGGACATTCTGATTTTCCTATTGCTTTTAGAAACAAGAGAATTAGTCATTATAGAAGAAGTCAGATAAAACTTGCCTTGCATTTTATATAGAATTCAAACTTGTGATTATTGCTGCTTAAACTATACCAAGGAATAAAAACTCTTATTTGAAAATGCCAGTGTTTCTAATTTGCTAAATGTGGCAAGCACATCAGAATTTCAACAAGATGATGTTGATGATCGATTGTGTAAGACAAGAATTTTGCTTGCCATGGAGAGGGAACTGAAGTATTGAAATATTGTTTGGATATGGTCACAGCAAACCTGCTGCTAAGCAGGTAGATGTTACATATCACTTAGTCTTTTCAGTCTTGATAACAGACTTCAGTGTTAGATATGAATTTTTATGATAGATACTATGGAGAGGTGTCCTGTTTAAGATGAAAGCTAACCTCTTTTTTGCAAAGGCTTTCGAGCATCTGAAATGCCAGCAGATGAGAACTGCTGTTACTCCTGTCATAGGCTCCATGTTGTCATCCCCAGTGCTCAAAGTGCTGTTTGCCTGTAACTTCCTATGCCAGAGCCTTACTTTGAGGGGAACTGATAGTGTCATTGGACATAGTTTAAACGTTCATGGAGCTCTGTGATCTTGCTGAGAAAAGGTCTCCCTAACGTCTTGATAATCGGGGATTTTTCTTAAGGGCTTCCCTGTAGTGAACTCTTCTCCCATAGGGCATGTTGTCAGGCCATCGAATTTTCAAGTATTCTTGCTGTTTGACCATTTAAGGGAGTGACAGCTGAAGATAGGCTGTATCTGCAGTGACTTGCAGAAGCAGGCTCAACACATGGAAGGAGCTTATCATTACTCTAGTTCCCTCATGAGATCTTAGATGTGGAAAATCCTCTATAGATAAGAATATCTCTCTGAAATGGTTGGCAATGACCTGGAAAGTTCTGTAGTGTCCTTCATACAGAAATTATATGCATCATCCTGTTGTCTCTGTTGCAGCAAAGGAATGTAGGTTTCCTCGATGGCCTTTGAGTATGTGTATTCAATAGTACTGTCCACAGCTCTTCTCCCTTAGAGGGTTTTGACTGCAAGCTGCCTAGAAATAATGTGCTCAGGTGCTTTGTTTGAAAAGTGCTTATAGTAACAGTTGGGAAGCAGATATATATAGTGTTTCGTTACATTGGGATTTGTTGTTGTTTCTTGGACTTTTGCTTAGAAAAGAACTATTTCCTCTAGTTTCTTACAGTACCAAGGGTAAGCCTACCAAACAATTTTGGTACAACTTAGAATCATAGAATCATAGTGCATAGAATCAACTTGCATTGATTGAGACTTTTTCTAGACCTTGAAACCGAACTGGAAAGTGTAAGCTGACTATAACAACCACAGAACTGAATTGGCTTTAAAGTATTTTATTTAAGGTGAGGTGATTATTTCCAGAAAGTTTCACCTACAAGAACAAAGATAGCTTCTGAAGGTTCCTCAAAAGCAATATGGTGTGGTGGTTATTTATTATTCTAATATTAGTCTTTAAGTTGTTTTACAGTTATTATTTAATTTGCTGTCCTATGAGTCAGTACAATTATTCTGACTTTATATACCGTAGTCTATCCATCTGAAGAGTTTGTTTCCCAAAGGCTATATAAAGAGTTCGTGTCAAAGCCTAGAATAAAATGTTAGATCTCCAGTCCTGCAATTAGGCCATACACTGTTCTTTATGGCAAACAAATTTATGACTCAGACACCTAATTGCAGTGGGACTTCAATAAGCTCTTTAACATCCACTCACTTATAAAAATGATTTTAAGACTTTTTTTTTTTTAGTTGGGAGTTGTTGCTTAAGTAATTAAATTCTTAAACAACATAGCTTACAAAACTGAATATTAAATGCAATTAATAGGTAAGATGGAATGACTTGTTTGCATCAGAATGGTGGGGGGTTTACAGCTGTTCTGTATGGATTTACCTGAGAAGCTGTAATAATTTTCATTAATTTCCATTAGAGAGCAAACTCTGCAGAAACCTATGTATTTTAGATTTACATATCTATCTCCTGACACATTCTATACATGTGTACAGGTATGGGCACATCTTCATTGGTGTATATTTGCAGGACTCCATGGAAAAAGATACAGCTCTGCAGACTGAGCCCCTGCTGTTGATTTAACTAATAATGTTAAAATTTGTAGAACTAACAAATTACAAAGAATTAGGGTTTGGAAAATGTGAAATGTCATCTTTGGCTGAATTTCTTAAGACAAGGTAGTAATTGTATACTTTAGAAGTGCATAGATATTTTTCCTGCTGCTTTGGTTCAAGAATTGGAAGCTTTCAACAAAGGGCTTGAGAGAAGACCTTATTGCTCTCTACAGCTGCCTAAAAGGAAGTTGTAGTGAGGCCGGTGTTGGTCTCTTCTCCTGAGTAATGACAAGACAAGAGGTAATGGCCTCAAGTTGCACCAGGGGAGATTTCGATTGGATATTAGGAAAAATTTCTTTACTGAAAGAGTGGTTAGTCATTGGAACGAGCTGCCCAGGGAGGCAGTGGAGTCACTATCCCTGGAGGTGTTCAAAAGATGTATAGATGTGGTGCTTAGGGACATGGTTTAGTGGTGGGCTTGGCAGTGTTAGGTTTACAGTTTGACTCAATGATCTTAAGTTCTTTTCCAACCAAAATGATTCTATGATTCTATAAGATTGTTTGTTTTCTCCTTGACAATTCTGTGATCTTGCTTCCTCTCATCCTGGTGTTTGAGAGGCTCAGAATCAGACTAGGGAACACTGTGTGTCTTCTTAATCTCTGAAGCTGACGTGAGTTTTAACTATTGAGGATTCTGTGTTAAATGTCCAAGGAATTGTGTAAAAGGGATAAGAAAAAGTCTTGATAGTTATGCTTGGAATATGTTCTCTAGATGAATAAACTTGTAGTTCAAGTTATGGCAGATATTACTGCAGGCAATCAAAGTTTGCCAGTTACATTACATAATGACTTTTAGCAATATTTATGTATGAATTTGTAAACAATCTGATTTAGCTGTCATTTCTGATACTTTATTTCATATTGCTCAGAATTCTTTTACTGCATATTTTGGCAGGATTCTTAGCACAAATTTTCTGTAAGTCTAAAATTAAGAATAATTATATTTACTGACTTTCTGATATTATTTGCATCATCATTATCCCTAATATCTTTATCCCTTAAATTACTTACCTTTTTGAAATGCTATCAGAAGTGCCAGAAATCCATTCATAAAACAAAGAGGGGAAGGCACCCTGCATGTAGAAGGAGGTGATAAAGGTGGTTTAGTACTGGAAACTTCTTTTGATGATTAGGAATAGTTCTCATGGGTAGATACCTTTACATTTCAGTGGTCCCAGTATTTAACATGTAAAGCTAGAAATCATGCATCTTTTCATAAACTTCGACAGGACTTAAGCTAGTTATAAGAGATAGTCTTTAAGAATATGCATTTTTTTCTCTGAATTTGTTTTTATTATATAGAAAGCTTCTGCATTTTGGCTGAACATATTTGGCTCTGGTAGAAAGCTCAGGCAAAAATCCTGGAAAAGATGCAACACTTCAGAATGTGAAATTAGAAAGCAGGAACCCATTTGAACTTTCTAATTTCTTCTTCTGTACTGGGTCCAGCTTGCTTCTCCTCTACCCCAATCCCCAGTTTAGGGATACTGGCAATGTCTCGCACAGTTTTAAGGGAATCAGATCCATTTATTAGTCTTGGTGTACATTTTTTTTTTTTTTTAGTTCTTACTTTTTTATTCTTTATTTTTATTAGATTTTTCCTGCACATCATCTTTGTTTTTATCTTTATCCAATGACAGCTCTAACCACATCTGAATCAATTTTACCAGGTACTTTTCAGATTTCTGGTGTCAGATACTGCCCATATTTTTCTCTCTCTGAGTAAGATTGGAGGTAGAAAAAATGGGAGGTAAAAAATCTCTGAAGATCATTTACATGCCGTTCATCTTAAGGCTTTCTAAATGTTTTAAGCTGTTATTCAAAGTATGCATATTAATCTAAACAGAAATGTGGATGTTGTATGTGCTGGGTGAAGTAAAATGAAATATGGAAACTATTTATTGCTGTGTGGTCAGTGGTGCATATCTGGGCCATAGAAAACATTAAAAGTGTCTGTATTTATTGATTCCACATGGCTATGGTGTCCATCTTCAGGAAAACTGAGGGATTTACTGTGGCCTGTTGGTCCCAGAAACTCATTAAAGATGGATAACAGGGTGGTTTTCAGCATTGAATAGTTGCCTGGGACTGGGAAATATATGCTGGTTGTCTCTTATGACTGTTCTTGCCATTAGTGATATCCTAGGTATGATGGTATTTGACTTTTAGTGTCTTTCACAGGGCTGTAAATGACTGTAGTTGTGTTATCTCTTCAAGAGTTGCCACTGGTCAGTATTTGTCATATTGGAGCTTAAGACTGCGAGATCATTTAAACAGGGTGAAGTACCTTGTTCTTTAAATGTGTTCTGCAATCACGTGTAATTGGTCTTGCAAAAATTTGTTCCCGAAGAGGTCTTGAAAAGTCAAGCCTTCCTGTGCTGCATTTGAGTATATTTCTTACAGGCTCTGCTATGATGTTTGCCCTAGAATACATACTGTGCTGCACTGATACAGATGAAACTGGCAGCAGTTCTCATTTTCAGGTGGCCCTCATGCTCTTCATTAGGAATGATCAGTGCTGCTCAAAGCTTTTCAGCAGTACTGAGAAAATTGGATTTTCCTGCTCCAGGAGTGAGCAGTGGAACTGTGCCACTTCTCCAGCACTAAGGGGACAGGCAGGGGGAGACGGGCTGTGCTGAAATGTGAGACCTCTGCCCAGCTCCCGTAGTGGGCTGAGTTGCCCTTTCACACATCTCACATCTGCAATGGCAGCAGCAGTATGGCTTTTCAGGACTCTAGTATTGGTAGTGGGGTTTTAGCCTCTTTTGCTCTGCTAATAGTATTTGTGAGTAGGTTAGATCCTACATGAAGCTTTTGGAAGGATTTGTGAATTCCTGGGTTTGATTTTTGTGGTCCTATGGAAGGGTTCTGCATTGCTGTTTGGGCATTGCAAGGCAGCTCTTTTTTTCCTTTGTGAAGAAGCTGTTTTTCTTTTGCTCACTGAAATTCAACAAGGTGAAAAGCCTATCAGGAAGAGATGTTCTTCTTCCCTTCAAATTTCAGTAGAATCATGTAACTCTACCACATCTGAGAAATCACCCTTTCCCATTAGTGGGCCTATGCTGCCATACACCACCTCAGCATTGCGTGTGCCAACATCTGGCCAGTCTGAAGCTCTGCGAGTAGTGAGTGGAGGCTCCAGGATCAGGCAGAAGTTGCCTCTGGCAAGATCAGCAGCTGTGGTAAGGAGAGCATTGAGCCAGGGATCTCCCCTATACTCATCAGAAAGAAATTTGCCCAGGATGTTGAGTGAGGCAGGAAATTCTGACAGTGTTGGGAGGTAAAGGGTGGAGAGGTAGCTTGAATTTCAGAGCTTGTAGAGCTTGATTTAGTCAAGAGCTAGGGTTTCTGTGGTGTGTTACCAGAACTCAAAAGCTGAGAAGTACAGTGTGGAGACCCTTAGGGACTCAAAGACAAGCAGGGGCTGAAACCACAACATGGAACCACGTAGTTTCTGTAAAGACCTTTTAGTTTGTATGGCACTGTCCAGCACACAGTCAATCCATCATCACCTTGGTGTTTGGAGAATCCTGGTCTGGCAGGACTGATACTGAACTGGAGCTCATAAGCCCATACTGGAGCCAGTCTTTGTCTCTGTCAGTATCCATGGACGATTTTCCTAGTGTTTGCGGTATTCCGATCTCCATTATTCTAGATAAAGGATACTGACTTTTCTAAGTAGAAATACAAATTTTATGACACTGTGTGTGTGTGTATATGTATCATAAACAGTTTATACATGTATTATAGACAGGCATAAGTATCTATATTTTGGTATATATAAAGATAAATAAATAAAAAATGTCACACAGAATATACATATATAAAAAGTATTTTCTCTGTAAAGTTGACTACTCAAAATTTAGGAAATACGAGCATGCGTTTTGCAAGAGCAACTTTATTTTTGCCCTCTGAGGAGGTCTTTAATAAGAGGACATAATGAGAGTTTTGCAGAAACACTTTCTTACACAATTTAATGTTGTAAAGTAGTTATGGGATGAATCTGGATTATAAGGCAAATAAGGCTATTGACTGTAGGATTCCCATCTCATTTTAGGTGGTGAAGGTAGGTAGTGAATAGGGTAAATGCAAGAGGCAAAGGAAGGAAAGAGCAATACAGAAAAATGCTTCTGTCTGTTCCACCTAATAGTTCCTAGATGGTTCTGTGAAGTTGTAGTGAGGCTGGGGTTGGTCTCTTCTCCCTAGTAACAAGTGATAGAACAAGAGGAAATGGCCTTAAGCTGCACTAGGGGAGGTTTAGGCTGGATATTAGGAAGAATTTCTTTACTGAAAGGGTTGTCAAGCATTGGAACAGCCTGCCCAGGGAGAGGGTGGAGTCACCATCCCTGGAGGTGTTTAAGAGACAGGTAGATGTTGTACTTAGGGACATGGTTTAGTGGTGTTGGTAGAGCCTGGACAAAGGCTGGACTTGATTATCTTGAAGGTCTCTTCCAACCAAAACTGTTCTATGATTCTATTATCTTGTCAGCTCATCAGTCCTTCTTGTTCTGCATTATGAAACTTCACTATTTCCACCACTCCCGGGTGCTGAATACTCATAGTAAACAGATCCTCAGATATTTAGTTGCCCCACTCTTCTAGGGCTCCTAAACCTTTTCAAGAACTTGAGTATTTCAGTAGAACTGGCTATAAATCTGCAGCAAGTGTGGGATTTTTTTTCCTCGTACGTTTCTCAACAAATTGGACTGATCTTTCAGAATGAGAAGAGAGGTGATCTTGTGTTTTAATTCTGGCTCAGCTACTTCTTTGCTGAATGCTTCTCAAGTGGCTGCTTTGAGTTTCTCAGTTTTTCCCACTGGTAGAATTGAGAAGATACAGAATACCTGGAGGAGGGGGGGGTGGGAAGTTTGAGGCCCTCAGATATCAAGAAATGCGGTGAAGGTGTACCTCATTCCACTTTCATCGAAGGGTTTTTAATGCTCTGCAACTAATACAATAGGACACATGCGTCTGAACAATAAAGATAAAAAGAAATATTGATGTCTTATCTGTTGAATACCATCCATCTTATGTAATTAAAGACTATGCTATGGTGTGTTTAAACGCGGGAGGACAGATTTCAAGACGCTTGTGTGTATTTTGGTACTTAATTAATGGCAGCTTAGCTCTTGCAAGAGTTCCAGAGGTATCGTTGTGCTAAATACTCTACATCCACAGAGTAAGAAATGGATTGTATCTCTCCAGATGGTAAATGAGGATAGGATAAATGGCAAAAGTGAGGGGAAATGTCTGCAATTATTGACCACAGCCCTAGACTGTAGATTAAATGACATTAACATAGTTAGCAGAGACATAACAAAGTTTAGAATTTCAGCTGCATCTTGCGACGTAGTTGGACCAATTTTCGATACTGCCGTGGTGGTGTAAGAGTTGCTGAAGTGGTTTGAGAAGTTACTGCCCTTTTATCCTCTCTGACTCTGTGGGAACCCACCATCCCTGCAGTAGAGCAAACAAACACGTAGGTTCCCTGTTCCAGTGCAGAGTCTTGACAGCTGAGTTTACCATGGCTGGTAGGTTAGACCAAGCTGCTGGATGTTTCCCTCAACCAGCTGAGGCATGTGCACCAGCTGTGCTCTGCTGCCCTGCCTGGGAGGCAGGTAGGGTGTGTGGGAGGGATGAAGGAGGAGTAAAGTGGCTCAAGGACAGTGACATCTTCAACTGCTGCGGGTGTCAGCTATGACTGTTGTCTGTCCACAGCTCAGTCTTATTCAAGTGATTTGACTCAAAGCAGTACTACTTAGCTAATTCAAAGTAGAAAAGCAGGTTTAAATTAAGAAGGAACCATCTTGTTTCTTTTGAATCTTCATTTAGTTTAAGTGCTAAAAGCCATAATCAGTTTTTCTCTCAGTCCTTGTTCCATTTGTGAGAAAACCCATGTAAGACTATTTTTTTTGGAACCAGGCCCAGTGTTTTCTTCTCTTCTCTTCTCTGCTATAGCAAATATGTAAATTTAAAACCTGACTGAACATTTATTTAGTTCCATGTCTGAAAAAGGGTTTCTGCATGTGAGGATGGGAAAAAAAGTAAGGCAAGCATTTTTAGTTTTTAAAAATATTTGGCAAGGATCACCTCACAAGGAGGTGCAAAGTAATGAATTCCTTCATAGCTTATATGATCTATTGTGCTGTCCGAGTTGATTATGAAGTATTGCCTGGAAATTTTTTTTTTCTTTTCAGCTTGTTTAACCAGCATAATGCTGTGAATGGTGCAAGAGAGAGTTATATATTCTGCATTAGCTAATACATGTTTTTATATAACAGTACTTTTGTGTGCGTACAGTACTTGAAGTGGGCTGCTTTCCTGAAATTTCAGGCTAATTTACTGGCCCTTAGGTTTTCTCCCTTTTATTGCTAATCCGAGTTCTGTCTATATTAACCAAAGATAAATGTACCCTTGAAAGGGAGAGTGATGCATCCTCATCACAAGCAAGAAATACAACATACCTGTTCAGGGAGAAGTAGGAGGGTTGGACATCCATGATGTTTAAGGGAGAGTTGGACATCCATCCTGTTCTTACACCCTAACTGAGATTTGCCAACATAGAAAATATTATATTCCTAGTTTTTGTAGTATGGAGGTGTTACTGGCAGATTTCCTGGTGGGAAAGAAAATTCAGAGAAGGAAGCATTCCCTAGAACTCTTAAGAAACCTCTGCAGGGAAAGACGTGCAATAAATCACTAGAATGTGAAATATGCAAAGCATTTCTTTAGTGTAAATTTTTTAATATCATCCAAATGTCTCTTTCCTGTCTCTGTACTGTTTGCAAGTAGATGTTTACATTCAGAATGTTGCTGTTTTTAAAATATAATTATTGCTGTTGTTTTTGTTGTTTTGTTTGTTGTTTTTTTAAACTGTAGGTATGAGAAGGTGCCAGTAATTCTGGTTGGTAATAAAGTGGACCTGGAAAGTGAGAGAGAAGTATCATCGAGTGAAGGCAGAGCCCTAGCTGAAGAATGGGGCTGCCCATTTATGGAGACCTCTGCTAAAAGTAAAACAATGGTGGATGAGCTCTTTGCGGAAATTGTTAGACAAATGAACTATGCAGCACAGCCAGACAAAGATGATCCATGCTGTTCTGCATGTAATATACAATAGCATTTAAAATTACCTAACCTGGACTTAATTTGCAGAAATTTTGTAAGGTGGTAAAACTGTCTACTTCACTTCCTGGTTTGTGGGTCACTTGAAATACATCTGTAGTGAAGTAGCAACATTAACTCAGAGCTGAGCATTGAAAGTCAATCACTGACTCTGAATATAATTGGGTTAAATAACCACATCTTGCCCGTTTTTCCCTTTGAGCACCTGCAACTTTATGGCACAGCCAGTTGATCTACAGGGTCGTTCCAGTCAAGCATATGTGTGTTGTCATGTCGGACAGCAACAACAGCAACTATTTCTGGAGAAGCTGGAAGACTTTGGGAAATGGGAAACAAAAGCAGTGGAGAGAATACCTCTGAAGACCACTCACAGCTAGCATAAGCGTGAAAGGAGAGCCAAGTCTTTCAGTGTCTAATTACTGTGCTTCAGGACGTGCGCTATCACTTGTGGCCAAGTTTGTTCAGTCAAATATGTTGATTTCACCAGAACTTCTGACAGTGTTAGAGGAAGAGGCTACCAGAGACCTATATAGTTTGGATTTTTTTCAAAATTGATGCTATTATTTCTACACTTTATCCCACATCTTGAAATAGAAAACATTGAATCAGTGTGTGAAATGAGAGGCAAGATCTGAAAACAAATGACGGGTGAAGAAGCAGTCTGGCATTGGAATGTTTTAAATCTTTCATTTTGCTGCTCAAAAATGGAGGATCGCTTCAGGTTTTGGTCTGCAAAAAGCTAAACAAACCCTCTGTTTACAAAGCAGGAAGCATCTTTATTTATCACTTTACTGAACCAGGAGGAAGCAACTGTGATGAAAAAAAATTGCTGAGCCTTACTAACAAGGAACACTTTAATAGATTAACTAGTACCATCTTGTAAGGAAAATTAAGCCATGTTGCATCCATATGTTCCCTTCTGCAGAAACCTCGTGGGACAGTATGAACATCCTGCATTTTCAAGTTTGTTAAAGACAACAGTTTTTCTTGCCTTTAAGGGCTACGTTCTCTGGTGTGATCCCTAACTAATCTTTGAAAATCAAGTTTGCTATTTGATAGCTTTAATGTTAAAAACTTAAATTGAATAACCATGTGAAATCATTTGGTTCAGAGGTGAAATAGTTACGGTTGTAATTCCTTAGGTGAGTGTGGAAATGGCTCTTTAATTGCCTGACACACTATTCAAAGGTTGCCCCAATTATTGGAGTGTTAAATGGTGGGAGCAAATATTTTATTTTGAAAGGATGCTCGAGCTCTGACTTGCTAGTTTCATAGCAGTGAAGTATTTATCATTTGCATGACTAATGGCACAGAAATACCTATTCCGAAGTCTTACAATCAAAGTATAGAAAAGTTTTCAATCACAATGTTTAGATTTTAAATGCTGGAGAGATTGTCTGAGCTTGATCTTTTATAGGTAAAATTGGCCATAAAAATAGAGTCACTGAGCCTGTGGTCTAAATAACACCATGCGTTTATTAGTTTTTCAATCTTGTGCAGTAACAGTGTAGTTCCTTGTGTTTAAATGAGTGAAAACAGGGGTGCTGGGGTGTGTGTGTGTGTGTGTTGAGCGTGTATGTGTGTGTGTATATGGCCCTTAGAAATGCTGTAATTGGAGTTAGGTTCGAGAGTTTTGCCTCCATCTGCAGAACTTCCTAAAAACGCTCTCATCTGTTACAAAGGAAACTTGAGTACAAAATGCTTTGCAGATTTTCATACATAAATATCCTTAACATTTTGAATTATAGTTCGGTGGATGATAACTAAAGGAAATCATATTAATGGAAGAGAACTGGCCATCTCTGCCCTTAATCTTTCAAGACCTTTCCACAACCAATGTATCAAAGGGCATTAGATGTCACAAAACATTAAGCCTTACTGGAACGTAAATGTAGCCCGTTTCCCATCTACCTTGCAAAGCTTTCGATACTGTACTTTGTTCTCTTAGGGAGATAGGCACACCGTTTATTTCTGGCATCTGAATGCCCATTTTGGGTGCTCTGAATCGCCCTCCTAGAGGCACCTACCTCTTTCCATTGACTATATAGCAAACTTAGGCTTTTAACTTTGGTCCTCCAAGTCACACAACTTATATGCCTAAACTAGATGGTATGAATGTTCTCTTACCCCCCGCCTGCCCGTTGTGTCAGCCACCATGCTTAAGCAAGATGTGAGATGTTGAATTAATATTTCAATGTTTAAAATATCTAAATTGGGAAATGGTTTACTGAGCAGTGCAACCTATCTGTAAAACAGCTTGTCAGTGTGAGATCCGCTGCACAAACGCTCACAGAGGAGGAAAAAAAAACAAAAAACAAAAAACAAAAACAACCCAAATTTGAAACTGAGTTGGAAGTGCATGTTATGCAGTGTTGTTTACAGAGATGTTAAAAACTTACCTCAGACTGTTCATCAACCAAGAAAATGGCATGCCGTACAATATGAACAGCCTAACGTGAAATACATAATATAAAACAGTTGGGGTTTTAATACAGGAAAAATTGCACAGTAAACTTTTAACAGAAAATATTAATGAAAGTATCTCCCAATCTTGTTTCTTCATTACACTCTTATATTTTCAAAAACATAGACTATATGTAAGCTACCACACAACGTGGCGAGGGGGAAAGCGTAAGTGTTGTTTTTTGTTGTATAGTTCTGAGGAAGTAGTTATGCACTATTTGTATTTCCACTAATGTGAAGATAGTGGAGCTTGAATCAATGACAGTTGCACTCGACAGAGATTTTTCAAATTATAGGGGTAGCAGAAAGGGAGGTGAGCGAGCTGCGCAGCCACTGCGTGGCCACCCTGCAGGAGTCGTTGGTCTTGGGTCACTGTTTCATTTGTACCCTGATAGGATTACCAATTATAGTGTTTGAAAGTTTCTTATAACATGCCTTAAAATATTATGATTTGTTCCAAAGACCCGCTTTTCCTTTGGCTGTTCTTGTAGAGCTTTGTACTTTTCTACAAAGACAGCATTTCTCCAGTTTTGTTGGTTTGTTTTTTTTAAAGTTGCAACTTTTATTCTTTTAAGCCATGATAGTGAGAGCAACTGTTTCCTCTTTTCCTTAAAAATACACACAAAACCTAGTCAAAGCAAACAAGCCAGAATCAGATCAAGAGTATTAAACATCGTTGCATTGGGTTTGGTTTTGTTTTTTCCTGTCATGTCCATCCCCCTTGCCCCACCCCTTCAGAGCATCAAAAAAATTTTGGTGACATTTTCTGTTATGGTTCTAGCCTCTCCCTAACCCCAGTGCTACAGTTGCCATTACTTTTCTGTGGGAAAAATACTGGTATTTGCTTTCCTGTATAGAACGTTGCCTAAAGATGTCAGCCATCTGGTTGGGGGGTTTTGTGCATGTTTGTTTTTTATTTTTTATTTTTTTTACCAGTGTGCTGTCAAAGCACTGGTTAGGCTTTAATTGTGAAACTCCGCAACAAAAGCAAATGTTTGACAACTGCAGGAGGCTTTTATCTGCATTGTTGTGCATCTGTTAATTCTTGATCAGGGTTTGAAGAAAGACTGAAGTGGGTTCTGGAATAAGGATTAATGCTGTTGATTTGGAGTTTCCTAGGGATGAATTAATGTATTTCACAGTTAATTGTTGAGCTCTAATACAACTGGCAACTCAAAATGGGGCAACAGTTTGTTTTGTAACAATGTCAGTTGTTTAAACCTTGATGTTTCAAATAAAACAAGAATTGTACATAGAACTCAATGCAAACTCAGCAGTTGTATTTGGAGTTAAATTATTTTAACAAATAAATTTATTTAATGAAATCTCCCTTGCATTTCCTCTATTATACATTTTAATTTGATCAAAAAAATTATTCAAAGCTGATGAGGGCTACCCAGTAATTTTGAACAACACTGTCAACTATTTGTGGTTCAGCTAAGTGCTGAATGCTGACAAAATGCTCTTCTGGTACAAATGAAGCAACAAGAAGTAAAAAGCAAATATACCTTAATTTTTATGGATGGATGCATGTTGTGATTTAAGTTTGATAAAGAACCATAGCAAAGTTGGGGGGTTTGTTTACTTTTCTTAAGGACTACACGTTGACAACAATTGGTAAGACTCAGTATTTGATAAGATACAGCTCTTGCTGTGGCAAGAGAATAGTGCTTACTGTAAAACATAATAAAATTATGTATGATCTTGGTCAATATATGGTATAGTTAATAGGCAGAACTACTTTTATAACATTGGGGTTGCAAAGGGTTAAAAAAAGGAGTTTGTTATATCAGCTGTTCAATTGATCAGTGTTTTGCAGGCTTTCAGCACCATACAAAAGGAGTTAGTGTTAGAAAGAACTTCAAATGCAATTAGTGTTGTAGAGATTTATAAATGAACAGTTAAGCTAATGCTAACAGGATTATTCTAGCTAATTGGCACTGATCAGCAGTTACATTTTAGTCATGCCAGTATCACTAAAATACTCTGTTTTCAGTAATGATGGGTGCTTGGTAGTCTCTTGTTTTCATGTCCTGCATGCCATAAGGAAGAAGGCTGAGGCTGGCACATCTTAAAAGCTCCTAGTTGTTTGGATAACACAGAAGGCTGGCACATACTGCTAATTTTATGTTTTTCATTTGCCCATTCTGTAAACCAGTTCCAGGGGAAATTTGGTGATGGGTTCATGCAGTCCTGTTAATTTAGTAATAAACTTTTTTTTTTTTTTTTTTGTCTGAGAAGGTGTCTATACTGGGACAGTAGGAATTCATTGGGCTGTTCTCAACAGGGTTTTTTTTAAAAAAAAAAAAAAGCAAATGTGCTACGTGCTCTTTTCAAATAACTGAACAACTAGAAGACTTTGACTATTGTACTTTTAACAAATGCTTTCTCTGCCCCCACCCCCTTCTTTTTTTTTCCTTTAGCCACTGCAGGAAACTCGTTAACTCTCTGAGAAAGCTTTGTAAATTATTTTGATTGAAAATAAATATCTTGTTATAGATCCTCCACAGGTATCAGTCTTACTGGATCATAGAATTACAGAATAGTGTGGGTTGGAAGGGACCTTTAAAGGTCCTCTAGTCCAACCCCCTGCAGTAAGCAGAGACACCTTTAGCCAGATCAGGTTGCTCAGAGCCCTGTCCAACCTGACCATGAATGTTTCCAGGGATTGGGGCTTCTACCACCTCTCTGGGCAGCCTGTTCCAGTGTTTCACCACCCTCATCGTAAAAACTTTCTTGCTTATATCTTACAGTCTGAATCTGCCCTCCTTTAGTTTAAAACTGTTATTCCCTGTCTTATTGCAGCAGGCCCTGCTAAAAAGATGACCCGCATTGTTCCTGTAGACCCCCTTTAAATACTGGAAGACTGCTATAAGGTCTTCCTGGAGCCTTCTTTTCTCCAGGCTGAACAACCCCAACTCTCTCCGCCTGTCCTCATAGCAGAGGTCCTCTAGCCCCCACTTCTGTGGCCCTCTGGACTCACTTCATGTCTGGACAAGGTGCATGTCCTGTGTTGAGGACTCCAGGTGGGGTCTCACAAGTGCAGAGTAGAGAACCTGCTGGTCATGCTTCTTCACGGAGCCCAGGATATGGTTGGCTTTCTGGGCTGTGAGAGCGCATATAGCTGCCTCATGCAGCTTTTCATCCACCAGCACCCCCAAGTCCTTCTCTGCAGGGCTGCTCTCAATCCACTCATCCCTGTATTGATACTAGCGATTGCCCTCACCCAGGTGCAGGACCTTGCACTTGGCCTTGTTGAACCTCATGAGGTTCACATGGACCCACTCAAGCCTGTAAAGGTCCCTCTGCATGGCATCCTGTCTCAGCTGTGCCAACTGCTCCACTCGGCTTGATGTCATCTGCAAACTTGCTGAGAGTGCACTTGATCCCACTGTCTATGTCCTTGATGAAGATAGTAAACAGCGCTGGTCCCAATATGGACTCCTGAGGGACACCACTTGTCACTGATCTCCATCTGGACAATGAGCTGTTAACCGCTATGCTCTGGATGTGATCGTCCAACCAATTCCTCACCCACTGAACAGTCCACCCTTCAAATCCATCTCTCTAATTTAGACAGAAGGATGTTGTGGGGGACTGTGTCTAAGGCCTTAGAGAAGTCCCAGATAGATGACATCAGTAGCTCTTCTCTTGTCCACTGGTGTAGTCACTCCATCATAGAAGGCCCCTTGGTTGGTCAGGCAGGACTTGCCCTTAGTGAAGCCGTGCTGGCTGTTTCAAATCACTTCCTTGTCCTCCATGTGCCTTAGCACAGCTTCTAGGAGGATCTGTTCCATGATCTGCCCAGGCACAGAGGTGAGGCTGACAGGTCAGTAGTTCCCAGAGTCCTCCTTTTACCCTTTTTAAAAATGGGTGTGATGTTTTCAATTTTCCAGTCACCAGGAATTTCACTTGGCTGCCATGACTTTTCCAATATCACGGAGAGTGGCTTGGCAACTACATCAGCAAATTCCCTCAGGGCTCTGCGATGCATCTCGTCAGGTCCCCTAGACTTATGTATGTCCATGTTCTTCAGGTGGTCACAAAGCCAATATTCTTTTACAGTGGGAGGGACTTTTCTCCCCCAGTCTGTGTCTTGCAGCCCACTGCAAGATTGGATCATCAATCTTTGGTCACCACTTCTGTTGCCTGACCAGGGAGTCACTGGACTACCTCTTCTATCCCAAGTTACCTTCAGTAGCATTCACTCCCTTGCTGTTTACCTGCTACTTAGGCTTTCTTCTCTACCAAAAAAGGCATCCTTTTTCTGAGAGCAGGAAGAATTATTCTGAAATTGCTGACAACTATTTTTGTTGCTGTGTCTGGCTCACACGAGTGTACTTGGTATGTAGTCATGTCTTCCTTTTGCAGGCACTAACTTGATCATTCTCTTTTAATAAACATAAATTTCCAGCTTCCACTGGCTCTGTTTGGTTGCACTAGCACCCTAGTCAGTTGTCTTAGACATAACTCCTGTTTTGCCTTAAAACCTGCAGAAAGACTTTTTCTGGTTTTCTGTGCTAATTGCAGTCACGGAATTTGCAGATGTTATGAGCTGCAGGTTTCTCATCTTTCTTCATAGAGATGTCAGTTAATGTCTCTGTGAATACATCTGGATTTTGAGTCCAGTTGTTACTTATTTGGGCTTTGTTATCTGATGGTTGACACAACGTGTTTTTCTTACCTTCTTACATTGGAGGTAAAAAGTACTGCGTTAGTGTAACATTTAAAATGTCTTTTTTTTTTTTTGCCTCAGCTCCTATAATTAAACTCATCATGTGGTCTTTTAATATTTTCAAATGGCACTTTTACTTGAGAAGTGACCATAAAAGCACTATCTGAATGGTTGGTCTACCGAACTGTAGTCAGGGTTGTATCTGTGCTAGCTTTACTAGATTTTGTGCCTGTATGCCTAGCAAAACCAACCCAGCTTGGAGGGAGGAACTGGTTTTGCCCTAGCTCTGTCTCTGAGGCACAGACCAAGCAGAGCCCACACCAACATTCAGACAGTGGGTTGCATTTACGTGCTGGATTGCAAGCGGGTGGAAGGAAAAGCCATGTTGCTGTGAACCAGGCACCATGCAATACTGGGATTGCCAACAGCAAATCTTCTGCTAGAACTGTTTCTCTGTGTACTTTCAAGCACACATATATTGGTTTGACTGGAATATGAAATAGTTTGGGGAGCACTGAGGTTTACTTCAAACTTTTTGTGGTGCCGTGACCATATATGTAAGCAACTGGATAACACACCTGCCTTCTCTTGCTAAGAGTGTATGCAAGGTCAGATGGCCATCTAAGAATCTCACTGAAGAATGGAAAAGTGAGGTGGTTAGCTGGCAGGAGTGGAGGGGAATGGGGATGGATCTAGGTAAACAGATGAAAACATAAAACTGAAAGATTGTTCAAGAAAAATAAGTAGGTAGACTGAGAGTGTTATGTTGAATGGGAGAAATACAGCATTTATCACAGACCAAGATTAAGAGTATTCCTATACAAAGATGCTTATTAAAGTTAGTAGGTAAATCAGAGAATTGCATCTTAAGAGTAGCCTTCCACAAGATATTTCTTTTATTTGAAAGAAGTGTAAAGCTGCTTCTTGAGATGTTGAAGGGAAAGATTCTGAATGTTTGGAATTTTTTTTTTTCTCCCTTTAGAATCCTTGTATGGTTTAATAACCAAAAGCACTATCCCCAAACATTATCCCCAAATACTTGAGACATGGCACCTTAACTTTCCAGTTGTACAACACAAGGTGCTTTCATCCTACAGCAGAGAATATACTCTAGATGACAACTCTTTTGGTTATTACTTAGGCTTCTTTTTACTATTCATCCTCTTTTTGCAAATGGAATAAATAATCAAAGTGAGTAAGTGTCTCCTGCATCTTTCCAATACGAGGCAAGGTGATCAAGGTTTTTTTATTGCTTTCTGAGCTATCTAGCAGAGCCCAGTTTTCTCAGGGTGATTTTTTGTTCTTTTTTTAAAATTGTTCATCTGTTTCTAAGGATAAAACAAAAGAAGACACATAATTCTGCATGTGCTAAATTCTTGAAAACATTGTGTTAAGACCTGGCACCTTTCTGGTTTGAATGACTGGGAAATTGCCCTAAAAACCCACTATCTCAGGACACGGGTCTAAACTTGGCCAAGTTATAAGCCTCTGAAAAAATGGTTTACCCGATATGAAGACAGAAGTCTGCATCCAAACTCTTCAGCTGTCACTGGATATGCTTTCAACCCTTTGTAGTTCGTATATAGTAACTGCTTGGTACAAGGCACAGTCCTTGTGTGCATATATATATATATATGTACACACTGGGTAGGAGCTGAGAAACAGAGTGGGAAAGAGTAGGACGAGACTGTTCAGCAGGGAGGATTTCCAGCTGTAGATCTTAATGTGTCTTGTTCAAGAAACAGAAACCAGCTTTGCTGGCAGCAAAGTTCTCTAGGAGCAGATTCAGAGGCGGACTTTGTTAACACCAGTGGGAGAGGACTGGTCTGAATGCATGAAGATCTTAACCTGCCTGATGGCTCATGACCAAAGCAGTGACACAGGAAAAGCTTTCCAAAAATGCCCGTGTAATTTTACTTCAAAGTCTTTCTCTCTTTAAGTAAAGCAATAATAAGTTAACCTTTACAGTATTTGCTGTATGAGATTTTAATTACAGGAACAGAAGTAATTAATTAATCCAAAGAAGATGGGATTCCGCAAAGCAAAACAGATGACATATAATTGTCCTATTGATAGAAAGTGAACGGATGAGGACTCTCAATGCAATATGAATTAATGCACTTCTCAAATTCTCTGTGAAGCCTCAAGAGTTTATCTGGTGCTGCTGTAACAGGGTAGGATTCTTTCCAGACCTGTGTATTCTCTAACTGCTTTTTAGCCACATTTTTCCTGTGTGGCTCTATTGTAAATGTGTTTTGGGGAAGGCAATCCTTAAAGTGAGTCAGATGCAGTATTGATTCATATTTAGCTTTGTGTTTTAAGATGGAGAGAGATAACCAAAACCTCTTTTAGTTCTGCCTAATTTCTCAGGGAAAGATATGACTGTGAAGATTCAAGGCTTTCCAGAAGTCTTCGTCAGAGTTGGCACCTCTTTATTAGGCGAACTCAAGCACCCTTTCTTGATGAAGGTGGTATTTGTGGTTATTTCTGGGAACATGCTTATTCAAACAGTCAGAGACCATAAAGTGTGGGTGTGCCCTTACAGCGAGTTGTCTACTGGTTCCCCTTTTCAACCAGGGAATGCTATGTGTGACATGCGTGATAATTTACAGAGATAGTCCCATTTAAAATGAGAGTTAACCCATCTGGTGGACATCCTTAATCCAGGAAGACAACATCCACCTGGGGACAAGCTATATGAGATGACAGTGGGAAGGGGGCTCTTATCTCTGCTTCAGATCTAAAGAAAACTGCTCATTTTCTGGGTCACTTTTCAAGAAATCTAAAGAGTAATAAGTTTGTTTTCTCCCCATCAGAAGAAGGCAGCCCCAGTTTTAGAGGTCTTTGGTTTGTCCAGAAACATACATTGATAAAAACTTCATCTTTGTCAGTATGGAGGAAGGATAGTGACAAGGAAGATTTACTGCTCATCAAGGCACATGGCTCTTTACCCTAGGCAAGCCACTTCTGCCATTGGGTGAGCATCCTGTTGTCATGTCCTATGTGAAACAAGTTGTTTTCCATGTGGAAAAAAGATGAACAAGAGAGATTTTTCCCCCTTTTTTCCTTTTTTTATTTTTTTTTTTAAAAATCTTGTCTTGGCTTTGCACATAGCAGCCACTCTGTGTTGTTGAATCAATAGTTCATGGAGAAGCCACTTATCCCCTGCTCTCAGGAGGCGTTCTGACTGAGAAATATACAGAGCCTACGTATCACTAAACTTATAAACCTAGCTTGCTTGTTTATAAATGGCAAAGTTTTCCAAGAAATTATGAAGACCACACTTTTTAAAGTTTGTAATGCTACTTCCTCATTAAAATTTTTAATTTGTTCCGAATTTTGGCACATTTGTCTAAAGTTTACCGAACAGTAAAAAGCAAGCAAACAGGATAGAAAACAGTACAAGCCTAATTCACGTTTCCTCATCTTGGTAGCTCCAACAAAAAGTTTCAGCTACTGTTTGCCACCTTTATGTGTCCAGAAACCTATAAATGCAAATAAAAAGGAAAGAAAAGGGAAGGGGAGCTGATGGGGGAAGGGTTCTGACTGCTCACTGATTTTTGGATTGCAATATCAAAATAATCCATAAAGTTCTCTGATCAAGTATAAAAAGAAGATAATGGAAGCAGGTGATCACTCTGGGCTTGATGGTAGTAATGATAAGAAAAGTTTAAGAAAAAAAGATAGTTCACTGTTCTTTACCCATACAAGTTTCCCTGTAAGGAAGTGCTCAAATGAAAAGTGTCTGCCACGTCGTACATGCAGTGGGTGATGAACAGCACGTTCCAGCAGTGATGCCGTGAGCACTGGATTAGCATTGCAGCAGCTGCTAGGTTCACCTTCTTTAGCAAATCTTCCCTCCAGACCACAGCTGGGACTTAGTATGTTTAGAAACACACAGCTACTTTAACTGATTGTGTGATTGCTCCTAAACCTGTGTTCTCCTTAAAAAACAACCTTCAGGAGCTGTCCATCACAGAGGAAGAGTGGGGTGCCATCCTTCTCTTCAAGGTGTTGGTCAGGAACTGCACAACCAGAGCATGCTGAATACTTGCCCTGCCTTGTGAAGCCACCACAGAGGATGTTTCCAGATAAGCTGGGCTAATTGGGCTGCCGTGATTTCAGAGGTTGCTGCTCTGCCACCCTATGTGAGGGGTATGGCCTGTGCTTCCTCCTGACCAGCTGCATGTTGGTATGGTCCCAAATATCTCTGTTACTCGATTTCTTCTGGATCAAAAGTCTTAACTGGTGCTGGTTTCTGTCACATCACCTATAATGTGCAGTAATTGACTGACCCAGAGATCACTTGGTAGCTCTTTTTGGTC
Organism: Leptosomus discolor; assembly: GCF_034619465.1. NCBI lineage: Eukaryota > Metazoa > Chordata > Aves > Leptosomiformes > Leptosomidae > Leptosomus > Leptosomus discolor. The sequence continues at coordinate 58,926,611 of NC_141391.1, forward strand.
TCTGTAAGAAATAATCTTTGAGATCAGCCCTCTTAGACTAATTAAGCAGAGATTCCCTCTAATCCCCTTAGACCAGACCTCCCATTGCCCTGGCTTTGTGTGGACAGACTCCATAAAAGCTCTGGCCATTGCCTGATTGATGAAGCAACTGTGTATTGGCTGAAAGAAACATGCTGCCAAAGGTGTATCAGCGGGGTAATTCAGCATCCATGCTGTCATGTTTGTTAGGATGTTTGGATGCATTAATTTAGCTGAGTTGCACCAAGAGCAAAATGGCTTGATGCCCCACAATGCGATGTCCTGCTTGTATTGGTTTCTACTGCTATGAAATGCCCACAATGCTGCACTGTGGGTGCATTTCTAGCTGGCTTTCTCCAGGATTCTCCTCCTGCGTGCCACCCTGGCGACAGCCTTAACAAAACCCATGTGCTGGTACCTGCGATCAAGCTGCAGACTTCACCACCTTGCAGGGTGGCTCAGGCCCTGGCCCTCGGTATGCCTGCCCTGTGTCCAAGCCAGAACTGAAGTGTCCTGGTGCTGGAAATGATATGCTGCAGTCCCGGAGAAACCTCTCTAGAGAGACACGTGAAGTGAAATGCAGAAGTCAGTTCTCTACTCAGAGGTGTTCAGGGCATGCAAAGAGGACTTGGCCACCTGCAAGTTACTGGAGGTGTAGGAGGTGATGGGACACCTTGAGTCAGGGCAGCACATAGGATGTTTTCTCTCTCTGAATGTCTCTCTACCAGCACATCTGAGATTCACATCTGAGGACCGGGTATTTCTTACCTGCCCATCTCTCAATAGGCACAACTTACTGCTGTCACTGGCAAAACACTCAATATCAGCTGTTCTAATACTGACCAAAGCAACTCGCTGAGAGAGAAGGACAAGAGTTGTTCCTGTATTTACCTGAACAGTCATGGAGGTCAGAGGGTTCCTAAGGCTCCTACAGAAGAGCCAAATTAAAATCTAGTGAAACTTGGCAAGGCTACTCATCTAGCGATTACACTACAGCAGCATTTAAAATGTTCTGCCAGGACCAGTCATATGCTGATGGTAAAAGCAGGCTTTTGAAGGCCTATCTTAAAAATATGTAAAAAATAAAATACCCTGGTAATATCTATTGAACGTTTCTAAGATCCTCAGTTAAAGTAAAGTTGGTTTCTAGCTAAGACTGATTTTTCTGACTTCTTTCTTCTGCACAACTACTGTAAAAAGACTTTGGAGAAGGCAAGCACTTGCATTTCTGTCAGCCAAGTGCCTCAAAGGTGTGTTAAACTCAGGACCCCAGGGGCAAAGGATCTCAAATGACTTGTCCTTCCCAGATTTTTCCTGTTGTGGCAGGGAGACACCTTTGCATATGTGTCATATTCAAGTCTGGAAATAAGAAATCCTTCCTTCTGATGACACTTAGCGGACCCGTTACTGGTAATTTGTCCGGACACGCATGTGACCTTTATTATCAGCCTCTTGTTTTAATGGGCTAACAATCTCTTGTGGTGGAATTTGTTTAAAAGCACATGATTTTTTGGCTTCTCTGTTGAGTTTATAGACTGTATTTGTATCATGCTCTCAGACAATGATCTTTAAACTCTTGAGTAAAATGGATGCATTACACCCTCATTTCACACTTATGGAAAGGAAGTTGCAGAGACAGTTATTCACCCAAAGGAGCACTCCATGGCAAACCAGGTCCCCAAACTCATGTCTCTGAGCGAAATTCCCTCCTGTAGTAACAATAAATTACAATGAGAAAAATAAACTCCGAAACTAAAGCAACTTGAAAAACCATTTGGTTTGGAACCACTCTGCTCATACGTGCATCAATACACACAGAGCATAAGGCAACAGGGCAGGATAGTTTGTATTATTTTTGTTTGTTATAAAAATTCAGAGCTTTGATCATTCTTCTTGCCTTGTTTGACAAATCCCAGTGAAGTAAGCAGTAGCTCTGTAAAACTTTTCGTTGTAACAATAGTCTGGGTAAACTTAAACTCTACTCCAGTCCTTTTAGTGCTGTATGTGGCAAAAGAGACAAAAAGCATTTCAAGCACTCAAATGAGGAACCTTCTGGAAAGGAAATGCCTGAATAGAGCTGGCCTTTGCAATGCCAGGGAAACAGGAGGCCAAGCTTAATAAGTTGGCTACAATTATTTTTAAAGGACTGTTATAAACTGCAAAGGGTGCGTTTGTGTGTAATGGCACATTTTTGCTCACAACTGTAGTGGTCAGAGGGAATATAAGATGCTTTTTGGGGAGGGGGAGTGCAGTCATTCTGGCTTGGTGGATGGGAAAGGAGGAAGCAAGGAGGGAACTCATCTCTTGCACATGTGTTGGTTCAGCACATGCTGAATGCTTTTCCTGATCCTTAAGTGGTGGGGGAGAAGGAAAAAATGGAACAATGTTTTATGAACCTGATCTCAGGGACTACATATGTAAAAGCAAGCTCACCAGTCTGGCAGCGTGGTGATGAATAGCAAGCCCCTTTGGGGACCCTCCAGCCCTCACCCAGGGAGGAAGATCTTCCTACAGCCAATTATTTAAGTGATGAGCATGGTGCACTCTGGCTTATGAGTGCATGGGGCAGCCTGAATGGGCTGAGGAAAGAGTGATTCCACAGACAGACTTCAGTTGTCATGCAAAACCCAGGAGAAACGTGGAAAAAAAGTTTGTAATAATAGTAACTGCTTTTACTGATAGAGAAATTTGCAGCTGGAGAAAGAAAATGGCTCAGGAGAGAAGTCAGTGTGTGAACTTCCTCCACAGAAATGGTGGTAATCCAATGAAATTCACAAAAAAAAACCCACTAAATGTTTTGTCTTTCCTAAAGAGGAAAGCAAAAGCAATAGCTGAAATACCAGTTCTCACCATAAAAATTGCCTGCGTCTGAGAGGTGCTCTGAAGGGTCCTTGTGAGGTGATTCGAGCAGGCAGTTTCCACTGGCACATACCTACAGGGAAACACTTTCTTAGAGCTGCTAAAAACAGTTTTTCCCAAAAAAAAACCATTTTCAAGCTGAAGCCAGCTGACATGTCCTAATAAAATCAGTTTGCCTGAAACAGCCTCCAAGGGAAAAGAAAAAAAAAATTAATCTTGTTTCAGACCTGCACACCTTTGAATTGGGCAAGGAGGAGGAGGAAGGCACATGCAGAAGTGTCTTCCCAGATGAGGCCATGAAAGAGTTTGGACATCGTCAAGCCAGTCCTGGTGAGACATGGATGACCCTCCCGAGGCAGGGTTTGGCCCTGGCCTGAGCAGAGAAGATAAAGAAACAAAGGGGAAGAAACACCAGAGGAGCTGCAAGGTCCCAGCTGGCCAGTGTGGGCAAGCACCATGGCAGAACCAGCTTGTGTGTGGAGGCCTCCGGCCACCTCCACTGGCAGCAAGCCCAGCCATGGTGCAGAGCCTCAGGAGCCCCTGCTCCCATCCTACCTGGGACTACACGTTTGTTGAGCCATAACCCTGGGGCCCCTTCTTTCTGCTGGTGGAAGAAGACTGGTGGTCAGGCCTCTGCTTCTTCGTCCGCACCGGCACTCGGCCCTTTTGTTGGATGCAGGCTAATATGCCGCCTTGTGATGAACGCCTCATCTGCCAAATATAGTTTTGGCTGTAACTTGTTAAATGAAGGTTGTGGTCAGGGAGGCTCTTGTACCTGCAGCCCGAGTAAGTGACCTGGTCATTTTGCAAAATGTGCCAGTATGTCCTTGCTTTCTTCTTCTTCAGTAAAGACAGACCTTTGGTTTTCAGGTGAGATAGTGGGTACAAGCTCCTCTGAGGCCACACGAAAAACCTGGGCTCATCACCTATTGTGCAGGCAATAATTATTAGAAACTGGAAGCAGGAAACATGGCCTCCCCATTTGGCCTCCTTCAAACAGAGTCAGCAGGGATGTCCTTAAGTGGGTGACAAGAGCTGGGCTTTGTATTTCATTGCGCTCTTTTTCTCCTCATATTTTTGAGCTAAAAACGGCTTTCATCGAAGCCCTCACAGACTCTGTCACTCTCCCGTTTAGATGGATGACAAGTTTAAGTGGCAACGTGTTCTCTCCTTTCTCCACCCAACGGCTTTTGAATGAGTTGTTCCAGCCTGGAAGATGGTTGTTTAATGTTTGCTGTGAGCATTGCCAGCGCTAATTGAGATTCACAGCACTGAGGCAGTGTTGATGGGATGCAAGGTCACAGGGTGTATCTATTCCCTGATTGAGCATGCCTTTTGGAAACAACTTCCTTTTGCCGGTGCTTGACATGAATTTGAAATTCACTTCCAGTGCCTGCTCTGCTGGCATTTAAAATTCGAGCACTTCTGCTGGTTTTCTTTCTGGGTAGCAAATGTGCTGTATGCCTTTGCAGGCTGCCCTCCTCTCTGCAAGCCTCTTCCGTGGCCACGGGTTGGGAAGCACTGAGTATCTCCCACCTGGAACTACCTTGAACATTCATGAACACAGATCAAGTGATCGCCAAGTCTTCAAGGCTGTCTGTCAGACTGTTTGCCCAGCTGTAAGCACAGGAGATATTACTGCTAGTGCTGAATGGGGAATACATTCAAATGCCTCAATTAAATGCCATCCTACTTACACTGCAGAAATCTACTAAGGAGTTTATCTTTTCTACTAGTCCCTGTTCTGCTCTGCGCCGTGCTCTGCCAGGGCCCCCTTCAGTGCTAACAACTCTGGGACTGGGTCAGCTTTTGCTGACCACCCGGCAGAAGAGCTCACTGCCACTGTCAAACCTGTCATTCCCGCTTGCTTAGTAAAAGTACTCAAGACACCAAAATGGCAAGAGCGGGCAAAAGATGTTTCTGATTATCAACTGAAACAGGCAGGAGAAAAAGGAGGGAAAAATTATTCATTTTAATGCGACAAGAGGTGAGGAATTGGGTATGTTCTCCTTCCAAACTGGCAACAGTGATTAATAGAGCTGTTAATGACCTGGAACAGCAGTGAGGGGGCAGAACAGGCTGGTAGCAAAATATGCACTTAGCTTCATAAATACTGGGGAAGACTGGGGGTCTTCGGTGCTAACTGGAGAAACTAGATACATAGCACAGCGGCGGGTGGAAATCCTTTTTGAGATGCACATGGAAAGGGATGATTTGAAAGTTTTCATCATATATGGACTGTACGTATAGACTAATTCAAGTCACTTCAATCCAGGCATCATGGCACTTTATCGTGTTCAATAACCTGGCCTCAAAAAAGACAGCAAATCTGAAAATTGACAAACTACTGAGCATCTTTATAAATATATTGAAATACTGTACAGTGTTATTAGCACACCATTTCACAGCATACATCAGAAAAAGCAAAATGAGCCAGGGACAAAAATGAGAAGGATTGGCAATACACAAAACTTCTGCAGTCAGCAGTGAAAAAATGAGAATTTTTTGTGTTAGAGATGAGACTAATAAGATGAGACTAAGAGGTGAAGATGTGGCAGCCAGTGAGTCGTAGAGTGAATGTAAATCCAGCAGAGTCCATGCACCTTCTCATAGCAATACCAAAAGGGAAAACATCTGAAGGCAGCATAAACACAAGGCAGTGGAGTTTATTGCACATGATAACCACAGTCAAGAAATTGATAACGCTGAAGTGGATACAACACTTAAATGGATAGTGATGGAGAGGAATAAAAGCACACCATAATACTACAGAGCTGCCCAAACCAATGTCTTGAATTTTCATTAGCCACTGCTGGAAACAGAGGAAAAGACAAAGTGCATCAAATGGTCTGTCTCAGGTGGGATTGTCCAGTGGAGTCAGTCAAATGTACTTTATATGCTGATGCCAGGAATAGTGCCTGACCCTTCCTGGTGACCTCCTCACCCAGTGATAGCAACAGTGCAGGTATGGTATAAACACGATGAACAGAACCTGAAGGAGAGTGAAAGTCCTCCCAGGAGTACTAAAACATGCTGGCTCTGGATCCTTTAAGGAAAAGCAACTTGTTTTCAGAGACAGTAAGGCTGACAGTCCTAGCTCGTTCTGGAAACATGGCTGCTGCTTTGCATTTAATCCTGTGATTATTAATGATCAAAATACTCTGCCAGCTGGTGTGTATCTGGCAACCTGCACATCTGAGTCAGATCTCTGAGCAGTGCCCGCTCTGAGCTGGCTCCAGCTCTGAAACCATCTCCTTGCTGGAAACCTCCACAGAGGAGCTAGCCAGAGGACAGACTGCAGGTCTGCTGACTAAAAGAGAAGTTTCTCGTGAGCAGGGTGGCGCAGTGCTGGCTGCTTGTGCTGTGCCTGGCCTTGCACAGCCCTCACAGCCAGACAGCACCCTCAGTGATGCTCAGCTGGGGGGTCCACTGTCAGCAGCAGCCAAGCAGAAGGCAGAGGTTTCCTGGGCACCCCAACACAAATACCCCACCACTGTGGAGGACTTGCGTAACGGTGTATCATGAATGGCCTGCGATCGTTGGTGTGTCCTGCCTGCGTGTCCTGCCTGCAACCTCCCTCCTGCCACCATGTTTCCCTGGGTGTCAGAGTCAGAGGGGAACGGGACTGCAAAGCACACACTAGGCAAAGAAAGCCACAGAAAACCAATGGCAAACCCTTAAATTACAGAGATGTTCAGTCCGTGGGTCTGGCTTGCTCAACAACAGGCATATTTTTCACTGTAAGAAACCACCATGTACCTGCATAAGGAGAGAAAGGAGAGAGAATGAGATGTACAGCATCACGATAATTTGGTAGGTTTTTCTGAGGTGCACATCCCTCATCTTATACCATTGAAGCTGGTGGGAAATTGGTGACCATCTCCTGTGTGTAGCAACAAATCTTATAGCAAGAAAAATGTAAAATAATGCATTCTTGAAACTCATCTAAAAATATTCAAGTATTTGCGCAGATGAAACTGGAAAGCTCACAGCCTGCTCATTCTGTAAACTGATCTCTGACAAGAGCAGCAAAATGCTTCTAAGTTTTAAATGCAGCTTCTTGGTAAAGAGACACTGTGCCTGGCTGGGACTTACTCTAAAGTGTGCCATGTGCAAAAGGCAATGCTGACCTTGTGTGCCAAAAAATGAGGCTCATTTAAACCTTGCGTTATGATGCTGCGCTTACAGGAAAATAAAGATAATTTCTCTGGATTATTACTATTTGCTTTACCAGCTGTCCCTCAAAGCACTGAAGCAGATAAGCTGAAGGTTTTGTAGCAGTTCTGTTGCAAAGTCATTGCTACACAGTTGGCTGCGATTAACACAAAGCAAAGATCAGCCTTGCTGGATGAAGGTGGGCTGACCGTCATCTCAGATGTCCCCCCGGGAGGTTCTCCATGGCTGTGCAAGGGAGAAGAGCTTTATGGTGGGAGTGGGGAGCAGTGTAAGGAGCACATGTCTCTGCAGGGAAGGTGTTGACAGTACCTGGCTTGTTCCCAGTGGTACCACCAGTGCCAAATGGTGGGCAAATACAGGCAGGCACAGCCCTCTTTGCAGAATGGGGGGCTTTGTGGTGAATACCCAATATTAGTAATTTAAGCACTACCACCCTAAGTGATGCTGCGGAAGGACACTGGCCAGTCAGCCTCATCTCCATCCCTGGAAAGGTGATGGAACTGCTCATTCTGGCTGTTATCCCTAAGCATGTGGAGAAAAAGAAGATTATCAGGAGTAGTCAGCATGGATTCACCAAGGGGAAATTGTGCTTGACCAACCTGATAACCTTCTGTGATGGCATGACTGGCTGGGTGGATGAGGGGAGAGCAGTGGATGTTTTCTACCTCAACACTGTCTCCCATCACATCCTCACAGATAAGCTTAGGGACAGATGAGCGGACAGTGAGGTGGGTTGAGAACTGGCTGAAGGACAGAGCTCAGAGGGTTGTGATGAGTGGAGCAGAGTCCAGTTGGAGGCCTGTAACTAGTAGTGTTCCCCAGGCGTCAGTACTGGGTCAAGTCTTATTCATCCTCAGCAACCTGGATGAAGGGACAGAGTGCACTGTCAGCAAGTTTGCTGATGATACCAAACTGGGAGGAGTGGCTGACACACCAGAGGGCTGTGCTGCCATTCAGCAAGACCTGGACAGGCTGGAGAGCTGGGCAGAGAGGAATGAGGTTCAATAAGGGCAAGTGTAGGGTCCTGCATCTGGGGAGGAATAACCCCATGCACCAGTACAGGCTGGGCGTTGACCTGCTGGAGAGTAGCTCTGCAGAGAAGGACCTGGGAGTCCTGGTGGACAGCAAGTTGACCATGAGCCAGCAATGTGCCCTTGTGGCCAAGAAGGTCAATGGTATCCTGGGGTGCACTAAGAGGAGTGTGGCCAGCAGGTTAAGGGAGGTTCTTCTCCTTCTCTACTCTGCCCTGGTGAGGCCACACTTGGAGTACTGCATCCAGTTCTGGGCTCCCCAGTTTAGGAGAGAGGGAACTACTGGAGAGAGTCCAGTGGAGGGCTATGAAGGTGTTTAGGGGGCTGGAGCATGTCTCCTACAAGGAAAGGCTGAGAGACCTGGGGCTCTTTAGCCCAGAGAAGAGGAGACTGAGAGGGGACCTTATCAGTGCTTATAAATATCTAAAGGGCAGGTGTCAAGAAGATGGGGCCAGGATCTTTTCAGTGGTGCCCAGTGACAGGACAAGAGGCAACGGGCACCAACTGGAGCACAGGAAGTTGCACCTGAACGTGAGGGAAAACTTCTTGGCTTTGAGGGTGACAAAGCATTGGAACAGACTGCCCAGGGAGGCTGTGGAGTCTCTTTCTCTGGAGATACTCAAAACCCATCCTGGGCAAGCTGCTCCAGGTGAACCTGCTTTAGCAGGGGGGTTGAACTACATGATCTCCAGAGGTCCCTTCCAATCCCAACCATTTTGTGATTCTGTGATTCTGTGATTCTGTAGGAGCTGACTCTGACCAGCTGCTCAGGGCAAAAACGCCCTGAGAAGTGCTTCAGCCCAAATGGTAAATCAAAGGCTGATGCTGCCTCAGTTTTCACTACAAGGCTATGTGTGTCCTTCAAGTGTGTTCTGCTGGCAAAGGATGAGCAGGCAGTCAAGGAAGGCAACCTTACCCAACTTCAACACATCATTGAAAAAAACTGTGAATTTACCGCCTGTAAGCTACACTTCCCCCTGTAGCATACAGTGGCATTTGCCGAGGCACAAGGAGAGGACCAGCAGTACCAGCACCGTATGGCCTCATACCAGCCAGAATTAAGAGGAGGCGGTGTGGCAGTGCCTTTGTGAAGCAGCAGATTTGCTGGTTGCATTTTTTTTTAACTCGAGTTCCTGCCACGTTCCACTCAATATGCTGGACGAAATGATGCATTAAAAATAGCACCATGTACAGAAACAGGCGAAACAGCGGGGTTAGGCACACACCTTACTTTTGCTCCTGCGAGGACAGGATTGTCATATTCAATGTGCTGGTAGAAAAGCTGGGTTTAGCACAAACACCCTGACCTCCTCCCTTTGGACCCATTCTGTCTCCTTCCGTTCCCGTCCCCAAAATACTTTAAAAAGATGCTTAAGAAGTCATTTTTCAAGAAAAGGAAATTAATTCTGAATGAAAAAAGCACACCATCATTTCTGCTATTCAAGCACAACAGGGTGACTTAACTACTGTTCCAGCAACTTGTGTAGTTAAACCAAAACATGATTATTTCTTTCTACCTCTAACTCCAGCCTCATGTCTTAGTTAAAACAGACAAAATGAGCCACTTTTCAGGAGAGAACTTTGTACCACTGGAAAAATGTGTCTGGCAGTATCTCCAAAATCCTCATAATTTTTATTACAATATTCATGTTTGTTTTCACTTTCCCCTTTGTTAAACGTTTTAGGCAACTCAAATGAAGCCCTCTGCATCAAACCAGCCTCTTAGCAGTAATGACATAAATTATATTGTTCTCCTGGGCTCACAGCACCCAGCTATTAAATCTAACCATGGGAGCTTGGCAAATCTTTTCATACGTGAGGCAGCTGTTTCGTTTTTGCCCTGCCTCCACCCTCCACCCCCTCTTTTTGCCTTGCATGAGCACAGTCTGTGCTCTGAGGGACGTATTGCACCCAAACTCCTTTGCCTAAGGTGCTCTGCACGGAGCCACAGGTCTTCCTGAAATACTTAGTGCCCATGTTGGGTACAGAGCAGCTCTTGGTCCCAGCCAGTCACACCCCTCCAGAAACACAAGCTCAGGTGCCCAGAGTGGTTTCATGGCACAGAGCTGGCTGAAGCACCATGACTTGTACAAGTGCTTCCATCACCTGCGGGCAAATCCTGGCTCCTGCCATCAGGGCATCTCATCTCGGTGCGACATGGCTCCAGGACTGGCTGTGCCAGTGCTTGGAACATGCTGCCAAGAGTCTGTGCTCAGTTAAATATTCCCAAACATTTCTTTGTTTTCTTCAGCACCCACTGAAAGCATTTTGACTTGTATTTGCTCGGCATGGTTATTTCCCCAGGTTGGGCTACCCTGGGAAAGCCATCGGCTTGCAGAAGATGTAGCTCTGCTTACCCTGCTTCAAAGGGCACTTACTTTCATCCTTAGATTGCCCTACCATCAATGGCAATTTTCATGCTGTGCACAGTTATTCAATGACAAAACTCTAATGCAGGCTAAAAGATTGTTAATTCGCAATCAGTAATGTTTAACGTACACATCGAAATGGTAATGCGCCAATCACGTACTTCCCCTTGGGATGGCTGTCTCCCTGTCTCCCATGGGGACACATGGCATGTGGCCCTGGTAGGCACCCGGTGCAGCAGCATGAGCTGGCTGGTGCACAGGCTTCCTGGCTATCCTTGTCCTCATAAGGCTTCGGGATAACCTGACAGATGGATGAATGTGCCCAGGGACACCAACCTGCTCCCCACTGCCATCCTTCCCTGGTGCTGCTGCTGCATCACTGCCAGGTGGTTAAGGAAATGGATAGTTTGCACCCATTGTGGGAACCCCCATGCTTCCAGCCAGCATCACCTGAAGGGCATCATCTGCAGGCTCAGTGACGGAAATGAGGAGCCCTGTGACTGGTTTAGTCTTCTTTGCAATGAAAAAAATTAAACCAAACCCCAAGCCTGTTTTTCTTCAGTAAGCTCTGTCACAAGCAGAAAGTCTTCTCTCCTGATGAACTTTTTTCTGTGCAAAAGAAATGAAAATAAAAAGAACAGCACTTAAATCAGATTTGTTAGTAGACAAACAAGGTTAAACAGGTTAAGTTGTGGAAATAGAAGTCTCTGTGTTCATATCTTGGAGCAAACAGATGCCTGAATGTCTGTATCAGGGATAAATGTTCCTCTGAGACGTGTTTGCTGGCGCTGCAGTGCAGAAAGACAGGCCCTGCAACCCTTTGCCTCAACAAGCAAAACGTACTTGTGCTTGGAAAGGTGGGAAACGTTTTTCCTACCAAGTTTCAGCAAGCTGGTTTTGAAACAGAGATTAGGGGTGGCAGTAATGGCAAGGAAAATGCACCTCCCTTGTGGCTTAGCTAGACCAAAGGAGGAGCAGCACTAAGCTATTCTGCCCTGGCTAACAGAGGCAGGGACAGGGCCACACGTTTACACGGATGCCATCCCCAACCCAAGTTTTCTCCCCAAACACTGAATGGCAAGAGTAATAGAAAGGAAATAGTGAATATTTCCCAGCCACTGTGTCTGCCACCCAACTGTTGTTCTGACCTGTCCCAGCTGTGGCACAACATGTGGGGCACAAGAGGAGCTGTCGCTGGTCTCCCTCTAGCTCTAGCATGAGAGTCATGGGGTGGGGAGGGGGGCCAGGCAGCAGTAGCTTCTCTGGCCCAAAGAAGGATGGAGAAAGCATGCGAGGGGCGGGGGGGGGGGCGCAAGCTTTAGCTTTGGCTGGGTCTTTGATTGACCTTGCAGAAAAGTCTCCACCTGTTTATAAAGTGCCTGGATATACAGGCACAGTCATTTAGAAAACCCTTGGAGATGGTGAAGGCATTATCAGTCATCAAAGGTGGGATTCAGCTCCAGTTGATGGACTCCTAAATTTGTTCCTCTCTCCTTCCAGTGGACACCTAAATCTGGTCATCTGAATCATTCTTCAGGCTCCATTAACCACAGTGGGGTGTAGGTACTTGGTTTGTCTTCAGTCACCTATGTCTAAATGTGCATATTTAGGTGACCACTTTTGAGTGGGAATCCCACCCTAGATGTTCATAATTGCTCCTTGATGAGAAACCACACAGGCAGCCTCGTAAAGGATTGCGTGAGTACACCCACTCCTTTTCAGTGCAACGTCTCCAGGGATTTTAGTATAACAAAAGGACGCCACAGTGACATGTCGAGTGTTCGCATGCCTTGTGATGGGATCCTGCTCTCATGGTGACAACCCCAGCACGTGAGGAGAACAGTCAACTACCAGGGTCTATAACTACTCAAACAGCTCAGTCTATGTCTGCAAAAACCTTTTGGCCTGAAGGCTTGTTTTCACATCATTACACCAATTGGGTTTGCTCCTACTCTCCTTGGATCACTTCTTTCCTGCCAGGGTTATTTCTGGTTGACCCAAGAGGTGCAACTGTCCATACGATCCCAACAAATGTCAGTGGCATTGCTATCTCAACACTTTCAGCCACAGCCAGGGGCCAGGGCAGAGGAGTTAAGATGCTGTGTCCTGTACATCTACATCTGCCTTGATAGCCTTAAACCAGAAAAGCCACAGGCACCTACAATGGTAGATACTACACAGCTGTTTGCTCACAGGATGAAGTAAGCAATCTTCAAGTTCAACAAATAACTGCTGAAGAAATAAACTCCAATAAAAGCTAAATGAAAATGAATTAATGCAACTAATCTACTTTTCTGCTTGATTAGCTCACACCAAATAATCATCAAATCCTTATACGTTACTGACAATAACTTTGAAAACGAATAGTTGCACTTCCTCAGGGATCCAGGACAAAGAAAACTCATGTGTCATGCCCTATGGCATCAGGGCGTGAACTGAACATCACCACATTCTTGCTGCAATAGTAGACATTTCCAGAAACAGAGCTCCTTTTGGAAAAGGGACTTCACCCGTATGCCTAAGCTACCAGTCTGGTGGGATAACTGCTGGCAAGCCTAGAAACAGAAGAATTTAAAAAAAAAATCAGAAGAAGAGGTTATGTTAGACTTAGGAAGCCATGTGCTTGGTTTTAGTACAGAGACAGAGAAAAGTAATTTAAAAGCAGAGATATCGATGGACAAAGGAATGAGAAGAAGGAGGACAGAGGAAAAATCCTACTGCTGAAAAAAGCTTTTGCGTAGCCAGAAATGCAGAGGGTGAAGGACCAGGCCTGCTACAGGTTAGAATGTGGACAAGATCAGGAAGACACAACTGCACTGTCCGTACACTCATTAGGGAGCTGGTCAGCAGGTGAATGGAGGGAAGAACATGTGGATATTATAGACAACGGTGGAGCAAGAGCAATGACCATGTCAGTTAGATAGAAGATAATAGATGGATAGATAGACAGACAGCTAGACAGACAGACAGATGGAAAGAACCAGTGACCAATTTGTGACTTGTTAAGGAAACAGAGAATCCAAAGGAAAAAGAGGAGTGTGGTATTATCTGCTAATTTTGCAAGAGATTATTAAGGAACTAGGGATTGCAAAAGGGGCTCAGTGTGCTCTGCCACACATTCATAGTACTGGATTTAGAAGCGGGAGAAAGCTTTGCAGTTTCATCAGAAACAGGTGCTTTTGGGAATCACATTATTGCAATGACTTAAAGTTCACAGTAACTAACTGGAAAATAGTCCTACTAATAGTGAGCAGCCCCAGGTTTTCTTGGATGCAGCAGCTCACTTGTCATTGAGCCAAAAAAGGGTGACCTTACCTTAACCCGTTTTGTTAGCCATGCATCTGGTTATAGAAAAATTCATTGTAGAAGATGACCTTGGACTAAGTGGACATGAGCAGATATGGTTTAAGTTAATGGAAAGATAACAAAAGTAAACAATAACAAGATAATGTGGAAAACGGGGCTTTGACTTTCTATGGTTATGGCTGTTGTATCCTGCCATGTCTCTTGTTCCTGTCATGCCACTCCTCCCATCACATTGGTGCAGGTGTTTATATGGTCGTATCATGGCCCTGGACCAGAGACACAGCACATTGAAGAACAGTGCTCAGCAGAAAGTGAGAGGCTGGTGAGGTTGTCTTGGCTGTAGCAGGCAGAAGAGGTTGAGGAACCGCACGTGGTGGTCAGGGAAGGCATCACTGCCACCATTGCTGTCCCTCTGTTCTCCATCCTGGCCAACCCACTGGAGGCCACCAGGATATGGTAACTCAGGCAGGGAGGGAAAGGGTCTTGGAAAGACTCGTTGCTTATCAGGACACTTCATAACTGTCTCACAAATGCTTTTTTGTGAGTGGAGACCAAGAAGAAAGGAAAGGGGGAAGAAAAAAGCATGCATTTGAGATCAGACTGTCTATGGCTAATGTGAGATATAACTCCAGTTGGGTCTGGTTAGACCTTGCAAAGAAACAAAAAGAAATAGCAGAGACCTCTGTAGCTGTTGCATCCTCCTAGAAGTGTTTAACAATGTGAAAATGCTGTGTACAACCTGGGCAAGAAGAAGAGGCCTACTCTTGCAGCAAGAGAGGGATCAGACAAAAACTAAGGTTATCAGATTGCTTAACCCATGTTGAAATCAGCAGCTTAATCTTTCAAGTAAGGGGCTTGAAAGAAGATGCTAATAAGCAAATTTTCTCAAAGACAGACAAAATGTTGTGTGGGAGCTTGAGTGCTTGGGACCAGAGGCATTGCAGTTGGCTGCTGGTGGGGTGGTCACAGTGACAGTGGCCCTCATCTCTGCGGGAAGCCCTGCCTGGGCTTGGCAGCTTCAGCGCCATCCATCTGGGCTTGGGCCAGGCAGCTAGGAACCCATCAGAGGCTTTTGTTCTGGACTTCACACATCCCTGCAAGCAAGCAAACAAAACTGCTTCTGAGCCACTTGATTCCTCCTGTTGATTTACCCTCCTAAATGAAATTATCTGTAAGATCCTGACATTCAGCTTCCTGCTCAGGTTAAAAGGAGTAACAATTTATTTAGGTCTCAAAAAATAAGAGACTAGGTTTCCTCTGCAATTCAATAAGAATAATTATCTAGACTGCAGGGTCAGAGCCAGGATGACTAATGGAAATGTTCAGAGAAATGGAAATTACCCTGCTACAGATTGAAGCTAAACTCAGAGTTTAATACATTCCAGCTAGAAAGACCAGATAATCTCCATCCCCAGTGGTAAGGGAACTGGCCCATGAAATTGCCAGTCTGATATTAAAGATTTCTGATCTATCAAATCAGAGATAGATACCATAACACAAGAATCCAACTAGTGTGAGAAATGGGAGGGAGGGAATGATCTAAGCTGTTTACACACTCATTAATCCAACCTCATCCATTTACAACCCTGTAAACCAAATTTAGAGTGAACAAATAACCGAAGACATGGCAGAAAGTGAGGCTAAAATGTAGCATAGGCCAACCAAAGGTCAGCCAGATGGAAGTCTTATTGGCTCAGTGTCACTAGACCTGTGGGATAACTACAGGTTACTAGTTGTAAGTGTAGGAGCAAACTTGTTACCTGTCCCTGGACTCCTAAGACTTGGTGGCAAGGCAGGAGGGTGGTGGCAGCACACACTTTGCTCCAGAGAGGCAGCCTGGCATTGCTGGAGACTAATAACTGAGGGGCACAAGAGAGGCCACTTTGACCGCCTTTACTGTGGTCCAAGTATAACACCTTGTACAAATGAGCAGCACCCTTACTCCATTAAATCTGGGTTTAGAGAAAACAGCATCTAAAACAAAAGCAATTTGGTAAGAAAGCCCACAGGTATTTTGAGCTACTAGGTGAACACAAAGGCACTACTTCAAACTTTGTAAAAATACCCATCTTCTTTTTTTGAAGAGCAAAGATACTTGAAACTTGGACCTGTAGTTGTAGCAAAGAGGCAACTGTACAGACTCAAGCTCATGGAGGAAGGGCTGAGCCCTGCTCTAGAGTCAGGGACCTTTATTTTTGATGCTCAGTAGCTCAACTTTGAACAGCTTTGTTGATATAGGCAGACCTGGTGTTTGCCAGCATGAAAAATCTATAGATTTTATATGCAAGCCTAGCATAAATTTTTGCAACTCCTTCCTTCTTTCCACTATAAAGAGTGATTTTTCTTTTTTCTTTTTTAGAGGCCGCTGACAGACAACATTTAAGGCAACTTATTGTTTTAACATGGAAATTTTGTTTAACTTGACTTTTGTAGCTTTACAAACGCTTCCCCTGGTTGGTCTCCTGTGAGACCAATGGTACTGCAAGGCCACACAGACATCGGTGCTGGGAGGTGGAAGGCACGAATGACAGGGGGAGAGGAGGAGGTAAAATACCATCAATCTGCACTGTCCCTACGAGGTACCCGCTTCCTGAACCCCCCAGGCCCCACATCCCACCAGTGCTGTGCAGACTGCCAGGAGGCATTTTGGAGGGAGTTTGCCCCCAAAATTGCCCAAGACAATCTTAGTCTGAACAGAAGGTTTTCCAAGTCCTATAACTGTTCACAAGAAAGCCTTGGCTGAAAAAGATATTTACAGCCTGACGTAGATGTACAGAGATTATTGGTACGTCACAGTGCTTCCATGGGGCTGATCCTCCTGACTGTCCCACATCTCCTTGCACGTTACTGACAAAATACTTTGGCTCTTGTTCAACAAAGTGCAGACCAAAATGAACTGTGCAATCTTCCGCTGCTACATTAGTCAATTATTTCTGAGCTCCGTGGCTCTGTCCTAGCCCTGCCATAATTCCCCCGTGGACAGCATGGACAGCCAATAGATATGTGGAGAATTAAAGGTTTAGTCTTGCATTAATTCTGCTAATAAAGACAAGTTAGTATAAGATCAAGGAAAAAGAAGTACAAAAAACCTAGAAAGTATTGCTGTGGCTGTTTCCCCAAACCCCTTTTTTATGGACTAACCTGTGATCTCAGAACAAAAAAAACCCTCAAGCCTGTGCAGACATCTCCATCTCTGCCTCCATAAACACACACAACGGTTCCTCACATAGGTCTGGACAGCTGGAATGAGGCTCTCAAAGGGATTGCTTTCCCAAATCCCCTCACTTCCTTTCCTTGCTCGAGACATAGCATTTCTCAGACATGCTGCCCTCCTTCTTCTAGGCTTTCTTGTGAATAGTTATAGGACTCGGAAAACCTTTTGTTCAGATTGAGACTTTTTGCACTTTTGCTACTTTAATTTAACAGCAGAGGCCCTGTTACACCAAAGCTCAAGGAGCTCAGGGGAGTACGCATGGGCTTGCCGGAACTGCTTGCCAAAGCTGGGGTGCTGCTCATCAAGGTGCCTGTGTTATAACGACATTTCTATTAGCTTTCGACCTGCAAGAACTGTCTCCCAGCTCCATGCCTGGCCAGCCCCAGCATCCCAGAGAGCAGCAAGGCTGGCATTTTCTTCCTTTGCAACTGCAAGAGCAGCCGAGGCTTAAGATGGGACTTGGCTGAGAGGCTGCAGTCACTTCTTCCTTGGTGCTGCTCCCACGGCTGCCCATTCTGCCTGGAGCTGCAGAAAGAGGCAGCACTGGCTGCCACAGGGGTGCTTGGGGGGTCCCACGGGAGCGAGCCCTTAGCAAAACCTCTAGGAAGCGAAACCAAGTGAGGGTCATTCTGGTTGGGTATTTTCTGCCTGAAATCATTTTGATAAATCCAGAATATCCTGTTAGAACATATTTATTTTTATTTTTTTTAAATGGGAGAAGAAAAAAAAACACCCTAAACATTTTGAGCAGCTTGAGATGTTATCTCCTAACATATTTTCTTTTAATATAGAGAGTGTAGAGAAACAGGCATTTTCTGATATGTATTTTCTAAATAAATGTTCCAAAATCTTTTTCCAACTAAAAAGGTCCTAGTTCTAAATTAAAATAATTTTTTTTTGACACTGAAGAGAATCCTTTTCCACCGGGAATGTGGTCTATGGGGCAACTTCAAGCTTGCTTCAGTCTGGAATGAAAACAATGTCAAAAATCTTGGAATCTATCACAAGCTGGAAATTTGGACTCCTACCAGAGGAGTTTGGAGACTTCTATTCCCTGTGAGCAGGCTGGGTAAAGGAGGGCTACTCTGACCCACAGCAGATTGCTGCACTGTAGGAGGTGTAAAAAGCTGAAAACCAGTCCCCAGTACTGGTTCTGGGGCAGATATGTCCAAGTGAAGCCGAGAAAACTCAATAACAACCAAGTGTTATTAAGCAGGTATTCTTTATTGCAACTCCGGGCAGCACAGAGGATAGCTCCTTCCATATGTGTGCGCCCAAGCGTTAGGATTCTTGCCTGATATTTACAGCTTTCATGTTTATTCATTACATTTCTAAGAAAAGGTTGGGTTATTCTAATTATTTCCAGGAATTCATTAACATAAGTTCCTCCCATAGTCCTGCCTCAGTCCACCCAAATTATGCCTCCATTGGTGGTCATTGGGGATGAAGATCTGAGTCTTCCTCATGGTTAAATTCTTGAATTTGTCCTGTGGCGCACGCCCTGCACCATCCTGGATCTTTTCCAATTCGCAGAACCAGCTCTTGCTAGCTGCCCTCCTTAAGTCTCCTGCTCAGTCCTTTGTGTTCCTTGAGCCCCACAGTCTGATTGGAGGATTCCACCTGGTGTCCTTCACTTGGCGGATTCTGCTTCATTCTTATCTTTAAAGTGTTTGTTAGTTAGTAAGTGATGGATATACGCATAACGGTTAGTACAAATCGACCTCCCTCCCTATGTCTAAAGGCTGGTCAGCAGTTCTTTTCTAAAAGCCAGTTTTCTAAAAGCTAGTTAGCCGTTCTTGTATTACATAAGCACTAATAAGCCACAGCTAAGAGCCCTCCCTAATCTGCCACATGCCCTCACTGAGATTTCCAGATTGTTTGAGGTTTCCAGCTTTGCCTTCCTGGGAGTCCTGGTGGACAGCAAGTTGACCACGAGCCAGCAATGTGCCCTTGCGGCCAAGAAGGCCAACGATATCCTGGGGTGCATTAAGAAGAGTGTGGCCAGCAAGTTGAGGGAGGTTCTCCTCCCCCCTCTACTCTGCCCTGGTGAGGCCACATCTGAAATACTGCATCCAGTTGTGGGCTCCCCAGTTCGTGAGAGAGAGGGAACTACTGGAGAGAGTCCAGCAGAGGGCTATTAAGATGGTCAGGGGACTGGAGCATCTCTCCTACGAGGAAAGGCTGAGAGACCTGGGGCTCTTTAGCCCAGAGAAGAGAAGACTGAGAGGGGACCTTATCAACACTTAAAAATATCTAAAGGGTGGGTGTCAAGAGGATGGGGCCAGGCTCTTTTCAGTGGTGCCCAGTGACAGGACAAGAGGCAACGGGCACAAACTGGAACACAGGAAGTTGCACCTGAACATGAGGGAAAACTTCTTTACTTTGAGGGTGACAGAGCACTAGAACAGGCTGCCCAGGGAGGTTGTGGAGTCTCCTTCTCTGGAGACATTCAAAACCCACCTGGACGCTGTCCTGGGCAACCTCTCTAGGCGAACCTGCTTTAGCAGAGGGGTTGAAGCAGATGATCTTCAGAGGTCCCTTCCAGCTCCTACTGTTCTGTGATTCTGTGACTCCCACCACACCAGTGGCAACCACAACCCTGGGCTTTGCTGGAGAGGGCTGTCTTCTTCCCCTCTCTCACCTCTAAGGCACCAAGGGAAACAAACAGGTAGAGCTGAGGTCTCTCAGGAGCTTGTCAGTTCTTTGGAAAGAACATTTTCTGATGCAAAAGAGTGAGTGTGGCTGAGGCAGGTGCTCTGTCTACCAGGTCTCCTGTGCAAGGTCATTAGAGCATCCCCCGTTATGTAGGTTTTTTACTTACAATTTTATGCAGGGAAAGCAGCAATTTTCTTAATTTGGCAGCTATGTGCATGCGCAAAAACATCTACCCAGTCGTCAAAATACTCACAGTACCAGCAGACAGCAACATATACTTTTGCAGGTGAGTTACAATCCACTTGACTGTGGTGCTATCAAACTCCAACTTCATACATATTTGGTTTATGTAAATACAGATTTACGCACTTATTATATGCATGTGTATATACATATACATACACATACATATGAAGATGCTTTCGTATAATTACCTATAGATAGGTACAATACATATTACCTGTAGTTTTAAGCACAGTCACACCCTTAGCAAGGGCTGTGTCATGAATAGTCAGGGTGAGTCATAGACATCTAAGCACTTGAATACACTTGTATTTTGCCTGACCTCATTAGATACCTATTCTGGATATAGTTTTACAAAGGACAGTGCTAAGCTAAAGAAAGCATCTCCCTTACAGCGTTGAAGAGAAATATAGGCCTTTGAAAGAAACCAGAGGAAGAAGAACAGTACAAGCAACCAGATAAAACTCGGTAAGTGTTTCAGGCCACTGGAAAACAGCACAAAATTTGGTATTTCACATAGGTATGCTATCTGCCTGGAAGGCTCTGACTGCCCTGGGGTGACGTCCAGCTCCTCCAAGGAGTGTCCTCAGCATCCAACTGGCCCCACACTGATGAAGGGGGCAACATTGTCCTGCGAACATGCAGTTCTGATGGAAAACACCTACGGAAAACCCTTCACCTTTCCCTCCCCCATCTGCCACACATCCCTTGGGCGGCGATTTGGCAGCAGTGCCATGCAGTGAGCTAACTCGCAGGCGTGGTTCGGTGATTTCCCGTGGCCAGGGGCTGAAAGGCACAGCTGTGCAGATGTTTAATGTGCCCAGGAGCAAGCCAGGCTCTCAGCCTAGGTGGTGGTGTTAAAACACTCGCCTGTCATCTGGAAGTGCTTCTTCCCTTGTAAAGGGGGCAGTGGCACGCACTGCCCATTCAAACCGGGACCAGCACACAGTCTTTGGGCATTTCTCTTCCACTCCTGGACGACATCTGGGGAGCACTAAGCGAGTGGCTCACGGCAGGAGGAGGTCATTAAAATCCTGTGATTTTTAAGCTCTTATGAGGCCGATGTGAGACTCTTGCACACATTTACTATCTCTTTGACCCTAAAGTAATATGTTTGTAATGTACTTATTACTGGGAGCACCAAGTGTGCACTAGTATATGGCTTCTTTTTATGCACTGCCACGTTTCCTGAAGAAGCAACTAGGATGGGTTAGATAAACTCGAATAAAATTATTTCTTGGGGTTTAATCCCTTATTCTCTTTGTATTTGCTAAACAGATCAGGGGGCTTTTTTGTCCATAAACATGTGTTTTGGGCACCCTTGCTGTTTTAGGTCCGCCAGTCAGATGACAGCAAAAAATTCCAAGCAGTTTGGAGTGTGGCAGCATGAGGCTATTTTAGTTTGCATGATCCCATTTCAGACCAGTGGCAATTTGTTTCACACTCCACAGGGATTACATTAGTGGGGTGTAAGTCTATACCCATAAATTATCAAAAGTTTTCAGATATTGTCATTTTTTTTCTGTTCTCAAGCCTGCAAACACACACACATTTAGCTGAATGCAGAGAAATCCCCCTGGCTTCAGTGAAACTAATGACAGTGCCAGATAGTTGTCGGCAGTGACAGGCTGTGCATCAGAGCTGGTTTAGCCTCTCTTTGTGGGGAAAGGTAGAAAGAAACAATATAAATAAAGCCCAAATGATGACAACACTGATAATCAACAGAAGGATTTTTGTACTCAGAAACTCAGGTTTGGGGTGCTGTGAAGAGAAATTATCTCATCTATTAAAAGCAAATCTGGAAAACAGTTGGTTTGCAAGAGGATGAGCTAGGAATAAATAATTTCAGGGGCGAAGGAGCTTCTGTAACTGATGGGAGACAGATACTCCAGATGAAAATATGGATATAATGAGCAAAGGGAGCAGCAGAATAAAAGATAGGGAAGATGCTCTGGGAAAACCATTAAACACCGCAATGGGGATTTTAAAGCTCTTGTTAAACTGCAGGCTGACCTCATGAAGCAAAAGGGAAAAAATGTGAGCTCTAAATGAAAACAGAAACTCAGGTTGAGTGGCAGAGGCGCGTTTCCATAAGCCCAGCACAGACAGCTTTGCTGAGCATGGGCAGAAAATGGATCTGTTGTTTCTCCCAAAAGCAATTTCAAGATTAACCAGCCCTGCCAGAAATCTCCCTGCAGTTGGGCTAGTGCCCACCCTCCGCAGGAGCCAGGCCATGGACCTGCAGCCCCTCTGCCACCTCCTGGGACCTGCAGACAGGCCCACCATCTTCTCACCCTTCCCACACCCCAGAGGAGAAAGAGCCCATGTGGAAGGTCTTGTCCCTCCAAGGGGTGATGGCATTGGCATGGGTCTGGCACAAGAAATGCAGTAAAGCTCCCCAGGCACCTATGCTCACTCCATGTTCTCCATCATCCTTGCTCAGCTTGTGGGTCCCTCTGCTATGAGCCCAGCATGAGTTCCACAACTCCTGTGGAAATTATCTGCTGCTGTGCTCTTCCATTCCTTTG
This sequence comes from Leptosomus discolor, assembly GCF_034619465.1. Classification (NCBI taxonomy): domain Eukaryota; kingdom Metazoa; phylum Chordata; class Aves; order Leptosomiformes; family Leptosomidae; genus Leptosomus; species Leptosomus discolor. The sequence continues at coordinate 58,949,010 of NC_141391.1, forward strand.
AACCTGTGATAGTAAGACATAAGGAGGAGGAGGCTGGACAGTGTAACTATGGAAAAGCAATATTCAAAAAGCCCATCAGTAGCAGTAACAAGGTTGGTTTCTTTGTGGTGGTTGCTGTCAGTAGTGAGGACAGTAGATGGTATGAACCTTGTCTGTTCATCAAAGCCCAAGAGTCAAGGAGGAAGGAACAGTCAGTGTGTCTCTGGTGAGCCTTTCTAGGCCTGCAGGTTCTCAGGTCACAACTGGTGATGCTGTTTCAGCCGTGGTGTGATGAGTGACAGAGCCCAAGACATTGACCCATCCATCCACATACAAAGCATAGCCTTGTTCTCTGAAATGAGAGCTGGGCGGGTGTGGCAACAACAGATGCCTAAAGGCTGCAGAAATGAGATGGCTGCCTGAATGCCTTAGTTCTTACCTGAATAAAAGCTCCAAGCCTGAGGGTCCTGTTTTGGGAAGAACAGTAGGAGAGTGAGGGCCTGGCTTGTGTCAACACAAGGTACAAATTTGGGATGGGATCTCAGGCTAACTCTATTCTGGCAATGCTTCACTTTTCTCACAGGAAGGACTGGTTTGTTTTTTTTTATTGAAATGCTGGCATTAGCAACAGGTAAAACAAGGAGCTCAGCTGGTGAGCCCCCTGGGTCAGTTAGCCACCACGCTAGCATCTCACACCAGTGGTGAGCCCTGGGGTGCCTCTTGGATTAAAACAGCTGCCATGCTCCGTCTGTTTTTGTCGGAGCAGGACTGAGCACCTATCACAAGCATGTTGAAAACATATGCCTCTGATGCATGGATGGGAAACACCCACTGAGCATCTCAGCCTCAACACACACGCCTTGGAGGACAGAGCTTTCCTTGCCCCAAACCTGCTGGGCTTTAACCATGGAACTGTCAGCATTAACTTGCTGAATGTCACTGTGGGAGCTGAGGAAGCAGATTCACAAGTTACCATTCACAAAGCTACTAACCTTTCTGCTATTAAAGCAGCTACAAAAGCAGACAGCAACATTATAGGTATATTTTGTGTATATATATGTATATAGTTATCAGTAGGGTGCCGATGACAGCAGTCTAGCAGAGACACAAAGCCAAGGAGTTTTGCTGCGTGGACAGGAGCCAGGGCAGTCCCAGTCACCCTTGGGAGCAGGAGTCCCTCCTCTCCCTCCTGTATTTATTGACTGTGTTTACAAAAACAGGCAAGGATCCCTACAAGGATCAGCCTCACAGGCTGTGTAAAATAGGAGCATGAGGACCAGCAAATATAGGGACTCGGGAAACATGGACAGTTTGGGTAAGAGCCTAGTCATCTTCCACAAACTCATGGAGAAAAGTTTTTTCTTTTCTTTGCTCTTGTTTCTCTAATTGAACTTCAGAAATGTCCATGTTACCATTTTGCCCTGTGTTCACTGGGGCTGTTTGACAGCTGTTTTGGTAGCAAAGAGCAGTGCAAGCTGCGTGCTCTCCTCCGCACCCTTGTGCAGGCATGCTAAGGTTTGCGTGGCTGAAGCATTTCTTTCCAGGGCTCTGGGGGGAGTTTACCAACTCATTTGTGCTGAGACACACCAGGGCAGGGCAGGACAAACCTGGCCAGACTTGTCCTCTTCCTGTTGCAGAGTGCCCACAGTGAGACTGTAAGGAAGAGTTTTTTGTGATCAAAAGTGAAAGAAAACACCTCCCGGCACCTACTAACATTATTTTTTACGAGTTGAGCATTGCTGTAGCCTGCTGCACCTCTAAATCAACACTTACAAATCATGTGGGGATGCTCATAGGTGACTTGTTCCTCTTTCAGTTTCCATTAATTTAATTTTATTGTAAAATATGTGGCACACTACTTTATTTTTTGAGCAAACCATATAGCTGCGAAGAAGGGAACTTTTCTCCAGGAGGGACTAAGTGCTTGCACCGGGCTGCTGTAGGACTTGCCCCATCCCCTGATGCCCTGCCAAGTGACATGTCACTAGGCAGATGTGGGGCTGGGGCTGGCCTTCGCCTTGGGGAAGGAGGACCCCATGCCCCGGCTTTCTCTACCATTGGCCTCTTTGGGGAGGGAGGATTTTCTCCCATGCTTGGATTCTTACAAAAAAAATAAAAGATTTCTCCCAACAGAGCCCAGGAGCTACAGAGACATTGAGGACAGACAGTTCTGCTTGATTGAGGACATGCAGTCTGTCTCATGGCACTTGACTTTAATGCCATTTAAAAAAACGTTTGCAATGGTTTAGGCATTTGACTGCCTTTTATTAGCCAGAATATAAAAGTGTGTAAATAGGAAAGGGGAGGTGGGGACCATCCATCCAGGGCCTTGTACAACTGATGCCCAGGCAGCAGCAGTGTGGGGTAACATGAATTGGGGCACAGGGAGGTGCTTTGTTTTCATGGTGTTTTGGTTTTCTGGGTGTTTTTTTTTCTTTTTTTTATTGTGGTTAATACATTTGTTGCTGCAGATTTATTTTTAGCTAAAAGAGAAATCATTGTTACGCCATGGCAACCAGAATTGGGAGGTAAGTTAGAGCAAGCTGGTCTGACTAAAATACATCTGAAAGCATCCAAATTGATTACATATCCTAAAAATAAAGAAGATAGCTGTTAGCATAACACAATGCTGATGTTTGTGATTTAGAAACACAAACCGTTTCTGTTATGGCATGATTTTTTTTTCTCCTACTTACCGGTAGCGAAGGGAGGCCTGGAAAAGCATTGCTAGTAGTCATAAATGACTAATACCACCGAAGGATTTGCAAAACGGGTGGGATGTTCTGCTGGAGACACGAGGAAATTAGGCTTTCTCTTTTGAGACGCAATAAAACCCTCCCCGTGACCCGTGCATGAGTAACCAGCTGCAGCACTGAGCCAAGTGGCTGGCAGGAGTCAGGGGAGGTGGTGGGTGGGTTTTTTTCCCTTCCTTACACGGGCTTGTTTAATGTGTGCTGAGCTAAGTCCTGGCTGCAGCGATGCTCGTATCCTTTGGAATGTTGGTGGTCATCCCACTCATGGATCGGGCAGTGCAATGCCTCTGGGTCCAGACACTGGGCATGCCTGGTAGTTTTTCGCCGGTGTCAAAAAACAGAAGACCTGCGTGGGGTGTGACCAGAGCCCCATTCAGCCCCACCCCCAGCAGCCACCTCAGGATGCTGAGAAGATGGGAGTGGGCAGTGGTCCCTGAATAGCCTCCTGGTGACTGGTGATTTCAGGCACCTCCAAGCCATGGATGTGTCATTGTGTTCACATGCTGGCACTGTCCCTTTGGAACGAGGAAGACAGAGGGCCTTGAGGACCTGGCCATCAAGGGCGATCTCCAGCTGGCATCTTCTGTGTGGGCTCCTCTGTGCCAATAAATCTTAGGGTGGACCCCAGTAGCGCACGTGCTAGATCATGAAAGCAAACCAAGGCAAAAGGGGCAGAGCTGGAGCCAGAACGAGAGGCTTCCAGCCCAGGGCTGGGTCCTCCATCCAAGGGAGGTGGCTCTCAGGGAAATGCAGACACCAGCACAGCCTTGTCAGCCCTCTCCACTTCTGTACCTCTCCTGGAGTCTGTTCCTCACCACTGGTGGGAATGAAATAGTCTCCATGAACAGCCCCTTTGATTATGGGGTCACTTCTAAGGTCCAGCTCATTTTATATAGGGGGACAGGAGCGGTGGAGTTCATAGGCACTACAGACAGGCAGCTTGTATTAGCAATGCACAGATCCTGGCTTGGCGAGGGATGAAGCTCCTCTGCCCTGGTCATGAGCTCTGGGTTTTTCTGAGGTTGCCAGACTTGGCAAACTCTGAACTGCCATTGTCAGGTGTTTGGGGTTCGGCGTTTCGCTATGAGGCTGCTACAGGCTGTAGTAGACACATCCACTCTGAAGGACCAAGTGGCTCAGGTGGGAAGAGACCTCTGGAGGTCTCTAGTCTAAACTCCTGCTCAGAGCAAGGTTAGCTGTGTCTTCAGATCAGGTTGCTTTGTCCTGTTGGTGTTGGAAGCCTCCATGGATGGAGACTGCACAACTTGTCTGGGCAACTTGTCCCATTGTCCACCTATCCATGCAGTATGCATTTTTTCCTTATGCCCAGCCAGCCCCAGCCTCAGGCTCTTTCACCCAAAACATTCTTCAATGTCAAATGCATTTAAACTGTTCCTCTTTATACTCTCTTCCAATCCATTAATCGAGCTCTGAAAGTCCTTCTTCCTCGCTGGCCCTGATCCTAGAAAAAAACATTCAGCCAAAATTACAGTAAAGGTCCTGGAGTTAAACCTTCTTTCCCAGCAATTCATAATTTGTTACTGCATGATTTTTACCACTCAGATGCCACTTGTCGAAAGCAAAAATACTTGGTGCCATGGGTTGACCCTGGCTGGAAGCCAGGCGACCACCAAAGCTGCTCTATCACTCCCCCTCCTCAACTGGACAGGGGAGAGAAAATATAACAAAAGGCTCATGGGTTGAGATAAGGACAGGTAGACCATTCAGCAGTTACCACCATGGGCAAAACAGACTCGACTTGGGGAAATTAATTTAATTTATTACTAATCAAATCAGAAAGGAGTAATGAGAAATAAACCCAAATATTAAAAACACCTTTGCCACACCCCTGCCTTCTTCCTGGGCTTAACTTCATTCATGATTTCTCTACCTCCTCCCCTGAAGCAGCACAGCAGGACGGGGAATGGGGGTTACACTCAGTTCATCACACATTGTCTCTGCTGCTCCTTCCTCCTCATGGGAAGGACTCCTCACACTCTTCCCCTGCTCCAGAATGGGGTCCCTCTAATGGGAGACAGTCCTCCACAAACTTCTCCAACATAAGTCCTTCCCACAGGCTGCAGTTCTTCACGAACTATTCCAGTGTGGGTCCCTTCACAGGGTGCAGTCCTTCAGGAACAAACTGCTCCAGCGAAGGACTCCCACAGGGTAACAAGTCCTACCAGAAAATCTCCTCCAGTGTGGGCTCCTCTCTCCACAGGTCCACAGGGCCTATCAGGAGTCTTCTCCAGCATGGGCTCTCCACGAGGTTACAGCCCCCTTCAGTTGCATCCACCTGCTCCAGTGTGGGATTCTTCACGGGCTGCAGATGGATATCTGCTCCACCGTGGACCCCCACGGGCTGCAGGGGGACAGCCTGCCTCACCATGATCTTCATCACAGACTGCAGGGGAATCTCTGCTCCGATGCCTGGAGCACCTCCTCCCCCTCCTTCTTCACCGACCTTGGTGTCTGCAAGGTTGTTTCACATAGTCTCACTGCTTTCTTCAGCTGCAATTGCTCTTGTGCAGTAACTCTTCCCCCTTCTTAAATACATTATCATGGAGGCGCTACCACTGTTGCTGATGGGCTCGGCCTCGGCCAGTGGTGGGTCCATCTTGGAGACAGCTGACATTGGCTGTATTTGACGTAGGAGAAGCTTCTAAGCAGCTTCTACAGAAGCCACTGCTGTAGCTCCCATGCTACCAAAACCTTGCCACACAAACCCAATACACTTCGGGAGTATTGCCATGGTCCAGAAAACAATCTAGACCACACTTTTTTGTTCTACTTGCAAAGGACTATCTAGTCAAGTATGAAAATTAGACAAACATTGTCAATATTTGTAAATAACTTATCATTTTCAAAGAGCATCTGACATGCTCTCATATGTTTTAAATTATATGCACAACACAATCCTTATATGTTAAACTTAACTTATCCTTAGTTCTAGTTAAAACAGAACCAACAAGGATTGTTTTTTAAATTTAAATATATATCCCCAAAATGATAAATGAATCTTTTTCAAAACACACCCTGTAATTAGACTCCTCTTGACCTGTCCTTTATGAATGTTTTTGCACCTTTTATCTACATTGTTTTGATTGACCCTCTGTTCTCATATCTATTTAGAGTTGTTTGACACCGTGGGAAATACTCTTAATGAATGTATTAATAATTATGCACGCACTTAGAAAATCAAGCCTGAGTACAAAGGTGAACACCAAGACTGAGCCAACAAACTTTTCATATGAACATTTCAGTGGGCTGGAATAATTTTCTCTGTTTGCAACAGCTACAAGGATGTGAAGCACTTTATGAAAAGAGACCATCTTTGGTCCAAACAGGCTACAAAGAAAGGCCTTGATCCTGCAAGTAGCTTTGAGCAGATTCCTGAACCAGTGTGCAGCCGGTTGTGGCAGCCTGAATGCAGGACCCAGCCATGGCTTTGTGCCTCAAAATTTTCCTTATGTGAGGGCTGCAAATCTCAATATGAAACTCCACATATGTTCTGTGTGGAGGAGCTATCCTCTTCATTGTTCCAGATGAGTGTCCTTCCCTCTCCAGCCCCTCTGGATGTTCTGGTGTCCACGCACTGCTCAACATTACAGTCAATGAAATACTAGCAGCAACTGCAAGGGACAATGGTTGTCCTCCCTGGCCCCAGCTTCCTCTTCTTGCCCTGGCCCAGGCTAAGCTGTGTTCCTGCCCCAGTCCCCAACAAGCGTAGGGGTTGTTTTCTGCCAGTTTAGCTCCCTGAAGGGCTGCAAGGGCATCAGCAGGAGGTGGAGGGGAGAGTGAAACAGCTTATGGTGGCTAATAGTCATTAGCTGGGATTTGATCTACTGTGACTCCACACTCCTGTCACACCCAGGGTAGGAACCACAGCATGCACTGGACCCAGGCTGGATGTCAGGTACTGAGGGCATGAATGTGCTTTCAGAATGTAAATATGGACACAGCTAAACACAGTCTGAGCTTAGAGTGAGCTATTATCTCGAGGGTTTTGCTGCCTAAAGTCTCTAAGATGTGTTCTTCCCGGGGCTGTGAACAAACAGGATGCTTCTGCATGGCAGCATAACTGGGAGGGAGAGCATCTGTGGGGTCTCCTTCCCCCATTGCTGCTGGCAGGTGGGCCCAGGTCACCACCCACATCAGGGCAGACACCAAAACCCAGGGCCTTCAGGATCCTCATCCTACCAAGTGTGTGGCACCCATCTTGCATCTTCTCACACTATACATCCTCGCCTTGGCTTGGGACAAGGTTCTGGCAGGGCCATGGAGGCACAACTCCTCCCTTGCCCAGGGCTCGGCAAGGCTGTCTTTGCTCTCCACTTGTAAAGCTCTTGTCACCACCCGGACTCTCAGACGCTGTGATAATGAAAATAAGATGAAATAGTGCTTGGTTCATTTGGTGAAACTAAAATTGATTTTTAATTTTTAATAGGTTGACTCACCACTCGTGGGCATTGCAGACAGTAGTTAAAAACTACTTTGCACTGGAGTCAGAAAGTCAGAACTAATTAAAGAATATGTCCGCAAAAGTACTGCTAATAGACTGAAGGGAAGACCTTAATTAGAAATTTGGGAGGTAGTAACCCTCCTGTTAATAATGCTTAAATGACATTTGGGAGCCATGCAAAATAAGTAAACAGCTCCTCTCTGCATAACTACGGTTGAAGACAAGAGAGCAGGGGAAAAAAATAAAAATAGGGTCTGGATGCTGCCACTCCAGAGCTGAAACAACCTCCTCCTTAAAGCAATCTTCAGTCTTGCTCTCCACTTAGTAACAAACAGCACTGCAGCACTTAAAAAAATCCGTAGAGTAAGGCAGCAAGGTGACTCCAAGGACTGTAAGGCATGAGCAATAGTATGCAGAAGCTAGAACACCTCAGCCTACACAATATGACTTAACTCTGCTCTTAAAGCAAAGCTCCAGGCGCATCTTCAGTTATCTAGCATACACAGCCAGTCAGGGCTCAAGAGAAATGTAACTGAAGCAAGCAAAATATTTAGGCATGTTGACAGCGATGCAGTGATTTGGTAATGACCCATGCTGGAAGAATAACAAGGCTAGCAAAATACCATGCTTTATGAGATTTCATTTCTATTTGAAAGAAAAAAAGAAAAAAGCTGATTGTGCCCATCAACACAAGCCTGAAACTGTTGTAATTATTAATTAGCAAACTTAGATAATACCATAAGTCCAAAGGTGTGCTTTTGTAACTTGCTGTGACTGACCCCAGTGTAACCTGTTCTGACAGACTGTTGCAAACTCCCTTTCTCTCCCCACCCCAGCTGGTGCCCGGAGCCACAGCACTGGGGCTGGCACAGCTGGGGAGGTGCAAGGATCCGTGGGAGACCTAAGATCAGCTGCCATGGCACCCACACCTCCATTGGCACCCACACCTCCACTGGCACCCATACCACTCCTCCATCACCACCTGCAGCCAGGGTGGGGAGTGTGGGTGCTGAGGACACTGCAGGAATTGTCTTCTGACAGGTACTGTGTCAGAGCTGAGACATTAAAAATAACCATTCACACATTCAGGCATGGTACCTCTTATACAAAAGAAGTACCGTGAATTACTCTGTACCTTTTGTGTTTTGGCTGCCAGTACAGAAATCTACCTAAATTATCATATTGTTTGGGGAAAAAAACCATCATGCAGATTTAAAGCATGATAAAATAAGGCAAAAGAAATGCTTTCACTGATTTTTAGTGCATTAGCAGAGGGCCTAGAGCTGTCTCCCTTTTCTCTTCTACTCCATGGAACAAGAGTAGTTTGAAGTTTGAGGTGTTCCGTGATGTCTGGATGTTGTGGGCTACATTAGCATAAAATAGCAAAATGTTGGTTTATCTGGTTGCTGATATCTGGCAGATTCGTAGCACCCTTCCCTAGGCATTCCTTGCAAAAGGCATAAATACACTGTACTAGAAACTTTTAAAATAAATTTGGGCTTGTATCCTCCAAGCCCAAAACCGATGCATCCCTATGAGGAAGAAATCGAGCGAAGGAGGCAGAAGACCTGCTTGGATGAGCAAGGAGCTCCTGGAAACACTGAAAGTGAAGAAGGAAGTTCACAACACGTGGAAAAAGGGTCTGGCCACTTGAGAGGAATATAGGAATATTGTCAGAGTATGCAGGAATGCAACGAGGAAGGCTAAGGCCTGTTTGGAATTAAGTCTGGCTAGGGATGTCAAAGACAACAAGAAGGGATTCTTCAGATACATCAGTAGCAAAAGGAAGACCAGGGAAAATGTGGGCCCATTGCTGAACGAGGCAGGTGCTCTGGTGACAGAGGATATGGAGAAGGTAGAGTTACTGAATGCCTTCTTTGCCTCAGTCTTTACTGCTAAGGCTGGTCTTCAGGAATCCCAGACCTTGGAGGTAGGAGAGAAAGTCTGGAGGAAGGAAGACTGCCCCTTGGTCAAGGAGGATTGGGTTAGGGATCTCTTAGCCAGAGTGGACACTCACAAATCCATGGGCCCCAATGGGATGCACCCGTAAGTGCTGAGGGAGCTGGCAGATGTTATTGCTAAGCTGCTCTTCAACATTTTTGACAGGTCATGCAGGACAGGAGGTGCCTGAGGACTCGAGGAAAGCCAATGTCACTTCAGTCTTCAAAAACGGCAAGAAGGATGACCCAGAAAACTACAGGCCACTCAGCCTCACCTCCATCCCTGGCAAAGTGATGGAACAGCTCATTCTGGCTGTTACCTCTAAACAGGTGGAGGAAAAGAGGATTATCAGGAGTAGTCAGCGTGGATTCACCAAGGGGAAATCATGCCTGAGCAACCTGATAGCCTTCTATGATGGCATGACTGGCTGGGTGGACAAGGGGAAAGCAGTGGACGTTGTCTACCTCGACTTTAGCAAAGCTTTTGACACTGTCTCCCATCACATCCTCACAGATAAGCTTAGGAAGTGTGGGATAGGTGAGTGGACAGTGAGGTGGATTGACAACTGGCTGAAGCTAGCTGGAGGCCTGTAACTAGTGGTATTCCCCGGGGGTCAGTACTGGGTCCAGTCCTATTCAATATATTCATCCTCAGCAACCTGGATGAAGGGACAGAGTGCACTGTCAGCAAGTTTGCTGATGATACCAAACTGGGAGGAGTGGCTGACACACCAGAAGGCTGTGCTGCCATTCAGCAAGACCTGGACAGGCAGGAGAGCTGGGCAGAGAGGAACCTAATGAGGTTCAATAAGGGCAAGTGTAGGGTCCTGCACCTGGGGAGGAATAACCCCATGCACCAGTACAGGCTGGGAGCTGACCTGCTGGAAGGCAGCTCTGCAGAGAAGGACCTGGGAGTCCTGGTGGACAGCAAGTTGACCATGAGCCAGCAATGTGCCCTTGTGGCCAAGAAGGCAAATTGTGCCCTTGTGGCCAAGAAGGCCTGGGGTGCATTAAGAGGAATGTGGCCAGCAGGTTAAGGGAGGTTCTTCTCCTTCTCTACTCTGCCCTGGTGAGGTCACATCTGGAGCATTGTGTCCAGTTCTGGGCTCCCCAGTTCAAGAGAGACAGGGAGCTACTGGAGAGAGTCCAATGGAGGGCTATGAAGGTGTTTAGGGGCCTGGAGCATGTCTCCTATGAGGAAAGGCTGAGAGACCTGGGGCTCTTTAGCCCAGAGAAGCGAAGACTGGGAGGGGACCTTATCAATGCTTATAACTATCTAAAGGGTGGGTGTCAAGAGGATGGGCCCAGGCTCTTTTCAGTGGTGCCCAGTGACAGGACAAGAGGCAATGGGCACCAACTGGAGCACAAGAAGTTGCACCTGAACATGAGGGAAAACTTCTTGGCTTTGAGGGTGACAGAGGACTGGAACAGGCTGCTCAGAAATGTTGTGGAGTCTCCTTCTCTGGAGATATTCAAAACTCACCTGGACACTGTCCTGGGCAACCCGTTCTGAGTGAACTTGCTTTAACAGGGGGGTTGGACTAGATGATCTCCAGAGGTCCCTTCCAACCCCTACCGTTCTGTGATTCTGTGAAAAATGGAAAATTTTATGAAGGTCACAGTTCTCTCATCTTTCTGATTCTCATTAACAATCCAATTTTATTTTAATTTTATGAAACTTTCGATAATTCATTTAAAAAGTACCAAATATGGGTAGTTGCATGGCAGAGTGCACCAACAACAGGCTTATCACATGTTTCAACCAGGAGCATCCTTCAGTGCTCTGTGTATTCAGAAACCATTTCTTCTGCCCCACAAAGCAGCCATCATGGCAGGGGGAAGACAAGAGCCCAGTTACAGTCTTGTAGCTAGATCTGTAACATTCAGCGGGGAGAAGTTAAAAAAAAAAAAAAAAAAGAAAAAAGATTAGTGACCTCCAACCAAAACATGAGCACTTGAGCACTTGAATTGGAGCATGACCAGGGAACAAAGCTGTTATGCCACCTCGCAGAATGCCCTGTAAGGTGGCTGCAACCATTGTGACCTGTGGAGATGGGGCATCTCCAGCAATCAGAGCTCCATTTTTAGATGTGCTGGAGCCGTGGAGCCTGGAGAAAGCCTGCAGTCTCCAAGGTCTTTACTTTGATGCAAATGGAGAGTTAGTTGTCTTCGAGATGTCCCTAGAGAGTAGCCACAGCTGTTGCTGTCTGAGTGCCGCACTGGGTTCAGTCCCAGCCCTTCTTTATGAAGTCTTGTCTTGGAGGCTGACAGAGAAGACCAGGTTGTTTTCATGTTGTTTCTTTTGTCACAAAAGCCTTTGTTACATATTTGGGGCTCCATATCTTTAAAAAAAAAAAAAAAAAAAAAGAAAGAAAAAACATAACACCCAACATAAGCTATCACTGCTGCTCAACAGTGATCAAAAACCTACAAGCCATGACATCAGCTTTCACCTTCTTTTTGTAGGGGAGGGCCTCTTGTCACACTACATCCTTTGGAGAACAGGAACCCTCATAATGGAGCAATATTTACTGTATCCCTGTTCTTGAATACCAAATGGTAGAAATCTTGCCTAAATCACAGGCAGAAAAGACCATTTTAATTTGCTGCCTGAATAAACTATTTCCAATCTGCCTTGGTGTAAAATATGATTGTTCATTTCTGATGAAACTACTCTATTGTGTCTAAATGCCCCACAGCAAAAATATGATAGACATCAATGGGGAACCTGGCATTTCACCACCAAGAAAAGCTGAGGATAATCTGTGCGTGTGCCCTTGCTTCACTTCACAAAAGCCTTCAAGAGAAGAAATGAAAGGCAATGCAGCAGGCTGGTATTAACGAGCCTCAGCCATTCAGATACTTAGCTGAATTATCAACTTAGTCTGAAAAAGAAAAGAATTCAAAACCAAACCATTGATGGTAATTAACAACTGCACTTTGTGGGCTTTCAGACTAATGAATACACAAATGAAAAATCAATGGAGGAGGCTTCCAAAAATGAACACGGCAACAATCTTGATCCTAGAGTTGGCTCAAAGACAGCTCCTCCCAAACCAGCTCTCAGACTGTGTTCTTACTGTACATTTCTGTTATTTCATTGCAGAGCTTCCCCTCTGAGGAACTCATTAGTCCTTTTATTGATAAAATAAAGACAAGTTTGATTTTCAAATTAAAAAAGCATTAAAATAATTACATCTCCAAATCCCTAGTTCAAAAATGATAAGAGATCAAATCTGTCAAAGGCTGAAAATGATTCCCCATCTTCTGAGGGTCATTTGAAAAATTTGCTCAGAATGAAGCATCCACAATGAATAAAACTTCAAATAAAGAGGATTAAGCTCTGCAAACCACCAAACTCGGCTGAAGCTGCAATTCAACATTATAAATTGCCAACTTCATCTCTTTTTAGTTGGAGACATACAATATACAATTGTCTTTGTTACAAAAAGGTTCTGCAGTTCTGAGATAAACACACTATAGGACTGACAATGGCTAATCACATCCAAAGGCTGGGGGAAGGCACAAATTACATCCCCCTGGGGTCATTTTATGGGCTCTATTACCTCTGTATGGCAGAGTCAGGCAGACTTCTGCTTCATACCAGGTATTACTTCTGAATTATGTCTTTGCCTGGAACAAGATATTGGCAATGAAATATTCCATTTCAGCCAGGCTGAATTATCTGTGAATTCTGGGAAATACTGCTTGAGAGAAAACTTGAGAAAATTTGTGTAACCGACAGTCTTCGCGCAGGATGGAGAGGCACTCCCAGTGGTCAGGACATGCTTCTGACATGTGACATGACTTAAATTTCCTTCTTTTATTTATATTTTACCCCAGGTCAGAACCTTGATCTATCTGCATCTCCCTACCATTTCCACTACACTGCTGAATATGACACTCTATCACCCCATCCTAGTGTTTCAAGTCCAACTCGTTGCTCTGATTAGAAAAATGCATTTAAAAAAAAAAAAACATTTGGGGGTTGAATACAATATTTACTTTGATGTGAGAATTCCTTTATATTTGTCCAGAATTCAGAAATATTTCAATTTGGGGTGGATCCAAAATGAAATTTTGCATTTGGCATAGTCACAATATTGTAAAAGCAGTGATTCCCACAGCCTCTTCCTTCCTGACAGCATTTGAATCTGATCTCACATGGCACACTTTGTGCTGCTGCTGCCTTCATTGATTAAATTTTTCTGCAACCAAGTAGTTGCATCCATATGCAAGTAAGGAGAAAACTTGGCGTGATCTTTTCAGGTACTTTGGGTCAAGTGATAATTTGGCTGCCAATAGCTCAGAGGCAAATACATTTGCCGTTATCCACTCAGCAGCAGTTCAACTGTATCAGCTTTCCAGCCACAGAAAATAATTTGTAATTGGGAGGCCCTGGGACAAAGAGAAGTGGTTGGATGCAGACTCAGACAGGCATTTTTTAAAAATATTTGCTGTTTATGCCCAGTATGTGATTCCTGCTTTCACCACACTCAAAACTGAGTGAAGAACAGAAGCAGCAAACCTCTCCCATCTCCGGCACTGGGGCAGAACAGCTCTGTCTGAACAATTACAGTTTCTTCCTCATCATTTTACACCTGTCTCAAGCTCCTGCTCCTAATTTTGTGTGATGTTATCACCACAAAAATGTTCTTTACGGTTGGTTAATCACTGCAGCAAGTGAAGGACATGTTATGCATTGGCTTGTATTCAGTTTCATCTGGTGCTCACTCAGGTTTTCAAACGGTGGCTTGAGCAGGACCAAGACATGTTGAGGAAGCCGAGCTCACCGCCTCCACAGATTATCGCCATGAGAGCCTGGGGATGCTCCACCCAAATGGGGTATGATGCCCAGATGACTGTGGAAAGACCATAGGGGCTGGTTTTCTGCTTCTCTGCCTGCCAGGGGAGCTAATCAGTGCTGCTGACTTTCATCTTTGAGGGATGGACCACTTTTGCGAGATGTTAGTCAAAACTGGAAAATCTAGGTACATTGGAAAGCAAAGGCAAAGGAAAGCAAAGTTTCGACAGTGCCTATTTCATTTCAACTTTACTGCTCTGAGCTCTTTGCACCTTTGAAGAGGCAAGCCTGCAGAAAGAGATGTAGCCTCACCGTGTGGGAAGCAGACTGTCAGATGCTTGCATTACTCTTGGCCCTTACCTGGAGCAGGTAGCTCAGACCAGCCAAGTGAGAATAAATGAAAAATGGTCTGAAGCACATGAAAGCTGGTGAGCCTACATCAGTGCCTCGCCAGCGGGGAGATCTTCTCAACTCCCAGTTCTATGAAGTGAAGCAGTTAAGCATAGCTTATCCAGATAAAAGGACTTTACTCAGAGAACGTGAATTAACGAGCAAGTTATAACCGGTGCCTGATCGTAAGCCTATGCTTCTAGCCTGCGATTAGCTGGGTTTCTCCTCCTTTTAGATTTTTAAGCCCACACCACCCTGGTGAGATCCACATGCCAACCCCAGGTGGAAAGTGTTGTGCCCCCACAGCACCCACCTGTGCCCCAACAGTCAAGCCTATTTTCAAGAAAAATGTAGAAATTAAATCCACAGAAATGCAACCCTCTTCTGTGGGAAAGCTGGGCGGAGAGCTATTACAAAAATATAGAAGTTCTGCATTATAATAAATCCTTGCTCTTGCAGACACAAATAAAATAAGTTCCATGATTTCTTTCTCTGAGAAGTATAGTTGCAGCAGTTAAAGCTTGTTAGGCTCTGCAAGTTTCAAAACAGTTGAAGGATGAGATCACCATTCTTCAAACAGCTGTGTTTGGGCATGATATGGTAGGAAGATGCAGCTAGCACTGGTCTTTGCTCAGCTCCCACTGAGCCCATTGACCTATTGGTGGTGGCACATGCACCAGAGCCAGGGCAATCTGGCTGTTCATTGTTGACAATGCTACATCTGGGGAAGGAAAGACATTTTTCTCTGTAATCAGCTGCTGTAATGTGTAGTAAAGTCTTACAGAAAGAAGCTGTAGCTAAGATCATTTCAGACCTAATATTTCAGCAACAGTTGTGTAGCCCACTTTGAAACTGAGCTTGACCCTTGCTTCTGCCACAAAGTGGCTCAAGAGGAGCAGAGGTCTGCTATATGAGCCCCTGTCCATGTCCCATATATCACCATCAAGAATATATATTTTAAAAAATAAAGGGAACAAATCCTGGGAGAAAAAGAAAAACAACAGTTAGAGGGACCTCCCACAGGGCCATTGCGGGACAATTCGTCCTCTCGTAGATGTCTGCTCACCTGAGCAAGGTGAGAGCATTGCCCTCTCTGGCAGCTTAGGAGAAGCCAACATGACTAACTGTGAGTAGAAGACATCTAATTCCAGAGGTAAGGTGAATGTGCAAAGAGATTGGCGTGACAAAGTCCACGGCAAAGCTCGGAGCTGGCCCCAGGTGTTCCAAGACTGCATCTAGTGCCTTAACTGTGTAATTGATACAGCTGAATGAGGTGCTAGATTAGCTTTATTTGAAATAATATTTGACTATCATAAAGCAGAATGGTGCACAGGTTATTGCAGCAGCACCAGTATATAATGACTTTAAATTGATCTATTAAACTGTTTAGAAATTTCACTTGAAAGAATTCACTCCCTGACAGATTGTTATTTGGCAAAATACAGCTGTGGCATGAGTGTTTATGGTTGCTTTCTACATCTCAAAAATAAGGTGATAAATGAACGCGTCACCCCAAACTCTGTGCGGCTGAATGACGGCCATGGTGGGCACAAGGAAAGCTGTGGCCATCTGCCACGCAGTTGGTTGACCTGCCTGGGATTGATCTGTTCTCGAGAGGTCGTACAAAGGAAAGGTGCCAGTGTCCTCCGGCCTACCACCACTAACAACAGGCATCTTTGATGATATTAAATGCTGATACTCTTGTTGCTGCAGAAGAGAAGCCAGAAACCGAGCAGGGATGTCTGTCTCTTCCTGAAAACGAGCTTCTTGCAACATGGTCTGAGGTGTGTTAGCAAAAAGGTGAGAAGAAGCCATGCCCAGTCTTCACCCAGATGGCACCTGCTGTATGGCAACATGGAGAATGCCAGTCCTATGGGGGATGCCAGTTTCTTGGAGGATGCCAGTTCCACAGAGGATGCTCAGGTGCATCTTGCCCTCTGGCCACCAAAGCAAGGTGACTACGCAGCAATGCCACAGCAGATGCACAAGAGATGCAAGAAAGAGTCAGAAAGTTGGTACCTCATGCTGATTTCATTAGAGCCCATCATGGGCAAGCCAACTAGTCTCTGTTGCTATTTCAAAGCCACATAAATGAAGAGGTTTGATCTGTCTGACATTACACCCACAGTGCTGTAGCTGCCTGTCCCACCAAGTATGCCATTTTGTAGGAATCAGATGTTGCTTTCGGGAGGTATTGACTCTGGCACAACTTTTCCAATTTGACAAGGACTGAGTAAAAAGAATAATTGTCTTTATTGCCGATCAGCTGTTAAAGTGATGATGATACTAGGGAAGCCTGGGACAGGAAATAGGACATCGCTCCCCTTGGGACACTGTGTGATGGCTGATGCTACACTCCTCAAAACTTGACTGCTTCTGTATCAGAAAATACTAGAGAACGGTAACATGGACCAATGTTGTTTTGCAGATGTGGCCATGCCAGCTGTGATTACCTCCTCTGTGCATGCTCCCCGCTCTGCCTCAGCTTAGGCAAGCTGGGTTGGTGCAACCAGCCAGGACCAGGCAACTGCAGAGCTCTCCTGAAGTCCCTGAAGATGTGCTTTTGCCATCCCTTTTGCTTGCAGAAGCATGAGGAGGAGTTGGTGACTTCCCTTGGAGAAGTCATGGAATTCAGCTGGAGGCAGCATGGTTTCCCGTCAGCTCATCTGTTTGTGAAAGGAATGCTTGGCTGAAGCTAGCTACAGAGTGGCGAAAACGAGAGGCGGAAACAAGCAGAGCTGGATGGGGTGAATCTTGCCCATCTTGCCGCCCTCCTGGAGCCTGCTTGCCTGCAGCCATTCTTTCACCGCAGCCTCCTCCTGTTCCCTGGCTCCGAAAGCCCGCAGAAGTCCAGCCTACATTCGCCGCATGCCGTGCAAAAATGAATCAGTCATTAAGGCTTTTAAAGATGACGCAAGCACAACTGACACACATGTATCTAGTGCGTGGGATAGGTGAGCAGCAGAAAAACATTGTATGAGTGAGTGATGTGCCAAATTTGTTTTTACTTCCTGCAAAGAGGAATTTTGTCCATTACAGGCAAGCAATAGGCAATTTTAATTTTTTTTTTTTGGTAACTGCAATTGTGTAGCAATCTGTTCCACAAATGAACTAGTGTGTGTTCTTACAGGAAAGAACAAGGATATTTTTATTTTTCAGAAAGACCAATAAAAATGAGGCATGTTCAGCTACTCCATTTCATGTATTTCATTTTGCTATCTTTCCTGAAAAATGGACATTCAATAGGAAAATTCCTTCATTGCTTCCCTCAGATTTGGAGGGGATTAGTTGTCCTCTTATGTAATTATTCCAGTGTGCCAAGGTTAGTGGCTTGTCAGTCTTACAACTATAAGATTAAGATCAGTGATCTCAAGTGGTGACTTGGGCAAAGAAGGAAAGGCCTGCTCAGCTTTCACCCGCCTAGGTCTAGATGTTGAATTTTGCACACCATGTTGTTTGCCTGTGTTTTGTTGACTTGTTTTCAAGAAGTTTACAGTGCTTCTGTAACCGTCATTCTCTGTGAAAATCTGATTTTCTTTGTATATAAACAATGGATGTATTATTATGCTTCAAGGTAGGAATAATTGTCTTAAATGACAGCAAGACTATCTCAGCCCAAGAGAGACATCTTTTTCCACTCAGTTTGGAGTCACTCAGTTAAGCGCAGGACCCTCAGGCTGGGTTTGCAGACCTACCTGCTGCTTCCACCTATTAGTGTTATCTCACACCAAAAAAAATAGCTCGTTTTAGCAGATACAACCTCAGTCACAATATTTACAGGCTGAAAAGTGTGAGAACCAGGGTTTTTTTTTTGTGCCAAGCGTCTTTCCCCTCACCCCTGGTACTGTGGTTGTGGCTAATCCAGTGATGCATTGCAGGATGTCATCTGACAACACTGAAAAAAACCCCATCACATAGCTGCTTTCTCCCAGTGCTGAGAAACAACCTGCACTGGAAGAGCTGGGTGGTACCCAGGGCATCCCCCTCTGCCCTGGCCAGAGCCCTGCCTAGAAACTTCTCCCTTTGCCCCTCTGCCTCCCCCTCTCCCACTGCCCATTTTCACAGAGGCAGGTGGCACCCTGAGCTGTTCATGCATTGCTTCAAACCCAAGGGAGGCTTTGGGAAGCGTAGAGCATATAGTTCCCTGTATATTATTCTCTGCTGCCCAGGAAAGGATGGTTTCTGGAGTGCATCCCGGTTGCTTCTGGAGAGCAGAGGGTTTGTTGTTGGAATGGCTGAGGGTGTACAGTGGGCCCAGTAGAATGAAAGCAAAACCTCCCTGCAGAAAACATTTGGCAGCTCTTCTCCCCGAAACTCCATCAACCAGTGCACAAACTGGGCTCTGCAAATATCCTCAGCATATTTACCAGGAGCAGACTATAGCTATTTGTATTATATCTAAGATATAGTTTTTTGCCATGCTATCCTTGCCTTGTGTCACAGAAAAGCACATAAAGAGTTAAGATACATTAAAAGATTCCACAGCTCTTTTTCTTTCTTTTTTACAAAGGCTAATTTAGATTTATCACACCAAGCTGGGAACATTTTATGGGACCTCTGACTTAAAACATTGGCAACACATCACCACAGAGGTCTGCCTTTCCTTTTCAAAAAAACATGGAAATATTAAGCTGGAACAGCCTGAGATGGCCAGCCAGCTGTCTGCTATTTGAATCCCATGAAAACTCAAATACAGCTGCAGATTCAACTTTGTTCTGGTCAAATACAGCAGTCCTGGAATGTGCTCCTTTCCACTGGGGCATGAATAGTGTCAAAATTAATGCTATTCTCTTAGCAGTATGGATTAAAAGCTGTTTGACAGTTCCCTAAAGGCATGTGTAAATGGGGAATTATTCAGGAGTGGATTGGTTTCTAAGAAGGTCCCACAAAGATCAGTTCCTGACTCTTTTTTCTATTGAACATTTTAATCAGTGATTTGGGGAGAGAAAGCAAAAAAAAGAAGGGAAAAAAGAAAACATGAGAAAATTCAAGGTGTACTAGCATGGACACAAGAAACCCATGGGCATTTTAACACAGCCAGATATGAAATTGATAACCTATAACTGCAGAACATAAGTTGCATTTACAGAACTCGAGCTTGCAGATATGCTGAGACCCTGAAAAATTCCTGAGCATCATAAAATATGCCTGCCGTGTTCAATAGCCCATGTTGCATCAGTGGGATCACAGAACAAGCTGTGATCAGAGGCTGTAGAACCAGGACAGGCTCCAGGAGGAGGAGCAGAAGGATGAGGAGGAGGGTGCATCCATCATTCCTGCATCACATATTACCATTGCCAAAGTGGACTATCCATTACCTGCACCCTGGTTAGGAAGGACATTGAAAACATGAGGAGAGTTCAGAAAAATGCAAGAACCCAAGGAATGTGGTAGGAAAAACATGTTAAATAATGAAATGATCCAGGAGCTTCATCAGTTTTACTTAAGCAGAAGAAATATGATCACAGTCTGTAACTACTGACTTATGGAACAGGAGTTTGAAAGCTCTTTACTCTGCAAGAAAAGTGTAACAGCAGGCAGCGACCTGGTGTTGAAAATAGAAACTTTCAGATGAGAAACAGGGCACAAATCATTAAGTATGTGGGTTCTCTGAGTCTGCTCACCTTGTTGGTTTCTACAGTACTGGAAATTTTAAAATAAATTTAATTGTTTCTAGAGCAGATGCTCTTGCTCCAATTAATTTGAAGAAAACTTATGGTCTGCCATCTGCAGACAGTCAGAGAGATGGTCACTAGCAGTTCCTCTGGACTTTTAATTTATGAGAATTAAAACCAAATTATTACACATGCTTGATATATATTTGATGCAATACAGAACTCTGTCACCTATATATGAGTGCTGATATAATCATGCACCTGATGCAGCAAGGGCTGGCTTGCTTGTTTACTTAAACTGAAATACCTAAATTCTGCTTACAGCCTATTTTGGGTACCAGTGATACGACAGCAGCATCCTTTGCAAGGAGATACGGGCCTCTTGTCCTCCCACTCCAGCTGTCTGGGAGCTAAAGCAGCACAGGCTGGCTGCGACTGCTTGTGTCTGCTTGCCAGGGACCAGGGAGATACCCCACGCTTCATGTGATCCAACCAGGATTTGCAAATAATCAAGGTTCGCTTTGTAGCGAACAGCCTCAATGTTCTCCCAAATGGGAGAATTAATTCTAGCAATACGCAAGCAGCTTTTAGCAAAGAAAACAAAAGGTCTAGGAAAAGCTCCTGAGCTAGTTCAGTGCAAAGAACAACACATAAAGATACAGGCAAGGATGAGGCAGGAATATTTTTGTGGTTAAATGGGTTGGTAATGCTGACATCCTGGAAGCACAGCATTGCTTTTCTTTTGTGTGTTCCCTTTCTTTTTTTAAGAGTCCTCTGTCCTTGGTCAGAAGGAAATACCACCCCGAGGTGAGAGTATAGGAAGCATACAATGGGTTTTATTCATACTGAGAGTCCCAAACCATTCCAGTGCTAACAAATTGGGAAAAAAATGAAATGAGGAAGCTGGTAGACGTGTAAGGCACAAAGTGAATGACACACTGCTAATAAAACTAATTCCCTTTCTGAACAACAGCGGATCTCACAAAAGCCTCTCGCCTTTGAATAGGAGAGCCTGAATGAACTAAAAAATTGTGCCTCTCATATAACCTTTTTGTGTGAATGAATCATAGTTCTGGCACAGAAAGTTAAAAAAAGGTCTTTTAAAAAATTTACAGCAAGGTAACCATAAAATTTCCGTGTAAAGCATACAATGAGTTCTTTTATTAATCTTTATCTTGCAAATCAACCAGTATTATTCCCTCCCATTTTGATCTCATTTTATTTCCTGTGTAAAGCCAAAAGGCTGCAATTCGAGAGCTGCTTTAATGTGTGCCCCAAGTGTGATGATATTTGCATAACACTAGCTTTCAGGGAGGCCCTCGTTTTCCACAAACTGCACTGCTTGCTTACACGGTATGAAAATCTTGATTGGATTTATGGCCCATTAAGAATCCTGTTCATTAGGCACCCAACCCTGCAGATACCTCAGCAAATCTTTGGTTTCATTAACAGCCCCGTTCAAGTAAACACAACAACTGAAGGGTACGTAGTTCAGCATAAGCACACACAAATCCAGGCTCTTGGCTGTGATTATCCATTCAAAGCTGTGAGAGACTGTGGATGGAGAATGCAGTGAGTGGGATGCCTGTGCCAGGCCCCTACCATAGCTCTCAACTATTAATCTAGTCCCTGTTAGAAGAACACTAAGGGGGACTCACTGCAGATCTGCTCCATTATTTGATCAGTCAACAACCCAGACCCTGCGAATGGTCCAGCAATGCTCAAACTGATCTCTAATATCATATTTGACTTGCACAGCGTGAAAAACTGTGTATATTTATTGTGGACAAGAAGGGTTGTTCCCAAACATTAATATTCTTCATTAGTTACTTTTGACAGTAGAGTGATAAATAATGGACAATGATAATCTATTACTGGTGATTGACAGTGAGGAATTCTTACGCATTTCATGTTGATTAAACTATAGTACTTTCAGAAATAACTAATATCTCAGTTATTAATATATACAACTGAGAAAAATTACTAAGTCATCATGACACTCTTATCACGGGTCCAAAATAAAGACTTCACTGAAATCTAAAGGGAAATTATTTATCTACATAGGGAAAATTACCCATGAAGTTACAGCATGGTTCATTGCTTCTTTTAACAGAAGTTTGAAGAAGATAATTTGTTTCACAATAGATATATTAGGATATCCATGCTAAGCCATTGCTCAATATTACAGCATTTTTGATCCATAAACATCTGTAGAAGAAATGCTTAATCTCCTGAAGTCAATGGCAAAATGTTCACTGAAATACCTGCAAATGAGGTATCACCTTTCCATTTTGCATCTTGGAATTGGAAACTTGTTGTTTGCCTTTAACTGTCTCTCGGTGTGGGAACACCAACAGGTGCACCGCAGGGTCACTTACCCTTTTTCCATGAACAGACAACTTGTCTTTGTCTCACCAGCATCTCGTGACAATTAGCAGCAGCTTCTCAAGCATGGTGTGCCAAGGCCCATTTCCTTTCCCTGCACTGAAGATGAAGTGTGCTGGCCATGCTTTGCAGAAGCCACAGATGCTAACACTCCAGGAAGAAGGATGCCCTGTCACCTTGCTATCTCTAACTTGCCTTTCTGCGGTGCACTGAGTGTATACCACAAGCTATTTGAGATCTGCCTGCATGCCATCTTTGGCCACCTTTCCTTAGTCTTTCCTTAGTCTCTTGATGTATAATATACAGTGCAATATCTTGACTCTTTTATTGTGCCCATTCCTCATTAAGCAAACCACATATTATCATAATAAGCAACCCTCCCTGCCATTATTATTCCAGCTATTAGGTCTTCTTCAGTCTCTTCTTTACTCAGTCACACAGATTTGCCTTATGACTACATTTATTATTCTTATTTTGACACACACAGACACACAGTATGTGTTGATGACTCAGCCATCATTATCCCCAAAATGCTTGTCTTTAAATATA
Source organism: Leptosomus discolor (assembly GCF_034619465.1). Lineage (NCBI taxonomy): Eukaryota > Metazoa > Chordata > Aves > Leptosomiformes > Leptosomidae > Leptosomus > Leptosomus discolor. The sequence goes on from NC_141391.1 coordinate 58,971,887, forward strand.
TGGAGTCTTTGAGCATCCACACACAATCCTCACTCTGCAGTGCACTTCCTGCAATAATTTTTGCATGCTTGTCTTTCCATTTCATATGTACAAATTTCTTGTATTAAATCTGAGCAAAATTAATAATCCTGAAAATTCTCAAAATCAAAAAGCATTATACTTTTAAACCAGTAAAAATGTTAAATAACCTTTTTTAAAGTGTGTATTAATCTTCATTTGTGTAGGTTCTGAACTTCATTACTTTCCTTTATTTTCATTAAGGCAAAATCAGCTCCTGACCATAAACCCAACATTAAGTTGAATATTAAAAAATATCTATAGGTACATTAGTGATAAAAGGAAGACTACAGAAAATGTGGGCCCTCTCCAGAAAGAAACAGGAAATATGGTTACCCAGGATATGGAGAAGGCTGAGGTACTCAATGACTTTTTCACTTCAGCCTTTATCAGCAAGCGCTCCAGCCATATTGTCCAAGTCTCAGAAGGCAAAGGCAGGCACTGTGAGAAAGAACAACCACCCAGTGTAAGAGAAGATCAGGTTTGAGTCCATGTGAGGAACTTGAAGGTGCAGAAGTCCATGGATCCTGAGGGAACTGGCAGAAGAAGTTGCTAAGCCACTATGTGTCATATTTGAGAAGTCGTGGCAAACTGGTGAAGTACCTGCTGACTGGACAAGGGGAAACATAACCCCCATTTTTAAAAAGGGAAAAAAGGAAGACCCGGGGAATTATAGGCCAGTCAGTCTCACCTCTGTGCCTGGCAAGATCACGGAGCAGATCCTCCTGGAAGCTACACTAGGTCACATGGAAAATAAGGAGGTGATTGGTGACAGACAACATGGCTTCACTAAGGGCAAATTGTGCCTGACAAATTTGGTGGCCTTCTATGACAGGGTTACAGCATTGATGGATAAGGGAAAAGAAACTGATGTCATCTACCTGGACACTGTCCCGTGCAACATCCTTGTCTCTAAATTGGAGAGACATGGATTTGACGGATGGACTGCTCAGTGGATCATGAACTGGCTGGATGGTCGCACTTAAAGAGTTGTGATCAATGGCTCAATACCTGAGTGGAGACCAGCAACAAGTCGCGTTCCTCAGGGATCGGTACCAGGACTGGTGCTATTTAACATCTTTGTCAGCGACAGGGACAGTTGGATTGAGTGCACCCTCAGCAAGTTTGCCAACAACTTCAAGCTGTGTGGTGCAGTCAACATATTGGAGGGAAGTGAAGCCATCCAGAGGGACCTTGACAGGCTAGAGAGGTGGGCTTGAAAAGACCTCGTGAAGTTCAACAAGGCCAAGTGCAAGGTCCTGCACCTGGGTCAGGGCAATCCCAAGCACAAGCACAGGCTGGGCAGTGAGAGGATTGAGAGCAGCCCTGCGGAGAAGGATTTTGGGGTGCTGGTGGATGAAAAACTGAATATTAGGCAGCAATGTACACTCACAGCCCAGAAAGCAAATCACACCTTGGGCTGCATCAAGAGAATTGTGGCCAGCAGGTCAAGGGAAGTGATTCTCCCCCTCTACTCCACTCTAGTGAGACCCCACCTAAAGTACTGCATCCAGCTCTAGGGCCTCCAGCACAAGAAAGACATGGACCTGCTAGAGCGGGTCCAGAAGAGGGCCATGAAGATGATCTGGAGCACCTGCCCTGTGAGGACAGGCTGAGAGAGTTGGGATTGTTCAGCCTGCAGAAGAGAAAGCTCTGGGGAGACCTTACAGCAGCCTTCCAGTACTTAAAGGCGGACTACAGGAAAGATGGGGAGGGACACTTTGTCAGGGAGGGTAGTGATAAGATGAGGGGTAATGGTTGCAAAGTGAAAAAGTGTAGATTTAGATTAGATATTGGGAAGAAATTTTTCACTGTGAGGGTGGTGGGGCACTGGAACAGGTTGCCCAGAGAAGCTGTGGCTGCCCCCTCCCTCGCAGTGTTCAAGGCCAGGCTGGATGGGGCTTTGAGCAACCTGGTCTAGTGGAAAGTGTCCTTGCCCATTGCAAGGGGGTTGGAACTAGATGATCTTTTAAGGTCCTTTCCAACCCAAACCATTCTATGATTCTATGATTGTGTATAATGTACCTGAAGATTCCGGCATTTAAATGAGTTGGGCCACCATAGTTCTTTCTCATAATTTTTGTTGGTCTGCTTCTATGCCTGTGCCCATCTTGTCTTACATTACTGCAGCAGCACCCAGAGCAAAAGAGGAGGTGGGACTGAAATGGGGTGTCTGCCATACCTCACACTCTGCACAAATGTGTAGTCCAGGGGTGCCCGCCCCAAAACTTTTCAGGCCAAAAGGGCAGGAGAACCAGAGCAGAGTAAAGGAAGAGAGGCCCGGAGGAGAAGCAGCAGCTCCTCCAACATGCTAAGCAGCTCAGTGGCACAGTCAGGTTTAGACGCCTTGTTCCATGGTACTCCAGTGAAACATGAACCCGTCTTGATTTTACAAAGATCCATCCTATGAGGCCCCTAGTCCAGCAGACATTGGTAATTATAACACTTTTGGATGAGACTGGTGAGGGTTTTGCTTCTCTGTGGTCTTGTCATTCTTGCTCTTCTTTTTCTGCCTCTAATAAGAGCCAGCCTTCTCCCCTTGCCTTTCTCCTTGCTTGCTGTTCACTTCTTTCCCTCTCCTTTAACACTGCAAGAACAAAGGCTGAGAAGCAATTTTTATTTAAATTGCAAGAAGGACTTCTGAGCAGTTTTTTGTACAAGGAAGTCAGTTCATTTTTTCATCTCCTTGTGATATTGCACCATGTCACTGGACACCTGATGGCATCCTTTTTTCATGTGATTCATTGGCATCCCTCATGAGCCAACATGCTGCTGCTCTGATCACGTGTCTGAGCTCTGTGTGCTCTTGTGACCATGAGTTTCTCCTAGCAAGTCTGATGGCACCACATACTTGCCCAGGACTCAGCAGTCTTTTTCATCTTTAGTTTTATCATCTCTGACTTCAGTAAGCCACAGCTGGAAAGAATGGCCCGGCACCCTGGACTGGTGTAATGGAGCATTTCACAGAATGAAAGAGTCACAGAATGGTAGGGGTTGGAAGGGACCTCTAGTCCAATCCCCCTGACAGAGCAGGATCACCTACAGCAGGTTGCACAGGACAGTGTCCAGATGGGTTTTTAAATGTCTCCAGGGATGGAGACTCTACAACCTCTCTGGGCAGGCTCTTCCAGTGCTCTGCCACCCTCAAACTCAAGAAGTTCTTCCTTATGTTTCAATGGAACCTCCTATGTTCAAGTTTGTGCTCATTACCTCTTGTCCTGTCACTCGGCACCACTGAAAAGAGAGTGGGCCCATCCTCCTGACACCCACCCTTTAGATATTTATAAGCATTGATAAGGTCCCCTCTCAGTCTTCTCTTCTCCAGGCTAAAAAGCCCCAGGTCTCTTGGCCTCTTTTCATAAGAGGGATGTTCCATACCCCTAATCCTCTTTGTAGCCCTTTGCTGTACCCTCTCCAGTAGTTTCCTGTCCATCTTGAACTGGGGAGCTCAGAACTGGACACAGTACTCCAGGTGGGGCCTCACCAGGGCAGATTAGAGGGGCAGAAGAACCTCCCTCAACCTGCTGCCCACGCTATTCTTGATACACCCCAGGATGCCATTGGCCTTCTAGTCCACAAGGGCACATTGCTGGCTTCTGGTGAACCTGTTGTCCACCATGACTCCCACGTTCTTCTCCACAGAGCTGCTCTCCAGCAGGTCAGCACCTAACCTGTACTGATGCATGGGGTTATTCCTCCCCAAGTGCAGGACCCTACACTTACCCTTGTTGAACTTCATAAGGTTACTCTCTGCCTAACTCTCCAGCCTGTCCAGGCCACGCTGGATGGCAGCACAGCCCTCTGGTGTATCGGCCACTCCTCCCAGTTCTGTATAGTCAGCAAACTTGCTGAGGGTGCACTCTGTCCCTTCATCCAAGTTGCTGAGGAATATATTGAATAAGATTTGACAGAGTACTGACGCCTGGGGAACACCACTTATTACAGGTCTCCAACTAGACTCCGTGCCACTGACCACAACCCTCTGAGCTCTATCTTTCAGCAATTTTTCAATCCACTCCACTGTTCATTCATCTAACCCACACTTCCTAAGCTGGCCTATGAGGATGCTGTGGGAGACAGTGTCAAAAGCCTTGCTGAGGTCAAGGTGGACAACGTCCACTGCTTTCCCTTCACCTACCCACCCAGTCATGCCCTTGTAGAAGGCTATCAGATTAGCGAGACACGACTTCCCCTTGGTCCATGGGGACTACTTGTTGACTACTTCTGATCACTTTCTTTTCCCCCACATGTTTTGAGATGACCCCCAGAAAGAGCTGCTCCAACATCTTTCCAGGGATGGAGGTGAGGCTGACTGGCCTGTAGTTTCCTGGGTCATCCTTCTTGCCGCTTTTGAAGACTGGAGTGTCATTTGCTTTCCTCCAGTCTTCAGGCACTTCACCTGTTCTCCAGGACCTTTCAAAGAGGATGGAGAGTGGCTTAGCGAAGACTTCTGCCAGCTCCCTCAGCACTCACAGGAGCACCCCATCAGAAGCCATGGACTTGTGGATATCCAGTTTATTTAACTGATCTCTAACTTGTTCTTCCTAAACCAAAGGAAAGTCTTCCTTCCTCCAGACTTTCTCTGTTACCTCCAAAGTCTGGGACTCCTGAAGGCTGGCTTGAGTAGTAAAGACTGAAGCACAGAAGGCATTCAGTAACGCCACCTTCTCTGCGTCCTCTGTCACCATGACACCTGCCTCATTCAACAGCGGGCCCACATTTTCTCTGGTTTTCCTTTTGCCTCCAACACACTTGAAGAAACCCTTTCTGCTGACCTTGACATCCCTGGCCAGGTTTAACTCCAAGGAGGCCTTGGCTTTCCTTGTTTCATCCCTGCATACTCTGACAACTTTGTTGTAATCTTCCCAAGTGGTCAGTCCCTTCTTCCACGTACTGTAGACTTTTTTCTTCCACCTGAGCTTTTTCAGAAGCTCCCTGCTCAACCAAGCAGGTCTCCTGCTTCCCTTGCCCAATTTCTTGGTCTTAGAGATACATCAATCCTGAGCTTGGAAGAAGTGGTACTTGAATATCAACCATCTCTCTTGAGTCCCCGTGCTTTCCAGAGCCCTGGCCCATGGGATTTCTCTAAGCAGTTTCTTGAAGAGGTCAAAGTTAGCCCTCCTGAAGTCCAAGGTTGCAGTCCTACTTGTTGGTCTGTGCCTAGTACCCATGATCCTGAACTCTGTCTTCTCATGATCACTACAGCCAAGGCTGCCCCCAACCTTAATGTCCTCCACCTGTCCCTCTTTGTTTGTCAGTACTAGGTCCAGTAGTACACCTCTGCTTGTTGGCTCCTTGTCCTGGTTTAGGCCCAGCCAGGAGCAGGGCACAACACGGCTGCTTGCTCATCACTCCCCCCATGGCAGGGTGGGGAGGAGAATCTGGAGGAAAGGGTCAAACTCCACAGGTTGAGATAAGAACAGTTTAATGGAACAGCACAAAGAGAGAAGAAACAACGGTAAGAACAACAATACTAATGTAATAATATGTACAGCAAGAGACACAGAATTGTCCTGGTTTGGGCTAAACCAGAATTCTGTTTTAGTGCTTTAACTTTTCAGTGAAGTCTCCTTTAACTAATGTCACTTTCTGAAACAGCAGCACGTTTTTCCAGACAGTGACTGCTTCTAGCAGTGATAAGGCCTGATGTTTATAGTTCGTACCAAGGAACAGTATGCAGAGAGGCCCTTGCTTCTACTTGTTCTTATAGCGACCAAGGTCACTGCTAAATCTTGTACTCCGTGTTGGGGTGCTGGGAGTGAAAAGAGTCACAAGCACGTAAAAGATTGCACCTACAGGGAGGAGCGAACTGGACAGGTGACCCAAACCTGACCAACAGACTATTCCATCCCATATATGTCTTATTCAGTGTAAAGCTGAGAGATCACAAGGGTCTCTCTCTCTTCTTCGATGGCCGACGTCTGAGGAGGACTCTGTCTGTTCTTCTGTCGTCGATCCCGATCCATGCATCCCTGAATCAGTGCCTGAGTCCAGCTCCTGCATCCCGTCCCTGTCTGCTGCCGAGTCCAGCCTGGGACTGCCCCAGTGCCAGCCCTGCGGTGTCGGTGGTGACGTATCATCATCAGGGTGAGGGGAGTTTGGTTCGGTATTGGTGTTGTATCTATTTGTATGTATTTGTACATATTGTATATATTTTATTATTTCCTTATTCTTATTATTATCTTTTCTTTTATTGTTATTGTTTCATTAAAGCTGTTTTAGTTTTCTTTTCCAAACCATAAAGTCTTTCTCCCTTGTTCTCTCTTCTTTTCCCTTTTGGGAGGGGAGAGGGGTTAATAGAGAGCATCTGTCATTCATTAGTGGCCGGCCCAGCTTCAACTCGTGACAAGAATGTAACTGCTCAATGCCCAGACAGCCTGCCGCACCATGCTGCGCCCGCCTTCCCACCGTTCCCCCTTATATACTGAGCATGAGGTCAGCATGGTATCAAATACCCCTTGGCTACTTCAGTTTGGCTGTCCCAGCTGTGCTCCCTCCCAGCTTCTGTTGAAAATTAATGCTATCCTAGCCAAACCCAGGACACTCCACCACCTGAGTCAAAAAGTTATCATCAATACACAAGGAACTTCCTGGACTACGTGTGTGTGGCCTTCCCAGCAAATATCGGGGTGGTTGAAGTCCCCCATGAGAACCAAGGCCTGTGATTGTGAGGCTACTTTCAGCTGTCTGTGGAAGGTCTCATCAACTTCCCCATTCTGATCAGGTGGCCTGAAATAAACACCCACAACAGTGTCTCTCATATCAGCCTGCCCCTTAATCTTTACCCACAAGCTCTCCACTTGTTCTTCATCTGTCCCAAGGTAGCGCTCAACACATTCCAGGTGCTCTGTCACATAAAAAGCAACTCCACCACCTCACTCTGCTGGCCTGTCTTTCCTGAAAAGGACATAGCTATCCATGACAGCATCCGAGTGATGTGAGCTGTCCCACCATGTCTCAGTAATCGCAATAAGATCATGGCCCTGCAGCCACACACATATTTCCAGTTCTTCCTGTTTATTCCCCATGCTGCGTGCACTGGTGTATAAGCATTTCAGGAAGGGGGCTGAGCATGTAGATTTCTCCCTCGAGGGGTGGTAGCCCTTTTGGTTCTCAAAAATACTAGCATGCTGCCCCATGAGTACTGAGCTACTACCCCCAGGCACTTCTCTGGCAGGCCCAGATACATCCCCCTTGGAATCTGGTTTAAAGCTCTCTCAATGAGCCCTGCTAACTCTTGTCCTAGAACTCCCTTCCCCCTGTGAGATAAGCTTTTCCCATCCGTTAACAGCAGGCCTGGTGTCTTGTAGATCAAAGAACCCGAAGTCCTGCTGCTGGCACCAGGCTTGGAGCCAGGCATTCATCTGCTGGCTCTTCTGTTTACCACCTCATCATTCCCCGCAACTGGAGGCATAGAGGAGAACACAGCTTGTGCTCCTGGTCCCTGACTTAGGGCCCTGTAAACTTCTTCATTGCCCTTGGACTTCTTCTCATGACTTCATCCCTGCCTACCTGAAATATCTAAAGGAGACAGTAATCTGAGGCCCGTACTAGGGAAGGAAGCTTCATCTTTACATCCTTAACCTGGGCCTCATGTAGCAGGTCTGGCCTTCTGCTCCCTTCAGAATTGAGTCCCCTGCAACAAGGGCCCATCTTTCTTTCTTTCTATCAGATGTATTGAAGCGAGGCATGCTCAGTCTCAGCCTGGGTGATATCTCCAAGCTAGGCAGCTGTCCTCTTTGTCATTATTTGGTTCCCCTCGCAGAACATCGTACCTGTTACGCAAGGGCACCTGGGAACGGGGGGTAGTCACTGGGCAGACGCGCCTGCAGCACCGGGCAGGAGCTTTTTGCCGTTGCCCCCCCATCCTGCAACTCCCCCCGTTCAGTCGGGCAGGGAGAGGACAGGCAGCTCTCTGCAGCGGGGGTTCTGTCCGCCTGCCGGGCTTCTGTCACGGCAGTCAGGGTACGACTCCCAGCATCTCTCTCTCTCTCCCGCCCTCCCTGGCGGCCCTCAACCTGCTGACCTCCCCCTGAGCTCCGTCACGAAGCGGAGGAGCTGCTCTCCCCGGGCACACCTCCCCCTCCCCCGGGGGTGCTCACCGCTGCCGTCGGACAGCGGCGGGAGAGCCGGGCACCCCCCGCAGCCCGACGCTCGGGGGGCAGCGTGTTCCCCCGAGAGCTCCGCCTGGGAAGCGGCGTCAGGGCTGGCGGGTGCGGGGCCGAGGGAAGCCGTGGGCTTCTGCCGAGCGGTTCCCGTCGCCCCCCGGCCGAGCCGGCAGACCCCCCGCGCCTCCCGTGCGAACCGCCGCGCTCCGTGTGGCGGCTCCGACCGCTCGCCCGGGAGCGAGCCCTTGCCGTGGCGCTCCCGGGGGACGCCCTGGGGGACGCCCACTCGGTGCCCGTTTACTCCGTGGCTGCGATCCCGAGGGGCTTCTTTTGGAAGGGGGGGGGGGGGGGGTGGTTTGGGCGAGTGACCACTGGCGCGGTTACGGCTCGTCCAGAGCTGCCGCCGGTGGTGCTGGCGCCGCTCGCGCCGCCTCAGCAGCCCGCCACAGGCTGCCGCTTTTCCCAGCCCCAGAAAGCCCCCAAAAGAGCCCTTTTTTCCAGCCTTTTTTTTTTTTTTTTTTTTTGCCGCGAATCCTTTCCCCAATGCGGGCCTACCTGCCACTGGAGCTGGTCTTGTCGGCAAGCAAGTGCTTAGCATATGTCTTTTTGAGTGAGGTTACTCTCCTGTTCTGCCTCAGATGGATGGAGAGCAGCGGGCTGCACATCTCTTGGGCTCATGCCTTCCCACCTACCTGCCTTTCTTAGGGCAGAACTGCTAACAGGAGGCTCTTGGTTGTTCAAAACCTTTTCTCTGTGCCTCTGTCTGAGTCCGCCTTTCAGAGGTCTGCAGCCTGCTTTTAGGAATCATGAAATCAGTATTTTAAGATTCATATTAATTCTATCTTTTATTATGCTTCCAATGTTAATCCTTCATACCTTACTATCCCTCACCATCTTTTTTACCCACTGTCACATACTGAGCGGGCTCATACAATTGTAATTTTTAGGAGAGCAAACTTTTTAAGTTTGTGCTGCACTTTACTTTATGGCATTGTTAAGGCCCTGGTCACAAATACCTAGATATAAAATTACTCAATTTATATTAAGTAAATGACACTACTGGCCTATTCTTGCTTTTATTCCTGCTAATTTTAATTCAAAGTCTCTTCCAACATAGTACAGATATGCCTTTGCCAAATGAAAGGTTTCCACTTGTTAACTGGCACCTAAAAGAGGAAAAATGGCAGCAAACATCATCCTTCAGATAGCTTCAAAAGCTGTCACAATGATTTCCATGTGTTTGTATCCCTGAAAAGGATAATTTTAAATTAAAACTTAGGAGTTTGAAGAGGAAAGTTAAATATATTGCCTTAAGGTAAACTCTGGAAGTGGAGAAGAGGTGTTTCACAGATATGTTCCTTAGTCCAATAGCACAGCCCAAGAAATGGGAGTGAGATTTGCACAGAGAAGGCTGCTCCCACTTCTGCATGCCCCTTTAGATATGTCCAGGTCAGCAGAGGTGGCGTGCTGGCCAGCCAGCATAGGCACTTAAAAAGTTGGTACCTCACAAACCACTTCTCCTAAATGAAGGGCCTTTTTAGGTACGTATTTTACCACCACTGCCAGAATCAAATCTCCTTCCATGATACACCTAAATGGGCACCCAGAGCATGATCCATTCTATGCATTTGATTTCTAAATCACTCCTTCTCTATGAATTTGTGTACTTAAAGGAAAATGTTGATATAAAAAAAAAATTCCGTGCTTCAAGAAACACACAATCCTTAAACTTAGGTTTGCCTGAACAGACAGCACTCAGAAAAAAAACTCTCTTCCCTTCTCTTTTGTCCTTGCATGGCCTCATCCAGCTTCTCCGCTCTTTTTGGCTGAGCACTTCCAGCAGCTTTTCTGAATCATGTGTTATTTCATTTGACATTTTGGGTCTTGGGCTGCGTCATTGATCACATAGAGAGGAATTCAACAGCCTAGCTTCCAGGCTAGGTTGCTACCTGAGATAACTGCTGTACACTGAATCAAGCACTTCTGTATTTTTTTGTGTGTTTGAACTACATAATCCAATCCCAAACAAGAATGTAGAACATATTGTTTATCAGCATACAACCAGAAATATGCTTCAGCATCTCAGCTGAACTTGTATTTTGGCCCCATAGTTCACACACGACTTTCAGAGGCTTTCCAGAAATTCTTGTATATTTCTGGGGATGTGCAGGAGAGTTCAAAGATTTATTGTTTCTCAATGGCATTTTCATGCACAGTTATTGCTAAAAATGAGTTCCAAGAAGGTGTTGGCATTTCTACTGCAATATAAACTTGGGCTAGTTTTTCTTCCATGTAGAATGATTTCTTTCCATTTCCCTTTTGAAACCGTTTTACAGTTAAACTGGGGATCATGGCAAAAGCTGGTTAGTGAGAAGAAATCCTCACACTTTCAGGTAGATGGTTATTTCCCTTTTTCCTTTAGCTCAGTGACAGCCACTATTCTTTTTAAAACCAACCTGGGTACAGGCTGCTTTAGTATTCTGAAAGCTCAGTGTAGATCTCAAGCAGCAAGAAGAATGTCATTTGTGGTTTTGGTTTTAATATTCATTTGGGGGTATATCAATTAGGAAATCTATGGTTAAAGTCCATAGGGATTTCCTGTGGTTTGACTTGGGAATGTCACCTTAGATTTTCTGAGAAATCTGTAGCATTTATTGACTGGCTTGCTGTTATTTGTCTTGAACAGAATTTAGTACAAAGTGGCCTAAGGGGGAAAAGAGTTACCATTCTATTTGACTTCAAGTTTACAGTGTTACAGTTTAGGAATGGTATATTTTCTATAATTTTCTTGAGAGTCTTTTGAACTCAACATGAATATTTTTCTGACATAAAATCTTGGAACTGAGCTTTCAAAGAATGCATCAGTCTAACATTATTCTTCAACACACAAGGAGTGTGGCAAATAACATCAACATCAGAAAAATTGTTGCACTTACTTCAGCATGCTAATAGTTTGGATTTTGCTAACTACCAGAATTAGACCTTTGTTAGTGTTGTGCATCTACAGGTGCGAAGGATTCACAAAGAACAGGGCATTGTCAGACCAGTGAATTGAACTGAGTCACACAGAAGAACAATCTTTCAGTGTCACCGTCAAATTCAGCTGCTCACTCCATGAAGCTGAAATCCATGACATAGCTCATTTTTCAGCTGTTGAGCACATTCACATAATGTAGCTCATTCACTGTGTGTTGCCTACTTCACGTATGAATGTGCATTCACTTGAAAAGCCCATGAATACCCTTAGGTTTACAACACAGATATTGTAGTGTGGTGCATTCAGCTTATCTGCATAGCTCTAGGACTCGCATGGCATTATGAATTAATCAGAAACAGAATGGTTTCCAACTTGCAAAGATACCAAAATACTATTAAGAAGATTTAGTCAGTTTTAGTCATACAAAAAAAAAAAGACATCAGAATTCTTGTACGTGATCTGAGCTTTCGCAAATTTCCTGAAAACTGAAGCTGGAGAAGAACCTCCTTTTTGCTCATGTAGAAAATACACAGAAAAGAAATACTCAAAAAACTGTGTAGACAAATACATTAGTATTAGTATATTAGAGATGTTCTTGTAGCAGTGATAGTAGGAGGATATAGGGAAGGCAAGGCTGGCAGGTAGAATGAATACTCTACTCAATACTGTAATATAAAGTATGACATCTACCTACAAAAGGTTACCTTGATAGTGTTTTCTGTTTCTCTTCATCACTAACTTTAACACACACTTATCTCTAGAGCAAAAACGTGCATATCATCTGAAAGGAAATCTTGCCATTTTATGGGTAAAATGCAAGAACACTGTAATCCTATCCCAGTTTTGTAACTAGATAGGCCTACTGTATTTCCTCAGATCTGTCCTCATGCCATAATAGTCTTTACTCAATGTATTAAGTGCTGTGAGGTCAGTTAGCACTTGGCTGTCTTCACAGTTGGTAGAGGGAAGAAGCCCTTTGCATTTTTCAGTTACTGAATCCTTTGCATTTACTCCAGAGGTCCAGAACAGATTGGTTTCAAGTGCAGAGAAATCACTCTGGTCTGGACTCTGGCCAGCTCAAGGCCTGCCCTGGGCTCAAAAAAGCAGAAAAACTCTTTATAGCACTATAGACCTATAGACTTTACTACTTTCTCCACATCCCGTTATTTCTTCTGTAGTCATGAAACCCTTCCTCACCATATATTCTGCCTCCAGCCCCAACAGAGAACAGCCAGTGCAAACATACATCAACATCCCTGCCAGCAGGCTGAAAGACCCCTTGCTTTCCTTGGGAAGGGAGTAGGATGTGCTATCACAGCTCATTACAAGAGTTCTGGTAGAGCAGATCCTTGCTCATTGGACAGAGTACATATTTGTCAAAACCTGACAGCTTTTTAGTCAGTAGTATATCATTTTGCTTCTGTAAATCTTGAGTGTTCTGATGTGGCCAAAAAGAGTGATGCACAGACCTGTGTAAAAATCTAGGACAAAAACTAATTGCAAAAACAAAAAAAAATGAGCTTAATGACAAAGTGTGGAACGTAAGGAAACACAGTTGTGTTCTACTAGCTACATTTCAGGACCTTTATTTGGACATTCCCTGGTGCTGTATGAAAACGTAGTGTTCTGGATGCTTGCTTCTCAGTAAGCGAGCACCTAAGTATATTGCAGCACAACTGTGTGGAAGCACCACAAACCATCCATATTCCTCGCAACATCCTGAGAAATCCTGAGGGATCAGACTGGCTACAGGAATAATCACTCGTGGACTTGCAAAAAACCCAAAAATTATTCTGGAGAACAAAGGTATAAAGCTCATTTTACTTGTTGGTAGAAAAATATGGTGTAAATATTCATGTCATTGTGTAAATATATTACACAAAATATTGTGTAAATAAAAGATGTGGGGCCAGTAGGTCGAGGGAGGTGATTCTGCCCCTCTGCTCTGCCCTCATGAGACCCCACCTGGAATACTGCAAACAGTTCTGGAGCCCCCAACAGAAGAAAGACATGGAGTTGTTGGAGCGAGTGCACAGGAGGGCTACCAAGATGGCCAGAGGGTTACAACACCTTCCCTACGAGGACAGGCTGAGAGAGTTAGGCTTGTTCAGCCTGGAGAAGAGAAGGCTCCAAGGAGACCTTACAGCAGCCTTCCAGTACCTGAAGGGGGCCTATAAGAAGGCTGGGGAGGGACTTTTTACAAGGACCTGCAGTGACAGGACGGGGGGTAATGGTTGGAAGCTGGGAGAGGGCAGGTTTAGACTAGATACAAGGAAGAAGTTCTTCACCCTGAGGGTGGTGAGACACTGGAATAGGTTGCCTAAGGAAGTTGTTGATGGTCCATCCCTGGCAGTGTTCAAGACCAGGTTGGATGGAGCCTTGAACAACCTGGTCTAGTGGGAGGTGTCCCTGACATGGCAGGGGGGGTTGAGCTGAATGATCTTTGAGGTCCCTTCCACCCCAAGCCATTCTGTGATTCTATGAAATTCTAATGTTTGGATACTTACTCCTTGTTTGCTCCTTTCTCCTGATGTTATTCCTTCGGATTATGCAACATCTGTCATAGTTTAGTACTGTTTACTGCTGGACTGGTAGTTGGAGGCTATGTGAGACACTCTGGGCATCTCAAATGTCACTGGAGACCTGTGTCAAGGCAATTAAGTTGAGCCCTAAGCATTATCATAAGGAGGAACTGAAGAGACCTCTGGACTTCATTAGCTGTATTATTAGATCTCCATTGCTTACAATGGGGTACTGGCATTAACACTTTGCCACTTGAATTGCAGTGTCCAAAGATTCCCATACTCAGCCTGGTACTGTCCACCAGCTGGAATAAGGATGGCAGGGCTTTGCAGGCCAGCTTCTCTCACAGTGAAAAGAGGGATGGAAGCTTCTGAATAGAAGTATTAATCGTGGGGAAAAACACATGGTTTCTCTAAGAAGACATGAGGCATATTAAGATCATGCCTGGGGCAATCTGACAGCTTCTGGGGAGAAATTTAACTCTATCTGTGGGCTGGGGTATTTCTACAGAGCCACTGGCAGTGTATGACTCAGTGCAAGATCATGAAGATATTCAAAGCAAGGGAAAATACCTCAAAAGTTAATGACCTCTCCAGTAATGTGGTCCGGAGGATCAGGAATCCCAAGTCCACAAAGTGGGACTCACTGTTGACAGGGGCATTCAGATCATAACAGTTCAGCTGGAGGGGGAGGCAATAAGCATGAGTCTATGACACTGATGACCCCATGCATAACTTCATTAACTGTTTTCAATGTGCCTTCAACAGGAAGGTTGATACAAAACAAGGAGGTAAATGCAGCACCACCAATTAAACTGAGAGTGTTGCAACAAGGACAGAGCACCTAGGCTAGAGTCCATTGTCCAGAAAGAATACAGATGTGCAACTGTGGGCCCAGTAGCAAGGGTCTTCAGGACATTTTCACATTCAGATGTGGTGCTATTGGAACAGAGAGTAGCAAATGGGGCTTTTCGTGACACATTTTCTAAGAAAATGGGAATATGTGCTGTGGTGGATCATCACTCTGATCTCAGTAACTCTGACGGATAATTGTGGTCTCTGAAAGATAAGGCTTTAGAATAGACTTTAAAGGTAAGACCAATTAAAATATAAAGAATGAAAAACAAGATTAAAAAACCCCACAACTTTATCAAAGGTATATTATATGTCATATCTTTTCCTGATGGGATTGACTTTTCAGACAAAGGAGATGTACCTATTATTCTATAAAGTCTATGGTACTTTGCTGCATTGGAAATCATTAGTAAAGATCAGCATTGGGATAGGAAATGTAAGGTAGATGAGAGCAGATAAACAGAAGATGAAGCTAGTGAGAAGAGAACTATTGGCTGGAGGGAGGTTATGAGTAGAGTGTTTCAAGGTTCAGTCTTGGGACTAATCTTATTTACAGTTTTCACAATAAATTCAGTGCAAAGTGAGACTGTGCTATTGAAATGTGCTAAAGACACTTCGGTACAAGGGTTTAAATATCATAAGGGGAAAAAATTAATGACTTTGTAGACTCCCATAATAGAAATGGAATTACATGCAAAAGCTTGAAAGGCAGTAATAATGTACATCCAGACAAATAACAAGATTTTCTGCTATAAACAGGGGCACTATGTAGAAAGGACAAAGGAAGAAAAGGACCTGATAGTATTAGTTATCATCTTGATTATGATAGGTTACCAATTTGATGAGGCTGTGAAAAATGCAAATATAATCCTTAAACATTAGTATGTCTAGCAGAAACGGAGAAGTATTAATGCCACTGCATTAGGCATCAATGAGATACCATCTGTACTACAGTAGGAGATACAAGTTCAAGAAAGATGAATATGAGTTGAGAGAGCCAAAGACGTTTGGGAAGGTTATATATAAAGAATATATTAAGAATATATATATTATAAACAATGTATTATAAGTGAACTATTTAATATCATGTTTTCCACAGCCTAAAGAAGACAAAGCTGGGGCAGGGGGAATATGCTGTCTGTGCAGGAGCAAAGAATTGAGACAGAGTAGAAAAATAATGTTTCTGCAAAAACAAGTGGGGCTAAAGTGGCAAGGAAAAGCATGAGACCTACGATAGGTGAAGACTGGGCTTGATGATTTTGCAGTTCCCTTTGTCCTATGCACTGCAAATTGTATTTAACTGGGTCTACTCTGCCAGTGAGTTGTATACAAGTTCAGTGCAGTTCTGCTGCTTCTCCTGGATCATAAGCAAGCAAAACTGTTCTTTCACACTAAAAATAAAATAAAAAAATAGGCATCACAAAGCCAAGTAAGCACAGCATTAGTGCACGTGGTTCACTAAAATGGCAATGATGGTTCTAGGGGATATATGGACAAATGGATACGACAGCTCTCTGCTGAGGAGGCAAGGAATGAGTAACTGTCCTGTAGGTGGGATGGGGTCTGTCAAAGAAATCTCATGAGTGAGCCAGCATGAGATATCAGCCAAGAGATCCTGAGTAGACCTCAAGGGATCTTGAGCTGCGATATCACCAGTGACACTACATGGCAATAAACGACTTCCCTCCTTATGGAGCTGTGAAGAATCAATTCCAGAGGCCAATGTTGCAGCAGAGCTTAAAGGAGTGGTCACTGCTGGCTGATGAAAGGCAAGAACAGGCATGGCAAGGCAGGACAAGGCAGGCAAATGCAGCTCTTTTATGTGCTCCAGTCCTTGATGGACGATGCTTTATATGTGGTGTCTACAATAAGCTATAATCGAGGCTAGGAATATGTATTTGTGGTTCTTATTTTAAAGCATCAGCAGAAATGCTCTTTTATTTTAATACGTCTGCTGGGTATCCATGAACATCACTGGCACAAATAGTATTATTCCTCTTAATATGTAAATAAATAGATGTAGGAAGCTCTATTTGAATGAATCAAACAAAAGTGGGGGCTGCAAAGGTTTTTTGCAATCACCCCGAAAAGGCAGCTGCCTGTCAGCCCTCCTCTTTCCTCATATCAGCATTTTCCTGCATATCCTCTTAAATATTTTCGTGTATTGATTTTTTCCTCCATCCTGCACATGTGAAGCAGATCCCATAAAATTGCCCTGATTTTTTAATCTCCCAGAGCTAATGGGAGCCCAGAGATCCCCAAACTTGCTTGGAATCTCACTGGCACTGAAAGCTGCCATGGGAGGAAACCAAAACTCTGTAACTTACGGGATCACAGTTTGTTCTGCATCCAAGGCTATTCTTAACTCTTTCCCCTCTTCGGGTCACATCCCAGGTGTGTTTGCTTTTTCCTTTCATATTTACATGCTATACACAGAACTGGTGCATAGAGAGCAATCTTTTTGAGCTCTTCTCTATAGAACAAGACCATGGTGCTCACTCGTCTGGGGAGCGGGAAAGGTGCGAGCTGCAGTGCAAAGGCAGACAGCAAAAAAAAGGCAGAGGTATCTTTGCATCTTTGTGGTGTTTACCTATCACTAAGCAGTCAAAGAAATGGAGAATTATAAAGGCAAATTGAGAAGGTGACCAAAAGAAACCCAAAACAGCCTAAACTTTTCATGTTTTAGGAAAAATGCAAAAACATACAAACAGCGAAAAAAAAGAAAAAAGAAGTTAAAATTATAAAAGAATGAAATTATAACAGAAGGAATAATTTCTAGTTCTTTGATAGACTGCATCTGTCAGTCTATCATGCTTCCCGACACTGGCCTGATTCTGTGCTTTTACGATTGTTGGGAAAACCTCTGCTGACTTCACAAAACCCAGAGCTTGTCTGGTGCTGAGTGCAGCTGAACACTCACAGTCTAATTGCTCATCCTGTTCTGATACACCACAGCTTCTCAGCGTAGGATATTGCATTTGCCCCAGCTTACAGGGCAGCTTTTGGTGTGCTGAAAAAGGCTAATCTGGTAAGTAAGAAAAACACTGAATCTCTGAATATAAACTAGGAGCATCAATCAACCGAGGAAAAGTCAAGCTGAGTGGGAGGAAAGGGCAGGGAAAAGGATCTGGAGTGTATTTTAAACTCTGAACACTTTAATGTATATAATGATGGCATGTAATCCACATGGGACAAATCTTGTACTGGTCTTTCAGGGCAAGTTCCCACTTACATCACATGCTCTGTGCCTGTAAGGTCATGGAGGCTGTTGCCTTCCCAGGGCTCCCAAATTTTATACATCTATACTATATATACGTATATATGTAGGATGATACTTCCCAAGGGAGAGCATCTAGAGATGGTGGGAAAGCTTATGTATTTCAGTGACCCTGAGAGCTATGCCAGTGGAGGGGGTTAACTCTTGACAGGGCTACCCAAGCCTCAGATAGGAACCTAAATTACAGAAATATAGAAAGCAGGCACTCCTCGAAACTAGCTGATAAGTAGGGACGGCAGATGTCTCACTCACACAGCAGGACACAGGCTATTGCATTTAATAATATTCTTTCCTTCTGGTCATGCCTAACTTTTTTCTGTATACACTGTGTTTAAAACCTCCATGCACATATACATGTACATCGATATGAAGTTTGTGTAAATTCTTTAGTCGTTCATTACAACTGGAGGCATAATTTTATTACTACTGTATACAAAGGCTTTGCAACTCTTCTGTTTTCAAACCCAGTGCATTGTGAGCATGTACAAAAATATGGAACATGGATGTAAGTGGAAAGTCACTAGGAAAGCTTGATTGATGTCTCTTGAGGCTTTTCATACCCAAAAGCGAACAGCTGAGTGCATCCTGTCATCATGCCACCGAGTAATTCAGGATGAATTTGCACCCTAATTTAAATTACAAAGCATTGAGACAAGAAAGCAATTTTGGGGTACAAATTGTTCTCCCTATGTTTTAGAACCACTTGATGTGTTTTGTATACCCTGACTGTATAAATATACAAACACATACACAAACATATTTATACACATGTATATATATGTATATACATACACTGTGGGGTTATGAAGAGCTCAGTGGCAGAGATGGGGTTACCAGACATCATGTTAACCCTTATGGCTGACTGTGAAGCCCCTCAGTTAGGTAACCGAGGCCATGACCATACAGTTGTATAAGTGATCGCCCAGCACATACCTTTGAGGCCAGTGGGTAAGAAGTTACTTAAATAAATTGTTTATTTGGAAGTTTTCTGCAGTCTTGCTTGCTGGGGAACTCCAGGGAGAAGCCCTGACAAAAAGAGCAAAATTGAAAAGTAAGCTGGTGGGGAGAAAAGCTCCCCACTGTTTCAGATATTTCTGTGGAAGGGTAAGGATGTTGAAACCCAGGAAAACATGGACACAATGTGAGCTGGCTGCCAAGCTGAGCCTTCAAAGAGGCTGACCACCAGCCGTGATGCAGAGCAGCAGTCACCAGAGACACTTTCAGCTGCAGGCTGGGTCTGCCATGCCTGAAGTGGGACATCCAGCAGGAAGGGCCCCAGGGGCAGGGAAATGCCTTCCCCACATGGTTACCCTGTGAGCCCAGGGAAACTGGTCTTCAAGAAGGTTCCTGTGGCCAGCCACAGTCGCACCTTTTGGATAAAAATCCAGCCCCCTGTTCCCTTCCACCCATAGATCCAATTTGACACAAGGGTTTGTAAAGGAAACATCTACGGTTTTGTTTTGGGCTTGTGCCAACTTGCTACACATTTAGATGCTAGGACTATCATTATCTCTCTCACAGACCTCGTCTGGCAAAAAGGGTGTATTGTCTCAGTAGGGTCTGCAGGATGTGGCTCACTGTCATCACGCCCATATCAGTATAAATTACTGTCATATCCTCAGGACGACGTGATAAATCCTTTACACTGGCTGAGTCACTCTGAGGCTCTCCAAGGATTCCAGCTTCATTTTCAGTCTTGAATATATGATCCATATTATAACAGTGCTGTTCAAAAAAATAAAATGTATGTAAGAAGTCTGCATGTTTGTTTAGTTAATGACCAGTGAGAATTCTACCTTTGGGGGTGCTTAACTTTCTAATATCATTGTATTTCTGCATTTACTAAGGCGGTTGTTGCACCAAAGACAATTAAGATGAAGCGTGTGTTCAGTTAAGTCTGGTAGTCAGCCAGCTGGGCAGATAATCTCCTGATGTTCTACACTTTCAGGGGAAATCCTGTAGTGCAAAGGGTCTGGCTGCAAAGCCCAGCACTGTCTCAAAGTAATTGTGCAACCTCAGCTACTTCAATCAGTCTGGCCACATTAAAGCATACTTCTTTTGCCTGAGCTAATTCACCTCTCTGTGCACTTCACAATTTCTCCCATTCCAAGGACTTAGTCAAAGTTGGGAAATCAGGCCTTTCAGCAAAGCAAAGGAAATCTTGAAACTGAATTTTACAGGTGGGAACATAAAGGCTGTTTGCATCAAAAGTCAAGATTGCTGCAGAGTTTCATTATCAGATCACAGGCTATAAATTCTCCTCTGCTTTTAAAAATGCAAATGAATTCCTATAGGTAAATAAAAAAGGAGGGGGACATTTTAGGCTGAGCAGGGATCAGCAGATGTGTTTCAGAAGGCAGACTATTAGGTAAATAGTGTGAGATCGCTACTGCCACAATAGCAAGAGAAAAGAGATGGAAAAAGCAGCTTGCCGAAGTTTAAGAAGAGCAATCAAAGCAAATTCCCTATCAAAAAGCACGTGATACAATAGTACTTTGGACTAAGACAAGCACTGCTTAAACTTGGGCATGTGCCCATGCGTTGATGTGTATGTGTACGTGTATGTATATGTATAGGTACATGTGGTGTCTTCTCCATTCATAAAACATGAGCCATCTGCTCATTGGAAGACAAAAGGAGATTCTCCTCCCCCAACATAGTATAGCTGATGGAAGTGGCTTGGGAGATGTTTTGAATAACAAATAAAGTTGATTATGAGCTTGCTGTGTTTAGTATATGTTTACCACAGCAAAGACAAGCTCTGTGGATTCCTATGTGATTTTGCTTGCATAGCTTCCGTACTCCCTCCACTGTGTATAATTGTACTACAGTATAAAGCAGCCTCCTGTGGCATATAATAAATGTACAAAGATGACATTTACTAACAGTCCCTACTCAGACAATGAGATAAAGGAATAATTGAACCCTGTTTGCGAAAAGAAAGGCACTATTAATAGAAACAGGGTGTGTATCAGGATGTGTTTACTAGATTGCTGATAACTTGCAGGACTTTGGAGCATGGCAAACCCTCACTTGGGCCAAGCATGTAGCGTTCCCAAACCCATGCACAGTCCATTCCGTGGAGATATGATACTTCCAAAAACAGGCCATGAATGAAAGTCATCTTTCCGTTCCTATGAAGCCCAAATCTCCAATCAACCTTCCTCTTCCAGCCTAGAATGGATCTTAAAGAAAGCATTTAGCCCTTCACTCCCTTCTCCAGGTGAGTCTGGGGCTTCACCATGCTCCTCATACAGACTCCACAAAGACTGTCCAACTTCGTTTTGGAAGACATCCTGTGGTAGACATCCATCTGTGCAGTTCTTTGGCAGTGAGCATACAGCTGGTAAAACACTCATACACTTGCCCTGTGTACAAGTCCTCTTTTTTTTGCCATTGCTTCCTGTTTAATGTTACCAGCTGCCAGGCATTCCTAGTTTTTGGCCGCTCAGCTGGTTTCCAGGATTGTTGCCCATACTGCTGTTCCTCCTAACACTGTGGCATCATAGCCTGAAGGAAGCCTGGTGCAAGACAGTTTCCTATTTGAGTAATCTTTTTGTTCAGGCAGGCAGGATGATTCCTTTCTGTCATCCCTACAGGCTCTCCACTGGTGACAAACCTGGAGTTTTATAGTATTTGTTACAATGATGAATTTTCAAGCAGAGACCATCAAGTAATGTAAATCAATATGACTTTGCTGGCTTCAGAAAAGCCATCCTGATTTACTTCAACCAATGATATATCCTTGTCTGTCTGCCATAACAGAACACTTCTCTCAGAAGCAAATTAAATATAGTAGAATTTCAGACAGTTGGGTGACTCCTTGGATTGCATCTTTTATTTCCCTTTCTATTATTTTTGTCATTATCCTTGCATTCCCTATAAAGCTTTCTGCCTGACTTTATGTAGTTATGATTCAGGCTTGGTGAAAACTGTTTTAGCTTTGACACATAACACATACCATATCTGTGACTTCTGCACTTCTATTAGTCAGTCAGAAAAATTAGCTTTGGAGCCGGTGGTTTCCCACTGACTATCTCTGAGAGGTCTGGAGATAAGACTTCCTCTCCAGTTCCACCCACTGGGAAATCATTAGCACAGCTCCCTTACAGACGTGAACTCCCCACAACATGCTGTTCCCAAGCACTCTCTCTCCTCCCGGATTGCCCTGGTATCATGGAAATGGGATTTTTTTTTTTTTTTTCCATTGGTATTTCATTCTCAGGCAAGCTCACAGTTTGCTGTGGTATGCTAGAATAACACATCCTAGTCCTAGGCTCTAGAGATCATCCTGAGCATAACTGGATCTATATCAAGCCTGTGAGTCTTTAAGGCTTTCTCAACATTTTACACCATACACTGCCACCATTTCTCCCATCTGGTGACACGGCTCTGAGAAATATCAAAGAGCTGAGAAACATATTTGTCCTTAAGCTGCTATCTGTTTCCTTTTTGGACATTGGCAATAGAAGTCCAGACAAGTGCCAGAGCCAGTCCATTTTTAATTTTCAATTCAATTAAGTGTTTGTACTTTGCAGTTGCTGCCTGAAGGTCCTGGTTAAAATAACCACCCACAGGAGCCATTCAGGTAAGCTGAGGGCAGGAATGCTGGCCATGTAAACCCTTCTCTTGTTTTCCCTCCTCCTCTCTGTCTGCTCTTTATTCCTCCATTTGTCCCCTGGCTCCTTCTGCTAAAGCCATTCCCACCCTCTCCACCCATGAGAGGGGGTTTCAGCAGCACCTCTCCAGGAATATCTTCCTTACCCTCTCTGACCTCCTCCCTGAAGAGGCCAGCTCAGTCTGAATAATTCATGTTAGGTTAAGTATTCAACAAGGGGCTGGACTGAAAAACTCCCCAAGCCTTTGTAACAGCCTGAGTTGTGTTTGCAGCCAGTGACCTGCTCCCTGACCCTGAGGGAGCAGCGAGGGTTAAGGTTTTGGGGGGCACCAGGCATTTGGTCTGTGCAGATCTGCTCAAAAATAGAGCCCATACAAATTTCCATGCTTAAATATGTTATTCGCACATACCTACAGCTCTAAACACATTAATAATTAATTTGCATTAGACAGGCGGTGATGATCTGTAGAAAGCTTTGCGGAGATGTTTGTTCTAAAAGAAAAAGAATATTTTTCGTCATCCCTGAAGGGTCCTCCAGCCCATAGAAGCAGTAGAGAAGAGACTGTCTTTAAGAACAGATAAGGTTAAGAAAGACCATAAGGCACAGGAGGAGCAGGATGCTACAGAGGAGTGAGGCAGCCTATACATCTCCTGTGACGTACAACATACGTAACTGTCAGCTCACCCCATATCTACAATTTAAGGGTTCCTGCTGCATAGCTCAGGCTTGCTGCCGTGCACTATCCTGGTCTCTTCTTTGCCACAGGACAGGAATCCCTACATCCTCTGGACAAACCCCACTTCTGTGGGAGTTCTGAAGGAATCCCACAGCACTGCATAGGAATCCAAGAGGAAAATTTTATTTTGGTAACACTGAAACAAACAAACAAAAAAACCCCTCATGAGAACAAGAACAGGAAGGAAAAGGGGATTTTACATGGAAAAAAACTATTAAACTATTTGGAAGTCTCTGCTTTGGACAAAGGGAGATTTACAGGGAATAAACTATTTGGAGACCTCTTGTCCCTTCCCTGAGCTACCAGATGTAAGACTCACTCATCTACTTTTCTTTTAAACAAGGTTTCCCTATCTGGCATGCAGCTGTGGAAGTACAGACAATGAATTTACATGAGGAGAGCTCCTAGCAGCTTCCACGCTTCTCTGGCAGATTTGTACAAACTGGATGTGACATTACCAGCAGCCAGCCACATCTTGCTCCAATAAACACTGTTATTTGTTATTAAACTAAAGCAGACTAGCTCAGCAAGAGCTAGGGGACTGAACACTGCTGACTAGTGTATGGAGTAAGTCAAATGTGTAGGTTTTACCCAGATCCAGGCTGTGACAGTGATAAGTTTAAGGCAGAAAAGGGCACACAGAAGAGTTCTACCTTCACTGCAGAAAGCTGGATTCTGGAAAATCCTTCAAAAAAGCATGATTACTCTCACCACCCACCTTACACTTGAACAAACTCTACAGTTAGGTTATGCTCTACAAGCCTTTTCCATGTTGTTCCTCATTTCCTTGCTGAGAAGCTGAGTGGCCACTGTGCAAACCCTGTTTCTGTTTCCCAGTTGCACCCTTTGACTTTGTTCCTAACTTTTGCTTCATGTTCGTAACTGGATTAGATAAGGAAAGGTCCAAAACTCAGTGTCAGCCAGGAGGTACAGGACTCTCTCATGCAGAAGAGGAGAGGTATTCCACTTGGCTTAGGCATCACATCAGGAAAGACCCTCCCAAAATCCTTCCTGTGATACCAAATGGCTGTACTGGTTCCCTGTCATTGGGGTCCACTTTCAAATGTCCCCTTTCAAGTTCCCTACTCCCCAGGGGCCTCTGCAGAGTGGCCACATGGTTTCTGGGCAGAATCAGAGGAGATCTATAGTTCTCCAGGGGGTGATAGGGACAGATCCAGGCTTGCTCAGATCAAGGCTTGAGGAACAAAAAAGCTCTGAAAGGCAGGAAGAGTATCCCAAGGAGCCACATCCCAAAGGAACCAAGAAGAAGAGCCATGAGGTTTCTAGGCATATGACTCAAAAGGTGTTTCTTGAGAAGGGGTGAGACATGGCTGAGCTGCAAAGGTTTAGAGGCTTAGGCCTTTGAGGTAACGCTCAGCAAGGCAGGTTCTTGAAGGAAAGGGAGGGTGTCCTTGGAATTTGACTTCAGGCTCACTTTTAGGCATATGCAGCCCCATGGACAAAGTCATCATGTGCCACCGCATGCAATCACTGTGCCTTATCAAAGTCTGTGGTCTCATGCCAGCTTTGCTGAAAGGGAAGCAAGGGCTGGAGAATCAGAGACTACACAGATTTTGGGGCCCTTATCCAGGAAGCAAGGGGCCACTCTGTACATGTCCCTGGGGTGCTGGGAACTGGAAGAGGGCCACTGAGAAACAGCTGCCAACATTAAGTGAGGGGAACAGCCTTTTGCTTCCCAGTGAGAAATTTGGCGACAACTGAGCTGAGTGCTGGTCTGGGTTTGGAAAAAGCCACTGAGCACAGAGGGGCATAGTGATGGGAAGGGGTCAGCAAGGCAGTCCTGGACTGGAGACACTAGGCTGCTGAGGGAGCGGTAGGAGTGTCATGTTGTGGGATACCAGGGAGCTGAGCACAATCCAAAGGACCACTTTGGGGTTAGGAAGCAGAAGCTGTGGAGGGTGGCTCATATATCCTTGGAAAGCTGACCCCAGGAGAAGCTTAGCCTCATGACTAGAAGTTTTCCCAAGGAGAAAATGAGACAAGGTGTTCCCAAGGGTCTTAGTCATCCATGCCTAAGCCTGGGATGGGGTCTCAGATCATGGAGAGGGCTGGGAGAGAGGTTTCTCTGGAGGCTTCTGAGGCAGGATAGTCCCCATGCCCTTGGCAATTGGTGCCTGGTGTGAATTTCCTGACACAGCCTTTTTCTAGCTATATGTTATTCAAAAGGTTCTTCTTTTTGTAAGTGAAGGTTTTGACAATATGCAGTGGTACTATTATTCCCAGTCCTTACCTTCTCATATAAAAATCATAATCACTTCCACACTCTCACTCTTGGCTCAAATAGGCCATGTGACAAGATATATTTAACTATGCCTCTATGAAATCTCAAGACTATTGTCCAAAAATTTAGCTCACATCTGCTTTTCAGTGCAGTGGATATTGATGTGCCTGACAGGCGGTGGCTTCATCACACAAGCAAGCTCACTACAAATAATATTTTCAACAGTGGCAGGAGAGAGCATTCAGAGGAGGGAGATGATAGCAAACCGGCAATCTGTGACACGTGACTCTAAATCTTGTTCTGAATTTCAGTTTTCCATGTATGTTTGGAAAGCAGACCTCAATTCTGAGGCAGAAAATCAAGTTAAGAAAGTAAACTGGCAAAGGAGGATTGAGTGGCTTACAAGAACCACAGGGCTCCTCAGATCATGTTTTCAGCTGGGATTCCTCTCTCCTTTCTCACTCCTGTCCCCATAAAGCCACATTCCAGCAAATTCACTCTTATCCCATAGAAGCCTTCCTCTCTGAAATACTTTTCTGCCTATTGGCAACATGGCCTCTTTAGCTCCTCTTTTTCCAAGAGCAAGCTCCAGTGACTTAGCATATATCTGCAGGGAATTTTTCCTGATCTGAGGGGTATCTACCCACGAACTCCACAAAGATGCTTTTCTTGGAAATGTTCAAGTTTGAAGATTGAGACTTGCACCATAGGCCAATAAGAGGTGATAGTGTATGACAGATATGTCAAGTGAGGATCGACCTTGAAGGACCTTAAAAAAAGAGACTTTCTTCATTATGTGACACAGTGGAAACAGAAAGCCAGTGAAGAAATACAGAGACTGTCAAAATTATAGCATAAAACTAGGAAATCAGACTCTCTCCTTGGACATACTCAAAAGCCATCTGGACATGGTCCTGGGCAGCTGGCTATAGGTGGCTCTTCTTGAGCAGAGAGGTTAGTTCAGATGATCTCCAGAGATCCCTCCCAACCTCAACCACTCTGAGATTCTGTGAAATTATCTTTGCAATACTGTTTTAGATGAATACCTGGAGGACAAGACATTTGTATTTGCCAAAGCCAGATAGGTGGTGATTCAGGAATCAAGACATGCACTGATTCCAACAAGTGTGTGGCCAAAAGTTTTAAATAAGTGGATAAACTGACTAGATTGTGGACATCTTACTCAGAAAGATCTGAAATATGAATATGAAATCCGAACTGATGCCCAGGATAAGAGCCTGACACACAAGCAATTTAGTTGCATTTTCCACAGTGTTGAAGTGTGTAAGGAGGTCTTTCTGGCCTTCTTGACCTTGATCAAGTTAGGCATCCATGGGAAAGACAGAAAGAAACAGCCTGAGATGTTAGTTTATACAGGGAAAGAAAGTTTGCAATGGGGAGGAAGTTCTGAGGTAGTTCTATGTTTTTGTAGAGGAGGTAGTTCAGCTGGCAATAATTACCCATCTTTACAGCAAACTATTTGTATCTATTCTTAAAGCAATGCATTTTTGTACATTTCTCTGCTACAGTTTTTTCCAGAACTGAGTTTTCTAGCTTCCATATGAGGATGTCAAATGTAATAGCTCCACAAAAGCCAAGAGATGACAGGTACCGATTCTCTCCTATCAGCCAGCCCTGTCAGAAAAGGTTAGATTTGTTCCACATGAGTTGTTCTTGACAATTTTGCCTTAGTTGTACCTTCCAGGTGCCTGACAACAGCTTTAGTATTTCTTGCAGTAGTTTTTAGGAATTGAGGTTAAGCTAACTGCTTCCATCTTTTTATTTGAAAATTAAGTACAAAATTTGCCCATTCCTGATTTTCTAGGGCCTCATACATTTTCCAGAAGCTCTGCCCTATACCACCAACAGCCCCTGAACAGTTGGTGGTCTCCAAATACACTATAGTGAACTTCATCAGATACCAGGAACTTGGAACCATTTATCTGATGTACACATTCTCTGTCCCTTTGTTATTATCCCTCCTACCTCCAAAAAGAGTAAAAGGAGGACCCAGGGAACTACAGGCCAATGGGCCTCACCTCAAACCCTGGTAAAGTGATGGGAAAAGTAATCCTGGAAGCAGACAAAGGACAAGAAGGAGATTAGGAGTAGTCAGCATGACTATTCACAATGGCAAGTCACGCTTGACCAACTTCATAACCTTCTATGATGAAATGACTGGCTTGGTAGATGAGAAAAGAACAGTGAATATTGTCTGCCTTGACTTCAGTAAGGCTTTTGACACTGTCTCTTGTCATCCTTATAGACAAGCTGTTGAAGTATGGGCTGGATGAACAGTGAAACGGGTTGAAAACTGGATTAACAGGCCCAGAGGGCTGTGATCAGTGGTGCCAAGTCTAGTTAGAGGCCTTTAACTAGCAGTGTATCCCAGAGATCAATACTGGGTCAAATTCTGTTCAACATTTTCATTAATGACCCGGATGATGGGGTAGAGTCCACTCTCAGCAATTTTGCTGAGGATACAAAACTGGGAGGAGTGGTTGGTACACAGTGTGGTCTGTCCAGAAGGACTTCAACAAGCTGGAGAAATGAGCCAACAGGAACCTCATCAAGTACAACAAGAGGAAGTGTGAAGTCCTGCAGCTGGGGAAGAACAGCCCTAGGCACCAGCACATGCTGGAAGTCAACTGGCCGGAAGCAGCCTGGCAGAAAAGGACCTGGTGGTCCTGGTGGACACCAAGTTGACCATAAGCCAGCAATGTGCCCTTGTGGCAAAGAAGGCGAGCGGTATCCTGGGTTGCACTAACAGTATTGCCAGCTGATCAAGGGAGGTGATCCTCCTTTCTGCTCAGCACTGGTGAAGCCACATCTGAAGTATTGTGTCCAGTTCTGAGCTTCCCAGTACAAGAGAGAAGTGGACATATTGGAGAGGGCTCAGAAAAGGGCCACAAAGACGATTAGGGGACTGAGGCATCTCTCCTCTGAGAAGAGGCTGAGAGACTGTTTGGCCCGGAGAAGAGAAGGCTCAGAGAGATCTCATCAATGTACACAAATACCTGAAGGAAGGTTGCAAAGAGGACAGAGGCAGGCTCTTCTCAGTGGTGCCTAGTGGCAGAACAAGAGGAAATGGGCACAAGTTGAAACACAGGAGGTTCCCTCTAAACATCAGGAAATACTTTTTCACAGCGAGAGTGACCAAACCCTAGCAGAGGTTGCCCAGGGAAGTTGTGGAGTCTCCATCCTTGGAGATATTCAAAAGCCATCTGGACATGATCCTTGGGCAACCATCTCTAGGTGGCCCCGCTTGAGCAGAGGGGGCTGGACCAGATGACCTCCAGAGGTTCCTTCCAACCTCAGCTGTTCTGTTATTATCTTAATAAGTTTTTATATTAATTTGAAGCAAAGTGTTCAAGATTTAGCAATGAGCACCTTGGGCTTGGACTCCTGACAAACAGCATGCTTCACAGGACATGAAGTTGGGTCATAAGATCCTCAAAGGGAGGGCAGCCAATCATTATCACTATTCATATCCTCCTAAGAGTGCTCACAGTGCTTGATCTCAAGAGAGCAGAGCACCCTGTATCCCTAGTGGAGCCCATCAGGCAGGTGGCTCTTGTGGGGTTGATGGTTTCTTTTCCACTGCTGATGGTGCTGCAAACCTTATTAACTGTTCTTTTTTTTGTCCTTGGATATTTCTACTGACAAAATCTGACAAACCCGAATATTTCTCAGCCTAACCTAGAGCTGGAGAGATGCATCCAGTGCCTTTAGTCAGTTACCCAACATCTGGTCTTGCACTTCCTTTCCACATATTCCATGAGCTCAAGAAGAAGGAAAACTAGCAGCAGTTATGGTGCCATTGGCTTTACAGACCTCTTTGTTGTCCTTCCTATAGTTTCTTCCCAAAGCATTTCCTGCTAAGAGTCTGATAAACCATTTATTGCTCCTCTCCCAGAAGATTCTCTTAAAAGGTTCCAACAGTGTTAAGTGGAGTGTCAGATTCTGTTACTATAACAGTTGCCTCATGACTTAAAACCATACGCATTATTTGGGAAAGAATCCAAAATTATTGACATACAAAGCCCAATACAGCACATTTTAAAGGCGCTTTTAATTGTACAGGTGTTAAGCATTACACTTCACTTTGAAAGATTGGTGTGTTTTCCAGAACTTGTTTCATGCATGCATCAGGACAAGAGTGCTGCATATATCTGAGGTCAGGCATACAAATAACTATAAGCTAATTCAACTCTGATAACACTAGAAATTCACTGTTTAAACACAGAAAGGCAGGAAGACAGTAATGGTCCTGTCCCACCCAGTTGAAAGCACTGGGGTGGTTTGTGTCTTAGCTTTGAAGACACCCAATAGATAGAATTGGTGGGTACAGCTTCAGGCTGTTGAGATACACAGACTCATGCTCTCAATTACTCTCATTTGCAGCCGCATACATTATCAATATGGTAATGTCCAGCTGTATGTGAAAATAGACTGTGATGTGAATACACACAGACGACTTTAACACAGATATCTCATTTAAAATGGTGCCTGCTTGGAAATATGGTCATCTTGGAATGAAGGCAAGGAGGGGATACACTGACTGGAACCAGTGCTCAAATCCCCAGCATCAGCCTGTCTCCTTCATTTGCTTTATTTCAATAGCCAGGACTATAGCCAGGAACTTCAACCACCAGGAGGTCACCAAGTCTTTGCTGAGACATCTCTTTAGAGGTCATTCTCCAAAACTATGAGGGTGAAAAACACTAAGTGGAGCGAGACATTCTTGTAAAATTACAATCAGCTTCCACCCCTCTAGAAACATTCAAAATTTCTAAGTGACTTGCTCAGATTTTTACTGCAAGAGCTTTTCTATCCTACTTCTCCTTTCCTGCCAAAATATCTTCAGGATCTCAAATGACTGAAACCCACTAAGAAAGGCAGATGGCCTTTTGATAATTTCTAATGGAATGTGTAATCTGAGATTCCCTCCCATGCTGAACCCTGTGACCCAGAATGAATATGTGCAAATTTCAGAATTCTAGTTCAATAATTAAATGGAAATATAATAAAGTAATTGAGCTGTTCTATTGCAAGCTTACACAAAGAGCTACTAGAATTGGAGTAAAACTGAAGATTTTACATAGGCAATAACTTTAGAACTGAATCATGTACAGAATATATGAAAGATATATTCTAGTTTATAAGACAAAACTACATATAAGGTAGTCTCCTTTCCAAAATACTTAACTAATTGCATAGATTAGCAGGGTCATTGGGATACTCAAATGCATTATGGTCTATTCTTTCAAATGCAATTAGAAGCATTCAATTTAAGAATCATTCTAAATGGGCTCATTTTACTCCATTATTTCAATCTAGCTAAGAGTAAATCAGTGAATAAATCAACATTTCACCATTATCTGATTGTTACGGGATTAACAGGAAGCTGATATTACCAAGGAGTTCTTTATAGATTGGCACTCTACTGTAATAAGCCTTATTCTGATTAAGCTGCCAGTGTGCTTTTGCACTATTTTCTATTTCTGCATGTTCTTATGTGCTTGTAAAAAGTGACAGTGACTGAAGAGGATATTGTATATGGCCCAGATAAAGCCCATAACGCTCCTCACTGTTCCACACAATGTATTTGTTGGCTTCTTCAAGATCCTCTTTACAGTGTTTCTACTGTGCCTGACAAATTGGGCTTATTGGCTATGTTTGCAAGTCTTACAAGTCTTTCAGTCCTCAAAATATGACCAGGAGGAATTAACCAGAATAAAAGCTTAAAGCCCCAAACACTGACTTCTTGAGCTAGAAAAATTAATGCCCTGTCTGCTAAGAGTAAAAAAGCTTTTCCCTTTAGGTAGATCAGCTCACTGAAGGAGACACGAAAAAATTACCCAGCATGTTCCACATGTGTAAGTATCTGACAGCATGACGTAGGCAGGCTCCAACCTGTCACATACAATACTGGAAGGATTCAAGTGCAGCCACTGGAATTTTTATGGAAGTCTTGATATCTACTTAACAATTTCAAAGTGTTTGACACTTCAGCAAAGAGGCCTCTTGCACAGGAGTCAACTGAGTTAACAAGAATTAGAGTAGCAGAGAACATTATTTGGGTTTCTGCACCGTGTTTTGTCCCAACTTCCTCCCAAAAGTTACTGTGCCCATGTAAGGCATTTCCATTAAAACCATATCAGATTCTGTAAAAAGGCAAAGGGAAATCTTTAGTGAAACCACAAGATGAGCTTCTCAAAATTATTTCAGTCCACGGCTAATGGACAACTAGAAGTAAAGAATAGATTACTAACCGTTAACAGCTGTTCAAGTTTCAGGAAGAGATGACTATATTTATCCCCTAAACAGACCAGAAGTCAGCTGAAACTATGCAAGAAGATTGTTCTGTGTCTGTGATATTAGCAAGGCAAAGGACAAATAGACTTACTTTTCCTGGGTGGAGAAATATCAGGCCAGCACAGTAAATGCAAACCCCTTGAACACAATTTCAGAAACACCGGTAAATAAAGGTCCCTTAGTATGTACATCTCAGAACACAAACTTGTGCCACCTAATGTCACTGGAAACTATGTGAGTGAAGCCAAACAAGCCCTGCAAACCAGACTGAATTCACATACACAAGAACAGGACTATCCAGTTGCCAATAGCAGTGTTTCACAAAAGAGCCATCCCATCTTCACCCTTACGGAGTATCTTCAAAACCCTATCAAAAAAACAGCCCCAAAAACTACTATTTGTAAGTCAACTGAGTATTAAAAGTCATAGATTCAAGGACAATACTGGTTAATCCTTCCACAGAAGCTTGCTGACAGGATTGTTTCTGTGTTTTACACTGAACGGTTGTTGGATGCAGATGGGCATCACACCACGACTGCTCTTCTGAACAGATAGGGCAACCACCTGAATTGCATTTTCTGCAGACCTGTATTCTGGGATGAGCGACTGGCCTGGGACCAGGACCTCTGTGTACTTTGATGATGAAAGCTTAATTATAGACCTCTTCCAGGCTCGGGTGTGAGACAGGTATCAACTAGCTTAGCTCTTTCTAGTGGTGGGCAGATATGGATATGGCCAGAGGCACAGCTTAAGAGGCCTTGGGAACTTCAGAAGGAAAAACCTAAAGTGCTCATGGGGTTTAGGCACCTTCAAGGCTTACTGATATTCAGCTCCAACTGTGAAGGCCAAATCAAACTGACATCCAAGGCATGGAGACAGTTACTGGATCTTGTCGAAAACTGCCCAGTCTTTCAGCTATGCTAAGTGGAAGCTGATCATAATAGTACAATAAAAGTGCTCCTGACAAATAATGCAGACAGATCCTAGACGAAGATGTTATCCACATGGTGTGCTCCCAGCTTCAGACAATTTCTAAAAATCCACCACCTCTATCTTCTTTTACAAGGTGATTGATTATTGCATTTCTTTGCCTCCTGCATCACAGTGTATTGTATCACTTTAGGATGCAAAGACACTGAATTGTCAGTTCTTTATTTAAGTTTCTATGTTGTACAATGGGGAGAAAACAGAGGGCTGTTTCAACAGCATAACTATTTTGAGGAAAGGTATGTATATTTTAGTTTGGAAAGCACTTAGCACATTTGTGTTGGCAGTGGAAAGACAGATAAATACCATAGTAATATAAAAGAGAAGATACAACTTCCCTGACATGAAATAACAAAATAGAATATAAAATACTGAATAATAGAAATAAGAATGTGCTGATATTAAGTACCGCTTTTTCAGATGGAGCAAAATACTAGTTCTCCCAGATCATAAGCTAATTATTGCCTTTCTGAAACAACATAAAGAAGCAGAATGTATCAGTCTAGAAACAGCTACTGTGTTTAAAAATTACTACAGGAAGGAGAATACTAATTCAGAAGTCAAACATTTGGGACTTACGTTAACAAAAATTAGCCAAAGTAGATGATGCAGTGACTGAAATATACTGGGGAGATTTGTTGTACTGACCAAGTACATTGCCTTGCCTGCTCTGATCTGCATAATTAACTATCTTATTAACTAGACAATGGATTCACTACTTTATTGATTGATTGCTGCATTCATTCTCTCTTTCTGCTTTTTGTTTTGCTGCCAAATTTATCAGTTTAATTGCACAACTTTCTCCCCAAGTGATTCATTCCCTAACAACTCTCTCATTCACTGATGAGCCTGTTTCTCACCCAGTTCACTGCTCAGCTGAATCCCAAGCCTTCACCTGCCTGATCTTCTTGGCATGTGTGACAAGTTGTGGGGCCCCTCGGGGTTCAGACTATGGTTTCTGTTTGATGCTTTGGACATTGGGAGAGCTGATATTTATTCTACGTGTGCCTGATGAAAAACTGTATTGTGAATCGGCAGTGATTTGCTTTTTGTGTTCTGATAGCAAACTAGAGTTATGAAAAATCACAGTGCAGGGGCTGTAAAAAGTCAATGATTCTCTGTTTATATGGATGCCTCTTTTAGACAACACACTTGTCTACATGACAACTGACTGCTATTATACTGCCTGAGGTAAAACTGCTTTTCAAATCTTAATTACAGAAGACAAGCAAATCTGCTTATTGCAAGTCCAGAGGAGGATACTCTAACCGCCTGACTATCCCAGCTAGCTAAAAAGGGCAGCAAAAGCCACTTAAAAATTAAATCATGTTGCTTGTCCCTTCAAGTGTTAAATACCTCCATGGAGGGGAGATCCACCACTGCTCCAGGCAGCCTATTTCTATGCTTGAGCATGCTTTTTGGAAGATTTTTTTTCCCTATCTCCAGCCAGCATTTCCTTTGGTGCAATTCATGACTATTTCCCATTCACTTTTTGCTGTGAATGTCTCAAAGGAGCTGGAGTCCATCTTGTCCACAGTTCCCTCCCAGTAGCAAAGGGCAGCAGTTACTTACCCTTCTATAGGCCATGCACTCCGGCAACATGACAATGTGACAGCAAAATGAGAAACTGCCAGAAACTGCTGAGACCAATGCAAGGGCCAAAGTGGCTGGACAACCCCAACCTGGGGCTAACGTAATAAAACATCAGGGAAACTGCAAGATATCACACCCAGGGAAACAGATGTATTGGGAACTCCTCTTGGATGAAGGACATCAGAAGGCAGTGGGAATAGAGAAGATTTCCAGGCCTACCAAGTTCACTGACCAAGGCCAGAAAAACTAAATAATAGTCTAAAATCACCAAAACCAGGGCCAGTGGGGGAAGAGCAAAACAGGAGTGGGTTGTTTATTTTGGATGGGAGAAAAATGAAAAAAAGGTAAACCAAATGGTATGACTGGGAAGCTCGTGGGTGCCCATCAAAGCAGCCTTCCCTGGACCAACACAGAGGGTGACAACAACCCTGTTTTTCTGGTATACCACATCCCCAACTTGCCTCTGTGTTCAGGGAGACCTGGAAGGTTTCTCTGAATGTCAACAAGGGGAAGCCCCAGACAGGATGGAAGACTGACCAACCCTTTCAAACATACTCCTCTCCAGGCACAGGACCTCTTTCTTTCCCCTTTACTATTTGTTAACACCAACTACCCGTCCTTTCAGCTACCCCTACTCCACTCCTCCATATCCTCAGTCCTTCAAGTTTACTTGATTTTCCACCTATCACCTCATTTTTCTCCTCCTCTTTCTAGGCAAATTAAATGACAGTGCAAGCTATAACAGGTAACCCTTTTTCATTCTCTTGTCTACTATAGTTAATACTCCCTGCTTTCAAAGGGGTAGCTTAAACCACTAGATCTTTGTTAGCTTCCTGTCTTAGGAAGGGGAGTTTTAGGCAGTCACATTACAAGCCCACCAGTTTTCCCTAACACTTCTTGAACCCATTTGGCTTTTCAACCAAATGTGAAGAAGCCAAGGATGACCGAATTCCTACACATTCTGAGGACGCCCACAGCCAGGTGAAAGAGGGACTCAAATTAGTGCTTCCACTGGCAGAAAAGCAGTCCAAATTCACACATTATATATCTTCTGGCTGCAGCTGGCAGCCCAAGCCTCAGGCACACCACTCCCAGCTGGTGACAGTCCTTGCTGGTTCTTGCCAAACAGGAGCACCGTAGGAGACATGAGGGAGAGCCGGAGTATTGCAGAGGGATAGCTTAAACAAGAAGAGATACAAGTCTGTAGGAAATTCTGCTGCTCAGAGAATTATTTGCCTTTTAAATCCGTGAAAATCTGCCAAAAAAAAAAAAAATCACGTGAAATATTTCCAACGGTAAAGCTACTCTCAGGGTTTTACAAATGCGAGGTTGGAACTATTTGCTTAAAATCAGATTTGTTATTAAAATCAAACTTACGTAGTTTCAAATTCATAATAGGGTCATTTTTTAATTAAATCTAAAATAATTTAAAATAGTACTATTGCTGATCAGGTACTTTGTCTTAATATGAGAAAATGGCTACAGGCAAAAGCACAATGGAGTAATACACACATATCTTTACCTGGAGAACATGCCTTCTGAGTTCAGTGATATTATGTTTGGCATTGAAGTTAAATACATGCAGCACCAGATACTGTTTTATTTTAAAAGAACTTTTAGTGGAAAAAAATTAACAAGAATGCAGTTTTGTTATGAAATGACAAGAATCAAATCCTGCTTAGACTAATTTCAAGCTACTAAATCAATGCTGATCATTTTATTTCAAAAAGGCAGCCAAGATCCAAACCAAGCTGGTTTCCTACACTCGTATCTAACCATCCTAAGGAAGGAGTGTCAAAGGCATCTCAATGGCTTCAGTGCCCAGGCCCCATTGACACAGGACACAGCTACAACTGCTAGAGCAGCCCCTGCACTGTTGGGCTTAACTTCTCAATCTTCCTAGGCGAAGGAGATGCAGCACACTTACAGCTGGGCCTCTTTGCAAGCTCTTGCCTTCCAGTTTTTTTGCACAAATGCATGGCTTTCTTATGGTAAGGATGTTGGTGAAACCCTGGCATGGACCCAGGCTCTCTCTTTTTACAGCACATGTGAACATTTTAAACTAGAGGTTTCTGAGAGTAAAGTCATTTCTCAGTAAAATGTGAAAATTTGGGAGGTGTTAGGAAACAAACTGAAAAGGAAGCCATAGGTCTGCCACATTTGAAATTTAAGATGATACAGTGTGAACATGTATAAATACTTCAACTTTAAAATGGCTTAATCAGTAAATCAAATTGAATCCTTTTACATATCTTTCTTTTTCTGCTTTCACTATATTCACACCTTAACTTCCCAGGCTCTTATGAGCTCTCTGCTACCACCTCCCTGCCCAACCTCAGTAAAACTTCCCACATCATCTCCCTGGGCCTCTCTCTGAACATGCTGCTTTGTCTTTAGTTCCCGCTATCAACTTCAACTTTGGGAATTCAGCAAATTAAAGCTTTTGGAATTAAAATGTAAAAGACCACATGTCTGCAACAGCATTTGTGTAGTGTCAATGACTAAAGCAGAGCCTTACACTTGCCGTTCACTGCCACCTCCATTCTCCAGGTACACATGGGTTTGCCTCTGCTGTGTCCGAAAGTATTAACATAAATACAGTTTTCACAAATCACAAGAATCCATAAGCTCAGCATTTGAAATCAAACATAAAAGACCATAAAACCCATTATAAAAGCCAGAGAAAGGACACAACTGATATTGTCTTCTGCACAGTAACGACTATGCCTTAGTCTTCCTTTCTATAGTCTCCACTGTTACATGAGGAACATTTTCAAATCCTAGAAAAGGATCTGAGATCCAGCCACCTCTACATGATTTTCTTCTGGTGGGAATTTGCCCAAATGCCCCCTGTGCAGGAGAAGCACAGCTGCCCACAGACCTGGCACGGGAGGACCTTCCCAGCCCAGCAGGTCCCAGCACTCCTGCAACTGTGGCCACAGCCAGGAGGGTACATGGAAAATATAATGCTCTCAGGTTTTGTCTGTTAGCAGAAAATGGAGTAAGTAGCAAGTCATTTAAAAGAACTTTCTTGCTTATGTATGTCTTCTGTGAAAACAGATCAGCCACTGGAAAAGATGTTTACAAGCAAGCTTTAGCACACTGCAGTCTATGCAACTTTTGTGGAAAAACTGAGTAAATACATATGTAACTAACTAATCTTTCGTCTTCCTTGGGACCAGCTGATTACTGGTATAAGTAAAAAAAAAAAAAATTGGGGCCAAGCAATTTTATTTGGTGTACTTTGTTTTCCAAACAGAAAAAGTATTGTTTCTCTAAAATTAAGGACAGATTGAATGTTTGTGTGAGGTCTAAACAGGACTGCATGTTCAATCATTTGTGGTTAAGGAAAAAGAGCAATGGGCCTTCTCTGACTAAGGTGTACCAGATATTTCTCATTTTTTTTTAATCTCCAGCTCTTCACAAAGCACACTTGTGTTCAAAAAGAGATGTTTTCATAAGCAAGCTTTTGTGTACAGCGGCGCTTCAGCTGTATTTCAGAAATTAAGAGTCATCCATCTGAGATCCACTTTAATGACTAATTTCCCTACCATGTAGTTTAAAGTACAAAGAACTGCCACTGGCTGGCAAAGCCAAGCTTTCAGTTGCCATGCAACACCCCTGTCGCAGGTTTCCCTTCATCTTCTAGTGCTTTTACTCTGGCTCTGTTCTTCATGGATGAAAGTTATGCAATGCTTTCTAGATACGTAACAGCACATGTATTAAATTCCTAATCTGATATAAACCAGACTGCAATTTTCTACTGAAAAAGTCACATCAATGAATTTAATAATGTTTTAAATTATAGTCTTTGATAGCAGAGTATCTAGTTTTCAAATTTACATTATGCTGATTTTCCTAGCATATGAATCAGCGACAACTCCCTTTTGTCTATGTCTACTTTTAAACGCCTGTGGGATTTTGCCAATATTTTGTGGGGGGCAAGATCTCATCTGAAATTTTGCAGAACCACCTGTTGACAAGCTAGTTGGTGGCAAACGAGAGCACTTGCTCATCAGGAGGCAGAGATGGACACTGTGAGTCCTGTGATGGTAGGCAGCTGCTAGTCACCTCAGCCCTTGTGCCGACCAGACTGGAGATGCAAACTGAAACCTCTTCACCTGAGTTGCCATAATAATCAGGAGCAAAGGCTTTTGCTATCAACTTGAATCAGATTTGAAGCAAAGAAGTAGACATAAATGACCTGATATTTTTCAATGAGACTCTGAGTCACTGAGTGGTCTATGCTGCTGCCTTTTAATTCAAAGGATATCTTCCTATTTTGGAAAAGACTAATTTAGTATTATTAGTGAACTGTAACCAAAATTTAGAGAAATCTGGACATACTAATGCAGCTAAGCATTTGTGCAAGGCTCCAGAGTAGCTCTGAATTGGCATAGGCAGCCATTTCTAAGCACAACAGACACCAGCCATCCAGAAAACAGTGCTGTCACATACATAAAGATGATTTGCCTTTCTTTTCCCTACATGGATGAATGCACAGGTTCTCGTGTGGTGTTTCTGAAATCTGTTTTGAAAACATAAGAGCCTAATTCTATAAATAAGCAGAATAGTTTAAATTTCACATAGGGTAAAACTGGTGTTAAACTTTGTCTCTTTGCCATGATGATGAATATTTATAACTTTTGTTCTGCTATTTGAGTAACAGAATCACATACTACTGTTTTTAACAATAAAATACATTTTTGAAGGTAGTATATTTACAGTATCTAAATTATGTTCAGAAATAGTATAGAAAGATACTGCCTGTCTACTTATTTTCTTCAGTTGTTGACCTCAGATTTATAATAATTTTTACTATGTGATGCATTTGTATGAGTTCAGTGACTCTCTTTCAATACAAATGTTAGGCTTTGTAAGGCTTAAAGCTTTAATAGGTGAAAACCTTTTTTTAAAGGCAACAGTGCTATAATAAGTTGGCATTTTATAAGGCGGGTCTTGCGTTTTCCCACTGAAAACTTCATTCTGCTGTAGAGGAAAATGTAGATGAGTCAAGAAAACAGAGTAATTTTCATTGCATTCAGACTCTTTGAGTGAAAGCTAATGTGTTCCCTGGTTCTGAGAAACATCATGTAAATCTTCCGCTGTGCAGACTTTCATATGAGCCATTCTGGTTTTTTACAAGCAACTTCTTCTCCTTCTCCTTGCTGTTCACTGGCCAAGGCTGGGTTAGCCCCAAAGGCATTGCTGGGAGCTCCCAGTGCCCATCAGTCCCACATGTTTCCCCTCTTTGCCCTTTGGTTCCTATGGAGAAGAAATGCATGGGGGTCAGAAAGGAGCCCTGCTCATCCCTGGCATCCCTGTACACCTAGCCTTGACTTCAGACTTGGCCTCCATTGATGTTAAAAGCCAGGCAGACTACTTTCAAAGCAATCCAAATCAAGTCAGTCTTAGCATTTTGTGTCCTTTATTTTTCCTCACAGTTGTTATTATTTTTTTGTCTCATTTTTGCCATAGCAAGGCTTCTTAAAAAATAGTGGCCTTTATCCAGCATGTAGGAAAGGTTTTCTTTTTGTTACTGTCATTGCTCTGCTGATCGATCACAAATTCCATACATTACATTTCCCTGTAAGTTCAGGGAAGTGCAATCAGTGTTCAGCTGGCAAAGTCAGTAAGTCTGAATGTAAAATTTTCAGAAATCCTCACTCCAGTTTGGACTGATAAAATATAGCAGTTAAGTGCATTTGACAAGACAGGCTGAGTATAATACACAGGAGACAGTATAATACATAGGCTTTTGTTAAGGAGCATTTAATTTGACAATGACCACCTATCAGCAGATATTTTCTCTTGCTCTAAATAAAACCTTTACCAATACTCTTTGGTTCATGTTGTTTCCCAAGCTTAGGATTCACTTACACAATAAATAGCCTACTAGGTAGCTCTTAAGCCTCTCCGTTTCTGTGAGGGCTATGCTGGGAGTGTTAACTCAGCATCTCACAAAACAGAGCTTTTCACTGCTGCCATTTTCACTGTTTTTTCAGTCTGTGGCCTCTCAGGCTTAGGAAATAGCAGGACACCTCTGCACAAACCAGGTCTGCATCCTTCCTGCACGAAAAGAACCAGGCCAGGTGTCTCCACCACAGCAGTCCCCCATGTCACAGACCTGGTGGAGGTGCCTCGTCACAAACAGGGACGTGATACATACATTACGCTCGTGTCCTGTTGCAGGTGGGGGACATGCAGTAAAGTACAGCTCCAGGACAATACAGAGGCTGTATGAACCCTTGGGAGAGAAATTTGGAGCCCATCTTGTAGCGAGCAACCTATTGCCTTCAGCCTCAAGCTGGGTTGCAGTAGGTAAAATCCAGTAACTCTTGGCACTGTTTTTCCTTGGTTGCACCTATGCTAGCAAAAGAGAAAGGGAGGGCATGGGCACTGACTTTCCATCCTCTGTACTGCTTGCTAACTCACTTACCAGGTTCTGCTTCAGTCCGTGCTAACCAGCAGTCTCCCAAACGATGCCCAGGTATGGCTCAAGAGAGAGTACGTGCTGTGGAGGCTATCCAA
Source organism: Leptosomus discolor (assembly GCF_034619465.1). NCBI lineage: Eukaryota > Metazoa > Chordata > Aves > Leptosomiformes > Leptosomidae > Leptosomus > Leptosomus discolor. Next base: position 59,012,709 of record NC_141391.1, read on the forward strand.
CAGTAGCAGAGTTGGATATCCTATTTGACTTCAGGGCCAACGTACGGGCTCTGCTGTGCCTTGTTCAGTGGTGTAAGCAGAGCCTGAGAGTGGACCACCAGCTTTGCACAGAGCTACTGGATTCAGGAGTACACAGCTGCCAATGTTTGCTGTTTCCAGGATGCTAATCTTGACTTGAGAGCTGGCTGTATTCCAGCAATGCACAGCATCTTTCCTTTCTATATAACAATGCAATAAATTGTTGGGCTTTACTGTGTAAAAGGTGTTACTGTACACAAGTGTGTCGGTGTCCCCCCCGCTCCCCAGCCATTAAAAATAGCAGCAAAATAAAGCAGTCACAGAAAGTCAACATGCCAAAAATATATACAGCAACCTGACAGTCATACTGTGCTTCCCATTTGTTTGTGACGCAGAAACTGTATTGCAGCACAGTGCGTGAGGGAAATTTGGGCACCAGTAAGTATGTGCATGGAAACGTCCACCTGTGTGTACATGCCCATGTGTTAAAGGATACAGGATTTTGGCAGGCACTATTTCGCATAGTCCTGCAACTCGTTCCTCTGTCATATAAATATTGCACCATTTCAAATCCTGTATTTTAGCTTTCTTTATGCCACTTCTTTCTAGGTAAGCCTTAGCAAGAAATAAAACTTCTTGCTCTCTGCTTAATCTCTAATTAAAACTGAGAAACGAGCATTAGTGTTTATAATGAAAATCCTGGAAAGGGAAATCAGCTATGTGTCATTTAAAATAATAATGTCAATTTAAACAATTATAGTAAGAAATTAGATCACACATGTCTCTTCCAATGGTGAAGCAAACATTTAACACTGGTTAATCTGCTACAGATCAGGTGACAATTGATTCTGAATGGACAAGCAAGTCCATATTTTCAGTGAATGAGAAACACATGAAGAGAATAAAATTTGTAGCTTGTGAGACATTGTAGTGAACATGACAAAGGATGAAACACGAAAGATACGAGGGTATAATGAAGAAAAATTGACAGCACAGAGACACATGCAAAATGCATGTTTTTGTAAATGAAGATGTGTAAATTAGGAAATCGTTTCCTTAGTTTGCAGTTAGCAGAGCAGACCCATAGGTAAAAATGATGGTGGATAACTTGTTGGAACACTATCAAAAGTATACCCAAACCCTAGGAGTTTAAACAGTATATTTGCTTGAAGCCTAGTTCAAAGCACAAATTTTCAAATTTGTTCCAATTAATAGCAAAGATGAGAAGAAATTAAGATTGAAGTGGCTAGAATTCAAATTTTATTTTTCTAAATATAGACTAGTGAGATTTAATTTTCTACCCTGGGCACCAAGTTAACAATTTGGTTAAGCTATGGTAACAGTGGTACTTGTTTTACTTAGAATATTTAAATTTATGCAGGTGATGGGTTTATATGAAGTAGCTTTTAATGGTGACACTGTAACTGAGAAACCATAAATATTTTATAATGTATTTAAGAAACAGTAAGAAGGGAGAGAGTAAATTTTCATTTTTCTAGAATGGCTAATAGCACAAGAAGCCCAGGTCAAAACAAACTTTTCTTTTTTTTAAAGGAAAGCACTTTTCTTTTTTAGTGACTGCTCTCAGTTTTTTATTTTCAGCTATAAATATCAAGTTGCAAAATACCCTACATGTCAGTCAAACTATTGTTCTGGTAAGTTGCATTTAAAAATATAGCAATGTATTATTAAAGTTACACATACATGCACATACATACATAACTTTATATGAGAGCAGCGTGTTCAGAATGACGGCAGTAACTTGACCCATATTAAAGACAGAACACAAACTGGGAATGGGACTGCAACACAGGGGTTTGATTTACATATGCAGAAACATGTCCTTTTTTGTAGAGGTGCTAATCACAGAATCACAGAACAGTAGGGGTTGGAAAGGACATCTGAAGATCATTTAGTCCAAGCCCCCTGTTAAAGCAAGTTCACTCAGAACAGGTTGCCCAGGACAGCGTCCAGGTGGGTTTAAATATCTCCAGAGAAGGAAACTCCACAACCTTTCTGAGCAGCCTGTTCCAGTGCTCTGTCCAAGAGGTTTTTCCTTGTGTTCAGGTGCAACTTCCAGTTTGTGCCCATTGCCCCTTGTCCTGTCACTGGGCACCACTGAAAAGAGCCTGGCCCCATCCTCTTGACACCCACCCTTTAGACAGTTAGAAGTGTTGATAAGGTCCCCTCTCAGTCTTCTCTTCTCCAGGCTAGAAAGACCCAGGTCTCTCAGCCTTTCCTTGTAGAGGAAATGCTTCAGGCCCCTAATCACCTTCATAGCCCTCCACTGGACTCTCTCCAGTAGCTCCCTGTCTCTCTTGAGCTGGGGGCCCAGAACTGGACACAGCACTCCAGATGTGACCTCAACAGGGCAGAGTAGAGGGGGAGGAGAATCTGCCTCGACCTGCTGGCCACACTCTTAATGCACCCCAGGATGCCATTGGCCTTCTTGGCCACAAGAGCACATTGCTGGCTCATGGTCAGCTTGCTGTCCACCAGGACTCCCAGGTCTTTCTCTGCAGAGCTGCCTTCCACCAGGTCAACCCCCAGCCTGTACTGATGCTTGGGGTTATTCTTCCCCAGGTGCAGGACCCTACACTCACCCTTACTGAACTTCATTAGGTTCCTCTCTGCCCAGCTCTCCTGCCTGTCCAGGTCTCGCTGAACGGCAGCACAGCCCTCTGATGTGTCAGCCGCTCCTCCCAGTTTTATGTCATCAGCAAACTTGCTGAGGGTGCACTTCGTCCATTCATCCAGGTTGTTGATGAATATGTTGAATAGGACTGGACCCAGTACTGACCCCTGGGGAACACTGCTAGTTACAGGCCTCCAACTGGACTCAGCACCACTGATCACAACCCTCTGAGCTCTGTCCTTCAGCCAGTTGTCAATCCACCTCACTGTCCACTCATCTATCCCACACTTCCCAAGCTTATCTGTGAAGATGTGATGGGAGACAGTGTCAAAAGCTCTGCTAAAGTCGAGGTAGACAACATCCACTGCTTTCTCCTCATCCACCCAGCCAGTCATGCCATCATAGAAGGCTATCAGGTTGGCCAGTGCCCACCATCCCAGCAATATTACACTTCACTGGGAAAAACACAGTGCCAGGAGTTTCCTAACAAATCACAGAAATCTCATAAATCCCCAAATATGGGGTTTTTTCCCTAGCATGTATTTTCTTCTATGGATAAGACATTAAGCTCTGGATAGAGTATGGTCTTCTAACACAAGGCTAAACTTACAAAAATTGCAGTACAGAAAGTCTTGACAACAGATAGCCACTTGCCAGAGACACAAATAGCAGGGGTTTGCCTGTCAAGTTGAGCTTATTTCTGTAGGCCCAAGTAAGAAATAAATGTGCCATAGTGGATAGACATTCTTTGTTTAATGAATATTATTTTGAAGTAGGAAGTCACAAAAACTACTTATTATGATTGATTTATTATTTAAAATGTATCAAAAGTAAAGCTTTGGCTATCCTTTCAAAAAACAGGATCAGATCCTTCACTGCATTTAATCACAGTGACAGCCAGGCTGTCCTGTTTCGGGTCATAGATACTGTATTTTTTTATTATTTTTTCTTATTCCTCTAGGGCCAAAAAGGAAAAATTAAACTCCTGACAGGGTGGTCAAAATGGAGAAGCATCAAGTGTCTCCTACACCATCAGGAAGATACATTCAAGATTTGCACTGTGAACTTAATGCGAGACCAGTTTCTCCTGCTTCAGGAAAAGGGCCGCAAATGTCTCAAACCCTGCCAGGAGCAGGTGGTGATAGCTGCTCGTGATGTTCCCCCTTTTCTCTTAAACGCATGAAAGCCCTGTTGCATGCACATTGGTGGGGACAGTCTGGGGTGCATTAGGCAGTTATGCTTTGGAGTAGTTGATGTGCAGGAGCTGAGCACAGCCCTTCTTCGCAATATGACCATCTGGCAAAAAGTACTGCTTTAGCAGATTGTTATATAGCAACTGATATTGCTTATCTGCACAATGTGGGTTTGACTGTTTCTGCCACAGGAGTAGCCAAGGACTCTAATTTCCTGGATATCAGGGCCAGTTTCAGACAAAGACAATTCAAACCCAACCATTCATCCTGGGGCAGTAATGGGTTCTCCACAGGGGTCGTATTCATGCTGACACTGTTCCAGAAACGTGCAAACAGCCAGTGTCTCCTCAGTAAATAGCACAGTGGGCAGAAACCACATCAACCTGTTGTAATGCAGTATGGTCTAAATGCTAGTAAATTCCTGGATTGATTTATGGGTGTCAATCACAGAATCACTCTACCCATGTAATCCTAATGAGTTTAGAGTTTTTAATCTGCTCAGCTTTCTGTAACACTACTAGCAAAGAAAGAAACCCAAACTGGGTCTCCTAAGGACGTAGGATGGCCTACCACTCTGCATGGAGATTGCTCACAGGCTTTGAAACGCTCCATCATATTTTCTCTGCCTTGGCCTTCCCCCATCTCTTGGTGCATTTGGATCTCCCTGGATTCCTGAGCATTTTGTTTGTTCTTGTTTAAATAGCATTTCACAAGGATGGGGTTGACATTGACTGCATAAGAACTGCTGGTTAGATAATTCTGTGTGTTCATGTCACATCTGCACAAGTGTTTGTCAGTCCCTGAAGATGGGAGGTGAGAAATAGGTGAAGGGAGATGGAGTTGCTGGAGTTGTGAGGCCACCTGGCCTATCTGAGGACATGAGGGGCATGGACTTTAAAGTGTGGGTGGTGTTATTCTGCTTGGTAGTCAGTCCCACTATTAGGACCATTGCAGGGCACCTGTAAATGGAACACATTTCAATCCCTCTCTCTCCTCCAAGGCCCAGCATACTTAATAACACAGTTCCCAACCTCCTATGCCACTTGCTAAGGGGCTCACATTGGACAAAACTGGAACTGGCAGCTCAAACATGGGGCCAAGAATCCCCCTCTCTGCCATGTTGTTTTTTCAGAGGTGTTTTTCCTGTCTGACCAAAGGCGAAACCTTTTTCACCTTACTTATAGCCTAAAAATATCAGATTGAGGCACTTAAAAGAGGGTGCTCTGATTAGCATTCAGGGGTATGGTCTGATGACAAGCAGCCTCAAGGTTTTTTTGCAGCACAGTCCACACCGATGTTTGCTCCCCAAATATGTGTGAAGAATAACAAATTTCTGGTAGCTGCAGATCTTGCTCTCCATCACTTCACCAGCATGCAACAAGGCGACCGAGCCATGGCTGCAGCCTCTTCATGGCCTCCAAGGTCTGTCACCCTGAGTGGCTCCTGCATGGCCTTTCCTGGCTTTCGACTGAGCTATAGGAGGGCAGTCACAAGCTTTTTGGGCTGTAGCTGTGCTCCAAACACATAAATCACCCCCTTTGATTCCAAAAAGTACAAGGAAGCTGTCCAGGCTAGAAACAATGCTTGGGCAGTTCACCCTACCCTGAAAGCCACTCAACTGCCCTACCCAGCAGTGACTTTTATCTAGTCCTCCAGAAGTATTTGCTGATGGTAAATGGGCCAAACTTCCCTCAACTGCAAGCACATTGCTTCAGAAAAAGATGTGGGGACAAAGGAAGAGATGAATAAAGAGATGAGTGCAGACCCTTCTGAAACCCTGGTCCTCCTTGTCTACACCGTATCCCTTCTACTCCAGGTGATTTCAGGAATACATCTGTTAGGTTTTCCAGACATTCAAGCATGTCTGCCCAGCCAAGCTGTTTGATGACAGTGCAAAAACTGTCCCCATTGCCCTGCATGTCCTCTCTGGGAATAGTTACCCTTGGGCTCTCAGCTTTTGTCACCAGCTGATTGCATTGGGAAAGTTGTAGGCATTCACTAACAAAATATTGGCAAAGGCTCAAAAGGGGGCATGGGCTGAGGCAACTGTGTGATTTATTAGCACCAATAGCTGGGGGGGCTCTCACAGACATTGAAATCAGACCACTGAAGCTGTCTCTGACCTGTTCCTGGACTTCGCTCCCCCAAGGCAGAGGCATCTGATCTGCTTATGCAGAGGTCCAGAGCTGCCACAGTTTTCAGTCCACAGTTAAGTTTAACCGTTTCATTTTTTCTTATCATCTCTCACAGAGTAGCGATGCTTCCCTGTGGGATTTTTTCTTCTTCCTCATACTTCATCATTTGTAGTTTCTAAGTAAAACTCTTGAAAAAATTAAGCAATATTTGGGAGAATCAACCAGGACTGTTGGTTCTCTATCCTCCTAAACATAATCTGTTACCAGTCCTTGAGTTACTGTCGTGATTTGAGCCCACCCAGCTGGCAACAAAGCACCCCTCGGCCAATCGCTCACCCCTTCTCTGTCCCCTGAGGGGTGGGGAGGAGAAAATACAACCGAAAGGCTCCAGGGTCGACAGAAAGGACAGGGAGGGCTCACTCACCAGTTATGGTCATGGGCAAAGACAGACTCGACTTGGGGAGAACAACATACATTTAATGAACAACCACCACCATCAAGGATAATGAGAAATACAACCAGGTCTTAAATACAAAACACCTTCCCCGCCCCCTGCCCCCCCGCCCCCCCCCCCCCCGCCCCTCCCTTCTTCCCGGGCTCAGCTCTGCTCCCTCTTCCCCCCCAGCAGCGCAGGGGGCAGGGAATGGGGGTCACAGTCCGTCCGGCACAAGGTGTCTCCGCGGCTCCTTCCCCCTCAGGGAGAGGGGCCCTCGCAGCCCTCCCCTGCCCCACCGCGGGGTCCCTCTCCCGGCAGACAGCCCTCCACCCACCGCCCCAACGGGAGTCCTTCCCGCGGGGCCGCAGCTCCCCACAACCCCCCAGCGCGGGTCCCTCCCGGGGCTGCCGCCCTCCCCCCGATGGGCGGCTCCAGCGCGGGCTGCCTCGGAGTCGCGGCTGCTCCGGGCCCGGTCCCTGCTCCTCCGGCCCGGGGCCCTCCGCAGGCTGCAGGCCAACCTCTGGGCCACCGCTGGGCTCCAGGGGCTGCAGGGGCTCAGCCGCCACCCCAGCGTGGTCCGCAGGGGACCCTCTGCTCCGGCACAGCTCCCCCTCTCCTTCCTCACTGACCTGGGTGTCTGCAGGGCTGTTTCTCTCACATCCCCCGCTCACCAACAAAGAAACATGAACAAAGAACTCGCTCAACAGGTCCTTTCACTCTTAAGTAGAGTTATTCTCAGAGCCATCATTGGCCTGGCCTTGGCCAGAGGCAGGTCCAAAATTGGAGCCAAGGGAGCTTCTCGAACCCTCTTACAGGAGCCACCTCTGTAGCCCACTCCCCTACTACCAAAACCCTGCCAGACACCAAACAACCGCAGTTACCTAAGGGAAAATTAGTTTTGGTATCTCTGCACTCTATGACTATACTGGCCATGGACCCTGACTGACCGTTTCAGGGGCACCTACGGTGGGTAAGAAGCTCAAGACTGGATCAATTTTTGTGAATGATGGCTCTCAGAATAAGCTGCTTCTCTTCCCAGTGCAATGAAGCCTAACAGTATTTTGCTCCAAATGGCTGATCAGCCCTCTCAGATTAGGTGGTGCAGTTCATGTGTTGAGTACTTTGCTTGTTCCTATTTGGTCTTATTTATAACAAATTTAAGAGGCTGCATCACATTATTTCCAAATTCCCAAAAAAATCTGCAGTACTAATTAGAGGGTAGTTATCCCAGCTGGTAACCTTTTATCTTTGCTGGATACTTCCATTTACCAGCAAGGCAAAAAAATAGATTACTGCCAGCACTACCATTACAGCAATCAAATGTTGCGGGTTGCCAAACACAATTTTTTCCCCTGATAAAACTTATTTCTTTTAATGAAAATAAATCTTTCCGAAGCACATTTTCTTTCTGATGTGAATAAATGGTTTGAAACAGAAGCACACACATGTCTATGTGACGTCTTTTTAACATCAGATTTCTGGGCTCCAAGGAAACCATGCATGCACACAATATACAGAACTACAGAGGACAAGGTGGGTTTTTTTATTGCACTACAGCAACGCTCTTTTATCTGTTCTGGGCTGTTGGATACCATTTTGAGATACCTACTGGTGGCAATATCTTCACACTGGTCTAATGTTAGGAAAATCATTATACTGCTTTCTGAGGTGCCTCAAGGGAGGGAAGCTTACAAGAGACATCTCCTCCGGTTTGCCACAGGCCGTCACAGGAGGAGGTTCAGAGTGGAAAAGCACTGCGGACCTGTTCAGGAAGCGTGGTGAGCGCTGCAGCAGTCAGCACCCCCGTATTCAATAAAGAGTTTCTGGTCTGCTGCAATTCACACACAAATGTGCTGCTGCTTAAACCCTCAGAAAAAAATAATAATAATAATAATTCCTGTGTCAAAAATGCTTCCTGGGCAGGTCTGCTGCCATGTCACGGTCCCGGGACCACCTGGGAGAGGAGACTCCAGGGCCCAGGGCTGGGCAGGCAGGCTTCTCCCCAGGACCCAGGGGAAGACCCCCCCCCTCTCCAAAGCTGCATCAGTTGCACTCAGTAAGTGCACTGTGAGTACATTTTATGTGAGCAAGAGCAATAGACTGGCTGTGTCTGGATATGGAGTAGTACAGGATTCACATCTGAGAAAGCTTTTCTGTTGTTGTTTTGCTGTATCCTCTGACCAGGGTGAAGAACAATCCTGAACTCTTTGAGAATGCTTTTGGAGCCAAAGTAGTTTTCCCTCTGGTTCCATCCATACGAAAATGGAGGGTTTTAGCCAAGCAACAAGCAGAAGCAGGTCAGCCGCTCAAAACTCCCCCTGCCAGGAGGCAGCTGCCCAGGCTCCAACAAAAGCCTCCTTGCAACTAACACTCCGAGTGACAGAGAAGAACAGAGCGAGAATGTAAAATAGGGGCTTTAAAATGAGGAGCCACACTCGAGCTTGGCCCTACAGTACCCCTGCTAAAGGGCAGAAACTCGTTAATGTGCAGTGCAGGTAGCTACCCAGAGGTTACCTTTAACCGCAAGCTTGAAGGAAAAAGCTGTAGTGGAAATGGAGTGGGGAAAAAGCAACACATCTAGAATGTGCAGAGTCAGTTATAAGTATGGCAGGGTACAAAGAGCCAAAAAAGGTCCAGTTAGCTCTGTCCAAAGGAGTGAGGGGAAATAAAAAGGACATTTACAAGTTATCAGAAGAAAATAGATTGTTAATAAATCAAAGGGGGTAGACTGCATGGAGATTGACAAATGCAAAATAATAATTTCTACATTGGAATTGCTTTCATAAAAAAATAGATAGATTTAATGCCTTGGCTTAAATGATTTATGATGAGTAAATGAATACACAAATCATATACAATCATTCATTCATTCAAAATAATGAATAAGGAGAATAATGAAGAGAAGAACAGTCTGATCATAGTTATCTGGTCTGATTTTCTATTTAACACAGTCTGTTTATCCTTGTTGGAAGCAGACCAGAACATTAGTTTGTGGATTGAGGTGTCTGACTCCTAGATGTCTCTTACTGCACATCTGGAAAAAGCCTTTTTTCCTTTCCTGGGACTCAATACCTGGAAAAAGAATAGGCAAACCTTTGTCTACATTTTCCCAAGAAACACAGTCTAGAGAGTGCTTGCTTGTGAATCACATTATCTTTTGAATCCAAATCACTGTTTGCACAACCCCCATGACTCAGTGCTGGTTGGCTCAAAAGCAGGATGGGGTCCTCTTGTCCCAAAAGCCTTCCAGGAGCTACTTGGGACTCTTCCCCATGCTCAAAGAGAGGATGGCACAGGATTTGGGCCAGAAAATGTCTCCCTCTGCCACATGCTCCTCTGGGAATTAAATCTTTCCCTATCAGAAACCCAGGTAAAAGTGAGCATTGCTCAGATATTCCTCTTAGGCTTTTCCAAACCTGGTGTATGTTGCTGAATGTTGAGCATGTTCTGCTCTTTTTTTTTTTTTTTTTAATGACTTGTCTATAATATTAAGAGTTCTGGGTAAAGATGCATTTTCTTTGACAGTAAAAACAAATTTATCAGATACTATCTGGTATTTGATCAGTCAGCTCATGCTGCACATTGCAAGTGAGGCCTCTTCTTCCAACCCTTCCACAGCAGGTCCCATTTTAATAAGAGCAGAAAAGTCCCATTTCTTGCCAAAAGACTTTTGATCTGATCCCCTCTTGAGTGGAATATGTTCATTCAGATCAACTCTGATACAGTGGGAAAGTCAGGTCCTCTACTTAGAGTGAACATGTGTATGAAATTCAGAAATAGCTACTACTTCTTCACTGGCAGAGGAGCAGCAGATAAGGAAGGGCTGTCCCACTTGGGCTCCATGCCGGACCCCAGGAATCACTCCATACCCTGCTAATGACAGACCTACCCCAAAGCTTATTTATACTGCCATGAAGCCAAAACCACATAGCAGTTCTGTAAATATCAAGGAGGGGAAAAAGCTGATCTTTCAGAAAAAAAAAAAAACAACCTTGTGTAATCCCAGAGAACAACAAATCTCCCTGAGGGCTCCAGTCCTTTGACACCAATCAATACCAGAATGAACACGGCACTCAGACACTGCTGGTGCATTTTGCTGTGTTTGGCACCCGCATTTCTGACTATCTTTCTCCTTGATTTTAGGAACTTTCACACTAATAGAGTTTAGAAAGACTACCACTCTGAAAAGAGGCGCGTGCAGATTTATTTTCATAACACAGTGAGGTACAATGGAGGAACAGTAATTTATTTAACATGGACAGTAATGCCTGTCTGAGGTTTACTTTTGTGAACTGCTTATTGTAAGCAAAATGTTAATTAATTGGGTATTTCAAGGGAATAGGCAGGCCTCCAGGAAGCCCTCAGATTTGTCTGACACTAGAAGCTAACATTTGTCATCAGCAACAATCACAAATACAATTTTATAGTGGAGTTTCTTGTGTGCATTAAGTGGATTGTGTTTAATCCCCTGATGACATGCAAAATGACATTAGTCACTATCACTTATATAATGAATCACAGATATATCATTATAGAATCAGGCTGCATGAGCACAGACTCCAGCAATAAAGAACAACATGCCAGCCTAAATAAAGGGGCACTGAGTCCTGTGATGGGTAAGAGAGAAGAATTTTACCCTCTTTCTTACTGTCCTGCCTGTAGAAGAGTTTTATCAAGGCAACTGGCATGCCCCAAGAGCTTCTGCCCTTCAAACTTACCACAAAAGGTTTTGTTTAAAAGCAGATTGTGGCCATGAACTGTTATGCATGCCCCCTCCATCTTACAAAGCCTATGCTAGTGGCAGACGGTACACGGACAAGAGGTGCAATGCATTGCCTCACAAACTGACACAAGCAACCTTCTGTTGGCACTGGTGTGGGATTTAAGATGCTGGTTTGGGGAAGGAGCTCCAGACACCTTTTTCACATTTCTCACGTTTCATGTGGCCCAGCTGTGCCAGCAAACCCTTAATTTCACGTATACCAGCCCCTCTGGATCCCCATAGGGGCACAGCTATAACCAGCTTCCTCGTGTCTCCTCAAAAGTTTGTGTTTTAAGAGCTCCAGGCTCTCTTCTTAAAGAATTCGTGCCTCAGTGTCCTCCACTGACTTTATCCCTGTCTATGGGAAAACAAGATGCTGCTTAAAGAAGATAAACTTCAAAGAAATTAGCACATCCACTACCTGCCTGCGTACCAGCAGCACAACAGATATATATGAATGTAGACAACTCCCATGTTCTTGCCAAGTGCTTGTTACCTTCCCGACTCACCAGAACAGCTCAGAAATAATTTAGGGATTCAATAAACTCATGAAGTACTTCCATTTGCAATTTAGGATGCTATAATCTGGTCTTGTTGATTTGCATAAACTAAATCTTTCTGACACATATCATACCTGTTTCTCTCAACCTAGGTCTTTACTTAGAAGATTTACATTACTTCCTAATTGCACATATTATAATTTTCTTATTCAAGACAGGTTTTTGTTAGAGTATTAAAATAATTTTAAAGATATGATTAACGGTTTGCCCTTTCTCATTAATCGGTCAATCTCTCATTCTTTTTTATTTCTAAGACATGTTTTTAAAGCAGGGTAAAAAGTCCTTTCATTGCCTTTAATTAAAATTGTTGCTGCTGATGCACTTGCACTGTCATGCACCTTTAGTAGCTCTGTGCAAGGCACCTTTCATCAAAGCTGATCTTTACTCTGAAAGGCTCAAACCTAAGGGCAGACAAAGGAATAAACTGAAGTTTAAATAAGGGAGACAAAAATACAGTCAACACACAAAGCAATTTGTTTCTCTGTAGCCAGGAGGCTGTTTCTGAAAAGGTGTCAGTTCCAAAATTTCTTCGTATTCAACAAAGCTCTCAAGCATAGGGTGTAGCTTAGTGTAGATTGAGACTCATTGAGTAAGAATGAACTTGATCTCATGAGTGTCCTACTTGCTGAGTTGAGGGTTGGTACCATTCAGATTGAAGTCAGTACTCCTTAAATGAAGCCTGAGGACTTCAGATACAGAATTTCCAAGTCATGAAACTGGAAATTTGAGGTCTTCATCAGAGACAGGTGAAGTCTGACTGCCTTTCTCAAATAAAGTGGGCTAAATAAATTTCTCATGATGATGGATAAAAGCTGGGAAAATTAGTATCTAAGTTAAGTGGGAACACATCTGCACTGGGCTTACAAGCCCTGAGCTGCCAGTGCAGACATTGCCCATAACACTTTGTGGTGGTTTGGTGTCTGGCGGGGTTTTGGTGCGGTTTTGGTAGTGGGGGAGGGAGCTACAGAGCTGGCTCCTGTAAGAGGCTTCGAGAAGCTCCCCTGGCTCCAATTTTGGACCCGCCTCTGGCCAAGGCCAGGCCAGTGGTGCCTCTGTGAGTAACAGAGGAAGGAAGGAGCCGCGGAGACACCTTGTGCCGGATGGACTGTGACCCCCACTCCCTGCCCCCTGCGCTGCTGGGGGGGAAGAGGGAGCAGAGCTGAGAGCTGAGCCCAGGAAGACTGGGGTGGGGGGGGGGGGGGGACACGGAAGGTGTTTTGTGTTTGAGGCCTGGTTGTGTTTCTCATTATCCTTGATGGTGGTGCTTGTTTTGTATTAAATGTATGTTGTTATTCCCAAGTCGAGTCTGTCTTTTGCCCCTGACCATAACTGGTGAGTGAGCCCTCCCTGTCCTTTGTCTAGACCCTGGAGCCTTTTGGTTGCATTTTCTCCTCCCGGTCTTTCAGGGGACAGGGGAGGGGGGAGGGAGCATCTGCACGGTGCTTTTGTTGCCATCTGGGTAGGTGTAAACCACGACACACCTGAAAACCAAAAGGTAAGGAACCTAAATGTATTGGAAGGCTTGAGTCAAGAAGACATCTTACCTTGATACAAAATTCAGAGTTTCCAAACCCCCTTGCTTTCTAACACTCCTCACCGAGGTGGCAGGCTAGGTGCGGCTGGGTAAGGATTGTGAGTTGAAAACTCAATAACAACAAAATGTTATTAAGCAGGCATTCTTTATTGCAGCACTGGGGATCGTTCCACCATGCATGCTCCGACGGGTTAGCAAAACACATCAGTTCATATACACAAAAATCATACATATTCACCAGATTTCCTGAGAAGGACAGCCTTAAGGTGATGAGTTTCTGGAGTTCACTTACATAGTCCAAGCATACGCAGTAGATTTAGGATTAGGGTCTTTTCACCCTCCAGTGGTCGTTCATAGTCTTCCTCATGCTGTCTGCTAGTTGAACTTCGGGCTTCCTTTGTCCATATATAGTCATTGAATGAGTTCATCAGTCCTTTGACCTCTGAATGTTACAAGGGGTAGGTTTAAACTATCTCCTTGGGTGCTTATCTCGGCTGAGTTCATGTTATCAGTGACTTACATGGCAAGCCTAATGAACTTGCTTAAGGTCTGTTTAATCTTGTCAGGTAAGATGTTACCTGTTTATCAACTCTGCTCAGCAAATAGTTAAAACCATCCTTGCGGGGGAAGGAAAACTCAGGAAAACAAAGATGCAAGCAAAACTAAACTAAAAAAAAGTGCAAGTAAAGCTTTTATGTATTACAGTGAGGCCTTAGGAATTGTCAGGGTTTAGCTCTTTCAACCTGTGATGGGTTGTGCAGGAGGATGAAGTGGGCAGAGGCATGACAGATGCACCTTGGAAGACTGAGGAGTGTTATTATTGTTCTCTTGTTGGGCCTGGAGTCAGCCATCGCCAGGCCACAGTAAAATGGGCCCTCTGCTGCCGCTTTCTCGGGCACATTCCACGATATAAATGCCCAGAGGTCTATATGACAGAAAACAAAGAAGTTCCCCCAGGTAAAGTAGGCTATTGGCCCCAGGGGCTTTTCCCTTGGCTCCTTTGGCTCCAGGGAGAGGGTGTGCTCCAAAGCTGCCCTGAGTCATGGACTCCTTCTTCTTTGTTCTGTACCCTTAGAGATAGCTCAAGGGTCCATCATATGTCCCCACAACCTTTTCAGCTCTGGGCTGAATGAGACCGTTTCATGTTTTCTGAAATCCTGACCATGCTCATTCCTTTCTTCTGCACTTCCTACACTGGGTCCTTGTGAGACCACGATCCTTCTAGATATGTGGTTCCCAGATATCCTATATATCCCATAAGCTGGGAACCTCTGAGGCCTTTCCAGTCCTGAAGAGAGGATTATTTCACATATCTTGCAGGGTATGCTCCTGTTTAGATATTTGGGTAGGATATTCACCCTTTAGCAGCAGTACCTTGTTGCCTAACATCCAGCTTGTTATCCCCAGCAGACCCAAATCTTTTCCTGTAGGATTGTTAACCTCTATCACCTGCTCACTTCAACCTTCACTGCTGAAGTCCTGATGACAGGTATACATGGAGCACTGTCTCATTTGGTTTTATTCCATCAGTCTATTAAAATACAAGCTTGTACAGTATTCAAGTCTTCAAGAAACAATTTCATGGTTTTTTGCATGATCTTTCTTTTTACTTTTTTCTCCATTCTTCTGAATTCAGAAGTATAAATTTGGTCTACAAAAAGCCATTTCTGTCATAAAGAACAAATGTAGTCCCCATGAAGGAAACAGAAAACAGGTACTGGGTTTATTATTTACTTTTCACTTCAAATTTTTTTCAAACCCCAAAAAAGCAGCAAATTACCATAAGTGTGGGCTTGCTCATATAAGGGACTCAGAGAGCAAAACCACGTTTTGCTAACAGAACTACAGGATGTGTTTTGTCTTCTCTCACCATTTTTCATGCAGAATTTCACCACTTGCACTCAGGGTGGAACCAAGTTATTAAATGGAGCCTTACTTACATAAGAAGCACGTCGCAGAGCATTTTAGCAGTTCCTGCAAGGACGTTAAAACTAGTGAGTTTCTGTATAAGTAAAGCAATCTGACTGGAAAACCAAATATAAAGACAAAGATGAGCTTTTAGATGCCTCCTCCCACGTGTGTTGATAATGTGTTTATTTTTTGAAATGGGGGTTACCAGCAGTGTCAGACACACACTAAGACTGAGGGCAGATCAGTTCCAGTGGAAAAGACTAGCATAGTTTTTCTGAGGTTGGTGTGTTCAATCAAAAATAAAATGCATAAGCAACATGAATTTGAAGTGTGTGATGAATATATCTTTTGTACTCTGTAGCCCTTAAGCAAATAATGAAAAGCAACTCTAGTTATGAGTCATGATATTTCTTTAACAATGAGAATTTATTCTTGATGCCTGCAATAACATTATTTAGTTAGACACTGTGCAGTCTTTATCTACATCTCTTTTTTTGCAAATATAAAGTTATAGAAATGCATGGAAGGGTATTTAAATCCCTTTGAGATCCATCCATAAGCCCACATAAGGTACACTGTATTAGACATTCTAATAAAATGAATTTTCAGGTGCAGTATCTAGTCATCACTGCAGTGTTGCTTTCTATCCAGATTTTTAGCTAAGCTGAGTGAAGCTCAGTAAAGCTGAATGGTTTGCTCTTGATTACATAGCTCAACTTTTTTTCCAGCAGCAGTTGCAGTATCATGAAGCTGCTTTAGGGCAGAACATGGAAACTTTTGGATGCTCTGCACAATACGACTGAAGAAGGATGAAACAGAAGGACACCTACACATCTGACCCTTCGACAACCCTTGGCAGATCTGGGTGAGGACTCCAAATGGACCTTCGTTGTGTGGGAGTAGGTGGTGGAAGAGCAGAAATGTGCTTGAAAAGAATATGGAAAAGTTTGGTTGCTGGTGAAGGACACTTTAATATTTGTGACATCTCTCAGGTTAATCCATGGTGGGTGCTGCTTGTCTACACCACGCAGCAATGGGGTAGCTGGTTAAGTAGCCAAGCAGTTCATATCATTTATCACAGACAGCTATCCAAATCGTTCATGTGTCTCCCATGCACCTCCCTAGCCCTTTTGGCTACCCTAACACCTCAGCACATACCTTGCTCATTGCTCTATAGCCTGCAGTAGTGGTGAAGCCTGGACAGTGGTAGCAGAGACTTCTCCCTTCTGCCCCATCAGGGTGCCTCAAAACTGTCCAAGATGCAAAAGTACACTTTAGCTTAGTTCTAGCATTCAGTTTACCGCCATGGAAGAAAGCCCATGCTGGGCTAGAATAGAAAAGAATAGGATACAATACAATACAATACAATACAATACAATATTTCAGTTGGAAGGGACCTACAATGATCATTTAGTCCAACTGCTTGACCAATTCAGGGCTGACCAAAAGTTAAAGCATGTTGTTGTCCAAATGTTTGTAATGGCTGTGCCATAACAAACCCAAATCAGCTGTTTGTCTGTCAGAATACCTGTGAGTCCCCAAGTAACAGGGACCTCAGAATACCAGGACTTGCTATGACAGCATGTCTATTGAGAGTCAGTTCACTTGTCACTGGAGCTTTTATGGTCTTACAATGACTTCGCTGATGCCAAAAGTCATGTGTGGCTCCATGTACCCTACTATCCAGTAATCTCCTCGGAAACACCCCAGGGATTATATTTTCCTGCAGCTTTATAATTTCTCCCTAACTGGGAAAGAAAAAATTTTGGATGGCAATGTTTTTGATCAAGCTAGGCTATAGCAGACAAGATCTATAGACGCAAAGGCCTGAAGCTCTTGCACCGTTGTGCAGTAGTTAATGCACAGACAGTCCTTGTGTGCTCTGCCAGGGCAGGATAAGGTTTCTATTTTTGGCTTGTAGGTACAGGAGAGTCACCTGTAGGGATGGTGACTGCCCGCAAGACAGGCTGGCCCTGAGCAGGGGTACACAGTTTCTTCAGACAGAAGAGTGCATGTGTATAAAAACAGTGTAGCGGGTCCGTCTGAGATGGAGCCCTTAATGGTGCTGTGCTGTGTAGTGGTAGTTAGAAAGTTGTTGGTAACACACCAGTGCTCTGACAGCTGCTGAGCAGGGCTCACACAGCACCAAGGCTGTCTCCCCAACATTTCCCCAGTAGGCTGGAGACCCCCTCATCCAAACCTACGGCATCCATCACATCCATCAGCCCTGTGCCATTGCCAGCAGTGACCGTGGCAAGTCAGGCTGTCTGTTACAGTTCACCTCATTCCCTCTGTTTTCCAGAAACAATAAAGCTAGGACTGATTTCAGCCCCTTAATTCAGGGGAAGTAAAATTCACATATTTCTATGCAGCTGAGAAGCTTTGAGCTGACAGAGTTACAGGTTTAGAATCAGTGAACCACTTGCACCAGGGCGGTGATCTTCTTTCAATGTAAAGCACCATGCATACTAATGTATGGTATTTAAAAGAAGTCTTCTTGATATCTTTTATAACTTCTGCAGGTTGTAGGTCCTTTTTTGAAGACACAGCAAAATGACTGTAAAAGGCCCTGCCCACATGTGGTATGGGCCACCTTTATTTCAGCTTTTATCACCCAGAAGAATGTGCTGGCCTGTGTCTATTTCATGATCCACTGTCAACTGCTCTTATCACTTAACTGTAGTGTAATCAGTTGTCACCTAGTTATGTGTTTATGGCATATACATTATACCATTTTGGAGATAAGAAGTGATTACTGACACACACACCTTCATTAATTCACTGACAGAGGAGTAATAGCAAATACAACTGTCAAGGTAAAATGACAGAATATATCAGCATTAGGGTCATCAAACAATGCAGGCAAATAACATCTATAAACATAAACCTGTTACAACAGCAATACTTTATGACTTTTGGCAGCCACAAAGTCATCAATAAGATCCTAAAAGCTCCAGTGACATGTGAGCTCACTCTCAATAGATATGTTGTCAGAGCAATTTAATTTGCTTTGTGGTGGTGTCACTCTTTGTTGGAGAAGGACCTTTCTCACCCTCAGAGTTCATTAATGGCAGTGTCAAAAACAGTCTTATTGCCATGACAACAATAAAGAAAGTTGAATGGAGACTACTGGATAGCAGAAAGCAGATATTTCACGTGGCTGTACTTGGCAGGCATGTTCATACCAAGCAAAATTCTGTTTCCAAAATGTATTTAGGTGAGTTCAAATTAAACATGCACAAGCAACTTCTGGATCTTTGGAATGTGTCTCTCTGTGTATAAATTTGTTAACAGACACTGATTTTTTTTTAATCATTCTTGTAGCAGAAGTTAGGAAGAACTACTCAGTGATTTAGGTCTGAAAACCTACTCAGTTCCATCACTTCTAGATGAAAGTACCTTTTGAACCACTTTTATCCATCTCATTTTTTCTTTCAGAGCAATGATGACCTTGTTTATGTTGTTGGGTAGCAGTTACAGCTGCTCTTTTACTTTGCAGTTGAGTCACACAATCAACATTTGATAGAGTATTAATGGTAAAGACAACTCTGAGTTAATGATTTTTACGGTCTAATTATTTTTTCTGTGGCAACAAGATTCCCTTCCATCACTTTGTAATTTTCTCTCTGTGAGACTCATTGACTGAAAAAGTGGGTAAACCCAGATGTTTCGTGTCCCAGGCTGGGGCAGTGAAAGCCAAATAAACACTGTATTATCCAAATTAGAAGTAAACTAATTCCAATTAACTGTGTTTGCCTTTGTTTAAACCATTGATTTTCCCTTATTCTTGTGTTCCCAAGTTCACTTCTTCAGATCATCTGCTGTTTTATATATTGCTATCATACTCCCACTTCTCCTTGTTTCAAAGGCAAATGATCTTGATCTTTTAAAACATGGTTTCTGCTGAATATTTTTACATGCTTGCAGTCATTCCCATCACCCTGCGCTGAAGCTGACATACATCTGCTTTGTCGCTTGAGAGTGTGAGCACTCTGTCCTGCACATGGTCTTCCCCACAGAGGAAAGAGCATATAGAAACACTGCATTCTTTTTCCATACATTTACCATCTCTTAATTTGTTTTGTTCTTTGGACTATGGCTATACACAGCTGTCTATAACTATATCCAAGTCCCCTTCCTAACCTGACACCGGCAGAACAGTGTAAGGTTAATGGGTAAATTCTGTTTTCCTCTCTAATTAATATGATTTTGCATTTGTTGACACTGAGATCCACCTGTCACTTTGTTAACCCTTGTTCAATTCTCTGGAGTCCCAACCAACCTTCCCCACTCATGACAGATTCCAAGAATATTATTCAAAAGATCAGTACTTGAGTACTCTATCCTTAATCTTTTGCTTTCTTAGAAATGGATTCATCTGGCTCTTTATTTCCTATTTCTTGGCTTTTGCTCCCAGACAATACATCGCTTCACCGAACAGAAAAAAGTGATGTTTTCACATCTTCTAAGGAACCTTTTCAGTCACCTTTTGAAAATCAAAATACATTGTTTTTACTTTTTTTACACTGCTTTACATTTTTACATTGCATTACTGACAGATTCAAAAAATTCTAATAGATTAGTGAGGCACAATTTCCCATTGCAGAAACCGGTGGATTGCCTTTTCCCCTTAATACCTCCTTTTAATATCTTTTTCCTAATGCTTCCTTTTCTAGAAGTATGAGACATGATTACAAAAGCTACTATTATAATTTTCAACAGCGGAAGCCTGAGAGTATTAGGAAAAGAAGAGGCAATTCCAGGCCAACCTTTGATATATCACCAAGATATTATGCTGGTGCTCTTTGCTGGGTTCATCTACTGACTGCAAGTTGATTAATCAAATTCATAAAATATTAAACTACAATGCAACCCAATTCTGCTAATTTATCATCGACTCGAAACACAGATTTTAGTCCCTCACACAAGTACACAGGTATAATGTATTTTTAACATAAAATACAAAATGAGAAGCAAGGAGAGAAGTAAGAAACTGAAGGGAAGCATCACCATTGAAAGCAAGGTCATGAAAAGGAACCTGAAGGCCAGACTGAGCACTGCAGATACATTCGCATCAATTGTCTTCCTCCTCAGGTGTAAGTTTTCCACTCGTATTTCATCCCTTTTGCTTTTCTTTACCAAAAAAAAGGGAAGAAAGTGTGTAAGATACAGCAGCTCGTCTTGTCAAAGAAAGAGTTCCCATTCATCCCACCTTTGCTGTGCAAATGTCCTGCAGCACACCTTGGGTCTCGGTCTTTCAGATTGGAGATCCACCAAAATGTGCCACAGGGATCTGAACTTCAATGTTTGTCTTAATGTCTACCACAAGCAGCTCCTCATCTGTGCAA
Source organism: Leptosomus discolor (assembly GCF_034619465.1). Classification (NCBI taxonomy): domain Eukaryota; kingdom Metazoa; phylum Chordata; class Aves; order Leptosomiformes; family Leptosomidae; genus Leptosomus; species Leptosomus discolor. The sequence goes on from NC_141391.1 coordinate 59,033,241, forward strand.
GCCCCAGGAAGGACCAGCCTTCTCCTGCTGACCTGTTGGTTAAGCACCTGTGAGAGACGTGTGGTCCTCGCTGACCTCAGCCATTCATTCCCTGCCAATATCCTGCCTTTCAACGTCAGGAATATGATTTTCACTAGATATTAATTGGCCTGGCTAGTGAGGTTCTGAAAACACAATAAATTATTCGGCAGGCTCTTCAGCCACATTTACTTACTAAAGAGAGGATTCCAAGCGAGCTGTGTGTCAAGTACTATGGTTCAAATGGCTGAGAAACCAAGGGCTTGCTCAGTGTGTCCGCAGAGCAGAGCACGTAGAGGGGCTGTGGCCAAGGGATGTTTCTACCTGATGCACTTGTGTAAAACAAACAATGAAATACTGATGCATTTGTTTTCCTTTACCAGAAAAGAACAACAGTAAAAATTCACCTTTCAACTTGATGAAAATTCTGTGCTATAAAGCTACTTGGTTTAGGTTATGACTGATAAGAAATAATTAACAACTTGCCTTGTGCTCTCAAATTATCATGCTCAAGCCACAAAAGCACTGCACTTCTTACTTCATTGCAGCCAACTAATGTAACCATGTCTTGTTTGGGAAAAAATACTCTGGGGTTTTTACTTATCTATATACGAATGTCTGAGATCAAAAAGAAATTAAAGACCAGCCACGTAGCAATTAATGGCAGGCTGTTAGTGAAAGGTTCCTCACGAAATGTCATAATAAAAAGAATTTAACAGCAGTCCCCTGTACAAGAAATATGTCCCTTAACACCAAGCTTTCACCAACAAAATGCCTTGCACCCACATTTTGTTGCCCTAAATGTAAGATTTTATCACAGTTTCACTGCTTGATTAAATCTGCACCTGAGTGGATGAAGGCACATCCTACGGCTCTTGCACTGTGCAACCTCTGTAAGCCCATAATGGGGAGCAGGCTGCCTTGAGCATGGCAGTGTTTGATTTAAATTGGAGCAGGTCCAGAAGTCCACAGTCAGGTTAGTCCAAGCAGTTAAGAGGTTTCTGTGAAGATGTGCAGGGTCAAAGCCGAGACATTTCAGCTTGCCATTAACAAAGGAGCCCTGTGTCCCATATGCAGGTGTCCCTGTCCACTGCTCCCATCACACACACACTTTCCTGCACTGAAACCACTGGTTAGGTTGGGCTGTATCAAGGGATATACCCCCTAAGTGTGGTCCTCTGCCTTCACCTTAGCTACCAAAGGGGTTTATGTGTCTCTGGAAATGGTAACCTTGATTACCTTTTTAACAGATGGGAATGACAAGAGCTCTGGTGCAAGCCCTCTGCATATTCACTTCTGTATGCAGCAGCACATTTTGCTCTATGTCCTCTGTTTGTACGTACTAAAACAGGTAGCAAAAGATTAAAAGCAAAAAGCATAAAATGTGATGTATGGATGTGTGAATGGAGAGATTTAAAAGGTTCTGTGAAGTGAGACAGGATCAGAAGACACTAAGGGAGTCATTTTGTTCCTGTATAATCAAAGTTACAATCCAAAATACAGCGATTGAAGTGTCACTTGTTCCACAGCTTCTATGTGTAACTGTAGATTTGAAGGTCTATTTGCAAAGGAGGATGTACGGACTCCTGCTTCAGCAAGGCAAACAACTATTAAGCATTTATATCTGTCTCATTGGATTTACAAATGCAAGTCATCCGGCTTGAGAAATCCTACTGGTCACCCTAATATAGCAATGATACTCACTGTAATTATTAGCATGTGGCTCAGACCTACAATAGATCATTTTTTTTTCACCTTAAGTATGACCCTAATTCTAATGACGGCTCACAGGCGGGCCTATGTGCTAACCATAGTGAGGGAACGGGAAGGCAGGTCTCTCCCCACCGCCTGGACAAGGGCACCTACAGGCTCTACTCCTTCTTATGATCTGATCCAGCAAATGCATACCAGCTAGGGTTCATGTCCATATGTGGGCATCTACACATGAGCTAGGTGTCTACAGGCCTGTTATAGTCAGTCAATATAGTCAGTGGAGCCTGGAGAGCTATCAAGCTAAGGAAATATTGGTGAGATTAGGGTGAGCTGAATAACTCTCTGGCTTCCCTTGTACCGACTAAGCGCTTGACTGAGTTGTCTAATGATAGGCATCCAGTGCCATTTAAGGTATTCTGAATGGCCTCCAAATGCTATCCTCTGGAAGGACACAGATCCTGTGCTGTGTCAGCCCAAATCAGATGTCTCAGATGCCAAAGAGCATCTCAAATGCCACCAGAAGCCTACATGCAGGCAGCTGAATCTAGCTCTAGATCTTGATTGACTATAAGGGGAAGGTACAGTCCTAGTTCACATGTAGACACATATGTTGAAGGCACCTATATGGAGATGTCTGGATCTCTCTCCAAATGAGAAAAACCTTTTTTTTATTTTAATTATGCAACTTTCATTGTATAACTTTTTTTTTTTCTGAAAAGTAACCAGCTTCTTAGATAAAGGTAATGTAGTAGATTTAATTTTTTTTAGGTTTAATGCATGTCAGATGGAGATTGTAGGAGTGAATACAAGAATTTCAAGGGCTTTAAAAGGGGACTGAATGGCTATTTTTTGACAGGGAAAATTTGCATGATTTTTACACTGTTTTTAATTAGATCCCTGTTTCAGGGTTTCTACTAGTTGCTCGCTGTGGGCAGGAAGGTGGTTTTTTCTCTTGTTAATGTATAGTTTTTTTCCTCCTCCCTTGAAAGCAGGATATGTGGTCTAGCTTCAGAAACAGGCAGGCACAATACATATTGACAGTACCAAAAACCTCTAGCAAGCTGATTTATGTGTGTTGTTGACTGGCTCAGGCTTGGACAGATCACCAGATCCAGGGGTAGGAAGGAATTTCCTCTCAAGTCGAAGTGACAGCACCACTGGAGGAGAAGGTCATTGCTTTTCTCTGTAACGTTGACGTAGCCCAATCCCCATCATCTTCTGGGCCTTTATTCCTTACAAATTAGCTCCCATTAGAATCATAGAACAGTTTCAGTTGGAAGAGACCTTCAAGATCATCGAGCCCAACCTTTGTCCTAGCTCTAGCAACACCACTAAACCATGTCCCTAAGTACAACATCTACCCGTATCTTAAACACCTCCAGGGATGGTGACTCCACCACCTCCCTGGGCAGCCTGTTCCAATGCCTGACAACCCTTTCAGTAAAGAAATTCTTCCTAATATCCAGCCTGAACCTCCCCTGGTGCAGCTTAAGGCCATTTCCCCTTGTTCTATCGCTTGTTACTAGGGAGAACAGACTGATCCCAGCGCGCTACAACTTCCTTTCAGGTAGTTGTAGAGAGCAAAAAGGTCTCCTCTCAGACTCCTCTTCTCCAGGCTAAACAGCCCTAGATCCCTCAGCCATTCCTCATATGAGACATGCTCCAAACACTTTACTAGCTTGGTAGCCCCCCTCTGTACCCTCTCCAGCATCTCAATGTCCTTCTTGGAGAGAGGGGCCCAAAACCACACACAGTACTCGAGGTGCAGCCTCACCAAAGCCGAGTACAGGGGAATGATCGCCTCCCTGCTCATGCTGACAACACTATTCCTCATACAGGCCAGGATGTCATTGGCCTTCTTGGCCACCGGGGCCCTCTGCTGGCTCATGTTCAACCAGCTGTCAGTCAACACTCCCAGGTCCCTCCCTGCCCCTAGCGGGAGCAGCCACTCCAGCCCTCCAGCCACTCCTCCCCAAGACTGTAGCGCTGCTGCGGGTTGTTATGGATGAAGTACCGTCCAAGTCACTGGCTCTAGACCTAGATCTTCCCTTGCTCTTTTCTGTGACCTTTCATTAAATTTCCAGTATTTCAGCTTTTGTACTAAGGACAGCTTCATTTGCAATGGCCAAAGGAGATGTTTCATGGCTTGTGGAGAATGGGGATTCTGCAGATCCTTATGGATTAAATATTGATTGGATGAAAGCTTTTGATGTCAGGGCTCTTAACAGATGATTTAGGCAGTCCTAGTGGTCTGTGCCTGAGAAGTCCTACAAAACATCACAGTCATAATCCCCCTGCTTGTGGAAGATGAGAATGAGGGGTCGCACCATGATAAACACAGAGCAGAAATTGCACAATTAGCTCAGGGCAGATTTTTCCAAAACTATTTAGTAAAATTCCTTCTAAAAAATACATGCCTGTAGGAACTTGTTAGGGAGAAGAATCAGAGATTTCTCAGCATTGAATTAAGAAAAAATAGCTTTGTCTTGGACCAAGATTTCCTCCTACAAGGGTGCCACTGCAGTGTTACATTTATGTTCATTCACGTCACTGGCAAACAGCACTGGTGATCACTGGGTGGTGAAGTCATGAGGCTATACATCCCATACTCTCTGCTTACCATGTAGGGTCACCAATTTACATGAGTCTAAGATCAGCAGGAGACAAATACAGAGCACACTTGCTCACTAGTTGTGGGGTTCAGCTCCTTTTGCGTCATCCAAATTCAGGTGTCTACCTCAGGGTTGGGTGCCCAGTCAACAGCAATTTAGCCTGTACAGTCAATGAAGGGTGAAGAGAGTTTGGGCTGCTGGGCATCTGTGCTCATGTAAGGTGAACAGTTCCTCTGCCTTGATTCACCAGTTCTCCACCACCCATGACGGGAGCTTGGTGCAGTCACCCACCTGGTATAGAGGCAACCCAGACACTGACCCAGAGGCTGAGCAGATGTAACCCATGCCTTCCAGGAGCAGAGGCTAGACTTCATGTGGGATCCTTTATGCCACCCTGAATAACACCAGATACCTGCTACAGACTCACGTGTCCACACACTACACTTTCACACTGTGATATGCTATACCCTATTGGCCTAAATCCCACCCTAGCTGTCTGTATCATGTCTGGCTTTCCCCAAAACCATTTCCTTAAAACGCATCAAGAACACAACCATCCCCAGCCTGTTCTTTAACTAAATGGGGTGTTTCAATGTCCCACCAGCTACAGCACATAGAAGGTATAAAAAGAAGAAACAAAGTAGTTAATAGGTGTTCTGTCCTCCCCATTTTCCTGGATATGGAGCACCAGGATATTTTTATCTCCTTCGTCAGCAAGGATCCATATGGATGCACCAGTTGCTTCAAAAATAATTGTCAGCTTTCACCAGCATTCAGATGGGCCCTATTTCTGGCCCCACGCACAGAGCAAACAGAAGATGCCATCTAGTGTCTCTGAGCAGCATCCGAAACCAAAAGGAGAAATAACTCAAATGGTGCATTTAATGTCTACTTTCTCATTGACAGACACAAAACTGGTCTTCAAAATGTGCAAACATTTCATTTCAGAGAAGTTTAAACAAGGCAGGACTTAAGTCTTCTTTCTCCCTTTGTCTCTCTGCACTGTCTTCATCCAATGTCTGAGCCTGAAGTTCAAGACAGGGGTGTTCAGGAGTTCGATCCATTGGCTTGCTTGGATTAAACAATTTAAGGTCATTCTAAGCCATAATGATTCATGTTTAAACAAGTTTGGGCTTGAAATATAGTTTTGCATGTTACTAGTAACTTTTCGTCCCAAGGGGCTTAGTCCCATTTAAAGTGGAAAGCAATTCAGTCATTTGCTATCCCACAAAGGGAAAAGAGACAGTTTCAAAACTAATAAAATAGACAGTAGAGCTGGATTTATAAAAGGACTTAAAAGCCTAAATCCAGCCTAACTGATTCTGTGCATGCCTTTGACAAAAAATCAGAGCTCTGAAACTCCACTCAGCACTGACTGTACGTTGCAGGCATATTTGCAGTGCTATGCCCGTCGATACAAAGGCCAGGCCAAGTGGTGTAGTGAGGCTGTGTTTACCCTGCTCAGTCCTCACATCCCCAAAAAGCTGATGGGTTACATCCATTCAGTGCCACTCTTGGCCCTGGGTCTCACCACAGGTTCAGAGCGGTGCCCCTATCATGCTACAATTAAGGATGGTCTGGGCCTGCATTATTTTCATCTCAAAGTATCTCAGATGGCAGGAGGACGGGGTGACACTCTCCAGACTGGTGTTTTCATGGCATGAAATTGAGGAGGGGTACTGCATGCCCTGGGGCACAGCGGAAAGGTACATGGGAGTGCTGGGCAGTGGCAGTCAAAGCTCGGGATGGTGCTGGAGGATGGTGTCCGCCAGCAGAGGTGGACAGACCTGCCATGGGCAGGTTCATGCTGCCTTTTGGCAGTATGAATGGAGGGCAGTCTGAACCAACCCTTCTTGAGTCTTGCTTCGGAGAGGTTTCCTGGGAGTGAGCTGGGAAGTTGATATTTGAGAATAAAAACTTCTATGTGCATCAACATGTGCCTCTGCTATATCCAGTTATAAAGGACCAACCTGAAGCACCTGAAAGTTTACTCACATTTCCAAAATGGATGATACGAAGAAAAATCTGGCAGCTGTTGCCAGCATTGGCTCTGGTTCCACAATAAGGGACTCTGGCACTTTTTTTCAGCAAAACCAGAAGAAAACATTTTATTACATCAGAGAGACTCTTTGAAAGAACAGCCATACAGATTACCTGCCCCTAATTTGCAGGTATCTTGCTACCTCCTAGGCTGAGACAAGGCCACAGAGGATGAGTATCCCATATGAACATCTAGGAATTCATATTGCTTCTCACCCTTGTAGAGCTTATATAAAACAACAACTGAAATAAAACAAAAGAAAATGAAAGAAGCCTGCAACAAATATACTTCTGCCTTTCCTTCCTGCAGGATTAACTCCCTTATAAAACCTCCGTCTGCTCTATGATGCTTGTTGCATAGGCTGTATTCTTAAAGCTAAGTAATCAAGGATTATTCTCTGAGAACAAATGACAAATTATACTGCATCTTTTTTCAGAATTGTTCATCTTTTTACTTAAGAGAAAATCTGAACTTCTGGGCTACCTTATGTGGTAGTTACAGCTCTTTTTCCAAAAGAAATTATATATAAAGTGTTTTACGACACATTTTACTCTGCAAATCTTTTCCTTGATTATTGGGATTTCTATATGTATAAATAGAAGCTGTTTGTTTTGCATGTCTGATTCATTCTGCAATGCCACCATCCAGTGTTCATGATGCTTCACTGTCATTGCAATGATTATAAACCCATAGATACTGAATTGGAACATCAGAAGAGGGTAAAAGATGATAAAATAAAGCTTTGGAAAAAAATATACCAAGAAGGACATTAAAGGGAGAGGTGAGTTTGCACATCACTGTGAGTCAGATTCACTTGCCTTATTCACACACTGAATGCCATAGCAGACAGAACTCCTGTGGGCTTAAAGCATTCAGTCACCTTCTTTTGAGAAGCAAAGATCATGCATATGTAAGATTACCAGAAGGGTCTTTCTCTATCTTGGAGCCAAGTCCCCTGGAATGGAAGAAAACATGCAGCATACTTCCTAAACTGATCATATTCCTGCTTGGAGCCAGAAAGATTTGCATTTTATATGGAAAACTGTCCCTGGATGGTTAGAAGCTTTCTTCTACTTTCCAGAATAATTGATGTATAGCCAGAATTCACAGGCTTTTTTGTCAATATTGTTCCTTAATGTAAATAATTCTTCTTCATTCCTATGCATTCGCAGAGATCAAACATGGAGTCTTAGACTAATAAAACTGGAGGAAATTCAAGAAGCCATGTAAGCCATTTCCCCACCTCAAGGTGGGATCGTCAGTATACATCTATATCATCCCTGAAAAACACTTATCAGTAACTTAAGGCCTTCAGTAATGGTGAATACAAAGAATATTTAGGCAACCTATTCCAGACTCTATTCAGTGGTAATCTTTTCTTAATTTCTAATCTGCATCTTCCCTTCCTGAAAAATTAGGTCCATTTCTTCTTGTCCCATCCACTATAGTCTTGGAAACTTGCATGGAAAACTTCCTTTTACAAGCACCCTTTGAAGACTGTTAGCATGCTTCCCTCTTTTTGTACAGAGTAAATCACACAAATTATTTCAATCTTTTCTTCTAAATCACACCTTTGAGACATCTAGACATTCTGTGCTGTTTCCAGTTGGCCCACATCACTATAAGCTGTGGTGTCCAAGAAGGGACACAGTACTGCAACCAAGACCTTACCATACTGAAAAGTTTTGTAGAAACATAGAATCACAGAATCACAGAATGGTTTGGGCTGGAAGGGACCTCAAAGATCATCCAGGTCCAATCCCCCTGCCATGGCAGGGACACCTTCCACTAGAACAGGTTGCTCAAGGCTTCATCCAACCTGGTCTTGAACACTTCCAGGGATGGACCATCAACAACTTCCTTAGGCAACCTGTTCCAGTGTCTCACCACCCTCAGGGTGAAGAACTTCTTCCTTGTATCTAGTCTAAACCTGCCTTCTCCCAGCTTCCAACCATTATCCTTCATCCTATCACTGCAGGTCCTTGTAAAAAGTCCCTCCCCAGCCTTCTTGTAGGTCCCCTTCAGGTACAGGAAGGCTGCTGTAAGGTCTCCCTGGAGCCTTCTCTTTTCCAGGCTGAACAAGCCCAACTCTCTCAGCCTGTCCTTGCAGGAAAGGTGTCCCAACCCTCTGACCATCTTGGTAGCCCTCCTGTGGACTTGCTCCGACAGCTCCATGTCTTTCTTCTGTTGGGGGCTCCAGAGCTGGACGCAGCACTCCAGGTGGGGTCTCACGAGGTGTCCTAGGTTACAGTGTAAAATGTGCCCCAAAAAAAGTATTCTATTACCATCCTCAGGAGCTGTTGAGACCAGGTGGAGTGGTGCTCCCTGCCTCCCCCCTCTGGACTATCTTCTGTTACTGGGCACAACAATGCCTTATCTCATGACCCATCGATAACTCGCTCCTGGACTATCTCCTGTTAATGGCCCATCAAGGAACTGCCTCACGACTCCCCATCCCATTGTGAGATGATCCGCCCGGGGGGAAGGAGCCAAGCAGTCCGTGCTAAATAAAAACTGAGATCTCGAACATCCTAGCGGCCTTCTTCCACTGGATTCCCAGAGGAGTTTTTTCCCCCACTGAAGTTCCAGAGGACAAGAGCTACCTACCTACCACTGGACCTTCGGAGGAAGACCAGACCCTTTTACAAGATCGCTGCTTCAACAGAACTACATCCATCACTTCAGGAGGACTGCAGCCACCATCTTATCGGACTGCTACTGCCACTCTAACAGGGTGTCAGGTTGAATTTCTGACTCTGTCAGTGTAAACCAGTGGGTTGTTTTTTTTTTCCTGCCTTGTGTTATATATAAGTAAAGAACTGTTATTCCTATTCCCCATATCTTTGCCTGAAGGCCACCTAATTTCAAAATTATAATAATTTGGAGGGAAGGGGGTTGCATTTTCCATTTCAAGGGAGGCTCCTGCCTTCCCCAGCAGACACCTGTCTTTCAAACCAAGACACGAGGGCAGAGTAGCGGGGCAGAATCATCTCCCCTGACCTACTGGCCACACTTCTCTTGATGCAGCCCAGGATACAGTTGGCTTTTGGGGCTGCAAGTGCACAGTGTGGCTCATGTTCATCCCATCATCCGCCAATGAAATATTCTATTCCTTTTCATATATGTACTAGTATGAAGTCTGAATTTTTGAATCACAATTATGTTGAGATCCACTTTAGCTCCCATATAATTTTCTGAAGAGCTGCTACATGGCAATTATTCCCTATCTCACTTGAAGAGCTAAAGAAAATTGAACTGCATCCTATTTTCCACCTGATCCCTGAGAAAACAAAACATATGCATTTAGGCAGCTGCTTTATCTGTTTGCCTGATACTTTTTCTTATTTCCTCCCATTTTCTTGGAACTCATTTGCCTCTCTATCTGATTTAGTTGAAAAGCTGCAAAAGTATTAAGTTCTTTCAAGTTGTGTGAAAATGGAGGACTGGATAGAGGGAAAAGATGGGAACTGCAGCCCCTGCAGAGGGCCAGGCTGCAGTGTGAGCTCACTGGGCATTTATTCTGTCTGGCTTGCCAGCTGACCCCTCCGCCTGGGCTAGTTCAGGGCTAGTCCCATTACCCGCTGCCCCTTGCCCAGCTTAGAGTTGGGGAACACGAAGAAGAACCAGCCCCAGTGTGGAGGGAAGATGGGAAATAACAAGTGGTGAGGGGAAACAGCACCTTACGAGGAGGGCAGAGGGGTTGAGGGGAAGGGCATGCTCGCATAATGTGCAGGGTAGATACAGATATGGGAAATAAACCCACAGCTCCATGGACTGCCTGTTTTTCAAATTGTTTCTCCAGCTGTCAGCGTGGCAATTTCTCTCAGGTTTCAGTCATTGATTAATTTAATAAGCATATCCTATTTCCTCATCTGCAAAAGAATGGAGTCAAAATGCACCAAGGACAGATGCTGCTGACCCCTCAGCACTGTTCCTTCCCCGCTGGCAGTGTAACAAGGATAACACTCTCCAAATACAATTCTTCAAACCAGTTTTGCTCCTATTCTCTCTCAGTTTGTTTAAGCAGACTAAGAGAGCAAAGCTTTCTCAATTTCTTATGAAATAGGAGATAATGGTCCCAATAGCAGTTTCCACTCATCTTTATAAAGCATGGGTCATTCAAAACTATCTTGAACACAGATAATTCGAATTGCACACAGGAGTGCAGAGGAGCCACAGGAATATCACTACCGGCACACACTACTTCATCACTACTGGAAATACTTTGTTTAACAGGCTCCAGGATCACATTTTCGTCTTCACTCTCTCCCCATTTTCCCACCACCCTCATACACGATCTGCAATCAATTAATACAGAAACTCTTTGTACAGTTCTGCCAATTCCAGCTGATGCATTCACAGCTTATAGGGACCTGTAATATGAATTTCTATTTTGTAAATGCCCCGTACTGTTCCACTTTATCTCATTTTCCCTGCTGCTTGGGAAGCAATTGGACAAGTCATGTTTGGGAACTCATAAAACATTGGCTATTCTAGTTTTCCTCTGTATCCAGAATGCCTTTATATCAACAGCAAATTTTGTTTGTGTACTACAGAAATTTAAAATACTGATAGACTCCGTTCTGTCTGCTTTTTCATTTTTAAACACAGTCTTTTACCATCCTCTATGTAACTGGTTTGTATTCAACTTTAAAAAATAATTTTATCAGTGTAAGTAACAATTCTCCATGTGTCACCATGGCTTTTGCTTACTGACCCTGAAGCAGCTGTGACCTTCACATCACATTTCAAATCTTCATGTCACTAGAGTGTCATGAGTTTTTGTTCATAACATTATTATTATGATTATTAATAATAACAACAACACCACCACCACTATATAAACTACTAGTAGATCCATATCGATGGATCTAGTTGCATAGAAATAGTGGGCATTGTCAGAACCACACTCATTGCAATTTTGATTCCTCTGGATTTCTCTTGGAAAATCCCCTCAGTCAAGTGGTCTTTATTCAACACGTGTCTGACAGAATAAACCCACTAGAATTTCTCATTCTTGGATCAGGATCTCATTTGCAGCCTGCTGTGTATTACCTGCCACTAACCTCAGCATATCTCACCCATTAGCAAGTCCAGAGTTGGGTCAGCCAATGCTAGTCCAGGTGCCTCTGCAACACAGTGTACAACCATCCTAATTGATTAAAGGGAAAAGAAAAAAAAACCAAAACATTTTCTTCTGAAGGAATTGGTTTGTTTTCTTCCTTCTGGCCATGCTGTACTTGACTGATGTGAAGTCAGAGACAACACAAGGTTTCTTTCCCATCCTTGAGAGCCAATAGTCACCTAAGCACCCAGCAAGCCTTATGTCCAAGCAGAATAACTACGCGGTGTCAGCTGAAAATGTTTATTTCTGTTCTTACATCATTTATTATTGCAGGATCCCCCATTTCCATTGCAATACTGGCCAAAGCTGGAAATTACAGAAATACCATTACTATTAGGGAGAACTGGAAATATCTGAAAAAGTCTGATTTAAGTGTCTCTCCATTAACAACCAAAATGAACCCCTGCAGATTTTGAATTTTATTTGTGAGAAGCTGAGTAGGACCTAACTGTATTGACTATCTTAATTTGCCTCTGGGAAGTCTACCTTTCTTTGTCAACCTTCATCAAAAACAAACAAACAAACAGTTTTGTTTTATTTCTGAATCCTAGATTCAAATGTTTTACAGAAAAGAAAGCTCATTTATCCACCCTAAAATCCTTCTGTATTTAGAGAAGACAACTCCCAGGGTCTGTAACACTGATTCTGTGTCATTCTCTTTCTTAGGGAAACATCATAAGAACATGATTTTTTTCAAGACCTCAGTATCATTTCTGACTAAAATTGTGATTTTAAGAATCTCTCGCAATTAATATCACATGGGGAACTGGCAAAACAAACCATTTAATTTAATTATCAAGACCTGAAAATATATTTTTCTTCTAAGAAATGCTGATAGACTTCTCAAGCTGTTTTCAAATCAAGACATATCTCTAGTGTATTTGCAGAACTTACTTCACACCTGCTTTTCATCATTTAATATTCTTTCTGCTCCACACGACAAAAAGCGCATAACAATTCACTTAATGCATTCACTTACATGCTGTTTTAAAAACAACGGTTCTTAAAGCAGATACATGAAACTGGGAAGAGCATGTGCTGCAGCTGGTTTCCATTTTAGGATAAACTTTGGTCCTCCTTCACTTGCAGGTAAATCCTTGCCCTTTTGTTAAAACAGAATTTTCAGATAAAAAGAAAATAACATTCAGCTCCTCTTCCCAGGACTCCAGGAGAAGGTTTGGACATTTCCACACCATACATGTGCCCCTGTTCCTGAAGCCAAGGTGTTCTGTTACCACAGTGCAGAGGGACAATGGTGTTCAGCAGAGATCAGATCCAAGACAAAAAGAACAGCTGAAGATGACCTCCAAAGATCCACCAGTAAACCTAACGAAACCAGATCTCGAATATGGAAAATACTTTATGACTCTGAAACATGATAACCCATAGTATGGAAGACTTTTCACATAAAACCTGCATGCTAGGTCAGATACTCAAGCTTAGGAAAGGATGAGGAGAAAGGGTTTGCCCCCAAAGGTTCTGCAGCATAAAGTGAATTTCTAGAGGAGCACTGGTAGCTTCTGAAATTTCATTTTTCTGTAGTGGATTGGCTTTTCTTTTCATCTTACTGATAATTTCACTCTGCACAAGTGGAGACAATCCTACTGACACATCATAGTCAATCTTTTGAGGAAAGATTTCTTCTTTGGTTTGGGTGTTTTTTTTTCTTATTTCTCCTTTTCTTTGACTAGTTGGAGAAAATTGGCTATTTGGACTAAAAAATTCACCTGCTTTTTCTTTTTCTCTTAATGAAATAGACTATATCCATTATATGTGATAACATTATTCACTGTAGGTAACGTTGTCAAGAAGAATGAAACTTCATCGGAGCAATACTCTGTAGGAAGAGAAGGCATTTTAAGCATCAAATAGCTGGCTTTCATATTTTCAACAACCTAAAAAGCAAAACCATCACTACATATCTGCATGATAAGAAGTACTCATAAACAGAATATACAGTGCTTAAATCCCTCCAAAGCCTTCTTGAGGAATTACAGAGCTCTCTTCCGTTTACTGAACAGCTTGCCTATTAAGATACTAGAAAGCCAATTTGTTCAAGACAAAACTTAGATGTTCTCCTCAACTGCACTATCTGTGCACTCAAATGAAGATTTAGAAATTCTTTGCATTATCTTTTTTCAGAGCCTATATCTGAACTGAACTGATTCTTCAAATATCCTGAATAATACAAAGAATCATCGGAGAAAATAAAAATTTTAATTTCAGGAAAGCTAAGAATTATTATCGATCCATCTAACAGTATGTTTCCCTCTCACCTCACTAACCAAATACTTCAAAGTAAATCTTCAGTATAATGTTTTGGAAAAGGAATGGAATATAATTTTTAAAGGTATCTTATCTTCAGGAATGTTGATCATTTGAATGGTTCTATCTGTATTGCAATGCCTTCATGAAGTATATGTTTGGAGCATAAACTGGGTAAAATACAATCAATGCCTGTGTACTCTGTGGCAAAATCACTGTGAGCTGTACATCAAAGCACCTGGACTCTCGGAAGTGAGACTGAGTAGATCTCAGATTCTTCTGATTTCATTGAAGTGAACAATAGAGGCTTTTACTAAATACAATACATCAATCAACAATGTCACTACAGCCCTCTTCATTTCATTTAATTCATCCTTGACATTCATTTCAGTTAAGAAGAAGGTGTCCTTAAAATTTCAATCACTGTGCTGCAGAATCTTGGATAAAAAAATAAACTGCAGAATGTGGAAATTGGTTAAGTTGCACTTTTGATGCTTTAGAAACACATGAAGGAAGCACAAGCCTCATAAACACACCAACTTTGCATACCTTTAGCCGCAACCACAAACTGAGTGGTTCAGCCTCACTAGCATGGAACGCTCACGCCACTAGAAAATGCTTCCCACAAGGGAAGGAAAATAAATCCCGTCAGTTAAAGGAACCTGTATACCACTGCAATTATCTCCTCTTATGGGTTATGCCAATATTATCATCCATGATTAGATTTATGGAAAAAAACAGATGTTAATATAAGTTGCATAGTTTGTTCTGGAAAAAACAGAGAAAGCACTGCCATGTGTATCAGTGGTGCTCATAGGTCCAAACCACGAAGGGAGAAAGGCGTTTTTAATAAACTTTGGTGAAAACAGATGGGAGGAAGAATGTGTTTGCTAGCATCAGGAGTTAGGTGACTCTTGGTCACCAAAGCAGATGAGGCCGATGCAAGCCAGGATTGCCTGCAACTATTCAAGAGTTAGCACTGGTGAAGGTGTTTAATTAACCCAAGATTGCTGGAAAAAGAACGCAGTTGCTCATAGCTCTTGAGATGCTTCATTTTTTAAGAGGGTACAAGAAGCAGCTAGAGAAGGCTTTTGTAGGTTTTATCCTTACCAGAGGCAGAAAGTGATTGAGAAGGCAAGACTATTTGTGTAAAGATAACCTCACATTCGCTAAGAAGGGAAGAGGCAGAAGAGGGTAATAAAACAGGGATTTCAGGAAGGCAGAATTCAATAAGCACAGAGAATTCACAAGTATAATCTCACAGGCCACAAATATAAAGAGAAAAAGGGCTCTTGGAAACTTTGTCAGGGTACAGAGGCTAGTTGCAAGTGACAGTTTTCCCCATGCACAGGGAGAACAGGAGCTGCAATGAGAAGTTAGTTTAGCTATCCTACGGTCTTTCCAATGATATCAAATGCAGGAAATAAGCACACAGCCATGGAAACTAGGTCTGATTGCAGTGTATATAAAATAATAGCATAAACAATTAGGGGGAAAACCAGAAATGCTCAGGCAAAAAAAAAAAGAGAGGAGATGCAAGCAGACGAGGGATTTCAAAGGCAATAAGAAATTAATCTGTAGGGATATCAAGTAGCAAGAAGACAACCAAGAAAAATGTCAATCTGTTGCTTGATTGGAAAGACAATCTATTGGCAGATGACACCAGGAAAGACCAAATGCCTTTCTGTATTTGTCTTCACACAAAACCAGAAATCAATTAGCTAATGAAGCAAAAAGACTGACAAATTACTGCTTAGAATAGATAAAAGACAGGTTAGAAACCATTTAAATAAGGGTTTTTTCAAATCAGCCAGGCCTCGTGAATACTATCCTAGTCTATTAAACCAACTGACATTAGCAATCTTTGAGCACACTTGGAGGACAGATGAGTTACTATAAAACTTCAAAGGAAGACTGTGGCACTTAACTTTAAAATGAGACAAAATCAAAAGTACAGAAGGATAGCTAGTTGTCTTCAGTCCCTCCAAACCACTGAAACAAACAACTCAGTATCTTTAGGCATCTATAAAACAAGGAGGTAAGTAATAGTTAATGTGGATTTGTGAAAGACAAACATTAATCTAAAATAGTTTCCTCCTGTGGGTAGATGAGAAATAGCAGATGTCACGTAGCTGGACTTGGGAAAGGGAATTCTCACAAGTAAACTACAGATGAAATTACTGTAGAAGAAGAGTAAAAGTAATTGGAAAACTATTCAAAAAGAACCTATCATGGATCCACAGTGAAACTGAATGAAAATAAATGTTTCTGCAGGGCTGTCTTAGACATAGCACTATCCCTTATGGAAAAGAGCATATTCCTATCAAATCTGCAAACTGAAAAAAAAAAAAAAAAGTTTTGGGACAGGGTTAGAATTCAAAGTAATTGTTACATTGAAGAAGGTTTTTCTAAAACAGAGTATGATTCAGCACAGAAAAATACCAAAGTCTACAACTAAGCAGGAATAATGACTTGCATACCTGGACTAGATAGCAGGTCTGAAAAAAAAAGATCGGGCATTTCATTGGATTATAAACAGAACAGAAGTCAATGACGTCATG
This sequence comes from Leptosomus discolor, assembly GCF_034619465.1. NCBI lineage: Eukaryota > Metazoa > Chordata > Aves > Leptosomiformes > Leptosomidae > Leptosomus > Leptosomus discolor. Next base: position 59,049,576 of record NC_141391.1, read on the forward strand.
CTGTTGTCAAAACTTATATGTCCTACTGTGTTGTACAACAGGAGTACAACCCATAAATATATTAAATGATTGATCTGGCCTACCCACACTGGTTAGTTTTGAGAAAGTCCAGAGGACAGCAACCAGAATGATCAGAGATCTAGAAAACATGACCTATGATGAAAGACTGAACGAACAGTGTTGTTCAGTCTGGAGAGGAGACAACCTCCACTCAGGAAAATCCCAAAATGAGGACAGGGCTGTCTACAGGGAATACAGGAATGAACAGCAACAAAGAAGATTCAGATTGGATATTAGAAAAAAAAAAAAAACTTCTAACATCAAGGGTACAGAAGCATGGAATAAGCTGTAGTAGGTATGTGGATGATCCAACTTTTGAGATGGTAAAGACTAGGTTGTATTACTACTTGTCAGGGAACACTGCAGATAGAAGAGGTACTGCTTTTTGGCAGCCTCTCCCAACAATATAATGTTTTGCATGTTTTATTTGCCACTAGGTGGGAGTGGAACATAATCTTCTAGTTAATCTTTATGTAGTATCAATAGAGAAAGTGAAAGACAAAGTATATTTTCTCAGCTGGTCACTAAAGAAGAATCATTCTGTCAATAGAGAATTACTTCAGCAATTCATAGGTGTCTGCAGATATAAGCTATGGGAGCAACACTGAGTTCTTCTTTATGCCTTCCGTAAAGTACTGATAATTCCTAAGAAAACTTTGATTCCCACTCAGAATGGAACTTTTTGCATTTTTTTTTTTTTCAGACAGCATTAAGAATTGGAAGACTTCTTTTTCTGAAATATACACACTTACCTAATGCATCTTCAAGGAGGTGCCTTGAATAATATAATATTGCTCAGACCTCTCACCTATTGTTAGTGATGCACCTTTTGTCAGTATCGAGAACATTGCATATCTATGTAAATAGTCTTCAGATACATTTCACAACAATTTGTGTACACCTAGAAATCATGCACTTCTTTTTATTGCACAAGGTCCACTTGTGTTTTTTCATGACCCGTGACATTTAGGATCACTTTTGAAAGCCTCCATGCTGTAAATAAAAAGGATGCTTTTTACAATAAAATGTCCTGCCCAACAATCCTTCTGCATGTGTTTGTTCCTGACTTGAAACAGGTATCCTTTTTTTTTAAGCACAATATCTTACTCTTTCATTAGTAGTTATGTAGTTATTATGTCAGTAGTTATAATATTAAACTACAGATGGATCATCAAAACTGAAAGAACTACAATCATGGGTTGTAGTCCTTTCTTCCTTCTTTAGAAAACGTAACATTAAAAAAATAATAATTTTAAAGGTATTTTTACTATTTTTTGGAAAAATACAAAGTTAATGCATATGTTAGGAGGAATACACTGCAGGTTTCTAACATCATGAATGGTATAAGGGAGGTGAAGATGGAAAGATTTTGCATTGCCTTTCTTTGTGCAAAAGTTTCCAGTGAACTTAGTAAGGAGCTGATTTAAACAAGTAACAAGAAGCAACTTTTCACACAACATGCAGTTAAAACACAGAACACAGTGCTAAGGGTTGCAATGAAGTAAAAATAAAGTTAATAAATTTTTTAATTAATAAACATAAATAAAAAATAAATAATAAAAATTTAAAAATTATAACAAAACAAATTCTGGAAGGACAAATCTGTCAGGGTTTTGAGTTTTTTTTTTTAAATGTTCATCACTATTAAAAGCAATGGTTAAGATGGAAAAAAACCTGTAGCATCTACACATGGAACTAGTACAAGATGAAGGAGTGTATTTGCTCCATTTCTTATGCTTTTTCCCCTTCGTTTTAAGAGCACCTTAGTTCTTGCCTGAGCCTTGAAAGTCCAGCCCTGCTTTGGAACAGTTCTCCCGTGGCATGAAGGAGGCATAGTACCACTTCGGAAAATGTTGTCGGTGCTTTCCTCCAAGGCTGACCAAGTCCAGCGGCTGCTGGGCAGGACAGGATCGTATGTCACTATACATTAGACTTTAGAGAGAGCTGCAGGCATGCAAAAGTATATCTGGTGTCATGCATATTTGTGGACTCTTTTTGTCATTCTTCGGGGTACAGCCAGCTCTCTCTGGGCCACTTTACCCAGCCAGCTCTTACCGTGTGCCAAGAAGCTCTGTCAGCAAGATACAAACAGCTTAGCTGGGTATCCACCAAGCAGCCATTTCTTGGTGAATACACAGAAAAGATACCTGAGGTTTAATGAGTGACCAGGCATTAGTATGCTCCCCACCCTGATAAGAACCTTAAGGAGCCTTTGCTGGCCCAGCAGGCGTCAGGTAGGTGGGGAAGGGTCAGCCTTGCTGCTGCATGCTGCCAACCTACCACCTCCTCACTACAGTTTGCCTTTAGGATTTTATACCTTTATGTGTTGCTCCTCTCTCCTCCTGAATTGCTCTCAACAGTCTCACCTCTGTCTGCAATTTTGCTTTCCTTAAGTTGCATGATTTTACTTGCAGCTTGGCAATTCCAATGGGAGCCCAAACCAAGGCTGCACGGCTGGGCCGTATCCAAGCCAGGTCATGGATGGCCGAGTCCCCGAGGAGGGGGCTTAACGCAAGGTAAAACAGTGCAGTGGTTGCACCACGTGCCATCTACAGATGGTCCTAACATAAATTTAGCCACCCTGGCCCACTAGCAGGTACTTCTGTGGTCAAAAATAGCAGGGATGACGTACACTCTGCTGCTCCTCGCCTCCCTGGCTGCACACCCATGACAGTTGACCTGTGACAAGGGAATATAAAGCTGCTCTGCCAGCTCCAAGTCAAAACGGCAGTCTGTGATACAGAAATTTCTCTTTGTGATACTGAAATATCTCTTTATGATATTGAAATTTCTCTTTATGATAAGGAAATTCTTCTGTGACCATTCCTCATGTTTTTGCTTCCATCAGGCTGTACTGCTGCACAAAATTTGGTGCCACAGAATTGGCCACAGCTCAAAATCAGTTTCTTTTTGTCCAGGAGTCACTAACAGGATGTCATTGAAACAGCTTGAGCCCTTAAAATCAAGATTGTATTTACATTAGAAAATTGTTTACATGGAGTTCAGGGTAGAGTCTGAAGTGAAGCTGCTAAAACACCTTCTCTGAGCTCTGAGGACATGCAATCCCCTGCATAATATTTTGACTATTAAAAATTCAGATCAAAAATGCAGCTAATTTCAATGAAATCAGAAAAGTTTCAAAGCATGCCCTCAAGTGATACACTGGGCACACTTGCGAGCTCGTGCCTCAGCAGTCAGTCCAAGTGACCTGGGACCTTCCACCCATAGGCACACTGCATATGGCCCCAAGCCACGCAGGTGACCTGGGACCCTCCACACCATTTCCCCCCATCCGCTCAAATGATGCAGGATTCCCTGATCTCTTTTCTCCCCTCCTCCCCCCCCTCCTTTTACCAAGGAAGGATCCAGCACCCCCTCCCCTGCTTTATATTTTAGCCTAATTTTTGTGCCTTCTGCTTGCAGCTGTGAGCTAATGGGAAAAGGGACACTTCCATAATTAGCAACCTTTAAGAGCAGGAGCGGCCGCTTCTGGGACACTGTGACTTCTGTGCAGCAGAGTTCAAAATTATAATCAGGGTGATTGACAGAGATATGGCGTGCTTGGGGACTGTGTAGGACAGTTAGTAGGACGGAGAATGCAGCATATGCTGGCATCATCCCAGAGGAAGCTTCTTCACCAAGGATGCGTTTCATTAGGGGAGTAGCATTACCATGGTATCAAAAAGACCAGGTCTTGTTGGCGTGGAACTGGCGTACTGACTTTCACAAAGAAAAGGCAATTTTTACCAGAAAAGCTTTAAATGCTCATGCTAGTTTACAAAATCTTTTTTTTTTTTCTTTCTTTTTTTTTTTTTTTTTCCTAGTCCTGGCCTGTTTCAACGTAGCTAAGGCTAATTCTCCCCTGACCCATGTTTATACACCTTTACCCACATAGCAGCCACCTGGTCTAACTTGGAAGTCGTTCTTGCTTTGAGCAAGCTGTTGGACTATATGGTCTTCAGAGACACCCTCCCAGCTGAATTACTTTGTGATTTCAGTATTTTAAGTAGTTAGGAAGCACTAACATAGCCAACTAGTTAGCTCTTAACATTCATTTTGCACTTGCAGTGCCTCCGTATAAATGACAAACGTAACACCAAGCAGTCACAAAGCACACTTCAGGTGTTTCACCAGCCTGTAGACTTTGACATCCCAGATCACTCCCCAGCAGTTATCCCGGCTGGGTCTGTCTAATTGGGACAAAGGGCAGGATCAGGGGCTGCCATCTCCAGAGGGATGACGGCTGCCTCTCATTTGACCTATCTTCCTTTTTTAACAGCTGAGAGTAACCCGAACTACATTTCATCTCACAGATACTTACTCTCAGCTGCTTCAAACGAACAGCAGGCAAAGAAGAAAAGAATCTTAATGAACAGCTAAAATATTCTATTTATGAGTATGATTTTTATGCAGTAAGAAATCATTCATTTTTAATACTATTTATGTTTTTTAAATTTTACTCAGTTTGGTTAGTAATTCCATTTTTGCGCTCAGAGGAAATGCCTCTGGTGATTCAACTACTGTTAACACAAGAATTCAAAGGATTTTCAGTGTTATAACACCAGCCAACAAAACACTGATACACATTAGTTTGGAAATTATGGGGACAGGCACACGATAATTCTCATGAAGAATAAGAAGAAATTCCAATTAAAAGGAAAACTGCAAAATATATCCAATCAAATGATCCATATATTTCATCTGAGATAGCGACTGCTACAGCTAAAGTGATAGAATAACTTTTCTCTCGACATTTTGAAATAGCTCTGGGGAGAATAGCTTCAAAGACTTATTATTTAAAAAGTTTTCAGTATAGAGGTGCTTCTGGTGACTTAGCCACTTTGAGAATTTCAGTTATGACAATAAGCACAGATATATTATAAGGAATACTTTAAATTATATTTTTCCCTATGAAATAAGTATACACAAGAACCAAACAAGAATAAGCAGAGCAAACGGATTTACATGAACTTTGTGGACATACACATCTAATTTTTATGTTACAGAAGAGGTTTTTACAACAGAACACAGCAAAACAAAACTTTCCTTGGCATTGAATAGAATAATGTAAAACCCAGAGGAAATGGTTGATCTGTGAGAAGGACCTGCTAACATTCAACATACATTATTACCTTTTAAGCACTGTTGAGGGTAAATCTTTAATTTCAAAGTGGAAACAAAGTGAAACTAATCCTGCAAACATAGTGCACCTCTCTGGTCTCCTGTGACTTCAACGGGACTCCCACCCTACAGGGTCAAAATCAGCAAGAAGCATGACACTCTAAGTGAATACCAGTTTAACTTCAGGAAAAACACCAAATGTTGTGGTGGGTTGACCCTGCAGGGACACCAGGCACCCACCAAAGCTGTTATATCACTCCCCCTCTTCAACTGGACAGTGGGAAAAAATACAGTAAAAGGCTCATGGGTGGAGATAAGGGCAAGGAGATCACCCAACAATTACTGTCACAGGCAAAACACTCGACTTGGGGAAATTAATTTATTACCTATCAAATCAGGGTGGGGTAATGAGAAATAAAACCAAATCTCAAAACACCTTCCCCCCGCCTCTTCTTCCCATATTTAACTTTATTCCCAATTTCTCTACCTCATCCCCCCCAGCAGCGCAGGGGGACGGGGAATGGGGGTTATGGTCAGTTCATCACACATTATTCCTGCTGTTCATTCCTTCTCAGGGGAAGGACTCCTCACACTTTTCTCCTGCTCCAGCGTGGGTCCCTCTCATGGAAGACAGTCCTCCACTAACTTCTCCAACATGAGTCCTTCCCACGGGCTGCAGGTCACAAACTGCTCCCGCGTGGGTCCCTTCCACAGCGTGCAGTCCTTCAGGAACAGACTGCTCCAGCGTGGGTCCCCCACGGGGTCACAACTCCTGCCAGCAAACCTGCTCCAGCCTGGGTTCCTCTTTCTACAGGTCCACAGAGACTGCCAGGAGCCTTCTCCAGTGTGGGCTCTCCATGGGGTCACAGCCTCCTTTGGATGAACCCACCTGCTCTGCCCTGCAGTCCTCCACAGGCTGCAGGTGGATATTTGCTCCACCGTTAACCTCCATGGGCTGCAGGGGGACAGCCTGCCTCACTGTGGTCCTTACCACAGGCTGCAGGGGAATCTCTGCTCTGGTGCCTCCTCGCCTTCCTTCTCCATTGACCTTGGTGTCTGCAGCATTGTTTCTCTCACATATTCTCACTCTTCTCTTCAGCTGCGGTTTGTTGCACAGGTTTTTTTACACTTCTTAAACGTGTTATCCCATAGACACTACCACCGTTGCTGATGGGCTCCGCCTCGGCCAGCAGCAGGTCCATCTTGGAGCTGGCTGGCGTTGGCTTTATTGGACATGGAGGAAGCTTCTAGCAGCTTCTCACAGAAGCCACCCCTGTAGCCACGCCGCTACCAAAACCTTGCCACGTAAACCCAATACAAATGTTTGTGAAGGTAAAACTTCCTAATATTTCTACTAGGAATTCTTTAGAAAGTATAATTCAGTTCACAGTTTCTCACAAACTTTACTGGTGTCACACTTATGCAACACGGCAAAGTGACAGTAGAGAAAAAATACTTTATTTAGACTATTATATTTGAGAATAATTATAAAATTATAAGGAAAATGATGGGATATAGTGTATTTCAGATGACTTCTTGCTACTTTCTGCATGGGCCAAAAAAAGTCTTTTAATAGGGTATTTTTCAAAGTTGCCAATGAGAAGGCAGTCGTGACTTAGTACTCTTCTAAATGAAAAGAGAAATTCTCACAAATCAGAGATCCAGAAGAATGGACATACATATCTGCTTGGTTACAGGCAGAGCTAGGTGAAGGCACTTCAAGGAAGGTGGTGACATTGCTGAAGGGAAGAGTGAGCCAGCTGTACAGGCTCTGAATGTCTTCGACACGGAAATAAGTCTCATACAGCATAAGACATCTAGAAGCAGAGATGAACCAAGCCATTCCGTGAAAGCTGCTCCTGATGCTTATGCTGCATCTGTGTGAAACACAGCATTGATGGCCCTCAGAGCCTGATCATCTGAATCCAGATGGGTGGTGGTCCCAGAGGCTGTGCATGTTTCTTAAAATTGGCTAATACTCAAGATGAGTCACGGCCAAGCATTTTCTCACCTAAAACATCAAGACGTGTACGCTTAGTCAAAACAACCGCACCTTGCTGTTGTGCCTTCAAACCTGCTTGCTGCTATCACAGAAATTAGATTGTGCTTTACCTGGGAAATCAAACTATTTTCTGCCACAAAAATCTTGCAGTCCTTGATTTGAGTGCAAAGCACGTGACACTGTCCCCCATGACATCCCTGTCTCTAAATTGGAGAGACATGGATTTGACGGATGGACCGCTCAGTGGATCAGGAATTGTCTGGACTCAAAGGCTTGATGTCCAAGTGGAGACTAGTGACAAGTGGCGTTCCTCAGGGGTCAGTACTGGGACTGGTAGTGTTTAACATCCTTGTCAGCAACATGGACAGTGGGATCAAGTGCACCGTCAGCAAGTTTGCTGACGACACCAAGCTGTGTGGTGCAGTCGACATATTGGAGGGAAGGTCCAGAGGGACCTGGACATGGTGGAGAGGTGGGCCCATGCAAACCTCATGAAGTTCAACAAGGCCAAGTGCATGGTCCTGCACCTGGGTCAGGGCAATCCCAAGCACAAATACAGGCTGGGGGATGAGTGGATTGAGAGCAGCCCTGCAGAGAAGGACTTGGGGGTGCTGGTGGACGAAAAACTGAATAGGAGCCAGCAACATGTGCTCACAACCCAGAAAACCAATTGCATCTTGGGCTGCATCAAAAGAAGCTTGGCCAGCAGGTCGAGGGAGGTGATTCTCCCCCTCTACTCCACTCTTGTGGAGGTCCCACCTGGAGTGCTGTGTCCAGCTCTGGGGGCCCCAGCACAGGAAAGACATGGACCTGTTTGAGTAGGTACAGAGGAGGGCCATGAAGATGATCAGGGGTCTGGAGCACCTCCCCTATGAGGACAGGCTGAGAGAGCTGAGGTTGTTCAGCCTGGAAAAGAGAAAGCTCTGGGGAGACCCTATAGCAGCCTTCCAGTACTTAAAGGGGACCTGCAGGAAAGGTGGGGAGGGACTCTTGATCAGGGAGTGTAGTGATAGGATGAAGGGTAACAGTTTCAAACTGAAAAAGCGGAGATTTAGATTAGATATTTGGAAGAAATTCTCCACCATGAGGGTGGTGAGGCACTGGCACAGGTGGCCCAGGGAAGTTGTGGCTGCCCCCTCCCTGGCAGTGTTCAAGGCCAGGTTGGATGGGGCTTTGAGCAACCTAGTCTAGTGGAAAGTGTCCCTGCCCATGGCAGGGGAGGTGTCACTAGATGATCTTTAAGGTCCCTTCCAGCCCAAACCATTCCGTGATTTAGCAGGAAAAAAAAATTCTCCTTGATGGATCCTCACACTTTTCTGATTGCTGTTGCACCAGTATGCTGGTTTCTTGTCTAACATTACCGAGGATAAGCAGTCTATTTGAATTCATAGAATCATAGAATAGTTTGGGTTGGAAGGGACCTTTTAAGGTCATCTAGTCCAAACCCCCTGCAGTGAGCAAGGACACCTTTAGCCAGATCGGATTGTTCAGAGCCTCATCCAACCTGTCCTTGAATGCTTCCAGGGATGGGGCTTCTACCACCTCTCTGGGCAGCCTGTTCCAGTGTTTCACCACCCTCATTGTAAAAATTTCTTCCTTATATCTAGTCTAAATACACCTTCTTTTAGTTTAAAACCATTACTCCTTGTCCTATTGCAACAGGCCCTGCTAAAAAGATTGCCCCCATTGTTCTTATAGGCCCCCTTTAAGTATTGAAAGGCCAAATTCACAATCTATTTTGGGGAAAGAATGTTTCCTTCTGGGAAATAACTTCAGGATACCCTCCAGGTGATATTTTCTGTAACTGATAAACAACCAACTCATTATGTTAAAAAAAATTCCATTAAGAACAAAAATGGCCATACTGAGTCCAGCTTAAAAACCTTCTATCCTGGCACTCTCTCTGTAATGGGAAGCAAATCCTGACATTTCATGGGAAATCAGAAGGTTGGAAGGAACTCTCAAACTTCTATTTTTACTGGCTGGAGAAAGGCATTTGCCCTAACGCCTCCAGTTTAATCTCTCAAATGGTTTGTAATCACCCATTGATAGATATTCCAAATGGGCATGTGGCAGACGGTTGATATTAGAGGATGATGTGCCCAGCGGAAGGATATATGTCTTACCACATAACAGCAAAGCATGCAGGGGAGAAGGCAGGAGTGAAGGGCCTTCAGACTCACAGAAGGAACCATAATACAATTCTAAGTTTTCACCTGCCACATTCATCACTGAATTTTCCCAGGGTTATTTCATTATTATTTTTTTCTTCTGGATATTTGTTGTTATTTCCCAAAACAAAATTATATCCTCACAATGAAAGCACATTTATTTATGACTTTGGTGCCAAAGGAGGCCAAATACAGCAGGAGTCATGAAAATGGCTCTCTTTCTGACCCTTTTTCCAAACAACCTAATTGCCAAGCTAGGCATGGGTTGCCTAGGAAGAATTCTACAATTATTACACATCCAAGACCTGAAACTTGGACTGTGGCAGACAAAAACAGTGACTGAAACATGCCTAGCATTCAAATAACAAGCACAGAAGACAGAGGTAAAATATCACACATCCACTTTTTCCATAGATTTTCTCTTTATATTGCATTATAGCCTAAGGGGAAAAATCTGGGGCAGAGTTTTTTGCTGGTCCAGTATGTCATTATTTCCTTCAAGAATTTTTAAGAACAACAGAATATGTCTGTCCCTACATTTTTGAAGTATATGTATCAGCAAGAAAAAAAAAAAAACAACTAAAAAGTTATCTGAGGAAAAAGAAAAACAAGGGAAAACCCTGCAGGAGACTTTTCTGCAATTTTGTCATGCTTTCCTGCAGATAATTTTTATTCCATTTTCCTACATTAATCTTAAAGAAAAAAACATGTTCATCCAATTTTTTCCAATCACTTTATTTGACCATTGCCATGGTTGGATTTTAGGAACAACAGAAATGCTGGGGGAAAAAAATGGATTTTATTTACCAAAAGGATCAGAATTTAAATACCCCATCCCACACAAAATTTTCATCAGATAAATGTGATCTTCCCTGAAAGATCTTTTTACCTATAATGAGATTCTGTCAAAATCAAGCAAATATTGCTCTGTTAACAATAACCAGAGGTACGGTGATTTCTAAACCTTTGGTTTAGATGGACGTTACTGTTTGCCAGTATTTATTACCTGCAATATAGCTAACTTGAAAGAGATAAACCATCCATCAATAGGACATGACCCTTTGGCAGTTGTTTTATCAACTGTTCCAGGCATCATTCTTTTTCATTAACTCTTTCATCAAACGTCCGTCTGTCTTTCATCATCTTCTTGCAAAAAAACCTTCCACGGCAAACTACCATTGACACATTACCCCTTGCAATGAATGACATTGTGTGAGTTTTTTATGGTTTGCATTATCCTTTTCAATCTCCGCCGCAGAAAGAAGGCAAACAAAAGGTAGTATGTTCTACTGAACTATATGAAAAAAAGTCCCAGCATGTATCTTCAGACACCCAGCCCTTCAACACATTGGTTTAAAAAAAAGGTCTTTGTACTAATTACACTTATTTATATATTATATTCAAGTATGTAAATGTTAGAACCATATAACAAGAGAATACTACTAAAAACATATTCCTGTTGCTGTAGAAACTGAGCTTGGTTTTTCTGCTACACTGGTAAGAAGCAATTGACATGCAAACTAACATCTTGGCACCTTGACATTTTAGGCTAATTAAGGTGCAAGGCACAAGAAAGATAATTGAAGTGCTTTTCTTAAAAAAATACAATAAAAAATGTTTTCAGGTAGATCTGGAGGAGGAGAAGCTGTTATAAAGGACAGAAACAACCATTAGCATAGAAAGAAGAGATACTGCACATTTCTTCCCAAATAGTATGTGTGATCCAACAATATATTGTTCAAATTCTGTTATTATCTTTTCAGTTTGACTGAAAGTGACAAATATTGTGCCTTATCTTTGGCACAGAAAAGAATCACAGACTCCGAACAAATAAATTCAATGAGAGCATGAAGAATACAGGTACCTGAACTACAGAGAGCATATGTGAGATTTGTTTGATGAAAGAGAGCTAGAGAAATGTAATGTTAGAGAAGCTAAAAGAGACAAGAAGAAAAATAAAGTACTTTCTAGACTTCTAAGATAAGTTTGGTATTCAGGGCAATTAAAACTAAATTAAATCTAAACTAGATTAATCTGAAACTCTTTGGAGCTCAATATGTCTTGCAGACTGTTCTCGGTCTCCATCCCTATTTAAAAACAAAATCAAATCTTCTTTTAATTAAACAATTTGACCTTCGTTCTTCTTTGGGAACAACCTTCAGTTTCTAAGGGATAATGAAAAACAAGTGAGTGGAACCAATGCCACTTCATATTCTATGGCTAACAGACCTCAGGAGCCACAGGCAAGAATGGAATTTAATGGCTAGAAGATGTCAGAATTATATGAGATGACACAGCTACATGTCATATAAATTAAAAGGTAATTAAAGTATGATACAAACTCAGCTGGTACCCACTACTTTTTTAATTTTATCAAACTCTACAACCTGTACTAAAATTTTCCATGATTGTATCAACCACCTTTATGTGGAAAGCCGGGCCAGAAGGAACACCATGCCTTTACAACGTTCTGTCTTAATCTCATATAATAGATTCTTTACTATTTTTTAATAACAGTCTAGAAAAAATATTTAGGTTTACAAAGCCAAGCACTTAGGATTTGGAAAACACTAAAATGAAAGTTTCCTGAGCAAAACCATTTCAGACCTTTTACCAACATGACAGCATGTACGTGACCTCATATGATCAAGGAAGTTCAAGAGAAATTTTCCAAAAATACAGCCAAAGTCTTTTTTTCTTTAATTTAGCCCATGTGTAAAGAGATGTGATACTTCATATTACTCTCAACAGTGTAATTTGTGTTTGTAATATTGACCATGGCAATTGACGATTCTCTCTTCTAGCTTTTCCTTTTAAATGCATCCTGCCAGTCCCCTAATCCTAAGTTAGAGTCTTTCCTACAACAATCATTTTCAATTTTCACCAACGCAAATGGAAATGCCAAATACACAACTTGTAATCTGCACTTGTGTTTGCTGCTTTCCTCTGATCACACGAGGTGATACTTCCGCAGCAATGATCATCTCGACACTCCAGGAAACCATGCTTCTGTTACAGTAACCCAAAACTACACTAGTGGCTTCATTACTCTACCGCTTGACTCAATCATATCTAATTTTCTACCTGTCTTGTGTCCACATGTCCTTCCATCTGCTTACCAAAGATTATGACTAACTGACTGAATTTCAAGTCTTTTTTTTTTCCATATGGATTATTCAATAGTTTCTTTACAATAAGTCACATTTTCATGTTTTCCTTAATCTCTTATTAATACTGGCCCTTTTAAATTCGCAATTAACATTTTACTTAACCTGAAGATCTGAAAATGTTCTTTCAGAGGTGTGTTGAAACAGGTTAACAGTAGCTAAACTTTTATAAAGGTCTGACATATGCAATATATTATATGCAAAAAAATAGCAAGTGATTTATGAGATAAACCATAGAATAAATGAAATTTGACATTCAACACGTTTTGAGCACGTAAATTTCAGTAATTTGGAAACACACTGTGTTACAATCATGCACTTACAGAATACACTTCCTTCCAATAGATCTCCCAATTATAAGCCAACTAATACACCAAGCCAATTAATGCTCTAACGCACAAACAATTGCAAATTTGAATCCTGCTGGAATGTCTTATTTTTCTATCAATATACCAAAATGGGCTGAATTTCGACTATTTCACAATCTCTTTTCTCCCATGCATAGGGAAGCTGGAACAAGAAATGAAGTTGTGCAACAGTAAGGCAGAATCAGTCCTGGGGGGAGCAGGAACTACAGCTGAATCTTGAATTCTGGCAAGCCAACCTTGACACAGTAGTAGTGTATTTCCACCATGGTTTTCATGATTTTACATTATTTCTGAATAACACCTGATGAAACATCAAACCTAAAGTACAGCTGACAGGAAGGAGGCTGGTAAGTTACCATCTTGATACGGCAGGCAGCTTTCAACTTTTGCAGCAGGAAAAGCAAAAATTTTGGCAGGAGCTCAGCAGGTATTCCACAGTATCTTGTTCATTGCCCCAGAAAAAAATACCGCTTTCCTTTCATTCTATGTACTTATAAAATATGCTATACAATAAAAAGGATACTGAGTAACTAATAGAAACGTATGAAAATGATTGTGAATCTGCCTATTCCCGCACAGCCTGGCAAGATGCTTTGAGCACAGAAGCTTGCCAAAGAAAATAAATATGTAATCAGACCTGCCAACATTCACTCATTCAAAACTACATTCTTTCATACTGATTTCATTTTAAGATTGTCAAGTTTTGCCCTCTAGGGATAAAGGACATTTACCATGGATATTATGAGACATTGACAAAAATCTCACTGCTACTCATTCCCTGGGGGTCCTCAATTGTGATTGAGGAAATCTAATAGCCCACACAATGGCAATGTAATCATTTTGGAGTAATTCTGTTCATGTTCATATCTTGCTTTTAAAAGCAATGCTCCCTTTCCATGCCAAGAAAAACATCATCCATAGACGGGCATCTGAAGCACTAGCAGGTCATTCAAGTATTTTACTGTAGTCTAGGCTAACACAGGGAGAGTCAGAAAGTTTCTTTACCCTGCTCACAGCCTCTGTGACAACACTCTGTTCAGACAAACTTGTCCGACAGATGCTCTTGACAAACCGCCCTAATAAAAGCAACAATACCACTGAAGCCATATATAAATCCTCAATAATAATTGGATTTTATAATACTGAATTCAATTCTAAGAAAGGAATTCTATGAATGACCATTTTTTTCTCTGTTTTTTGGTAAAAGCTCATCACCTGTGTCTTTATCTTAGTCTCTTAGAGAGTAGTTACACCACTCCTTACCACCTCTTGCTGTTATTGACTAAAACTGATTTGTATTTTCATACTTTATCCATTTTTTTCAATACAAACCCCATGTTTTTTTGCATTCTTCCCAACCTCTGTGTTGTCAATACATCAAATCATGCAGCCCCACAAATGCTTGGTTCATAAGTACCAGAAAGGTGCCTCCTAAATTAACAAAATCAAATGGTCTCATCTTGAACTCAAAGGCCTATCTTCATGATGAATACAAACTACTATTTTTTCAGTGGAATTTGCATGTGCAGCTTAGTGAAGTTCAGCAGGTTGTAGCATTTGGCACTCTTCAGGCTGTTCGGTAAATTATCCACCTTGTCTTATGATACAGCAGGCACAGCCTCAGTGCAGCATTATCTGTAATGCACACAAAAACCTCCTACTTCTTCCACTTTATCACTTTTCAGTAAAATGACCAGTGGGAAGAGCCTTGTTTGAGTAGTCACTTATCTCCACAGGTCATCCCAGCCTAGTACACTTCATTCTGTGCTGCCTGGTGGTCTCTGGTAAGGTTAGTGTGGGCTCCTTTATCAGGTATACCTGGTCTGTCAGAAAATACTCCCAGGCATATATAGAAGTCCCTATGAGTTCTGCTTTCTGGGAGGAGCAAAATTCCCCATCAGTCTGACGTCCTCTAAGGGATAGCTGACTTTCAGTGAGTAAATCCGGTAGGGGGGGAAGTCTGGGATGCCTCTTCCCAACTCTACACAATATTCAAAACTTCTGCATAGATGCAGTGCTATGAAGGATCTGCTGTATAACCTGCATGTGAAGCTTCCTTGTCTTGCTATTAAGCTCATTAACCACTCCAATGACTTCATAAAGTTCCCACCCAAGAATTTTGGATCTTGTTAGTAGTCGATCGCAATTCTCCAGACTCCCAGCATGCTCACCACCCTAGTACTCCTCTCAGCTTGTGGCTAGGCATGGTTGTATCGCCTCCCTAGCTGTGCCTTCCCAATATAGAAAAACATCAGGAAGCCACAGGTCAGGGCTTCTTGGAGCAGGACAGAAAGAGCTGCATCTCCGTCAGCATGCTTTTAGTTACAGGCATCCCACCTGCCATGCTTTGTGCATGGGAACCGACCGCCATGTCCTTCCTGAGCTCTGAGTATTAGAAAGAGGTGAATGAAGTATTTGTGAAAACTGTAGTCCACCACTGATGCTCATAATTCTTTGCCTTACCCCGTATTTTGGCCAGAACAATTCTCAGACACTGTGTCCTCTTAGGAGATAGCTTGCTCTGCCAAGATAGTTTCAGCCAGCCCCCGCTACAGCATAGATTGCCAGTGACATCAGCTTACTCCATTTTGTTGACTTTTGCTGGAAATCTGCCTTCATGCACTTTGTTAACTCTTCTCTGGCCCCTCAGGCTATCATGGCTGCATTCTCGTGATATGTACAGGATATGGAATCCACATAGACCATCAATAGGCACTTTAAACACATGGTAGATCTCCTCTTATGGTAGGGCTGATATCTTAAGGACTCTGGACACAGTTGGCCTGTTACTACCCTTAATAACTAGGTTTAGACTTATTTTCCTTTATCTTCTTTTCCCTATCTTTCTTTTCTCTACTCTCCCTTCATCTTATTCTTTTCTCTGAAGGTTGTAATACATACATGTCAAACCCTTAACCTGTCAGCATCAGAAAGTATTTTACAAGAGTCTGAGACACCTCTCCTCATTTCATTTGTTAACCCACATCTCCTATTACTCTGGCAGAAACCCTATAGCATTCCTCAGGTATAATTAAATCATTTCCCAGCTGTCTCTTTCTTTAGAATCCATTCATTAGCAGAGTTGTGAGGTTTAATAGATACTTCAATAAAGCTTCCGCTTTTTGAAGACTTGAATTTTCAATTTCTCAGTCTATCTGTGTTTTAAAATATAAAAAAAGTTTCTTTGGATAAACTACAGTTCAACATACTTCTTGGGTCTAGACCTCTAGAAGAGGTCAAGGTAGTCCTTTTGATTTCTGTTATTTAATGAACATCTTCCTTTCTTTCAAAACATGCGGAATAGTTTTCAGTGCTTTGGTTTGGGGTTTTTTGTGTTCGGTTTGGGTTTTTTTTTGAGACAGGCTGCAGAAGTTGAGCAATATCCAGCAACACCAACACTGCTGCTGATGTCTTTGTGGCTGTATCTGAGCTCTCCTTGGGTACTTCTTCAAACCATCTTTGGCGCTGACACCTGCTTCTTCAGCATAGTTCCTTGTTGCTTCCCACACTTTGGGTTCAAACTTGTCCCAGGTAAGAATGAGCACCTGATGCGGCAGGTTCTCTGATTACATTGCATTAGCAACATTTTGAATTCCTTGGGACTCTTCCCAATATCTTAACTACCTTTTACCTAAGTGAAGTTTTTTATTTACTTTCACAAAGCTCTGTTACAATTTGAAGCGGAACAGCATTGATCTGCTGGGTTTACAAGCAGGGTCTTCTCAACCCAGTGCTGATGCAGTCTTCTACGCTTTGAATATCAGAGCAAAATGTATTCAAATGCATTCCTAGAGCACTATACTACCTGAGTTTATTGATCATTATACACACAGGATTGGAAAAACACACACACACACACACAGTCTCTCTCTCTAGGCTTGCTCTAACAAATTGCATCAGGTTGTTCCTGCCTTCCCCTTCCAAGGGAGCTCTAACTGACTTGAATTTCAACACTGATACTATAAAGAAGATTTGGCAACTGTTTTTTAGGTCTTAGGCAAATTACTGCTTTCATTCGTCTAGTTTTTTCTCAAAGATGACTAGACAGTTTTTATGTAACACCCCACTCCCTGCATCTACAGATGGAAAAAACAGCACGGGCGAGAAAACAATTTTCCACATCCTGTGGATTACATTCTTTCCCCAACCATATCAGATACCTTTAGCTAACAATCCTACTACAGATTTATGGTGAAATCACCATTAAGACAAGACAAAAGCAAATATATTTATTCATTTACACATGGAAAGCAGACAGCAATGTTACTAAAGTTCATACAAACCACAGGTGATAAAAAGGCAGGAAAATTGTGCTTATTTCAAGATCACATTTAAAAGGCCCTCCAGAACCTGTGACAAGCTGTAAACACCTAATCCACATACCTGGGGTCTGAGGACGTTTACAGATGAGCACATCACATTAAAAAGCATACCTGCTTTCATAATTCATCTTCACTTTTGGTCCTTCTGAGCTTCAGGTCAACTTAAAATCATTCTCTAGCTCTGCCTGCAATTCTTTCTTAACTCAGTGAAGAAGGCATTTCTCTTTTTCCCACTCGCTCGCTGGCTGCTCCTTCTTGCTTTTAAAGAGCTCGCATCCCCTGGGCGCAGCCCAGCTGGTACCCACCGGTACCAGATTCGGCCAGCCACCGCCTCATGGCTGAACACCAAACAGCTCGATAGTGCACCCCGAGGCAGCAAGCCCTGCACCAGCGAGCAGGGCGAGCTTCGAAGCCTCTCACCGTGCGCGTCATGAACCTTGTATTCCATGCAAGCACAATGGGAATACTAATTACCTTTTAGTCAATGACATACTTGGGATTCATGAACATAGCGTACTATTGACCTTCGTTTGAGAACTGACATAGTTTTGACCAAATCATCTGAACATGAAAATACACGTGGGAGTACATGAGGGATACCGGACTCATTTGAAGCATGAACTAGAGGATGACCCATACAAACGTACACGAAGCAGCCTAACGTGCTGGATCCCACACCTTCATG
This sequence comes from Leptosomus discolor, assembly GCF_034619465.1. Lineage (NCBI taxonomy): Eukaryota > Metazoa > Chordata > Aves > Leptosomiformes > Leptosomidae > Leptosomus > Leptosomus discolor. Next base: position 59,067,472 of record NC_141391.1, read on the forward strand.
CCTTACACCCGCACGTGCACCTGCCATGCGGACGTCATCGATGACAACGCTACTTTGCAAACCTGCCATCTGCTGAATGGCTTCTCCCGCTTTGTACGAATCCACGACCACCGCCACCCACCCGGCTCAGCAAACTGCCTCTCAGCAGCCGAGACCCGGCTGACCCGCTGCCCTCGGTGCCCCCCACCCGCCCCGGGAGGTACCAGGCAGGCCCCTCTCAGCAGGGCCCCGGCGCTTGGTGTTCACGGGCACTTCTCCCTCAGCCGCCCTCAGGGGGGGTGGAGCAGGCAGGGGGCGGAGCGGCAGCATGACGTCACCGAGCAGGAGCGAGAGACGCCGGCGCCCCACGAGGAGACGCCTTGCGATCTCCCGCGCTTTCTTTTCCCTCCCCTCCCTTCCCTTCCCCCACCGCCCTGCCCCAGCTCGGTGTCCCGGCGCGGCCCCTCCATTCCCGCACGACCCGACCGCGCCTCTGACCAATCCCGCCGAGATTGCCAGGGCATCCCGCCAATAGCAGTGCTCTTCGGTGCGTTTCCCCGCCTCTGCCTCCCACCTCCGGCCCGGCGGCGCACCAATGAGACAAGAGCAGACAAACCCCCATTCAGGGACGGTTCTTCGGTCGCTCTCTACTCCTATCCCCCCTCGCCCTGAGTCTCCAGGACGTCATAGAGAAGGCAGGCCAATTGGGGGCGAGGCTCCGTGCGCCACAGCCAATGGGCGCGTTCGAGAGCGCGGCTGGCGCGGCCGGCCCCAGGGGGGGAGCCGGGAGCAGAGCGCGGCGGCGGCTCCGCCCCCTCTCCCCCCGCTGGCGGCGAGGCCGGCTTTCCCCCTCCCCCGCCTCCCTGTCCCCGCCCGGCCGGCCTCGCTCTCTTTCCCTTTCGCAGCAATGGCGGCCACCGCGGAGGAAGAGCAGTTCTACCTTCTCTTAGGCAACCTGCTCAGCCCAGACAATGCGGTCCGCAAGCAGGCCGAGGTAACGGGTCCGCCTCGCCCCGGCCCTGGGCGCCAAGCCGGCCTGTCAGACCTCCCAGACCTTGCCGGAGGGAGGGAAGGGCGGGGGGCAGGGAGGCGGCGGCGCCGGCCGAGCCCCACGTGTGAGCAGCGGCACCAGCTGCTGCCGGGGCGGCCCGGGCCTTCCCCTTCGCGGGGGAGCCGGGCGGTTGCGGCGTTTGTCCCCGGTGGGGGCGCGGGGGCCGCTCTGGCCGTTGGCTCGGGCGAGGGCTCCGCCGTTGGCGCGCGAGGGGTCTCCCTCACGGCGAACCGGGGCCTGGGCTGGCTCCGGCCGGGCCGGCCGGCGCGACGGGGCTCCGCCGGGGAGGGGAGGCCAGGCCGGCGGCGGGTGGTGAAGCCGCTCTTCGCAGGCTCGGGAGCGGGGGAGGGGGGGCCCCAAAGGAGGTTAGGGCGGGTGTCTGCCCTCCGTGGGTGCGGAGCTCGGAGAGGCGTGATTGAAGCGCTCCGCCGGGCCCCGGAGGGCGGCTGCACTGGCAGCCTCGTTTCTGCGCTCCCGGAGCGGCGCTCGCAGCGGGTCGGTGCCCCCCGGGCGTGCCGCCTGAGCGGGGGCAGGAGCGGGGCCGCAGCCGCCGCGCCGAGGTCCTCCTCTGTTGCCGTACAGTAGTTCGGTTTTTGACTTCGGAGTGGGCCGTGTATTCAAGTGTTCCGTCAGCTAAGAAATATTTCACTAAAAGAAGCATTTTCAATATACCGACTTTCTCTGCTATCAGCGAAAACTTTTCAGATGTGTTATTTCAGCTAAAGTTCTTTGTGATGGCTAAGCCACGTTAATTCTTTCTCTCTGTCATGCTTAAGACTCCATTGTCAAGCCTGGTGGGGAATCTCTCCCATTGAATTAAATACTAGCGCCTAGGTTTAGCATGAATTCCCACTGCATGGCTGCATCGGGTCTTTTATCACTCTCATCACTTCAGCGGTCAGCAGAGTTCAGCACATTGTTTGGCGAAGAATAAAAAGGGTTGTTTTTCCTGATGCTGCAGTGAAAATTCCAAAATATAATTTGAGACTGAGAAGGAGGGGAGACACGTTTTTAGAAAGTTAGCAAAGTTCAGTATTGATTATCGCAATCGCTTTACAGAGAAGCAGCAAGATTTATTCCTGCGTTCCTGAACACAGAATTGGAATGAAGGCCATTCCCTGGGAGCTGAATTTCTCTCTCTTCTCAGCTGCCTGCATGTAATATAAGAACATTTCTCACAACTTTATTAAAATTGTAACAAAGCAGATTTACTGGACAGCTGTCTCGTAATGCCTGTGAAATAAAACATTTTTGGAAAAGAAGTCTAAAACTTAGATTCTTACAACTGATATATTCTGTCAGAAATTTGCTTGGAACTGAGTTGGAGGGTTTTTTTAATCTTCATAGATACATGTACACTGTGGTCAATCAGAGTGAGAAACCTTAATTGTCATGATAGTATTATCAGACTTTTCCAGTCCATTAGTTTCTTGTACAAGTACAGGCGAGTAGTATAACTTTTACTTATTTAACTGCACTGAATCTGGAATTGGTTTCTGCGTATTTCCAAGGTGTATTGCAAGTATTTTTATGGTTTGGGACCATTCAGAGTGGAAGGGTCCCCAGGAGGTCTGTAGTGCAATCTCTTGCACAAAGCAGTGTCAGCTATCAGGTCAGACCAGGTCACTCAGGGCTTTGTCCCATTGAGTCTTGAAAACCTCCAAGAATGGAAACTGCACAGGCTCTCTGAGCAACCTGCTCCTGTTTGACTGTCCTCATTAGAGCAAAGAGGTCTGAACCTCTTTTTTTTTTTCAGTTTATGCCTGTTGTCTCTCATTCTTCCACCATGCACAGCTGTGAAGAACCCAGCTCATTCTTCTTCGTGGTGGGTTAATGAACTTGTGCAAAGAAACTGCAAGTCTGTCTCTCTGCAGTATAGCTAGATAGACTTTTTTTCCCCAAAGTTGTTTGTTTCTTGAAGTAAGATTTCTTTGGGTTAAAGTATTGCATAGCATTTAGAATATCTGCTTACCAAAAACATACAGGAGTCATATTTGATCTTAAACATCTGCAGAGTCAAATCAGTTTTTTAAAGTGTACTTACTGTTGGAAGGCAATATTGAATACTATAGGGACTCAAATGACTGCAGGTTAATTGAATAGCAGGTTTTCATTTGTGTCCAATGAAAACCAGTGAGTATGAGGAACGGATAGACAGGGAACTGAAGGAGACAGGCTTGGGTTAGTTCTAATAGGGCTGGTCATTCAAATTAAGATGAGGGGTGTTATGTTGAAAGACTAGACTTGATGGAGGTGTAGAGTCGTACCCTGTTTGAGTGGGCGTGTAGTGAAAGCTGTAAAAAAGAGAAGGGGCAGAGAGGAAACTAATCACCTAAAACCTGGTTTTGTTCATGTATATGGATCTGTGTACGTTCTAGCACACTCATAGCTAATTCTGACCAGTTTGCTGAAACCTGCTTCATTCATTTTCCATTAAAAGTTACAGGAATATTGTCTGTTGACTATAAAAGCCTGTCTTTCTCTTATTCATGTGTCTGTCTTTTGACAGAGAAACTTTTATTTACTTGTCTTGGCGCATTTATGCTTTTTTTAAAAAAAATTATTTCTCAGGTTTGAAGAACATGTGTACTAAATGTAGATAATGGGTATTTGCTTGCATGTATTCTGAAGGTTAGTCAAGCTGTGTGAGAAATTCATACCTTTGGTTAAGGCAGCTGGGGAACAAATTGTGAACTAAAAGAACACAGTGAAGATGTAGCAGGATCCAGGTACATAGTTAGGGCATAGCCAAGGCTGGTAGTAAGATGGGTGGAGCCAGCAAAGTAGTCCTCCACCAGCAGAACAAGAAGGTTCTGGTTTTGGCCATATGTTCCTCTTGCCTACCTTGCCCTGGTGCTCTTTAGCATCCTCTGAATCCAGTTGACTGAAATGACAGAATTATGCCACGAGCAGCTGGATAGGTTGCTGCCATTTCTAGTGAGTCGAAACAATTTGAAATAGAATTTTATTATTATCGGAATTGGCATGAGGGAAACCAGCCTTTAGAGTGCTTCAACTGTCCGTGAAAGCATAGCTTCAGGTCCATGCTGGGCCTGTGTTTAGGGAACCTTCTTGTTTCTGTGTTCATCTTTATAGTTGTAGATGATAGTGCAATAGAAATATGTACATTCATGGAAGTGGTTAATCTGAGAAGACTTTCTATTCTGACCCTAAACCTCATTTAATTTTGCAGTCTCCATGAAATGCTTAGGTTAAATGCAGGGATCCATTGGGGATTCAGAGTCTCATTGATTGTGAGTGTATATTAGCAAGTGGAGAGAATACGAAGAATAAACTCCATGAACAAGGCCTACTAGGGAACAGGTACAGAAAGTGGAGGAAGATGATGTTGGATATTAAATGTGTGATGGGGAAACTACGTTATTGAAAATAGGTATACTGTCAAGGTGTGTAAATTTACTAGAGTATTAGAAAGAGCTGCTGCAGTGGTAAGAATGGGAAGTAGGCAGGCAGGGAACTGGTTGACGTGAATCTGGGCTTTAGGCTTGTTCCTTGAGTTCAGGATGGGATAGTGAATATTTGGAAAGGGTGGAGTAATTTATCTTCAAGATTGTGTCCACAAAAAAATAACTCGTTCAGAGTTAGTAAGTATAGAACTATTTCTGAATGTTTTAAGTGGGTGCTCTTCAGCTTGTAATTCCCTTGCACTTACCTACATAGGTTTAGTATATTAGAAACAAGCAGTTATAGTTTTAAAATACTCGTGCATACCATGTTTTGGATAGCAAAAGTTATTTTTCTCTGTGCTCACTCTAGCTTCTAAGTAACAATCTAATTTAAAAAAACTGCACACCAGAAGTCTGTAAGACAACGTCACTGAACTTCTCATGAAACTTTCCATTTTATTAAGAGGGTTTCCCTAAGTGGGAGACTAAATAATCTCTCTTTCTGAAGTTTAGGCAGGAGTTTCAAAATGAAAAGTTCTTATTCAAGACAAGAGGGTGGGATGTGTGACTGCCACATGACATTGTAAAGGCCATAAAAAGGTTCAAAAAAAGAACCGAACAAATTTTTCAACTGTACATTTGTCAGTGGTTGGTCGCAGTTCAGTCTCAGGCTTCCGAAGATCTTAATCCTTTGATGTGATAGAAGCTACAATGTATTTCCAGGCGGATGCGTGTTCTGTATGTATTGTATTTCTTAACTCATCTTGTAAGTGTCCAGTAATGCATATATAGATCGTTCCAATACGGCAGGTCAGAAATTTTTATTTTGATAGGTTTAATTTTTTGCTATGTTATTTTCTATTAACTGAGTGGATACTAAAGTTGTTTTAAAAGGAAAGTCAATTCATATTAATGCTTAACACATGCTTTCCAGTAATTGTTTACAATAAACTGCATCCCTTTTTATGCAGGAGACGTATGAGAATATTCCAGGTCAATCTAAGATCACATTCCTCCTACAAGCAATCAGGAACACTGCTGCTGCTGAGGAGGTATGTCTCAATAATCTTTGAATTCTGCGGATTAAGAAATCAGTGCTGGTCATTTTGGGATAAATGAACAAGATGGGCATTAACTGAATCATCTTAATTTACTGCACATTTTTAGAGGGATCACTCATCTAGTTTGTTGCATGTTGAGTTCACTATCCAAGGCCTTTTGATGTAAGATGTTTAGTTTCAAAAGTAGTCTTTTATCAAAGTGACTGCTTAGATCTCCATTGTTTTCTAGTTGTCTGTTTTGCTTAATGAATGGGTTCTTTCCTTAAAATGTGTAACTAATGTATCTGCTACTGTGATGTTCCTTCAAGTTTCAGTTGAGAAATACTTTCCATTTTTGGGGTCCTGTGCCTAAATGTGTTAAACTTATGTAGCATCTGAAACTTCCTGTGCTTCTCAAATTGTAATTGAGGGGAAGAGAAGGTAGCAGTTGTTTTGCGTGTTTTATTCAGGTAGCTTTTGGGTTTTGTCCTGTTTGGGGAGGATTAAGTCATCTAGCAGTGTTATAGGACGAATGGAGAGCAGTCTAAGCACTATCTGCAGTTTTTCTGTGGGCATACAGTCCGTGTGCCTTTTAGTTATTCCTTGATTTTGTTAAGGCTCACACACTTTAGCAATCAGATGTAGTACTTACTTGTCTAAGTACACTTCGATATGCGGAGTGAAGAACTACTAAGCTTTCAAGATATTATGAAAGTTTGACTTTTTTTCAAATCTAGAGTTTTACTGAACAACAGAAGATTGTGGCATGTAGAATTTCTGAACAATGTTATAAGGAGAGTATAAGTGTGCTGTTTGGATAATGATCTCTTCTGGTAGATTGTATTCCATTTAGAGGTAGATTCTATTTGTTCTTTTTGATGCTCGGTGTCAGCTTACTAATACTGATGCTTATCTACCTACAAAGCAGTGTTCTTCAGACAGAATCCTTCAATGTTATACTAGCAACTGATTGCATAAGAGCTATGTAGCTTTCCCTTCTGCCCCTCTGAGATGTTTCAAATGATAGAGAGCCATAGAGCAGTCTCACCTGTATTTAACTTTGTCATGAAAAATAAGATCTACCACTGCCCCTTTTTCAGCAGAATAATATCATATATAATAATTAGGATAATCAGATAATACTATGCCCTAGAAGTCATAGCTGCATTTCACATACTTCTGTTTTGAATACATTTGATAAGTCTTGAGCTGGCAACTACAAAGTCATGCTTGAGTTAATAAGTACTTGCTCCATGTATTTATTCCCTTTACATCAGCTAAGGAAGTAGCCCAGTCTAAAACTTGTTCAGAATCTTGCCAGTGACTTGGCTTCCAGCTCACTCAAGTGCAAAGAAACTTTTCACCTGTAGAAGTTACTCTTACCAAAGACATCAGAGGTTAACATTTGTAGAGTAACTTGACATTTAACTCCACCAATGGATAAATCAAAGAAAGGTTTAAATGTTATCTTATAACTTCAGTAGACATTAGGTGCTGGACTCAAAAAATCATGATTAATAAAATGTGCAAGCAGCCTCTCTTCACTGTAAATCCAAATATACATAGTAACCTAATTAGAGCCTAAAGGAAGTCATCCTTGCTTGATCTAACCATTGCATATAAACCTGCAGGGAAGTATTCTGCGCATGTCCAGTATGGTACTGGTATCAGTGGCTAGGCATTTTGTGTCTGTGTATGTTTTATGTAGATCCAAATGTTGGGCAGAATAGTGTGTATGTCACTAGTGGGTAGGGCTTTGGGCCAGGTATGTGTCCTCTGAGCCCATTGAATGTACTAGCACCACTGAAGACAGGCTGCTGGAAGAAGTCTTAGAACTTTAGAGATCCCTTGTCCAAGCTGTGGGAAGGCTGAGTTCAGATCCCTCTTCATCCTGAAGCCTCTGTATCGCCTTTCTCCCCACTCAGGAAAACTAGGCTGAAGAAAATACTCCTTCCTGTTTGCAGGAGCTGGGCAGTTGTGTTGTAGAGAATACAAGATTCGTAGGACTATTTGGGCAGCAGTTGGGGGAATCCTGACTCTGCAGCCGAGTACTTTTGGCATTTAGATGCAGAAACAGGGATTTGGATCCTGCTCCCAGGGCTCCTTTTGTTTGACATGGGAGAAAACATTAAGCTAGATCAGAAATAACTCTCTTTAAAATTAACCATATAACAGTTTTTCTCCTAACCAAATGCCTAACTGGAAATAATCACCTTTTCCCTCTGTTCTCACTTCATACCCTCCTTATAGCAGAGTAACACTGTTCACAGAGGTGGAGGGAAGCACCTGGCTTAGCAGTTAAAACACTTCTGTGCCAGGTGATACACAAGTTTGTACACCTCAGGCTGAGGAGGGGCTTGAACCCAGGTCTCCAACTTCCTGAACGTGTAGTCTCACTGTTAGGAAGTCAGGACTCTACTTCTTCCTATGCAACTGTGTTTTAAAGGGTTGAACAGAAGGGTGGTGTATGTTCACAGTTTTATTTGGTGATTTTTCTTCTTGGGATGCGTCTCAGGTGTTAGAGGCTTTTCCTTTGCAGTTTTGATTAACCACCTAAATCTTAGAGAGGAACAGAAATTCTGCGTTTTCTCCTGCATTTGCTTTCTTCCTGGTTAAATCTAGATTATGTCTTGATTTACAGTTTACTAATTTCAAGCCTTGTGAAATACAATAACAAATGCTGTGTAAAACAGTCTTTCTGCTGTACTTACAGCCCTTTTGGAGGGCTCTGCACTTTCCCTTCCATATCCATATTGTCACATGAAGGGGTTGCATTTTAGTCTGAAAACTACTGCTTGGGCAGCTTCTTGTTCAGCGTTTGGAGGGGAAGGAAGGCAGCCCATGGACTCCAGTGCACCGCAGGTCTGCCTTTAAGTTGTATGCAGACCTTAGGCACTGTGAACTTTGAATTCCACATGGGGCTGGATGCCTGAATGAGTTCGTGCAAATTCATCTTTGGACCATGTCCTAAATATTGATACCTTCCATCCGTGCATGTTTTCCTCCTTGAGGACTTAAAAGGAACAGTAAAATAAAAGTAAAAATCACTAACTGTGCTACACAAGATAGTCAGTCTTTTTCTTACAAAATATGTAGGATTAACTGGACACTGTGAATGCCAGTGGAGAACATGGTATCCCAGATTTCTGTTCATAGTTCTGCTGCTGCCCTGCTCAGCAAGTTGATTTTCTTCTTGTGCCTTGGTTGCATCATCCATAATATTGTAGAGCATTTTTGAAGCACTGTAAATTCTATTAATAGGAAATGGTATGTTGAAATTTGAGTATTATGACTGCTTTTTATGTTAATACCTTTGACATTCCAGTTGTATATGAGCACCTCTGTAATTTAGACATGCAGAAGAATCCAATGCTATGAGAGACTTCTGCTTTTTTGTGCTTCATTGGTAGATGGAAGTTCTTCTTTGGGGATGTACACTTTATATTGTTCCTGTTCTCATGAAAAGCTATAGCTGCTAAGTTGCAGGATTTTAAAATGCTTGTTTGGGTACATATCTTGTAATACTTAAATATAAAAGAGCCTTTGATGTGTGTGAAAAATACATGCTTTCTTCCTTAAAGCAGAAGAAACAGCCTGAGAGCTGCCATGAATCGAGCCGTGTTCATCATAATTAAATTGACAATGGTGATTTTCACATATAGGTGAATATCTGCTGAGGAAAATGTGCCATTTATTGTTAGAAGTCAATTGCTGCTTTGTCACTCCTTCAAACATTTGAATTTGCTTTAGGGGATTTGGAAATTTTTTTCTAAGGCAGTAACAATCATAGAATCACAGAATGGTTTGGGTTGGAAGGGACCTCAAAGATTTTCTAGTTCCAACCCCCCTGCCACGGGCAGGGACACCTCCCACTTGACCAGGTTGCTCAAGGCTCCATCCAACCTGGTCTTGAACACTTCCAGGGATGGACCATCAACAAATTCCTTAGGCAACCTGTTCCAGTCTCTCACCACCCTCAGGGTGAAGAACTTCTTCCTTATATGTAGTCTAAACCTACCCACCTTCCAACCATTACCCCCCATCCTATCACTGCAGGCCCTTGTAAAAAGTCCCTCCCCAGCCTTCTTGTAGGTCCCCTTCAGGTACTGGAAGGCTGCTGTAAGGTCTCCCCAGAGCCTTCTCTTTTCCAGGCTGAACAAGCCCAACTCTCTCAGCCTGTCCTTGCAGGAAAGGTGTTCCAACCCTCTGACCATCTTGGTAGCCCTCCTGTGGACTTGCTCCAACATCTTCATGTCTTTCTTGTGTTGGGGGCTCCAGAGCTGGACGCAGTATTCCAGGTGGGGTCTCACAAGGACAGAGTAGAGGGGCGGAATAACCTCCCTCGACCTGCTGACCCCACATCTTTTGATACAGCCCAGGATACAGTTGGCTTTTTGGGCTGCAAACGCACACATCTATGATTGGCTCATGTTCATCCCATCATCCACCAGCACCCCCAAGTCCTTCTCCCCAGGACGACTCTCAATCCACTCATTTCCCAGCCTGTATCTGTGCTTGGGATTGCCTCGACCCAGGTGCAGGACCTTGCACTTGGCCTTTGTGAGGTTGGCGTGGGCCCACCTCTCCAGCTTGTCAACGTCCCTCTGGATGGCATCCCTTCCCTCCAGCGTGTCAACATCACCCCTCAGCTTGGTGTCGTCAGCAAACTTACTGAGGGTGTACTTGATGCCACTGTCCGTGTCACTGACAAAGATGTTAAATAGCAGTGGTCCCAGTATCAATCCCTGAGGAGTACCACTTGTCACTGGTCTCCACTCAGACATAGAGCCATTGATCGCAACTGTTTGAGTGCAACCTTCCAGACAATTCCATATCCATCGAGTGGTCCATCCGTCAAATTCATGTCTTTCCAATTTGGAGACCCGGATGTCGTGCGAGACAGTGTCGAAGGCTTTGCACAAGTTCAGATAGATGACACCAGTTGCTCTGCCGTTGTCAGTTGGTGCTGTAACTATCATAAAAGGCCACCAGATTCGTCAGGCAGGATTTTCCCCTAGTGAAGCCATGTTGGTTGCCACCAATCACCTCCGCATTTTCCATGTGCCATATCAGAGCCTTCAGGAGGATCTGCTCCATGATCTTGCTAGGCACAGAGGTGAGACTGACGGGCCTGTAGTTGCCCGGGTCTTCCTTTTTCCCCTTTTGAAAATAGGGATGACGTTTCCTCTTTTCCAGTCAGTGGGCACTCCACCAGACTGCCGTGACTTCTCAAATATGATGGAAAGTGGCCTAGCAACTTGGTCTGCCAGTTCTCTCAGGACCTGTGGATGGATCTCATGAGGTCCCATAGACTTGTACACCTTCAGGTTGTTTAGATAGTCACCAACCTGCTCTTCACTTATAGTGGGCGGATCTTCCTTCTCCCAGTCCAGGCCTCTGGCTTCTGCAGCTTGGACAGTGTGGCTAGAGCCCTTGCCAGTGAAGACTGGGGCAAAGAAGTCATTGAGAACCTCAGTGTTCTCCATATCCCTTGTGACCAGCTCTCCTATTTCCTTCTGGAGATGGCCCACAGGTTCCCTAGTCTTCCTTTTATCACTGACAAACCTATAAAAGTTTTTTTTTGTTACCCTTGGTGTCCCTGGCCATATTTAATTCTATCTGGACTTTAGCTTTCCTTACCTGATCCCTGGCTGCTTGGACAACTTCTTTGTATTCTTCCCAGTCTACCTGTCCTTTCTTCCACTTTCTGTAAATTGTTTTGTCTTTAAGTGTGTCTGGGAGTTCCTTGTCCATCCACACAGGCCTCCTGGCCTTCTTGCCTGCCTTTCTCTTTTTTTGGGATGCATTGCTCCTGGACTTGGAGGAGGTGGTCCTTGAATATGGACTGGCTTTCTCGGGCCCCTCTCCCCTTCAGGGCTTCATCCCATGGTACTCCACTAAGCAGATCCCTGGAGAGGTTAAAGTCTGCTTCCTTGAAATCCAGGGTAGTGAGCTTGCTGCGCACTCTCCTTGTTGCCCTGTGGATCTTGAATGCTAACATTTCATGGTCACTGCAGCCAAGGCTTCCCTTGAACTTCACGTTAGCCACTAGCTCCTCCTTGTTGGTGAGAACAAGTTGCATGGCACCCCTTCTCGTCAGTTCCCCTACCTTCTGGATTGCTGGTGCCCTGCTGTGCCTGCCTTCCAACAGACACCCAGGTGATTGAAGTCCCCCATGAGGACCAGGGCTTGTGAATGTGAAGCCGCTCCTATCTGTCTATAGAGGGCCTCATCTGCTCAGTCGTCCTGGTTGGGTAGCCTGTAGCAGACCCCCACTCTGATTCCCCTGCCTTTCCTCTAACCCTGACCCATAAGCTCTCAGTCAGCTCCTCATCCATCCCTAGGCCAAGCTCCCTGGACTCCAGCTGGTCATTGACATAAAGGGCGACACCCTCCTCCTCTTCTCCCTTGTCTGTCATAGAATCATAGAACAGTTTCAGTTGGAAGAGACCTTCAAGATCATCAAGTCCAACCTTAGTCCTAGCTCTATCAACACCACTAAACCACGTCCCTAAGTACATCTACCTGTCTCTAAAAACAGCTCCAGGGATGGTGACTCCACCACCTCCCTGGGCAGCCTATTCCAATGCCTGTCTTTCCTAAAGAGCCTGTACCCATCTATTCGTACACTCCAGTGACAGGAACTATCCCACCACGTCTCAGTGATGCCTGTAACGTCATAGCCTTGTAGACATGCACACATCTCTAACTCCTCCTGTTTGTTCCTCACACTCCGTGCGTTTGCATAGAGGCATTTAAATGGGCCCCCCATTGAAGCCGACTTACGACCTGGAATACTTACTGGCTGGAATTTTTTATCTTGCACTTTCATGTGCTCCCTCGCTGGCAATCTGTCTCTGGGACCAGGGCGTTTATTTCCGGCACTGGCCTTGAAGTGGGATGGATTGAGGATCCCCTCCCTCAGGAAATCTAGTTTAAAGCCCTCCTTATTAGAGACTAGCCTTTGTCCAAAGGTGTTCTCCACCTTCTCTGAGAGATGTACCCCATCAGCCCTTGGGAGACCAGGTTTCTCAAAGTGAGTCCCGTGGTCCAGGTAGCCAAAGCCCTGTCTGTGGCACCAGTCCTTCAGCCATTCGTTGATTTTCCTGATTCTGTCGGCTCTTTCAAGCCCCTTTGACGATAACCAGGAGCTAATTCATGTAGTGCTGATCTTGCGTCTTTCTGTACGCCTTGTTACTTGTGTTTGTACTTTGCAATCGGTTTGTTTGTCAGTCTTCTAGTATTTTAAATCAAACTCATCAGAGGTAGAAATGATTATCTTTGAGACTCTGTGCTTTATGAAAACAAGCTCTATTCCCTACCTTGCCATCTATTATTATGTCAGGAAAGGAATAAATATGATGACAGTACAGTCATTATCAGATGTCAGAGAATACGCGCAGAGACATGATGCCATGAGTAAGGGATCAGGCTTTGTGCCTCGTTTAGGCACAGCAAACTTGGTCCCCAGTCAGGGCTTCTCCATACTAATGTTTACAATAGTACTGAGACGAAATTCAGTCTTTCACAATATTGGTGCTTCTAGGGATGGCAGAAGGAAAGATATCATTATATTGTTATACCATTAGAGTTTTTGGACATGTTGTTAGTGGGGTTCCCAGAGGCAATGGGGAAAGAATCTTCCTTCTTCCTAACTCGTGTTCCCCATATGATGACCTATTGCTAGAGAACCTTGGCTTATGGTGGGAGCTACAGCACAGGTGGGCACTGTGATGCTCTTTGTTCACCTGCTGCCTTCCTTAGATCTGCTAGGGATGATGTGCTAATCCTATGTATGTGATGCCTTTGGTCCACACTGGAGCTGTTGAGGAGGAGGAGATAAGGAATGATCTAGAGAAATGTTCAATTCTAGTCCTTCCCTTCTGCTAGTATAGAGAATGTTGTGTGCGCTACTCTTTAACTGTATATGAGAGCTGGGTGGATGGGAAAAAGGCGCAGTGATTTTGGAGACTGCAGAATGTGACAAGAATAGTATCTTGGGAGATGTTCTAGCAATACCTGATTTTTACAGGGTACATTAGAAGTTGAGACTTTGCAGCAGTTTGTCCTTTGAAACTGCAGGTTATGCTGTAGCAATACAGTTGAGAGATCTTTTGGAAATCGGACTTCATTAGTTCTGCTGCTCATTGAATATTTTTTAATTCCAAAGGCTGTTATAAGTGAAACTGTTTTTCATTCAAGTACACCTTAAATAAGTATATCTTAGGGAAAAAAAGTGCATGTTGCATTGGATTGTTTTTTTGTGAGGATTCAATGAGTGTTTCCTGTGTCTTTTTGCCTTTACTGCATGTGTTGCTCTATTCGTTTTCAATTTCTTAGCCATATTTTTTGCTTCTGGTTCTTCTATAATTGTAAATAAATACGGATATGTAAATGATACCATAATAGAATTGCTGTACGCAAGCAGGAAGCGTAGGAGATTGTAATATGTGGTATTGAGGTTTCTATACTCAAATTCAAGTTTAAAGAAAAACATTTTGTTGTAGGTCTACAAGAGGCTGAAAGCTTTGGGGTGGGTTTTTTCATTCAGAGTAGAGTTTTATTTGCCGAAATCTTAACTCTAGGTTCCTGAATCTTTAGTGTGAAGTTTGGTGGTTGGAGAAAGTGAAGGAGGGTTTACAGGTTAATTGTCTGACAAAGTTGTCCCATTAAGTCACTTGTTAATCAAAAACACCCTATCTGGATTATAATTATCTCAGCAGGCTATTTAAAATAGAGAGAAGACATGCTTTAAACATCTTTCAGTAGTGCAGCCAAGTCCTTAACTTGCCACAAAATATGTCCAAGGTTCAGCTCTAACAAAAACCTGAATACCTCAGTGGATTTCCTTGCTATTTCTTTGAAGAGCTGTAATTGTTAGAAACGCGGTTGTAAGCTGATGTCTCTTTACTGTGTTTTTACTACTATCATAATTGTCATTTCTTGCTTGAGAGGTATTCCATTCACCAAACAAGTCTACATGATGCAAACTGATCATTTGGAAGTATGATGTCAGTGTCTTTCCTCATAAGCGCATGATTATCGTATCAAAACACTTTAACATACATACTTTCTTATTCAATAGGCTAGACAAATGGCAGCTGTGCTTCTACGACGTCTTTTGTCTTCTGCTTTTGAAGAAGTTTATCCAGCTCTTTCACCTGATGGTCAGACCTCTATCAAAAGTGGATTGCTGTTGATTATCCAGTTGGAAACACAGTCCAGTATGAGGAAAAAAATCTGTGACATCGTTGCCGAATTGGCCAGGAATTTAATAGGTACTTTATATAAGCTGATATTGTGGTAAAATGTTTATGTATTGATAGTAGTTGTATTTTTATCTCTTGTTCTCTAGTCTTGTGTAGATGTTTGCACATGATGTACTAATTTCATGGTTTAAAATAAAACCTAATATTTGTTTACATTATCCTTGATCAGATAAAAATAAGATTCCTTAACTCTGCTTTTTAAATTGCTTACATTCAGGTAAGATTGTATTAAGGTTTAGAAATCAAATTTTGTTTAAATTTTTATGAACGTTATGCTAAACATCTGCATCAGTTTCTGTTTTGAGTGCTGTTACAGGACAGTAAATAGAGATCATCTTCTGTTCCCGAGTGCCTTTAGATCTAACATTTCAGCCATATTTTACACTGTGACTTGGACACATCTTCAGATCAGTTTTTTTAAAACTAATTTTAGTACTGATGACTGGTTGCCCTGCATAATTGTGATCTAACCGGTCTTAAGTTTGCTGATCCTAAAACTTTGTTGTGTTTGATCTAGACGAAGATGGCAATAACCAGTGGCCGGAAGTTCTGAAATTCTTATTTGACTCTGTCAGTTCTCAGAATGTGGGACTGCGTGAGGCTGCCCTACATATTTTCTGGTACGCATTCAGACTTTGCTATATTTTTTGCAGGTTAGCGAAATCACGTCTGTAAAAATATAAGAAAAACTGTCACAAAAAACTGTTGCAACTTAATTAAGAATCATATATATTTAATTTATTCTGGTGTATTGTGGTTTACTTAGCTCTTACATGTACAGTTGCAATCTGTAGCTTAAACAATGGATAAATTTAAAATAATAGTTAAGGTTAAACTGTGTGAATTTTTATTAATGTTTCAGTCTTTTCTTATTTAGGAATTTTCCTGGGATTTTTGGCAATCAGCAGCAACACTATTTGGAGGTCATTAAGAGAATGCTGGTTCAGTGTATGCAAGATCAAGAGCATCCATCAGTAAGACCTTTATGTTCTTTTTTTTTTTCTTCATATATCCTGAGCATAGAAACTTAGTGTAGTAGTCTCAAACACAAAGATTAAACCATAGATTCCAACCGGAGAATTGCATTACCTGAAACTGATGTATGTCTGGAGTTTTGACTATGCCTACTGCAAAACAAAAGGGTCAAACCTTTTCATGGTCCTAAAGCTGACTCGTATCTGCACTGCTTAGGCCCAGACTCTTCCTTAGTAGTTATGTTTGGAGAAACCTAGTTGTAGTGGCCCAAATCAGAACCAGGGGTTTTAGCCAGCAGCATGAGGGGTCAGAAACTTCTTGTTAAGCTCTCTTTCTGGCCCTTGTGTTTCACAGTATAGATAGGTAATATCTCAACACATAGTGTGTGTACACCATATGTCTCAAAACTCTGACAGCTCCTTGAACTGTTTGTGCATGCTTGGCTGTAAGGGCATGTTAGCAAGCCCTGCTTTTCTGAAATGCTTCAGATTATTGATTTGTGCAGAGAATTGTACTTTGAAAATTTTTCTCTTGTCGTGGAAAATGCTGGGCAAGGATAGGAAACCCTGCTGTGGTATGTGGGTTTAGTTTCCTGCTCCCCCATGGATTACTTTTTCTGACCTTTCAAAGTCAACTGAGTAACATTTTGTAAAGTGCCACAAGTCATGCCTTTAAAGAAGCATGTTTTATATGCTTAGATCACACTTTTTGAAAAATGGGACTTTTTGACACGTACATACACATTTGAAATTGGGATGGAGGTTGAAAACAATGTCTTTTTCTTTTTTTCTCTCGTTTAAAAAAAAACAAAACCCCAAACCAAAAACAAAACTAGAGAATACTTGCCACCTTGTAATGTGCTAAACTTTTTTTGTATCCTGGAAGATATGAATGATGAAGATGTTCATTATCACTTTACCTTAATTTGAAGTAAGATGTAAAATCCTGTGTTAAAAACCAATTGCTATATCTATTAGGGAAATGTAAAAGGGAAATGTTAATACAAAATGTAGTCTTAGAATAGACCTGATGTTAAAAGAAGACAAAGGCGTGTTTCATTACCAGTTCTTCACGTTTTTCTCCCATCCTGCCTGTCTTCTAGATCAAGACTTTGTCTGCTAGAGCTGCAGCTGCGTTTGTGCTTGCTAATGAGCACAATCTTCCCCTTCTTAAACATTTTGCAGATTTGCTACCTGGAATCTTGCAGGTAAGAAACCACACAAGTAACACTTAATGTGCCATTGCTGTCTGTGTTGACTGTATGCAAACGTAAATTATTGGCTTGCAAATTTGTGTAGCATATGAATTTTTGCTGAGACCTGGATTAGGGCAATGAAACTGGTGAAGGTTCTAGAGAACAAGTCTTATGAGGAACGGCTGAGGGAACTGGAGTTGTTTGGTCTGGAGAAGAGGAGGCTGAGGAGGGGAGACCTTATTGCTCTCTGCAGCTACCTGAAAGGAGGTTGCAGTGAGGTGGGCGTTGGTCTCTTCTCCCAAGTAACTAGCAGTAGGACAAGAGGAAACAGCCTCAAGTTGTACCAGGGAAGATTTAGATTGGACATTAGGAAAAATTTCTTTACTGAATGGGTTGCCAAACATTGGAACAGGCTGCCCAGGGAAGTGGTGGAGTCACCATCCCTGGAGGTGTTAAAAAAAACGTGTTGATGTAGCACTTTGGGACATGGTGTAGTGGGCATGGGGGGTGTTAGGTTGACGGTTGGACTTGATGATCTCGGAGGTCTGTTCCAACCTTATGATTCTATGATTAACTATATTTTAGTTAGCCTGACATCAGTCACTAGCAAGATACAGTGGAAACTGATAAGGAATTTTGTAAACACAAGCTAACTGATAGGGTTTTAAGGAAAATAGTTTAATGCTGATTAATTTATACAGTGTTACCTAGATAAATGAGTTAAAATTCTTCGTAAGGTATCTAACTCAAAGTCATATAGCTTTTAAATTAACCATCATATTGAAATATACTTTAAATATGGGCTACCCTGAGATTTCAAGTAATTGGTTGTTGGGAAATTTGTTGACCCATGATATCCTGTATCTCTTCAGTTTAGAGGAAAGCATAGAATTATTCTGAACAAAGATTCTCAGAGTAAGAACAACAGTCTGGACAAATTATCTTTATTGTTTGATAAATTAGGAACTTGCAAACAAAAAGCCTTTTTGAGCCTCATATGATTTCTGAGGCTGGATTAGGTCCCTTTTAGGAAGAACGAATTTGAGCAAAATCTGGAATTCTAATATGAGGTTGTTTACTTTTGGCAGGAAGCCTATTGTAAACCAAACCAGAGATAGAAATGGTTTGAACTCTGAAGGACAACAATTTCACAGTATAGTTCCCTTTCTCTATCAAGAAAAAATGGAAATAACTAAGTACCTGTGATAACAGTGGTAGTGAACTTTTGGTGATTTTAAATTAGGCGAAATTTAGGTTAAAGACTGACTTCTTGCTACAGTCAGTAAAGCAGGTTCCTGTTGACAGTGTAAGCTATCAACCTTATCTGTGTGCTTTGTGGCAAGCTGAAGAAGGGTTGTGCCAAGTGTACTGGCTTCTGCAACCAATGGAATTCTGCTTGATCGTAAGTGGAAACTGAGAGGAATTTATTAAAATCAACTGAACTTGAAAATGGGCTCTAGTGTGTACAAGATAAGTATTTTGATATTGAAGTCACTATTTGGTGGTTAGTCCTCTGTGACTTTGGCAATAGCAATTGTATTGTTCAAAAATCGTATCTGGCTGAGAGGACCTTGGCTACTGAGTACTGTATGAGTGGGAGTGAGGCAGGATTTGGGGTGGGCATGCCATTCGTCTTGATGTTTTGCAATTAAATAGTATGCTGTTTTTAGACTTCAGACTAATACCCACTTTGTGTGATATAAGTTTCAGTGCTACTATTTTAGGCTGTAAAAACACATGCACTTGGCTTGCATTTTCAAGTTTTATTTTGCAAATGTAGAGCACAGAACTATGCTATGAAATCTGTCTTTAAAGTATTTATTGCGAGAAGGACTAGATTTTCTGGCTGTGGTAACACAAGATGGATGTGGAGATCTGAGGTTATAAATAGGAGATGGGATGTGTTAGAACAGTCGTGAGTGACCTTTGGAGACAGTTGGATGCTTTTTTTGTTGCTGTTGAAGATCATTTTGTTGAAATATTGGCGTGGTGAAAAGTTAAAAATAAAATTCTGACTTAGCAATTCAGTCCTTGCAGAACAGTATCTGTAATGGTTGTGCTGAAAGTTGAACTTTCAGAACTAATAGCTGAAACTTGTATCCAAGAGATTTGTCCTGCAGTAGAGGTAAAGGCAGCTGAAACTTCAACCGACTTCTGTGGCTGTTGGTGTTAAATACTACAGAAAAGTGCCTCTGCCTTTTAGGGCTCACTGTGCTCTTTGAAACCTAGTCTTGCTTTAAAAAACTAGTCAAAGTTGTAATGGGTATAAAATACAGAGTTTTAAAGAAACTTCCAGTAAATATTACATTATCCTTTGCCAGAATCAGAGGATGAGTGGTAACTGTTAGTCCAAAAGGCCTTAACCAAGATAGGTTGTTTGGTTTTTTGCCTCAAAACATTTCTCATACTAGAAGGTGCTACTTCTGTGTTGAAAGTGTGGGATGTTAGGGTGGCATTATCAAAAATGTTGGATTCTAGACTTAATAGTTAGGCAGTTTTTAGTATTTAACTTAAAAAAACGTTTCTGTATTAGGAAGACATCAAATACTTTACTAATGAAAATTCTTTTCAAAACCCCAAAAGTGTGTTTAAAGGCTGTTTTTTCTTTGGAGGTTTGGGTTTTGGTGTCCTTCTAGGATTGTTTTAACACCATTGAATAACTGTGTGCTGGTTTGGTACTAGAGTATCAACCTGATCAGTTAAAAGTAAGTTTTAAATTACTTTTCAGTATGTAGCTGTGGGTTAGGAAAGATACTTGCAAAAATCTTGATTTCTTTTTCTCTCCTCTGTGTTCCGTGACTGAAGGCTGAAAGATCTGCTTTAATTTGGTGCCTCTCCAGAGTTGCCTGGAAAAAAAAGATTTAGTCTTGAGATTCCTGGTTTGTAAATGTAAGCTATTCAAAGCTGTTCCTGTGTACCGGGGAGAAAAGGAGCTAGGCTCATTTTCCTTTTGGGCAGAGTTACTTTGAGGAGTTTTTCTTTATTTAAAATGGGTTTTGAAGTTGTGCTTGTCAAAATGTACTGCGTGTTTTTGCCTGTTGGCGCCTCCGATGTGTCACCTTAATTCTTTGAGTGTGTGTCTACTCTGTTAGATTTAAACTAATAATGGTCAAAATTGATGGCATATAGCATTGTGAGCTGTAACTTACTTGTAGTTTTGGATCTTGCATGTTGTCGCTTTGTAGTTGTTACGGATTTATGCACACCGGCCACCGTAGCAGGGTCCAACCGTAGGATCCTGCTGAAAATGCAAAGTCTGAGTGAAGGCTTCCAATTAGTCTTTTACTAGTCCTCAGGTTACGGCTCAAGCTGGGTGCCTCTGGAGTGGGACCCCTACCCCAATTCATACCTCTCAGTTACACCTGTACCACCGATCACCTGGTCCCCAAGGCAAATTACTTAATTCTGGTTGGTGGTCTCTTGATTTCTTACTGGTTTTCACTGTTGCTGGGCTGGCCTTCTTCTGAAGTTACTTCATTCTCTTAGAATTGTCTCCCTGGTCCTTATCTTCTTCGTTCTGCTCCTTTTGCCAGATTCACTTGGTTCTTTGTTACCAGCATTAGCTTTATCAAAAGGTTGTGGCCTAAGGCATCAACTATTTTAGCTACTAATGCTAAGTCACTACTACTAAACAAGGCTATTCAGAGAGACAAGAATACAGTTAATCAAATTTCTTCTGTAACAGTGGTCTCATTCATGTTATTTGTTTTTGTTTAATCTTATCTTAATCTTATCTCTTTATAGGCTGTAAATGACTCCTGCTACCAAAATGATGATTCTGTCCTGAAATCCCTTGTAGAAATTGCAGATTCCGTTCCCAAGTATTTACGACCACATTTAGAACCTACCTTGCAACTAAGTCTGAAGGTAAAGCTAGGAATTTTTTTAAATCACTCTTTCTACCCCAAAACTTCTGTTCTAACCATTTGCTCTGTTCTTCTGGATTGTAGTTGTGTGCAGATGCCAGTCTTAGTAACATGCAGCGTCAGTTGGCACTTGAAGTAATTGTGACCTTATCAGAAACTGCTGCTGCTATGCTGAGGAGGCATACAAACATCGTTGCACAAGCCAGTAAGTATTTGGCTCATTTTCTTCCCTGAAACAATTTGTCTTCATTTACAGTGTTAAACTGGCTTTGCAGGTGGTCAGCGGGAAAATGTCTAACTCAGAGTTTGGTGGTGCTGATAGCTTAGGTGACACTGAATTGAGTTTTCTTGTGGAGAAAAGCCCTTCTTATTATGACTCGTCATAAATTAATCCGTGCTTATGCAGCCACCAAAAATTTGAATAAAAATACAGTAGACTCTTCATTAGATGTCTCCAAAGAAAATACTGCTTCTATGCTTTTCTGTTGGCTTTGGAAATTCATACTGTAAAAAAAAAAAAAAAAAAAAAAAGTTGATGCATTTAGCTCTGAAGTTCTACGTTTGAAGTTTGGTATTTAGGCCAGATACTCTGCGGTGCTGGCAACTGAAGACTGAAGGAATTCAGCAGTTCAACATGCATGTTGAGCTTCAGTGTTGAGTTAAAGCTGTGAATCGAAAATCAGATGCTTATATAAATACTTAGAGATAGTCTAATTAACATGCAGTTTGTAAATTCTTTGGAGAGGCACTTTTTTAGTCATGCATTATTATTTGAGATACTAAAAATAACTGTCTTCTGGACAGCCCCAGCAGCAATGCTGTATGCAGTGGTATTTCTATGCCTTTTAAACCCTTTCTGTGAGTAGATCAGGGCACTGACACAGCAGTGTAGCTTGCTTTTTGGAAGGATTCTTTTCCCTCCCTGTCACACTTGTATTTGTCTAGATTCTTGTTTGTTTTCTGAAAGTTCGACAAAGACAGTCTGTTAAAAGGCAACTTTTTTTTTTACTTGTGTGCTTGGGTTGGGGAAAGATGCGTATATACATGTCACTAAAATAATCATAAAACTTCTGGAAAATGTAGACTGGATCTGCTTGGCTTAAGTGTTTAAACTATTGCCTGGAAGTTTTGTTTACTTTTAGAATGGTTTTTTAAAGAACAGATTCTTTTAGAATGTATTTTGAAATTTGAAAATCTTGAGAATACTCCGTTTTCACTCTATTCTGTAGCTTGTCGGGAATATTAACGCTTGACATTTGCTGTCCCCCAAATTATTACAAGCTTTTTATTTGGTCAGGCAGCATAGTGAAGTACCTCATATCTTTTTAGAATGTATTACTTTTATATTGGGTTGCTAGTTGCTGTTTAGGAATGAAATATTTGTACTGAGATAAGGCACCATGTGGGAATGAAATGCCTTTGGTTTGCAACCCATTGTAAAATTGCTCTTAATTGCTCTTCATTCTTATTAATGAATCACTAAGGTGAAAGACATTTATTTTGCAGCGCTAGTAAAGCAGTTATGTTCAGAGAATGATAAAAAGGTAGCCAAAAAGGATTGCTTTTGTCTTGGTTTTGTGTCTTAGTTTAAAAGGCTTTCTGTTTTCATTCAGCTTAAAAGTTGATAGATCACTTGATCCTTATGACTAGAACTGGGTCTTAGGCAAAACTCATCTTATGCTGGTTTTGCTGAACGAACACGATGCTGATTTAGGAGTAAGTCTGTGTCCTATGTACCAGTTATCTGCTCAGGAATTCCAGCTGGGTTCAGACTTCCGTCCTTGAGCTCAGTATAGCAGAGTGTTTTATTGCTCTCTCCCTAGAAATTAGAGCTGCAGGCTACCTTTGACTGTAGTTTTCCTCAGTGTCCAGAAAATGGAGAGTCGTGGCATACTTTGACAAGAGCCAGGCTTAGCGGGCTCATCCTTAACTTGTTTGTAAACAGTCTACATATTGGCAATAATGAAATTTTGAGGGCTTGTTGGGACAATATTGAAACTTTAATGCACAACTCTACCTTTAAAAAAGAATTCTTTGTAAAACTATACTTACTGGCAACCACGTTCATATTAAACATCAAGAAGAAACAACGTGTTTACAAGCTTTTGCAGGTTGTAGATATAACGATGGCCAGACAGCTTTGAATGACAGTTTGTTCTCAGCCTTGCTTGTTAGTAGCAGTGAACACTGTGACATCAGTTTTTGGAACCACATAGCGTTTGTGGCAGGTGACGGTTGACTTCTGTGTTTCAGAGGTGTGACGATACATCGTTTTCACATGTATGCTTATGAGTGTCTGAGTCTGAAAAGCTTCTGGCCGATAATATTTTTCTCTTTTTTTTGAGGAAATTCTTTTCAGTAACTAGTAACTATATAGAATTCTGATGTATGGGCATCATGCAAGAGAGTTCATAGTGTCCATTAAGTTATCATGATATGTATATAAAAGCTCTCTGAAGGTTTTTTGCAACCATGGTATAGTCTCTGGCTGAAGATATACAGCCGCATCAAGCAAATCAATCTGTAATTTGATGTTTTCTTGATACTTCCCCCACAATGCTGTCAGCGAGCAACGTTTTCATCAGTTGATCAGAAGTTTCTCATCTGTCCGGATGTACGGTGAGGCGAGTTTGCTTAGGGTTGTGCCTCTATCATAGATTACAGTAGCATAAGTATATTATGAAATTCACTGGTTGCAGTATACGTAATAAGTTGCAGTAAATCTCAGCAGCAGCATGGACTACTGTGTGCCTGCTAGTTTTTGAGGTAGGTTGCTGTAAAGGTCAGTTAACTACAATTACTGTCCTCAAGGTCTGTGGTAGACTGTACTAAGAAGATTCTTCAAGCTCAAAGGTTGAGTATTTGACTGAAACCTTTTCTTTCCAGGGCAAAGTGAAGCTTTTTTGCTTAAATGGTGTTGAATTCAAACAACTACTGAGTGGTTAGTGTAATCCTTAAGTAAAGAATACTTAAGAGCACCCTACTTTGCTCTGAAAGTGCAAGGTATACTTCTCACCCCTTG
Source organism: Leptosomus discolor (assembly GCF_034619465.1). Taxonomy (NCBI): domain Eukaryota; kingdom Metazoa; phylum Chordata; class Aves; order Leptosomiformes; family Leptosomidae; genus Leptosomus; species Leptosomus discolor. The sequence goes on from NC_141391.1 coordinate 59,091,276, forward strand.
GGCTGCTGAAGTGCACGGGAACAGGCAGGCTTAGAATAAACAGATCACTGCACTCCTTCCTCCTGTGAGAACAACTCAGAAAAATAGGTTTTGTTTATTGCTTAGTAGTTGAACATCATGATAAAGATTGTGGAATAACCTCTATAAAGACTTATACTGAGACAAGCAGACAGAATCGATCTACAGAGGTAGAGGTAGAAGATTGGTGGATTATTATGTGCAAGATATTTTCATTATATAAAAAATAATTTATGTTAAGTGGGGAAAAATCTCTAGTTATAAACCATTACCTTATTGTAAAAGTAAAGCTTTATGCTAAGTGACCACTGTACATATAGTTAACAAAATTTATCATTTTAGTAAAACTAAGGGTTGAGTAGTATTCTTCTCTAACAAATAGTCTCTTTCATCAGTAAATATTCAAGGGCGATGTCAGTTTCAGCAAAATCAATGAAATATATGAGTGCTTAAAGCATGTAATACTATTTTTAACTCTTTCCAAGGAACTTAGTCTTTATTAATGAATTTACTTTTTACAATCTTCCTGATTTAAAAAAAAAAATCTTGCATTGCACTGTGAGTCTTGGTAAGAAATATACTCCACTTTTTTTTTTGGTATCCTCAATTTGAATGTTCTGAAAATACTTTTTTTTAAAATCTGAATTATTGGCTGATGCAGTTTGACAGACTTGGCTGTCTGCTACTGGAAGAAGAGTTACTTTCCTTCAATGATTTTTTGAAAGGAGAGAATTTAAATTTTGTGCTTATTATTTGAGAATCTATTTTAAGAAAGCAACTGGAGTTTAGAACTTTCTTTTTTCAGTTCCCCAAATGTTAGCAATGATGGTTGACTTGGAAGAAGATGAAGATTGGGCAAATGCAGATGAGCTTGAAGATGATGATTTTGACAGGTAATTAATTATGAAACTAGTTGTTTAATATATTATCAAGACTGTGGCTAAAGGGAGATTTTAAGTGCAAGATGCAAATAAGTGCAGTGCATAACTTTTTCTTTACTCAAGTAACTCTTCTAATTTTGTTCCCTCGGTCATGAGCGTATATTCAACTGTTCTCAGTTTATGTAGGCTATTTAGGTACAGTTCAGCAAGTAAGTAAATTATTTCGGTATTCGTGTGTTGCTCTAATTTACTTCTACAAGTTGCATGTCCTCTTGTCTGCTATTTTGCGCTGTTTTAACTTTTCAGACTTCTGTTTCTTCTGTTGTTTGTGTTACTCAGTTCAGAAGTCAGTGCTTCCTAAGTGTTTAGATTTAGGGCTTACCCTGAAGTTAGCTGGAACCAAAGCTGAAGGATATGGATCTGTTTAATCATCTACAACCAACCTATTCATGTTTTTCTGTATCTATGCCCTTGAAAAGGTGGTGTTAAAGAAAAAAGCTACCTACCTTTGAAAGGACATCAGAATGCATAGTGGAATTCCTGCTGAATTTCACCTAGCTCGAAAGTATTGTGATTTTGCTATTATTTTAAATCCCTTGGAATGACCAGCAGAGTAGCTTATCTTGCTGTGTCTTAGGCAAGAAATATCTACTAAACACATCCAGTCTTTCCAATTTGCTTCTTCGTGTGTGCTTTGTAGCTTGCTCCAACTTTTCACTAGAACAACAGCGGTTTGTCTACAGCATTCTGTTACATCTGCTGTTGTCCAAATAGAGTTAGAATGAAATAGAAGAAAGCAGAAATATGTGTAGGAGATAACTATCTCCACACTTGTGTAAATACACGGATGTTCCTTTACTAGCCTAGACACTTTTTTGCCACATCTGCCATCTTCTTCAAGACTCAGATGTAAGTAGAATTTTGAAACAATTTGTCACAGAGCACTTTGAAACATAGGCGGTAGAAGAGACATTGATTGACCACTGAACTGTATAGTACCTTCTACTAGGTATCGGGCATGTGAAGACACTTGCAAAACCGATGCGTAGGAATTTATGGAAGAACCTGTTTAATTTCTGCTTCACTTGGAATACTTTTATTTGTTCCCCTAAATTATGGAATTGAAAGTAAGCTCTCCTTTCTTCCTCCTCTCACATGGTAAACCAGACCCTTTTAACCTGTTTCATTTCCTCAATTGTGAAATTTTGCCATACAGGTAGAGCTGTCAGACACCACTGCATTCGGGTTTGTCAAGTATTTGAATCTTTTCACTCAGCTAAATTTCAAGGGGAAATAGAATATTAAAGTTCGAATCCTCATCAAGCCTTTCAGGGTGTGGAAGTTGATTCGGATGACCTGCCTTAGGCAGTTTAGTAAGTGCTCTGAATCATTCACTTGAGGCATGCCAATTTCTCTTTATTGTCAGCAGAGTGACTTTGTTCTTCTAAATACAAGTTAGCTCCCTATGGATTTTAGAGTGAAAATTTTCCCTTTTTTGTTACAAGTTGCAAGTAGAGCAAGCAAAGATCAGAAAACAAATTATGCTCTGCAACCTTAGCCTAAAGGAGAAGCATAGCTCCTTTGGCCCTCGAAGAAACAGGAGAGCTTGAGGCTTAGACACAAAATACTGGACATCAACTAGTCTCTGGTGATTGTGCGTGTGTAGTGATAGTCTTTTCTTTTAGCAGATTAACTCACATTATGTGTTTCCCACCACTGAAGTTCAGCTTTGTGGAGAGCTGTTGATCAGATGATGTGCATGCTAACCTCTTCTGGTGCTTGAATGTTTGTAGATTCATAAGGTGACTGGAATTTCTCAGTCCAAGAAACAGGCTGATGATCATCAGGCTGTAGCCTAGTTAGGGTGTGTTCAGTTCTGACTAAGGGGGATGTGAGTCAGTATACACAAAAGCAATGGGAAATATTTTAGCATTTCCAGTTTTTTGCTGCTCTGGCTTCATAGACCAGTGAAATTCTAAAGGAGGAAAAGGTTGATCCAACTTCCTCTTTTCCTGGCAAAAGCCTTGCAAACATTGCAGGGAGGTGTGTGGTCATTTTTCTAAGGCAGACTCTCTTTATTGCCTCAAACTGAATGTGTGAATTAATGGTTGGAGGAAAGAGCTCAAAGAATGTAATTTCAGACAAAAGCTGCTGTTAAATTTAGTGAGTTTGCTCCAGTCTAAACCTGTGTGCCCATGCTCTGTTGTCCTGCTGGTGATGTGACTGTTCATTTGAACATGACTCATCTGAAGAACAAATACAACGTTGTCAATATCTTTGCGCAAGCAGCTTAGTTCACAGCATGTGAGTTTCTAGACTGTTTATGGTTTGTAATGAGACTTGGGTATTCAAGCATAATGGTTTGAAGACATCTATTTCTGACCCAGCTGACTGATACTTGAAAGAAGAGGGAGATTCATCCCTGTCTGAACCATTACTCAGCTTTTCCATCAGCAAAGCTGTCTAGGATGGACTGTAATAAACTTGAGTTATTACAGTGCTAGCCATAGCCAGGCTGTAACAGTAGTTGTCTATGTCCTGGAAACTTTCTTGCTTTTCTGTAGGGCATAATTGGGTGGAACAAGTCACTTTGCACAGATAATGTTTGGCTATTCTCAGTTCTGGAACTGACTGAGAGACACAAATTCCTCATGGACTGCATGTTTCCTGCCTGAGTCATTGGCAAGAGATGGGTGTGACTAGAGTACTGGTGCTGCAGCCATGCAGGAAAGGTCTCCTAAGTGCCAAAGGTTGCATTGTGCTGGTTCACCTGATTCATAGCAAGTCTGATTTTCTGTTCTCATGACAAAAAGATGATGGCCAGTATTATTGCTTAATTCATTACAAATTTAGTTTTAGCTTTCTAGGTGTGTGTAATTGTCACAAAATTCAGTCTATACCTTCAGTGCTAGTAAAGCCCAAGTGTCTTTGTTACTAGACTTAATCACTGTCTTATATCAATAATCAGATAATTATTTTGTGACTGGTGTGTGTGTTTTTAGATTTGGGTATGCTTTATTTACTTATGGAGGCTCAGGTGTATTCAGATGGCAAAAATTTGAAGTCTAGAACTACAGGAAAGGGCACTTCTGTGCCCTGTTGGACTGTTTGTTTTATTGTAGATATCAAACCACTGATATTTCTGTAACTGATATTTAGCAATGCAGTTGCTGGTGAGAGTGCACTGGACAGGATGGCGTGTGGCCTTGGAGGAAAACTTGTTTTACCTATGATTAAAGAACATATTATGCAAATGCTTCAGAATCGTAAGTAACTGCATTTTCCTTTTTTTTTATAATTCTGTCCTTTCCAGGAACTTGATACCTCTTTAAATCTTCATCATTAGCTACTTGAAATATTTTTATACGCTTCTATTTTTGATTTCAGCAGCAAAACCTGTAAATACTGTGATCTTCAAGGTTTATACCTTTTCTTAGAGTGTGATTTATTAAACTGATGTACAGTACGTTACGAGATTTTTTCTGGAACATGGGCAGGTGAACAGAGTTATCAAAAACAAAACTACATTTTCTTGGAACTCGCAGTCTGTGAATTAAATATAAATAAGGGAAGACTTTTTTTCTACTTTAGAATATTCTCTTTAAATCCCTATACAGTGCCTCACAGTACCTTAAGTGTGCCTAAACTGCTACCTGTTATTCTGTAGCTCAGTTTTTTTGCTTCTTCAGAAGTGTTGCATTTAAGTAAAATATTCATATGTTATAATTCATAGAGGAAAACTTGTTTGGTTTCTGCCCTGACCCTCCCCCCGCCACCCTGTAATTTGATGGACCAAAATACAGAAGTCTGTGGTAGGCTGGCTGTCTTTTGATATGCTGGTTTTAATCTTGTTTCATGAGGTGGTTCCATATATTCCTATCTGTTGCTTTATATGCTTCTTTTCCTCTTAAAATACCTGTAATGCTTGCTCAGGCAATCATTCAAAAAATATTGTGCATTTGTTGCATGCACTTTCACTTGACCTGTGCTTTGAGCCTTTGAAGTAGAAGATAATGCAGAAGTTCTGGGTACTTTTCCTACCTTCATGATTTAAAACCCGGTCCAGAAAAGGCTGTTACCATACTGGATATGGAACATGGGGCTACTCGAGGTGCCACCTGCAGGGTGTGGACACTTATAAAGTCTGTTTGGAGTTAAGGGGTTTTTTGTAAAGAAAGTTTTATTAAGGAGTTGGATTAACCTGACTCTTCCAGTGTTAATAGTTTCAAGGCTAGCAAATGCCTAGTTTTGTAGTACGCACAAAAGGTGTGGATTCTGCTGGCTGTAAGACCTGACTCCTGTGAAGGGGAGAAGTCATGCAGTTGATGCCTGATGGCTTTCTTTCTGCTGGGTCAGAGCTTTCCATAACCATTAGTACTCTTTGGAAAAGGAAAATGAAATGAATAATGTTTTGTTCAAAGGTTGTCACTGGTAGGGAGTTGGGAAGAAAGATGAAGACATTCAGATTAAAACATCATCAATACTCTCAAATCAAATTTTCCCTTCCCCTGTCCCTACTGCTTTTCTCACAAGTGTTTCTTGAAATAATAATTTAAAACTTCTAGGTTTGGATTGTGTAGCCAGATGGTCCAAACATGATCGTTTCATTTTGTAGTATTATTAATTCCAAGTCTGGAATGCATGCTAATAGTAATACAGCGAGAGTAACGAGAGGTGCAGGCTTAACTAGGAACAGCCGATGAACAGAAATAGCACAAAGTAAACTGCTTCTTCGCTGTACCTTCTGTCAAGATAATATTTCCTCTCGTCGTGATCAAACAGGAGCTTGAGTGTCAGGATTCCAGTGCTCTGAACTGTGATGTTCTTCATTCCAGGAATTTAATACATTACCAGCAAGAATGAATTTTGCATTACCTTGGGAAAGAAGTTCTGTTATGTGCCTTTCCCACAGGTCATTTAGTAAACCTGTTTGTTCTTCTGGTTTTCTTTTCTGTAATCCCCATGGTTACTAGCACAGACATTTTGTAAAAAAAAATAAAAAATTAAAAATTGCAGTTTCTTATATATTTCCGTTGCCTAAAGAAAAAGGAGGGAGGATGGATGTGAAAGATCCACTTCAACAATACCCACTAGCCTGAGAATAGGCTGATAGGCCTTGGAGGCAGGGAAAGCCTGACATCCCTAAATGGAATGTTGCTGTTCTTAGTCTTGGGGAAACTGTTGAAAAGTTCAGTACTGATTATTTATTTGTTTTAAATTTAGATGTTGTTTGATTCACTAGACCTTTTACCTTTTGTGACCTAAAGAGGCAGATATAGGCTGTTCTGATACCATTAAAAAATAGTAAATATGCAGGGGGATAAAAAGAAATGCTGTCCTGATGTTTCCCTGGTTAGCTCATTTAATTAAAATGCAGTTCCCAGGTGTTAGTACTGTGTACATACTTGTGTCAGCATTAAGGATTCTTTTTTTCTAGGTCTGGATTTGGCCTGGATTAGATACTCAAATTTTTGTGCGTCTCTGGAAGTATGTATGAGGAAAAATGAAAAGTATTTGAGAAATCAAGTAGATGCATCAATTTCCCTTCCCTCTCCTGTTCTTCACTCTTGTTCCTCCTGTCCCCCTCAAAAAGGTGATTTATCTTTGTCGTGCTTTTTAGTTTCCAAGCTGAATGACATATCTATTTTCATTTTTACTGTTCTGTAGCTGACTGGAAATACAGACATGCTGGCTTGATGGCACTCTCGGCCATTGGAGAAGGTTGCCACCAACAGATGGAGGGAATTTTAAATGAGATAGTTAATTTCGTTTTGCTATTCCTTCAGGATCCTGTGAGTGTAATTCTTGTAATTATTTCAAAATGTTTGCATTTCTGCTCTCATGACTACATGTTAACTGTTTGAGGAAAATACTTTTTCAGCATCCAAGAGTAAGATACGCTGCTTGTAATGCTATCGGACAAATGGCAACTGACTTCGCACCTGGTTTTCAAAAGAAATTTCATGAGAAGGTAAGTAGTAGAATAGTAAAAAAAAAAAAAAAAAAAGGTGGTAAAACTATGTCCTTCAGAAACTTGTTCTTCTGAAAATAAACATTTCTTTTTCAGGTGATAGCGGCTCTTCTGCAAACAATGGAGGATCAAGGCAACCAACGTGTTCAGGCCCATGCAGCTGCAGCACTCATAAACTTCACTGAAGATTGTCCCAAGTCACTGCTCATTCCATATTTGGATAATCTAGTGAAGCATCTTCATTCCACTATGGTGATAAAATTGCAAGAGGTATAATATACTGAACAAATTGTTTCATGGAGGGTAACCTTGTCACATACACAGAATAAATAAAACTGAATTAAGACCTCTGAAATAAGCCAGGAAACATATTTGCTGATGTTGGTCTGAACTGACAAGAATTGGGATATAATAAGAGCAGATTTTTACATTTGGCATGCTTTTAAGTAAAATACGTGCTTTAGAAAGATGACACTGTATTCTTCCTCTTTCCAAGTTGATACAGAAAGGCACTAAGCTAGTTTTGGAGCAAGTTGTGACTTCAATTGCATCGGTAGCGGACACTGCTGAAGAAAAGTTTGTTCCCTACTATGATTTATTTATGCCCTCTTTAAAACACATTGTTGAGAATGCTGTTCAGAAGGAATTAAGACTTTTACGAGGAAAGACTATTGAATGCATCAGCCTAATTGGTCTCGCTGTTGGTAAAGAAAAGGTAAGCTTAGATCTTATCTGATGGTCTAAATGTATTTTAAAATGCCTTTTTTTTTTTTTTTGGCAGTGTTAGCACTGAAGATATTCAGTTGTTAAAGGTACAGTTATGTTGCTGATTTCTATGCTTGTCTTCCTGTTTTCATTTCTGAGGTGACTGTCTTGCTGTTTAGATTCACAAATTCACAACAGAATCTTACGAAACAGCTTAAGTTATTCTTGTCACACTGAACAATGTTGAAAGCAAGTCTTTTCGGTTTGTTTGGGTTTTTTTTTACCTTAAGAGAAATACTGGAGCATCTTGTTTAGGCAGTGTCTGAATGGCAGGTAAAATGTATAGTTCAAAAGAAACTTAGCTTTGTTTTTGTATGTGGATGCCTGAAAAAGTTTAAGTGTGCCTGTAATAAAACTTAAAGTACTTGTTTGTCATGAGGCAGCGATTTATTTTTTTTTATAAGTTGGTTAAAACACATCACTGTAGAAGTACCAAGAAACAACTGTGAAGGACTATATAAAAGTATAAGTGATGTTCTGATAGCAAGTTTGCATTATGGTTTACAGATTTTCATTTTATTGAGTGAAAAAAAACAGGAAATCACACTTCAAATTAATGTGATGTATACAGTACAAAAATACTAATAGCTCCCTGCAAAATTATCAGTCCTTTCCTTTGACTTAGGACTACAAGTAAACTTTACCATTCATGCAACTAGATCTTAAACAGATTTTAAACATAACTAATGTTTAATAAATCATTCTTGGAGGACTACTGGGAACGGGGAGTGAAAAGAAAGTAGGTGTAATACCATTGGGGCATCTGATGTGATCTGAAATGTTTCTAGCTCATGAGTAAGTAGCTTATGCTGTCAGCTTTGATCCCAGTTACATAAAGGAGTCAAAATAGTAAGGAGGATATCTGGGGAAGTTAGAATTGTCAGATATTTTTTGTATTAGTATTCATTTATGTAGTGTTTTATTAAATAGTCCTCTGCTTTCAAGTATATGGACAGAGGTACAGTGAAGCTTAAGACAAGAATGAGTTGGTGATGCTTCCGTAAAAAGAACGTGTGTTTTTACTTTTATCCACATTTCAGTCTATTTCCAGCTTTAGCTTCTGTGTTGATAATGTGTTGGACTTAACAACAAACAATTTAAGTAAGCATTTAAGTTTCTGAAAAGTACCCTTTTAATTTGCTTTTAAAAACATACGGTTGTTTCCAATATCTAGTTTATGCAGGATGCATCAGATGTAATGCAGCTGTTACTGAAGACACAAACAGACTTCAGTGATCTAGAAGATGATGATCCACAGGTATGTTAAGATTATGTATTTATAGTGCATGGCTAATTGGTTGCTATTAAAAACATTCTTTGTACATGTGACATTTCTACCCGCTCGTCCCCACCCTCAATTACACCGTCAGACTAACTGTTTGCATGTCTTACAAAAATTGAGATTGGTTGCCCTAAGATGGCCTTAGAATCTTTCACAGAAGTATGTTTAGGAAATGAGACTTCCAGGACCTATATTTGCTGAAAAAGTTTCAGCATGGGGGTAATCGTTCCTTGTCGATTAGTAACTACTTTGTTTGGCGTTGTATGACCTATTCCCTTGCATGACCTAGTCACCTTCTTATAAATAGTTCAACAAGACTTGTTAGACAGCTGTTCTAATGAATGGAGAGCTGTTTTGACTTGTGCATTTGAAAGAAAACACTCTTCCAAAAACACAGTACTGCAGTCTTTTATGCTATATTTGCTGTTTTCAGGAACATGGCTCATTAGTGTCATTTAAACTCGGGAAATTATTAATTTCAGAAAGAAATTTACTTTTCAAGACAGTCACAATTGCATTACAGGTACATCTTACACTGTCACATTTTACATGTATAGCAACTTTGATCAGCGGTGCTGTCAATGCATTGTTAACAAATAAAGACTTGGGACAGGTCTTTAGAAAGTGCATTTATATATGGATTGCATATTGGATGAGTTTTATGCATTGCTGACAAATTCTTTTAAAAAGTCCTATTGTATAATGTTCTTCCTTTATGCTTTCCTTTTAAGTATGCATTAAAATAAATGCAACATGAAAATTCTGACTCTGCTTTTTTTTTTTTCTAGATTTCTTACATGATCTCAGCATGGGCCAGAATGTGTAAAATTCTTGGAAAGGAATTTCAGCAGTACCTTCCTGTTGTCATGGGACCTTTAATGAAGACTGCATCTATTAAACCTGAAGTAGCTCTTTTAGACAGTAGGTTTAAGATAATGTTTTGCTTGAAAAAAATACTGAAATAAATGATTTTTGTAGCACTCTCAATTTTTTTTTTAATTTTTTTTTTATTTTCCTCCTCTGTGTAACAGCACAAGACATGGAGAATATGAGTGATGATGATGGTTGGGAATTTGTAAACCTAGGAGATCAGCAAAGTTTCGGAATTAAAACTGCAGGCCTTGAAGAAAAAGCAACTGCATGCCAGATGCTCGTGAGTAATAGGACAGTTTTGATGATCTGTGTATTGCTGGACAATTGAGTCTGAAGCCAAAATCAGTAACGCAACTATCCTTTATAGTAATAAATAAAATAGTTCTGTTTTATTTCAGGTGATAGTGTTAAGTTTGGATTTCAGACGCTTTATTGCTTGTGGCTTACTTGATTAAAAATAGTTTCTTTAGTGTGGAGCTTCAGTTTTTAAGATGAACAGAGAGTTTTCCTTTGTTAGCAAAACTTTTAAGGAATCAGGGATGTTAAAGAGTAGTTCCTTTTTGCAAATGTGGATGTTTCTGAATTCGGTTTGAAGAATACATGTATGTAATAAGAGTGAGAACTCATGCTACTATCAGGATTTCTTAAAATACCACAGTGGAGGGGGTAGGTAAATGGATTATTGCATGTTTTTTAAAATAAATTTTTTAAAAATTGAATGTTTCTCACCATTACGTAGTTGAAAAATGTCAGTAACAGTATTTTCCCATAAAGGTGGCGTTTCCATGCTTTGTGTTTCAGGTTTGCTATGCAAAAGAGCTAAAAGAAGGATTTGTGGAGTACACAGAGCAAGTTGTAAAGCTGATGGTGCCCTTGTTGAAGTTCTATTTCCATGATGATATCCTATTAATGAATTCTACTGTGAAAATGGAAGCTTAGTTTGAAAGAATCGGTCGTGCTTACCGTTTTCCTAAATGAATTGGAAGTGTTAGTGTTAAAATATTCTGTTGCTTTATAGCAGAAATTGTTTCTGAGAACGTTGTTTTACACGCTATTTTAGGCAACGTATCCTACTTTTTCCCCTAGATTCTTTTTAAATAAGCATGTCTATAATGTTAAAAGCAAACAGTAGAGAAAGTGATGGGTGTGCCAACAAAGTGAAGGAAAACTTGAATAGCTTTTCTGTCATGGCCTAGAATAGGCTTGAAACAACATAGAAATAGCAAACAGTTTAATTTTCCTATGATCTTAATCTGTATCTAAATAAGAAATCAAATGCATTGGACTGTAATTAAAAAAAAATCAATTTCAAGTAGAAAACTATTAACTTCATTATGGTGGTGGGTGCATAAATTCTAAGAACTTTATGTTGGCCTAGATTGTTGTATTTCCTTAATAATGAAACGTGTTCGAGTGGCAGCAGCAGAGTCGATGCCCCTCCTTCTTGAATGTGCAAGAGTTCGCGGGCCAGATTATCTCACACAGATGTGGCACTTCATGTGTGATGCGCTCATCAAAGCCATTGGGACGGAACCAGATTCAGACGTTCTCTCAGAAATAATGCACTCTTTTGCAAAGGTAACGTTCTTCCTTACGAACTTTGTGGCATTACTGTTTGTAGCTTTTTACAGTAGGAGAGGACATGTTTGATGTCCATTTAAATGGCTGGAAGAAATACAAGGCTTCCTCTACATGGATTTTGGTTTGATTATAAACGTTGTTATAGCTGATTAAAAAATTTACTTGTACTTTTTTTTTTTTTTGCAAGAACCAAAATACCAAAGTATTAACCTTAAATAATTTCCAGCCTTGTTAATTTTAACCGCAAACCGCTGAAGTTAGGGCATGAAATGTACAGTGGTACTATGCCTTACTTCTATGATTTGAGCCCTGATTACAGTGTGAATGTTCTATTAGTATTATTTCTGCTGGTGATCACTTAAACCAGAGCATGTATTAATATTCTCTGTGTGCTTAGATTTCATTGAGACTGCTCATGTAACTTAAAGTGGAAAAAAAGATCATTTTATTTTACTAGTGCATTGAGGTAATGGGAGATGGATGCCTTAACAACGAACACTTTGAAGAACTGGGAGGAATATTGAAAGGAAAATTAGAAGAGCACTTTAAAAATCAAGAATTAAGACAGGGTAAGTTAACACAAATTCCTCTTAACATGTAATAATGGCTGATCTTTAAAGCAGAATTCGTAATAATTTCTGAACACAAAAAAAACTTAGTTCATCTTTCTTTAATTTGCATATTTATGTAAGGTAATTGTGCTTTGAAACAACAGAATCTATGAGTTACACTTGTAAGCTCTGGGAAGATGAAGATGGCATCCAGAGGAGGCCCACGAAGATGATCAGGGGTCTGGAGCACCTCCCCTACGAGGACAGGCTGAGAGAGTTGGGGTTGTTCAGCCTGGAGAAGAGAAGGCTCTGGGGAGACCCTATAGCAGCCTTCCAGTACTTAAAGGGGACCTACAGGAAAGGTGGGGAGGGACTCTTGATCAGGGAGTGTAGTGATAGGACGAGGGGTAACAGTTTCAAGCTGAAAGAGGGGAGATTTAGATTAGATATTAGAAAGAAGTTCTTCACTGTGAGGGTGGTGAGGCACTGGCACAGGTTGCCCAGAGAAGCTGTGGCTGCCCCCTCCCTGGCAGTGTTCAAGGCCAGGCTGGATGGGGCTTTGAGCAACCTGGTCTGGTGGAAGGTGTCCCTGCCCATGGCAGGGGGGTTGGAACTAGATGGTCTTTAAGGTCCCTTCCAACCCAAACCATTCTATGTTTCTGTGATCTTTTGCAGAGATACTGTAGTTTAATCAAAAGTTGACAGATTTATTTGAAGACAGTGCACATGTCTACGGTGTTGTCATTTCTGTGGGGTTTTTACAGCTGAAGTCTTTGCAGTTTTCTTAAAGCAATGGTAGTTTCGTATTTCTGAGCACTTTTCTTGTCCTTGTGGACAAGCTTGTGTGTTTATTTCTATTTCATGCACTTTTATGCATTCTTAAACTGAGCTGTCTCATTATACTTGTTTTTTTGTGAAAGCTCTTTGGAGCTTCTTAAAGATGGAAAATTCCTGTTGTATCTTCAGCTACTGTTTCTTATTTTCTAAATTTGTTTCTGCATCATTATTTCCCTTTCATGGGCTTCTTATGCACTTGTAGAAATGTAACTGTTTAATATTTGTTTTTTAATTTAGTGAAAAGACAAGATGAAGACTATGATGAACAAGTTGAAGAGTCATTACAAGATGAAGTAAGTTGTTTTGGAGAGTTTTTCCACTCATAAAGCACCAGGATGGAAATAGATTACACAAATATGCTATGCTACTCAGTTAAAGCATAATGCATCCTCAGAATTGTTTCTTCATGGAAGAACGTTGTTACCATATTCCTTCAAAACTTGTCTGGTATACTGAAGGAAGAATTTCAGGATATAGCCCCTCATTTTCTTCATCCTCTCTAACAATTCTCAGATGACTTTAAATAGTCTGCTGAAATGCTGTATCAGTGATAATCTAAGGCCTAGCCCTGCTGACTCGCCTTATGACCTAAGTGGCTGTTAACCTTGAGCATACTTCTGACACCTAGACCTCTGACATGTCAAGTCAAGACCCTGTCTCAAAAAGACTAGACCTAAAATAATATCAGAGGAGGACAGCAAGATGAATAGCTGGCATGATGTGTTTGCTTATGAGAGAATACCAAAGTGACTACTTACCTGTTAAGATAGCAAACTGACTTCTTAGTTTGAAGTGGAGGTGACTATAGAAGAGATACAATAGTTCTATTAAATCATTATTGATATGGAGAGAGTAATAAAGAATAATAAGTTACTGCTGCTTATAACATGAGACATAAAGGATACTCAATAAATTTAAGAACTATGAAATTTTTTTTGCCACACAATGCAGGTGTTAAGCTTGTGAAGTCAAATTGTGAAGCCTGTTTTACATGAGTTTAACTTGGGTGTAGATGCCAGAATATATCTTTACATATGGGTGCATGATCTGTTAATACGTTCTTAAATAACAATGCAGTTCTTGAGCACCTTTCCTTTGGGAACATTCAGCCAGCATTCAAAAGGATGGATTTCTGGCGCCTACGTACTGCTTGGGATTAAGAAATAACAAAACCGAAGTTCTGAGCCAAAAGCCTTTCCTGATTTTTCTCCCTTTCTTATTTGCAATGTTTGCTGTTCATTCTTCTAGACAGTGAGTTAGGTCGTTTGTTAGCTTTTTTTTTTTCCTATATGTCACTCTGTACTGATGATGAGAGAAAATGCTAGGAAGCAGCATGAAACGAAAAGCTGAATCCACACTCTGCAAGAGTTGCAAGCCTTTTTTTTTTTTTTTTTTAATGCTTTAATTTATATTTGACCTTGCGGATCTTTTTTTTTAAGACTGCAAGGAAGACTTGTCTGCATTGCCCTGTGAAAGTAGGAGTGGGACCAGAGTGTCACTTGCCATATGGACAGAATTAACATATGCTAATGAGTAACGTTTGGATATACACCTTTGGTCCCAGAGTATGTTTATGTAGCCCTTACCTCAAGGCAGCAGAAATACAAGGGAGTACAGAAGTCATGAAAGATACTCAAACAGTGGTTTCGGTAAGATACTCAGATACAGCCTTAGCTTAGGCAGTAAGTAAACTGCTGATTTGATAGAGGGTAGGAGAAGGCAAACACCAAGCAACTGTTGTGCCTCTCCCCCTGAGCGTCTGGTATCAGCTATCAGTAAACAGGCAATACCAGGCCAGGTGGACCTTGTGGTGTGCTGCAGCAGTTTTCTACCTCTGTTTTCATTTGTGTGTACGGTCCAGAGTTATTGCTTGAATTATGCCTTGACAAAGCAGAAGTTGTTTAAGCAGGGAGAGTTTAAATAACCACTTGTGGGAAGCTGCCTGTTGCACGAGAAGTACGTATTAGTTTCTCACTAAGAACCAGAAGCCAGCTGTATTCTGTTTTCCCTGCCTGTTGAAAGTATAAACTGATTAAAGGAACCGTATTGAGTACGACAGAACTTGCTTTAAAACAAAGTTAAAGGGTTTTCCCAAGACATGTGTGTCCAGGGAACAATCCTTGCTTGCAGATATAACATGAATTGATAGGTGAATCTGAGCAAAAAGATCTTAACTTCACTTTTCACCTTGCCTAATTAATGCATCAAACTGGTGATGTAAAGTGATAAGAGGAGAGGGTATTTCTTAAATGTTTGCTACAATCTTCTATCAAAGGTAGTTATCCATTTACTTCTCAATAGAAGCTTGTTACAGTATCTGTGAGGTACAGAAGAGGAAAAGGGCCTTCTGCATTCTGTAAAGGGAGTCCATCAAAGCAGTAAATTTGCACAAGATAGTGTCTTGATTAAAGTTTTTCTGTCCCTGAAACAAACCTTTCAAGTCCTAGGCAATTCGAGTACTAGCAGTCGACTTAATGTTATTAGGAAGGGTAAAAAGGAGGACACTGGGAGCTATCAACCGACCAGTCCCAGTCTGTACCTGGTAAGGTCATGGAACAGATTTTCCTGGAAGCTATGTCAAGGCACATGGAAGACACAGAGGTGGTTAGTGACAGCTGACGTGGCTTCGCGAAGGGCAAATAATGCCTGACTAATTTGGTGGCTTCTAAGATGGAGTGACTGCATTGGTGGATTAAGGAAGAGCAACTGCTGTCATTTGTCTTGACTTCTGTAAGATCTTGGATGATGTGCCACACAACATCCTTGTCATTAAATTGGAGACATAGGGATTTGATGGATGAACTGTTTGGTGGATACAGAATTGGCTGGATGGCCACGTCCGAAGAGTGGCTCAATGTCCAAATGGAGATAAATCACAGGGTGTCCCTTCAGGGGTCTGTATTAGGACCAGTACTGTTCAAGATCTTTATTAATAACACAGATAGTGGGATTGAGTGCACCCTCAGCGAGTTTGCAGATGACACCAAGCTGAGTGATGCAGTTGATGCAATGGAGGGAAGGGAGGCCATCCAGAGGGACCTGGACAGGCTGGAGAGGTGGGCCCATGCAAACCTTGTGAAGTTCAACAAGGCCAAGTGCAAGGTCCTGCACCTGGGTCAGGGCAATCCACAATATCAATATAGACTGGGTGATGAGTGGATTGAGAGCAGCTCTGTGGAGAAGGACTTGTGGATACTGGTGGATGAAAAATTGCATGTCAGACGGCAATGTGTGCTTGCAGCACAGCAAGCCAATTGCATCCTGGGCTTCATGAAGAGAAGCGTGGCCAGCAGGTCAAGGGAGGTGATTCTCCCCCTCTGCTCCACTCTAGTGAGACCCCACATGGAGTGCTGTGTCCAGTTCTGTGGCTCCCAGTATGTGAAAGACATGGACCTATTGGAGCGGGTCCAGAGGAGGGCCACAAAAATGGTCAGAGGGCTAGAGCACCTTTTCTATGCAGAAAGGCTGAGTTGGGGTTGTTCAGCCTGGACAAGAGAAGGCTCTGGGGAGACATTATTGTGGCCTTTCAGAATATAAAGAGGATTTACATGAAAGATGGAGAGACCTTTAACCAGAGTCCATAGTCACAGATCAAGGGGAACAGTTTTAAACTAAAAGAGGGTAGGTTTAGGTTGAACGTTAGGAAGAATTTATGAGGATGGTGAGACACTGAAACAAGTTGCCCAGAGAGATTGTGGCTGCCCCCTCTCTGGCAGTGTTCAAGGCCAGGCTGGATGGAGCTTTGAGCAACCTGGTCTAGTGGAAGGTGTCCCTGCCCACGGCAGGGGGGGTGGAACTAGATGGTCTTTAAGGTCCCTTCCAACCCAAACCATTCTGTGATTCTATCATTCTATGATTAGACTAAGACTTGAAAAAATAGTGGACTTTGAAAGATTGATTTTACAAAACCAAATCATTGAACAACTTTATTCCATTGGTTTAGAGACCTTAGCATTCCGTGCAACTTCCACTATTTTGAAGATCATTAGTCTTAATGTGAATCGTATCCTTTTTCCTATCAGGATGACAGTGATGTTTATATTTTGACTAAAGTATCGGACATTTTACACTCAATATTCAGCAGTTATAAGGAGAAGGTACTGCCATGGTTTGAAAGGCTACTTCCACTAATTGTCAACCTAATTGTAAGTACCTTGCTTTCTTTTAATTTGGCTTTGATTATTTTTTTCTGATGTGTTAATAGGCCTTCCATGGTGGAATCTTGGAGAGCTTGGTAGATAGAATGTTAGAATTACTATTCTACAAATAGAGGAATTGGAAGATTTATTCTGGATCAAGTATGAAGTTGTTACATTATGCTTTTGGACAGTTGCACTTGTGTGCTACTTCTAATTTCTGTGTTGCAAGACCAGCATTATTGGCACACACAACTGTTTCGAGAAATTTAATTTGCCTGGGAGCGTGCAATACTCTCTAAAATGGATTTCAAGAAGAGGACCAAAAAAGTGTTGCAGGCTTATGGGGAAAATTGAGACTGGAATAGGTAATGGAGTGTGAAATAGAGGTAAAGGATTTAGCCTAAAATCATTATTCCTTTAATTAGCTCAGATATTCACCTGGATTTCATTTTGTTTATGGTATTGTTGCAAGTTATTACTACAGAAAAATATGTTTGTAGGATTAAATCTTCAGACAGGAAGATTTTAACAAAAATACTAGACCACTGTTACAATGATATAATCATTGACTGTAGAAAAATTACCAATTTTAAGGTGGCTTAAATGTTACCTGTTTTTAATGCAGTGTCCACATAGGCCATGGCCAGACAGGCAGTGGGGGCTATGCATTTTTGATGATATTGTAGAGCACTGCAGCCCTTCCTCGTTCAAGTATGCTGAATACTTCCTGAGGCCAATGCTACAGTCAATATGTGACAACAGCCCAGAGGTTAGGCAAGCAGCTGCCTACGGCGTTGGTGTTATGGCACAGTTTGGTGGGGACAGCTATCGTCCTTTTTGCACAGGTACGTACGTGCATCTGAGAAAACTATTTGAATGTGTGATTCGGGGGGGGGGGGGGGGGGTGCGCAGAAATTAAAATTGCTCGCCTTTTGGTTAACGAAGTCTCCTGCCTTTGGCAGTGAAGTAGATTGCCCGTATAACCTGCGTGGCAGACTGGTGATGATTAGTAAAGTACCTGAATTCCTTGGGTTTTTAATGACATTCTGCTTAGTAGCATTTCTGTTGCAGCACTTACTGCTTAGCAAAGTTGATCTACATATTTTTTAAAAACTATGGTCTGACGTGCAAATGTTCGTTTCATAGAAAAATAGCTTTCTGGTACACACCTGTCTCATAGTTGCTTTTTATTAATAATCATGTGGTTATATATTAATGCAAAACCCTTTGAATGTCTAGAAAAATTATACAAGTGACCTGTATGAAGGAGTAGCTTAAAATACAACTAACGTGCCGCTCTGCTTTCCCGTTACATAAAAAAGGAGCCTGATTTCTGTGACTAAGAAATGAAATTAGTATGATAATGCCTATCAGAAACACTTTGTCTGCTTGCTTTTCTGAATGTCTTGAGTTTCTCTAAAACTTCAAATTCATCTTGAATTTAAAGAAAAGATGCCTGCTGGCACTCTTCTGGCCAGTCAACAAAGTTAATTTTGCACACAAATTTGCATCCCTTATCAGAGTGGTTTTTTCCTTTTTTTAAGAAAATATTTAGTCAGCTGTTTCAAATATGTATTTCACATGAATCTTAAACAAAAGCTGAATTAAATGATGTAAGAAAATAAGAACCATGTGATAGAGATAAATTAGGGCTTTAACACAAGTCTTACCTACATCAATAGAGGTGTCATTCTCACTGTTAATACAAATATAACTCACATGGTGATAATCAAGATGAGATGTCTTTTTTTTTGGAAAAAAAAAAAAAAAGATAAAAAACAAGGGGGAAAGCATTAAAATTTAAAATTGTCTAGAAAAATACTTCCTAAAAGGTTTTTTTGGTGAGCTTTTCCCTAAGGTTTTTACATCTTGTCCCCAAACTAGAAGAATAAGCGACTGAGGTCAAGACAGTTCTGATTTTGGAGTTTTGTGGGGTTTTAGCATCTGTTGAAGTCTAATTTTCTTTTTCATTCATTAGACTTTACCTTGGCCCACTTAAACTTTGTAACAACTTTGATCCTTGTGCTTGTATTTGGACAAATAATCCTTGATTAAATGCAGACACTTGGCCGTTCCTTTAGTTGGATGTTTAGACAAAAGAAACTTTTTACTTTAAAACATACAGCTTATTAACAGGCGCCTCAAAAGTATTTCAAATTCTCTTGTATGTATTTTAGTAGATGAAGATGTGCTGTGATTACAAACTAAGTAGATTCATGGCATGACAAGCTTTCTACCCCATAGGTTTTACTGTGTTCTCTGAAAACATCATGTTTGTGAGCTTTTGTTTGTAATTTAATTTCTTTACTGATTAATAGATAGCACTAGCCTATTGTTCTATTAAAAGTTTGTAGCAGTATGTAAAGACTCAAGACTATTCATAAAAAAACTGTATTAACATGAGTGGTTTTGACAGTTGAAAATATACAGGAATATAGGGAGAACTCGTAAATGGCACAAGAGCTTGATGATGAAACAAACATAATTAAAAATAGAATTAGTAAAGAGCAAAGAAGCAAGGTTGAAGAAAAAAAACTATAGCAAATCAACTAATTTTCTAAATAGGATTACAAGTTTGCAATTTATGTCACTACCAACACTGCTTGTATTTTTTACATTGGTGGAAGAATATAATTGGCTATTCTTTGTGAATATTGCATTAATCAGCTGCAAGTGTTTCTTCCTAAATCATATCAGTGGCCTCTACTTTTGGTGGTGCAAGATGTCAGAGCACTCAGTCCTTGGAAAAAAAAAGCTATTATAGAAGATGGTCTTTTATAGTCAAAAGGGTTTTTTAGGGATTATCTACCACAACATGTGTGTGAGAATAGATCTCTTTTCTAGACAAGAAGAAAACTTATCTGCTAATTTGTAGGGAGGAGATTATGCTGGTTCATTTTGAAGCCCTCCTAATCTTACAGCTGAAAGGAAACACATACTGACAGAGTCATCCATGAAGGAGCATGAGGAAACAGATGAGATTTAGCTTGAGCAGTCTTGAAAACCTGAGGTACAAAATGCAGACTCAGTTTGCTTGGATATTGTAGAATTCTGTGAAACAAATTCTGCTTTGCAGAAATGACCAGCATCATTATCCTACATTTAATAGACAAGCCTAGTGGATCTGATAACCAATGTTTCTGCAGTTCTGTAATGTTTGTCAGCCCCATGAAAGTATCCTCATCTAGCTTAGGGTTGATCATATTTTTCCATAGCTGCTAAATTCTTCAAGAATCTTAATTCAGTGAAGTTAATATAGCAAGTGTCATTGTGTATTCCTTAACTGCAAAGCTGCTACTTACTCATCAAAATGAAGTAGTGTGAGATCTCGCTTTTCCTCAGTAATGAGAGTTATTTTGAAGTGCGCTTTCTACACAATTCCACAACCTGTTTTCTGTGCTGATACAGAATTTCACAGCTTTAGCATTATATTTTTAGCAGAAGACCACAAGGACAATTGTTCTTGCATGCATGTAGAGTGCTCTGAAGTCTATATGAACACTAGTAACTAAAAATACAACATTAATGTTCATTTAGAAGTGTGCATGTGGTTACCCACATGACGATTAAAAAAATACATAATTGCTATTAACCTAGCAAGAAAATTGGCATTTTTCCTTGATGTTTGACTTTTGATATCTAAACTATGCCAGGTTGATTCTCCAGTTGAGATTACTCCTATGAGCTTTTCCTAGTGCACCTTTTAGTGGTGGGAGGTGTGTGTGTGTACGTACATATGTGTTTATACATGTGCACAGGCAATGAATGTGCAGCAGGCATACGCGCTATACAGGCACTACAAATTAATGTGAATGTCACTGTATCGGTCCTTTTCATCATACTGTGTTTATAGAACCTAACGATAACGCTTGTTATCTGTGTTTTTAGTATAAATTACAATGTCTTGTATATTGTAGATTGCATAAGTCCAATTGAGGGACACAGGAAGATTAATTTTTTTTCTGCTGAACTTAAAGAGCAAATCCAGGCTTCTGCAGTAGCTGTTTTCTTGTGTTTCCTTGCATAACTTTATATATATGTTTGTTTTTCATATGCTGATTATTGAGCAGGGGAGAACCTAGAAGTAGTGGGACATTAGGATGCCTGGATTTTGGTGCTTTGGCCACAGAAAAATCCCATTTTTAACACATGCAGTAGTCTCACATAGAATTCGTGATGATAATAAAATACAACTTTATTGTGCCTTAAACTTTTTTCTTGTGTTGTTTGACAGAGGCGCTTCCATTGCTGGTGAGAGTCATTCAGTCACCAGATGCCAAAACCAAAGAGAATGTCAATGCAACAGAAAACTGCATTTCAGCTGTAGGAAAGATAATGAAATTCAAGCCTGACTGTGTAAATGTTGAAGAAGTCCTGCCACACTGGTTATCATGGCTTCCACTTCATGAAGATAAAGAAGAAGCTGTTCATACTTTCAATTATCTCTGTGACTTAATTGAGAGGTAAGGCAAAGTCTTGACATTAATGCAGAAAGTAGAAAGTTGGAATGCAAGGAAAGAACCCGTGTTTTCCAAAACGGAGAAACTGCCAGGTTAATCTGCATATGCTTTAGAGAAGATAATTTGGAATGTCAGAATTGAGCCTTCCATGATGTTATTGCTGGTTTTTTAAACAGTGTTTTCATCCTAACTGCTGTCTGTATGGCCTGAAAAAATTCCTGGCTGCTTCAGATGTACATGGCGGGAAAGGATCAGCTGGGATATTACATAGAAAATTTCAGGATAATTTATGATTCTCTGCTTACATATCAGCATTAATAACTGATTGGGTCTTTTTACTTAAGAGCAGCACCTATGCCCTTGCAGCCTTCTTTTCATAACCTTTTACAGTAGCTTTGTACCTTTTTGCTTTCAAAAGGCTTGAGTAGCAACAAAATGAAGCATGAAGAAATAATACAGATAAATTCATGGTACAGTGCCATCTCCCTTGACCGAAATTATTATTACAAACTTATTATTGAAAGTATCTTGTCCCACAGCTTGTTCTTTAGATTTGTGCTCCCTACCGTAGGTCAATGGAGAAAAAAAAAGATAATTCTTCTAGATCTTAGTAGAAAAATAGAAAGGAAATAACTTGATTTCCTACAGTCTTTTCTACTATGTGAGTGCCTTGTATCTCTTGGTGTTTTATTAAGGGGAGGTCTTAAAATGGGTGGTGGCAACTGGGCTCCCTAGGCTGATAGTAGTACAGTTGTGTAGAGACACCATAATAATGCCGCCACGTAGGCATATACAGGCGCATATAGAAATCGGGAATTACAGTGCTAGCACCCTTCTGTACCCAGCTCTGCGCCGGTGGCTCAGCCTTGCTACGTCCTTCTCTGGAGCTCTGTCAGTCTCAGCCTCTGTGTTCCAGCAGTGGTAGATGGCAGGGCTGGAAGTAGATCATGTTTTCCACCCAGATCCCTGGTTGCCAGAACTCCTCTACTCCAACGCTTGGCTGGGAAAGAGGGAGCAGAACTGCTTACTTGCTGTGTCAGTGAGAGTGCTGGCAGAGAGCTGAAGTCACTGGTGCTCCTGACGCCAGTAACACACCCTCTTCCCTCTTGCAGCGCTGAGAGAGGAATAAGCCCTTTTAGGCAGCGTGTTTGTCACACTATTTATAGTTCCATCTGCATGGAACTCAACCATTCTGAAAAGTTCAGAACTTAATCGGCTGGTTAAATATTAACAGGAGGTGGAACATTCTGTCAGCAGGCAACAAAGCTGTGCATACTTATTCAGCTGAATAGAGTAAGCTATTTCAAAATCACTCAACTTACATGTAAAACACAATAAATTTTTTAGTTAAACATTAATTTATTTGTAATATATATTTTGATTGTAACAGCAACAACCCAGTTGTCCTCGGACCCAACAACTCTAACCTTCCCAGAATATTTGGTATAATTGCGGATGGTGAAATTCATGAAGCTATTAAACATGAAGATCCATGTACCAAGCGGTTGGCTAATGTTGTTCGCCAAGTGCAGGTAAATAAATGCTTGCTTAGGTATAAAGGGAACATCTAGAATCTACGTTCAGAAGTAACCACACTGTTAAACCAATTTTGAGAGCCTTGTCTCCTTAGAGAATAATGCTTGGATCTTGGAGATCCTTGGACATTTCTTGAACCGTTAATGATAAAACTTGGTAACATTTGCACTTGAATAAAGTCTCCCTCTTTTGATAAACTTCAGAAGCTTATTAATTAAAAAAACAAAAAAAAGTTTTAAGATATATGCAGCTAGATGGTTAACATGCTAGCCGGTATTAGTTGTTTGTGGGTTTCTGTGTGTTTGTTTTTTCCTGAGCCAAAAATGAAAATCTGGAGAGAAATCTGCCTATCTTTGTATCGGGAAACTGTATTGCAGGATTTGATCCCAGCGTGTGGCTCCTGTAAGGGTCTCGGCACCCTGTAGTGACTTACTAATACAGCAGAGGCTTGGGATCTTTCCTAGAGAATGACTCTAAACCACAAGTAATTTTACTACTGCCCTCTTTAAGCCAGTGCAAATATAGGCGGCTGTTCGGTGCTTTCCCTGCCTTTGGGGAACTGCCTCAAGGTTTGCTTCCTTTATGCCGTAATGAGTACTTCTGGTGCTGGGTGATGGGGTTGTCCAAGTATTTAAGCTGCACCTCTCTGCAGTGTGGTAAGTGGTAGTGCTCATGGGGCAGATCTGATCCGGGGCCAGATGTTATCAGGTGGACATACTTGACAGATGCAGCAATAATGACAGAAAGGAGTGTACCTGGCAAGCTTGTAGCTTATAAAAATGTGTAGAGGATGTGGAGCAGCAGCTGTTCAATTGTGGTCTGTTCTACCTGGCTTTGGCAAAACTCAGGTTCAAGAATTTGAGGTATACTTGATTTTGGAAAGGATTCACTTGGATGAGTGTATCAGCCTGTGAGATCCATTATGTCCAGTAGAAAAATGGCTCGTTAAAACTCTGAAAGTATAAAAAGAATGAAATCAAGCAGTTTCAAAGTGAAAGAGGTAGAAGTGGCTGCTCTAGATTCTGGCTGACAGATACAAATCCTTGTTGTTAGTACCTAAAGTCTGGGTATGGATCTTTATATTAGGGTGCACTAATGCATTTTTTTTTTACTTCACCGTAAATGCTCAAGGTTAGTTTTTTGTTGTTTTTTTTTTAATGATATAATGGCACGTACATGTACAGATTAGTTATGTATAGCAAAGTCTTGTTTTGGCCAGGAGTGATAGGAATATTAATATGGCAACAAAACTTCTGCATTGGTTAAATGATTTACCTTTAGACTGTGGGGGGGAGAAGTCTTAAAGGTCATGTTTTTTTAAAAATATAATTTTAGCATGCTGTTACCAGACCCCTCTCTCTTCACACATAGTGCTTTGACTTTCGTAAAGCACTGTAAAGGTTTTATACCATGGTAGGAACTTTAAAGGCTGTGTAGTTGCTAACAGTCTGCCTGCTGCTGCTTCCCAGATTCTAGGATTTTTAATGATCCCAGTAAGCAGTTCCACTGCCAGCATCTGACAGGAGCAACATTATGGTCATAGTTGGAATTAAACATAAACTTTTTTCCTCATGCTTAGGTATTCTCAGGCCAGAAATATTTCAGTTTAGAGTATCAATTTAAATGTGTGTCAGAAATGCTGGAAGAGTACATTTAATTCTGCAGTATTCCATTATACATGGAGAATCTAAAATGCCTAGTATTATTTAAAACTAAAAACACAAACTCAACTTGAGGACTTCATTTTGAAATTCTTGTGAATTCTGTGAATCCGTTTTTATTTGATTTTTTTTAAAAAGTGTGTGAGAAAAGGGCATTATAATGGAGCTGAACGTAAAATATACCAAATATAAATTAAAACTTTTTTTTTATTATTTACTGCAAGTATACTCCTATTGCAAAAGCCAGTCTAAAGACCTACAGGCAGTCACCTGCAATTTTATTTTTCCTATCATTATCCTTCTAAAGAAATCAGGATGCCAGTTGCTTCTAGCTTCTATCAATAAGTGAATAAATACTTTTTTTCCCAACCTCTTTTAATTTTCAGCATTTTCTGGTACCATGAGAAGCGGTCACTGCTGGTGACTTCAAAAGCTAACGTCTTGGCCGGGGCCTGTGGTAACACATATTACTGAGGGGCAGGAAAGGGCGGATTTACATCTACCCAGGTGTAGATGCCGTGTACCTTCTCTTCTCTTCTCTCTGGGAGGCTGTGTATAACTGAAGATTTCCGTCTGTTCTCTTTGGCATAGATATTACAGGAATAAAGCCCCATGAATGTCGAGCTTTTTAAGCATATGAAAGTTTAGCATATGCCTTAGAAGCTTGTCAGCCTGCATAAAGACAACTTCTCGTTTGTTTTCTAGACATCTGGAGGACTGTGGACAGAATGCATATCACAGCTCAATGCAGATCAACAGGCAGCCATACAGGAGCTCCTGAACTCTGCTTGAAGGGCCTTAATTATCATCTGCAAGAAAACTAACTCCAAATAAACATTTACCCTATTGTTTAGGTTTCTTTTGTTTCTTTTTTGAGTAAAACCAGAACTGTAGTGCGTGTAGGCCATTCTTCTGCAACCTACAGGCAGTGGCAGCAGGAAGAAGCATTCTTTCAGGACGGTGTTTAAATCGGTTTCTATCCCACAACACGGAAGAAGTTTCCTGTAAACCCTACAATAGCACTGAAGAGTATTTTTCTAACGGTATAAGCCATCCATACGATGGTGAAAGGGAAACAAGGTGAATTTTCTCCTTAGACATAATGAATTAAGAAACAGCTTTAAGACCTTCAGCAGTAGATGTACGTTATAACAGATAAACGTTTCTCTACATCTAGTGTAATTGTATTAATTGGAGTGTGAGTCTTTGTAGGGTAGAAAGTGTCCTTCTGCCCAACAAGTAAGTAGATCAAAAGATGAAAAACTGAAGACAAACATCGAGCATGACGACCTCATTGATCACACTTTCAGATTCCCAAAAACAACTTGTACAGTGACTCAATGAGGAAAGCTGTTCAGCTTCCAGCCCTTGAATGTGAAGTCTCTTTGGCATGTCTGACAGTATCTCATTCACTCCTCAATAAATGACATTGAAACACAAGAAGCTTGTGTAGAAGTTCAGTGATGTGTGGTTCTTTTAATTTCCTCTTGTGAAAAATGCAAGTAACAAACTATACGAGTCCTGATTTTATATTTGAAACTTTGTATATTGTTGCCTATTACAGATTTTATGCATTTTTGTTTCTTGACTTTTTAACAAATTTTTCACCCAAGTGTGTAGAATGGAAACTTAATGGCATTCCTTTTATGACAGTGAATTTACATACCTTGACTTAAAAATGTTTTTCGTGTTCAGATGCAATTGCATATCGTAACTTATAAAATGTAGCGTTGTTCCAGTTGCAAGTGTGCAACATGACCTGGCAGCCAGTGATAACTGTTCTAGTAGCCTGTGTTTTGTTTAAAACAATCGTATAGTTGATAGCCTGGCCTGAAAGAACAAAAAAACCTTTTCTGGTCTTTTTGGTACTGCAAGAGCAATACATCATTTACCAGCTGACATAGCAGGAGAGATAAGCATAGAGTATGATTTTAAACAAAGGTGAGTGAAGTTTTTGCACTCTCTTACTTTGAAGAAGTTAGTATATTCAGTTGTTTACTGAAGTGTTCTTCAAGTCAGTCTCAATAGTCTCTTCAAACATACAAATCTTTTCAAAGAGCGTGTAAGTTTTCTTCCTTTATAACAAGAGAAGGTAGAACTTTACGTGTAATAAATTCCTCTCTTACTAAAGAATAAATGTAGTTCTGTCTTTGAAAAGGTTTCAAAAAAATCCCAGTACAGAATGAGGTGTACCAAAAGCAGCCCGGGACCATTACATACAAATGTTTGTGACACAAACGGCCTTAACCAGAGGGTTGGCACTGTAGTTTGTTTAGAGGCAGCTGAAACAGTGTCACAAAGTGTCTGCTGGTCCAGGTCCCACTTTGTTAAATATTGTTAATCTTGTATCTACAGAAAGTCAAGCAGTCATACGTCTGGAAAATGTAGATACCAGCACTGTGAGAGAATTAGTAAGTCAGGTCACTTATCTCAAGCACTGGTCCTGACTACAAAAATTGGGCTAGATCATATCCGTAGTCTTTCTTGTTCTTAGGTTTGGGGGGGTGGGGTGGGTTTTAAAGATTCTTTATTTTAATTTCCCCTCGGTCTAAAACATTCAAGTTTTTCCCCACAGCTTGCTTTCTGTACTTCTTCCCAAAGCTTCAGGCTTAGAATTTTTTTTTCCCTTATTTGGAAAACCAGTATGTGGAAAAAACCAGTAGCACATTTGGTATTTCCCTGAAACACCATCAGCTTTGGCTCTCTGTAATATAAGAGAGAAGCAATTTGAATTGCTCTCCTAATGGACCAACTTGAACCTTCTTCCTTTCAGTCCAAGTAAATGAGAACGAATAGAACTGGGAGATGGGGTTGCTCTGTGTGCCAGAGCCAGCATAGAGCAACGTTGTGCAGTTGCTTCTTCCCTGTTAACAAACATTTTATCAAAGAAAAGGGCACTGAGCGAGTCTCTTCTGCCAGCCTGACAGGTAGGTCAGTTCCAGGGAGTACCTGGAGGTCTCATCTTGCCTGTCCCCGCTGAACTGGTCAGGGTTAATCCAAAAGTTTGTGTTGCATTTGCCGCACTCATGCAAGCTTTAAAAGCTGTGCTTCCACCTATTTAAAAGCTGTCTGAATCGCTGATCTTAGCTTTTTAGGTTCCTTGATGCTTGCAGTACAGAGTTTTTAAACGGTCAACCAACCATTTTTGGTCTTCCACAGCACTGAAGTACTGTTGCCAAAACAAAGTGTAGTAGAACAGTAGGTTTATCTGCATCTATGAAAAAAATAAAAAGTCATCCTTAGGAAGGAGCTGAAGGAATCTGCCTGGTGCCGATATGGGAAGGGTCATAGTTTTGTTTCAACCATTTTTCCCAAGTATAACTCCAGTCATGCTTTATCAAAATGCTCAGCCATTGCATTTGGTAAGAGATGCACTTAATGTAGTGTGAAGAGCACTGCAGTGCTCTGCTTTGGCAGAACAAAGGTAGGGAACCCGCCCTAGACATCCAAGCAAAAGTGGTCGAAGTTGTACTCTGTAACAACAAAACACGACTAGAAAACTCCCCACGCATCGGACACCATGTTGCAGCGTCATCATTTCATTCGCTTGCTTAAGCGTGTAATAGTAAATGAGCGTTTGTGAGCATTGCTTTCAAAAGTAGCTCATCTCTCCTGAAGCTTAGGTGGGTTCCCATCTAAACTCCCATCTGTTCTGAAGGGGGAACCACTTGGGGTTTTTTGCAGCTCTAGGTGGTTCATGAAAGATATTAATACAGATTAAGTGTCTAGTCTCCTTTGCCTGGCTTTGTCTAGAAGATCTCCCTGAGAATCCTGTGCAAAATCTGTGAAAGAAAGTGACTTGTAGAGTTCATGTTTTCCACCTGAGGTTTGCATACTGCTGGGGCATTCTGCCACTGCTTTTTCTCTGCAGAGGCTTCAAAGTAATGCTGAGTGCAAGGGCTGGTATTCCCCAGCGCAGAGCAGCTGTTACGCTAAATGTCTTGTTCTCGACACATCTAGGTCTTTCAGTCTCATGTACGGAGTGTATGTGTGAGAGTAAGACGTGTTGTATGGTTGGAGTTTCTGATAAAATAAAGAATTAAGGAAGGTGAATTTCCTAATGACTCTGTGTCAGCATGTGTGTATGGGATATGCAGCTGCCTTGGGCTCTTGAACTGGAGCTTTATTTTTGCCTTAGTGGTATCTATAGGGGTGCACACATAACAGAGTCTTCCAGCTACAATTAAGGGTGGTATTAAAAATAATAAGTCAAATACCTGCCACCCCATATTTTCTTCAACTTTGAAGTATTTTACTGTGCGTATTTGGGGAGCAGCCTTAGCCTTTGCTATTTAATCATTTAGTCCACTCATAGTGTGCTGGTCTAGCCAATTGTACTTACTTATATGGGGCTTGATGGTCTCTTAAATTCTAAGAAATGCATTTGTTGTCTTCCAAGAAGCAGTAAACAGGATCTAAGCTTCTGCCTGGTAGAGGTCCTTTCCCTTTTTTGATTATCATGAAGATGTTTGTATTGCTTCAAGAAAGAACATCTCTCAGAACAGCTTAACATCTGTTGAGACTTCAGAGGTATGGGCTCAATATTGGATAAAAGTCATGGGATTCATCTTGCCTGATACTGGATATATGTAACAAAGTTTGTACGTAAGTATTTGCAGCCATGTTCAGTGAAGGAAAACAGATGTGTCTAGGTGATGATATATTTTGTCGTAAGGAAGTGTGTGAGACCAAAGGAGACTGCCATCTGAGTTGGTGCTGATAGATGAGAAATTGTTAAGAGTCTCAGGCAGTTCTTGGGATGGTGTTTATTGGCACTTCAGTGCCTCACTGAATAGCCTCAGTAGTTGTTCTGTAACACAACTACTTGGAAACACTTTGATTTCCTGGAATCTATTCTTTCCCTACTCCTAGAATCAACCAATAATAAAAAAACCCACCATCCTTTCTGCAGCAGTCAGCCCCCTGCTGCCTCCTCATGTCAGCTTTCAAGGAGGACTAACTGTTGAGGTGTTTCACATTGACAGGTAAATTACCTGATAAATGGGGTAATTTACCCATTCAAAGGTGTTATTTAGAAAATCCTCCTCTTTCTGGA
This sequence comes from Leptosomus discolor, assembly GCF_034619465.1. NCBI lineage: Eukaryota > Metazoa > Chordata > Aves > Leptosomiformes > Leptosomidae > Leptosomus > Leptosomus discolor. The sequence continues at coordinate 59,120,887 of NC_141391.1, forward strand.
GGGTGTAAGCTACCTCCATCGATGCCTCCTTTTGTAATCAAGTTAGATTTCTCTCTGCTTTATGTGAGCCTCAGACTATCATACTATTAACAGGTATAGTAACAAGTTTGTGCCTCTTTGCCACTACTGAATTAATTTTCCTCTTTCACAGGGGATATTACCCACTGCTGTAGCCCTAGAAGCCATAAATTTGGGTTACTTTTAGTTCAGGAAAAGGATTCTACAGTATCTTTTCTGACTCAAAAGAGATGTGAGGAATGGAGACCCATGCGGGACACAAGAAAGCTGTGTGTTTTATATCTTTGAATACCAAATGTTAAGCTCAGTAACAATACGGTTATTCTAGTAGAAATCTGAGTTCGTCTCCTGAGTTTTAGAACACTTTTCTGTATCAAGAGTATTTGCTTTTCAAAGGCAGTGTCTCGTTCCTTCACAGCCCATGAGGCCCAGTTGTTTGTTCTTACAGATTTTACTTGCAGAATTGACTCTGATCTTTCTAATTACCTGATAGATAAGAGAGCACATAGCCTCTCAGCTATTTTGAGTCTATTTAGAAAATCAGCCCGGGAGTGGCAGCCTGGGGTGATGATCTCTGAGCGCGCTTGCAAGGCTGGAGTTAGTGTGAAATTCACCTCTTGTTCAGAGACAAGGAATGGCAGTCTCTGCTCTGGGAAGACTGTTTCTACAATCTCTGTGAGATCTTTTCCCACTGTTCTGGTTCAGACCAGTGATGTAATTTTCTCTGTATGTTTTCAAGAAGGTAAGGTAGGACCTAGCACGTTCACGTCAGTTTTGATTTTTATGATTTTGCTTTCTCACTCCAGAGGCTGCCCATGACCTCACTTCAGGTGCAAGGAATTTTTGCGGCTGCTAAACCGTGAAATCAAAATGTCTTTTGAGTTTAGTAATGGTACCACTCTTGGTTTAAGAGTAACTTCAGCTAACGTAACACTACATGCACACAAGTATTTGTAGTGGAGTTACTTAGCAATAGATACTGAAAATTTAACAGTAAGCAGTGAATGCCTTAAGAGATTTTTTTTGGAGGATGTGGTGTTGTGTGTCATTCCTAGCAGAGGAGCTTCAAAGCTTTCCTGAGGCACCAGATGACCCATACTGGTTGCTGGAATGGAATTTTGGAATTTTCTTCCAGAAAAGTGGGAATGATGCATGTTGGCCGACTCTCCCCAGGGGACCATTACCCCGGGGATGGGAACTGCAAATTTAACTTCAGTCAGTTTTGCTCAGTAGGTCGTTACTTGTCTCTCATTTTGCCAACACCACTAACACTGCTTGCTACCTTTTGCAGATGGCCAGTGTCTTCTGAGGGTCGGGAAGGAGGAAAAAAGAAAGGGGATATTTCTTTAACTTACTATTTCTACATTAAATGTGTGACTGCCTTTTTCCTAAGTAGCAACAGAAAGTTATATTTTAAATATACCTGAAGTATGTTTTACTGTGTAATGAGTGCTGTTAACAAAATGTTGCTCTCTAATAACTGCATGGTCCTATCTTCCGGTGATTTGATGTAAATTAATTAAAAGGTTTAATATTCAGTTCATATACTATCTTAAAAACTGATGCTAATCTTCCAACCAAAAAAGCTTGGAATAAAATTCACGTTTTGGATGCAGACTGGTGAAAAATACGATTGTAACACAGGGTCTTGGATCAGGGAAGCTAACTTTGCCTGAATTACTTGAAGTCAAATTGTGCAACATCACCATTTTTAAATATCTGAGAATAAAATGCCAAGAGACTGTGGAGTTTTGTCTGTTTAGGAGTTGGTATTCCTGGAAAAAAAAAAAAAAAAAAACAACAAACCAACCCACCCCAATCCATAATTTTTGTCAATAGTTAGTGTGAAGAATAGTGTGTGGATGCAGTGGTTATATTTCACCAGCGCTCCCTCTAAAGTTTCTTCTGGCCAGTAGATGGAGATGATACAATTGAGTATGAGAAGGCCACACGCTTGTGCTGGGGAAGTTTGCTACTTCACGGTCCCTATTTTTTGGGGGGAGGGTGTTTCTTAATAGGACCAATTTATAGGCAGAGTGTTAAACTGTAACTTCTGTTTACTGGAAACCTGGGAACAGAGCGGGTAGTTTGTCTCAAGACTGCCTATTGCAACCCTAGAGAGAGAAAATAAAGAGAAAGGGGGTGTTAAATCACCACAGGTTTAACCAGGTCTTCTCCCTATCCCTATTTCTCCCATCATTAGAAAGTCTGAATAAAGTTCAAGCCAATAAATAATGGCCTCTTGGTAGAGTGAGACAGTCCTAGCAACTTTCTCCTCACCACTACACAGCCGAACTCTGTCTTTGGAACCTGCCACATCTACTCATCTGCAGGGTAAGGAGGAAATGAGTAGCCACCGCGGTGAAGGGCTCCGGAGCGGCGGGTGGCGCCGGGGGCCCCTTCCCGAAGCGGCAGAACCGCGGCCAGACCGAGGCGGCAGAAGCGCCGGGAGCGAGAGGGCGCCCCAGCCCGCCCCCCCAGGGAGGGGAGCGCGAGCTCCTGGCGGGGTCCGCTCGGACTCGCCGTGGGCGGGGACAGGAGCGGCGGCGGCCAATCCCCTCGCAGGGCAGAGCGGCCCCGGGGAGCGCGGGCCCGGCCGTTGGGGCGGCGGTTGGCGCGGGCGGGGCGGGCAGGGCAGGCGGGCGGGCAGGGCGCAGTCCCTCCCCCGGCTCTAGAGGCCCACTCGACTAAATCAGAACTAAATGGACTTAAATCCAGCTGGCGACCTGTCCCAGGGCTCAGTTTTGGGGCCGGTCTTGTTTAACATCTTTATCGATGATCTGGATGAGGGGTTTGAGTGCTCCCTCAGTCAGTTTGCAGGTGACACTAAATTGGGTGGGAGCGTTGATCTGTTTGAGGGCAGGAAGGCTCTGCAGAGGGATCTGGACAGGCTGGATCGATGGGCTGAGGCCAGTTGTGTGAGGTTTCACAAGGCCAAGTGCCGGGTCCTGCACTGTGGTCACCACAACCCCATGCAGCACTACAGGCCTGGGGATGAGTGGCTGGAAAGCTGCTTGGTGGAAAAGGCCCTGGGGGTGCTGGCCGACAGCCGGCTGAACATGAGCCAGCAGTGTGCCCAGGTGGCCAAGAAGGCCAACAGCATCCTGGCCTGTATCAGAAATCCTGTGGTCAGCAGGACCAGGGAAGTCATCGCGCCCCTGTACTCAGCACTGGTGAGGCGGCAGCTTGAGTACTGTGTGCAGTTTTGGGCCTCACACTGCAAGAAGGACATTTTGGTGCTGGAGCATGTCCAGAGAAGGGCAACGAAGCTGGTGAAGGCCCTGGAGAACAGGTCTTGTGAGGAGCAGCTGAGGGAACTGGGGTTGTTTAGTCTGGAGAAGAGGAGGCTGAGGGGAGACCTTACTGCTCTCTACAACTACCTGAAAGGAGGTTGTAGTGTCGGTCTCTTCTCCCATGTAACAAGCAATAGGACAAGAGGAAATGGCCTCAAGTTGCACTAGGTGAGGTTTAGGTTGGACATTAGGAAAAATTTCGTTACTGCAAGAGTGGTCAAGCATTGGAACAGGCTGCCCAGGGAAATGGTGGAGTCACCATCCCTGGAGGTATTAAAAAAAAACGTGTAGATGTGGCACTTTGGGACACGGTTTAGTGGACATGGTGATGTTGGGTTAGTTAGGTTGATGGTTGGACTTGGTGATCTTAGACGTCTCTTCCAACCTAATGATTCTATGATTAATTTGGGGTTGCCTCTTAGTCTCTGGGAGCAAGTAAAAAGGAACAGTGGCTGTGTGGATGAGCTCCTGGGGCTCTGTATTATCATCAGAAAGTGTGGATTCCTGTCATTAAAATGAGTAAAATTTAAGATGTTGCTGGAGGTGGCAGAGTGTGGTAGGAAAGTACATTTCAAGTGGAAAGCTAAAAAAGGGTTGACTGGAAAAAAAAAAAAAAAGATGAAATCTGAGAAGATGGAGTCTTCATTTGCCCTTACTGCTATTAAAATCTTGTCACATAATATTTATTACCCTTGGGGAAAAAAAACAAACTACATATAAAATGGTCTAGCCAAAACCTTCAAGTTGCTGGAACTGGACTCGTCTCATCACTCTTACGCCTGAGCATAAAACAGAACTCTGAGTAGTTGCCCACTGTAACTTCAATTTTCTAAATAAACATTTAGTAATGTTTTAAATGTTCTAGCATAAGTGCAGGAGATAATTTTTGTCCTGCCTCACATTTTTCAGCCCATCTTGTCTGTAGTGTTTGGTTTGCTGGAACCCGAGTCCCATGCTAGTCTTATAGAAAAGATGGTCTGGTTTCGGTTGGTACCTTTTGTAGGTCTATTTTTCTTCTTTGACACAGCTGCCTATGTTTTTCCTTATGAAAAGGACAATGAAAATGCAAACAACTTTTAAAAAAATGAACTTCTTGACAACAAATCACCTGAATTTTGTGCCTAAATTGTGAGACTTGGACTTAAATATTTTCTCTTGCCCTTATGCTGAAATACCACCCCTAACTTCAAAAATGCAAGCAAGCTTCTATCAGATCATCTAAAAAAGAATCATAATTCATTTTCCTCCAAATCCTAAATTTCTCTGGTACTACTGTAATTATAGTGGAAGAGAATGATTGCTTTGGTTGGAAAAAGGGCAACGCTGAATGACATTAGGCTTGTTTTCCTTGTAAGGATTCCTTTTCCTTCCTAAGGAGGAAGTTGAGCAGCAGGTGCTGCAGTTGCCAACGCAGGGTTGTTCTGCATAAATGTCTCTGCACCTCTGTCTTGACTTTGCACGCAGTCCTGATGCCAGTGCCAAAAAGAGGATATAGTAGAACTGGAAAGGTAGAGAAAGAGGTGAGAAGTTTAAGAAGTATGTAGTACAGCCATCTGAGGTGAAACTAAAGAGGTTAGGGCTCTTCAGACTGGAAAAGGGCCACAACTCCAAGGGAAGCAGGACGGATATCTACACAATTGTGAACGTAAGGGAGTAGGTGAATAGGGAACAATGCACTGTTTCTCATAACACAAGATCAAATGCTACCCAAATAAAGTATTAGACAGCATGTTTAAAACCAACAAGAAATATTTTTTTCATATGCAATTAAGTTAATTTCCGATGGATGTGCCTGGAAGTCAAAAAAAAGAATCGGACCAATTATTTCAGGGCAAGTGTGTGAACAGTTAATAAGCAAGGTGCTCCTGAGGAAACTACTTGCTCAAGAAGTCCCTAAATTGTTGGCTGCCAGGAGCTGGGAGAGTAAGCTAGGGAAAGGATCACTCTATATTTGTCCCGTTTTTTGTATTCTTCCCCTCAGGCTCCCTTTCTGTATCTCGTGTTAGACACCTGGTTCTCTGACCAGGCTTCACGTGCCCGTTTTGTACACATCCTTCATTTCAGCACTCCTCACCTCACTTCTTCCCTTCTTGGTTTTGTTTTTACAGATCAGAATCTCCTCACTGGGTTTGCGGGGGGCTGTGTGAGATACAAAGAATTCTTCACCTAGGTCATACAGGACCAACTAGAACTGGAATCACTTCGTATAAAACATTTCTCAGTGCTAATGTTCATGTAGACACTTGCTCTGGGGCCTGAGAAGGAAATAATGTTTTCTTATCTTGACGCTGTTGAGCGTTACATCGATTCTAAATAAAAAACAAAGGAGAAATATGTAATTAAATAAAAACATAATAAAATGTTCTATCCTTTTTTCTCGGCACCGTTTTGAAGGAGCTAATAGATTTTTCATGTATTCAAAGGTAGCAAATCTGGAATGCTGGCTTTTAGTAACTTACACAAAGGATCAAAGTGCAGTAAAAAGTAAGGCATGGGGTGAGACTCTCTGGCTTTCTCTAGTAGAAGATTAAACCATTTTAATATTTGGGCAGTTTTATGAGAACTGCAGCTCCTTTGTTACTGATCTGCCTCTTTAGGAGGAGAGATTACAGCAGGAAATAGGGATTAAGATTTCCCCCCTGGTGCCAGAGGGAGATATGGCACAGTACAGATGTGCAATACCCTGTGTTGTCAACAACTGCACAGAGACGGCGGAGGGAACAAACTAAACAGGCGGTGGTGAAGCAATTGGAAATATCAAAGAAAAGAATGCATTTCAGAATTTAAAATCATGAGATGATGGGCATCTTTATTATAAAGAACTGGTTAAACTTAGTACAGACTGTTATTAGAACGCCGGTGCTCAAAACATTTCCTGGGAACTGTTCTGGTTAAGTCTGTCCTCTTTCAGCAGAGTGAATTCAATCCAGTTATATATTAAGCTCATGTTCATTTTGAAATCTAATATATATAAAATAAAATTATTTTTCTTTTTTTTTTTCTCTTTGGTTCTATTGCAAATAGCAAACAATCACTACAGAAAATTAGGGTATTTTTAAAGGACAAATGTATCCTAAAGATCACTGATAAACCAGAAACAATTGCTTTCTGTGTTTCACTGTCAGCGCAAACAGTGAATCTCACATTTAAAATATTTATAAAGTCGAAATCTCTACAAAAAACTGAAAGATTATGGAACACCATAATGCTGAAGGGAATGCAGACATACATGACATGCAGACCGCTAACCGAGGAAACAGAAAAAAATGCTACTAATAACAGACATAAGGGACTTTTTTTCTCTTAAGTGGAGTGGGAAAATTATCTAATTGGAAGCAGTGGTAATGAATTATGAATGACTATATTAGGTGGAAAAAACTGGGCATGCGAAAAACTCATACTACCTTCGCCTGTAACCCGCACCTCAGAAAATTAAGAGGCTGTAAATAAAAACTGTTCCCTGTCCATCTTTCAGCATCAGAACCTAGGAAACAGGACAGCATTCATCACTCGCTTCAAACTCACAGGCAGAGCCCTAGTTGGTACAGACACAGAACAGGTTAAATAGGATCTTTGACAGTGACAGAGCAGCTAACGTGTTTGCATGGGGGGGAACATGACCAACAGTTCTGCGTAGCATTGCCAGCAAGTTGACGGGAACTGATGGGAGAAAAAGTGTACGCCAAGTCTACCTGACCTTGAAGCAAAATTTTCCTTCCTGAATTGAAAGCAGACTACGGCAGAAAGTAGACTATGTCATTGTAGATGATTTTTCTCATCGGTAAAATGGAAATGATGCTTCACATCTCTTTAGTCTAAATTCTACTTTTTAGAGCAGTTATTTTCTTTCCATTCATTGGAATTTTATTTCTTGAGAAAAAAACCTGCAGAGGATAAAAGATAATAAGCAGGAAAATAAATGCTTTTCAAGTCTCTAATAATTCGATTATTCAATTTTATTAAACTTAAATTATGCAGATCTTGCTAAGCTTTCTACAGTGAAATATTATTTCTGTAAATTATTTAATACCTTTCACTTTCTGAATAGAGTTTCACAGATCTCCTTTGAAGAAGGAATTTCATTAATGATATTAAACCCGGATAGAAAATAGATGGTCTTGTTTCTCTTCACTCCGCTACGTTTCTCATATGGGAAGCAAATAAATTAAACCCTTAGAAGACCCGGCTTCTGGCCTGACATTTAAGAATGGGCTGATTTCAGAGGCCGCATTCTGAAACAGCAAAATCATACGCTGAATTGATGTTTGCTTTGACAGGTTTTACAGTTGCTCCCTCCAGCCAGATGTAGATGTTCTAAAAATGAAGCCAGAAGAATATGACAATGTAGAAGACCATAATTAACACACCTGTTGTAACTAGCCATTGTAAAAATGAATGTCTGTCATCCAGCATGAAGTCAGAAAGGACCCATGGGAGGCCCTGAATGCGACAGAGCACTAGATAAGTTTCCCACCACCACCACTTTAAAGTGGGGATTATCCCAGAAGGATTTATTCAGACACACTGATATGTTCCAGATGTATTCCCTTGCAGGAGGAATATTGGCAGGGGGGGTAGCGGGGAGAAGAGACCAAGAGGGTTATTATTTTCATGGGAATCTTTAAGTCTGATAACGCTAAAAGCTTAATGTTCTATATTCTTCCCATTTTCGTATTTGCAATGGGACTCTTTTCAGCTGTCTTGGTATAAATCCTGAGGGGCTGCAGAAATGGCATTTTTTTCTATTTAGAACCATATTTGCTTATATCAGTCCAGGTACTTAAATGGTTCTTCTTCATCACAGTGTCAAATGGTCTCAAAATCATTTAATGAAGTCAGTTGTACTGTCTTCAAGGAAAGTATCACCTCTTTTTCTTTATTTTTTTAAACAGAACAACAGTTTGCTCTGTCCAAAATGACAAAAGCACTGGAAGAGAATGAACTATGATTCATTCAACTGCTGGGAGTTCTACCCTAAACTCTGAATTCTAAGGGCACATTTCTATTTCACATAACACATTTGGTTTTCTTCTCAAAAGTAGTATTGAAACATTAACATGGCTGGTTGGTTGCTTTCTAAAAGCCACATTCAACAGGGAGATTATGAGCTTTCACTCCTGCCCAACACACTGCATCTTGCATGGCAGGCTCGATGACACCTGATGAAGGAGGCAGCTCTTTTTAGTATTTTGTTACGCAATAGAAGTATTTTCATATCTGCAAATATTTTCTTATTCCACCATCACTTCTCTCTCCTCACCATGACAGAAGAGGTACATTGTTTCTGATGGAAGTACTGGCATGGAATACATTATTTTGTCCTGGTATTCAGTGTTCTTTTTCCCTTCTTTTGGGAGAAATGGTGAAAATGGATTGTAGGAGAGGAAAGGTGAATAGCAAAAGGATGTTTGGTTTGATTTTATCTTTCACAAACCTCTGTATTTTTCCTTGGGTTCTATTTTCTTGAAGGTTCTGATATTTGTAATTTGATAAATTATTATTTTATAGCTAATGATAATAAATTATTATTAATGTTTTCATTTACATTGCAGTAATTGACAATTTCGACCATTAATGAATACTGTGAAATCCTCAGTGTCATTTAAAAAATGAGCTTTTTTTTTCTCCTTGGATTTGCAGAAGGGAAAAAGCAAGCACAACGCAATCTACACAGTTTTGAGGAGTATAAATGAATGAATTTCAAGTGAACTTTTTAGTTTTGAAGCTTCAGGGTGATTCATCTATTAACTATTGCACTGGTGATCATCTTAGCAGATATGCACCTAACGTAACAAACGCATTCATCCTGAAACAGGCCAATACATTGGACAATGAGAGTTAAATATGATGACACGTAACAGAGGTGATTGTTATGTATGGTAATTGTATGGTATTAATACCGAGGTTAGGGAGAGGGGCTTGTTCCGACAGCTTGATACGCAAAAGTGCTCTTTATATAAATTCTTAAGGACTTAGGAAACTTTTGCATATACCATTAAAAGGCTCTCTTTTAATTCGTGATACTATAGGCTTTGAGCAGGCAGTAAACAAAATCTGTTAATTAGCTGGCTCTAAGTGCTTAAATGGCTTCTTTTCAATGGTGGAGTATTTCACATGGAAATCCTGAAGTTTGAGAATGGAAATGGACTCCTTTGCTAACTGGCTAAATATTTATTTGGTTTTTTCTTTGTTTTTTTCCCTCAAAAGTTAAGACATGGTGTACAGCTAGTACACACTATTACGAAGATTGTTAATTACCACTGCTTCTAGCTATAGATTGATGTTGCATTCTGATGTAGAAGCAGGAAAGATGTACCAGTTCAATATTAGTAACCTTACCAGAAAAGCTAGTGGTATGATAATCTTAACAACTCATGACTGTAATAATATTTTGAGAAGACTTGGATAAAAATATGTTGCAAACAAAAGCCACAGAAGTGGCGCGTACGCTACAAAACATGTAATAAAAATAATGGTGAAACGATCCTGAAAGAACTGGATGGATAATTCTGCCATGCTCACACACCAAAATTAGGAAAAACAGATGAGTTAACACAAGTTAACATAAAGACATATGAGAGAGAGCCTAAAACTGACTTACCAAATGCCGTAGGTTTGCAAGATTGAGCCCCAAACCACATTTATACAAGAACACACTGATAAATCTAGCACGGAAGTATTTGCTGAAAGGGTCTTTGAAACAAAATTTCAGGCTCCAGGGAAAACATCTGTGGAATGTTTTATGAAAAAGAACTACTAGACAAAAGACATAGCTGAAATACACAGATTTCGATTAGGGCAGCATCTTAGCTTCTCACTTTAATAAAACACAGAAAAACACTTGAACTCAACACATATTTTAAAGTAGTTTACAAAAGAGGCATAGATTTTAAGGTCAGAAGGACCACTGAAGAATCTAGTCTGACCTTAGTGTAAACCAGACCAAAGAACTTAATCTGCATACTTGGGGTTTGAGTCCAATAATTTAGTTTGACGAAGCACACAGATAGGCAAACAGTTACCACATGGCAGGTGAAAATGTGAATTTGCGGGTACTCTGCCATAACTGCCTGCATACAGGCACGCGTTCTAGAACCTCACAAGAAAGACAAGAAAATGCCAGTGAAAAAATAACCACAAATCATCCCAGCATACAAGAGTTGTAAAAAGTGAAGGCTTTCCAGAGATCCGTATTTGCATTCTACCGGAGCTGTTGCTATTTCTTTCCTAACAAGGAAAAAGGCAGAAGGGGCAGAGAGGCAGTCTCTCAAAACAACAGAACCCTTTTAATGTATTTCTCTCCTTTCCTTCTTTTCCCTTGGGTTCTCTCTTATCAGGTAAGGCAGAAATGAATGATCATGCCAGCTTGGTGTTGCTTAATCTGAAATCCAGCTCCAGCTCTTCTCTCCTTTGTTGGCGGATGCAGACAAAGCTTATCTGTTTTCTTTCAGAAACATGAACTAGAATAATTTTTCTAATTTCAGCGACTTTTCAAAAAAAAAAAAAAAAGCTGTTTCTTTTGAATTCTCCTGTTTATTTGATGTCCCATTCAACAGGGAAGAAAAGTAACCCTACGTACCACAGGAAACTAATCGTAGCGATGAGTGCTTTTCTTAGCAATTGCATCAGGAAAGCGCAAGTTTCTGCCATGCATAATTTACAAGAGAGAAATCTGTTCTAGAGAAAAATTGCTGCTTAAGAATTGTAGAGAGCATCAATGGGAATGGATGGGTGAAAGATGACTTTATGACCAACTACGTAAACATCAAGAGACAGTAAAAAAGTCTTTTTAGATGTCAGTGCCTAGTTGTCCTTGATACCTTCAGAAGATTCAAGAATCACAGGGTTAACTAAATAAACACATGCAAGCTTGTCCCTGGCTCCTGGAGAAATGACCAACATATTACCATCTTTGATGCTTCAGTGAGTATACCATTCAAGACAGTATTTCACTGTTGCTTTTTGGAGCTCGGTAATAAATGGTCAGTAGCTGCAGGGCAACCTGTTACTGCAGTACTGAGAAACGTTTCAAGGTCACTCAAACTTGGAAGGCATTAAAGATAACCTCACTCATTCTATGTAGATTACAACAACTCTTTTGTTGGGTGTGAATGAGGCATTAGGGATCTGGAAGTGTACGTAAAAAGCACCAGGAAATTCTAAATGCTACGACTGACTCTTGCAGTGCTGCTCTTACCCTAACTGCACCTCAAGTAAGAGTTAAAGCTGCTGACAAAATAAGTATTTGGAAAAAGGCAATCTTTTTTATTATGTCAGTCTTTTCGACCACAGTTCAAATGGTCAGGCAGTTGGACTAGATGGTCATTGCAGGTTGTTTCCAAGTGAAATAGTCTATTATATTCTACTCTGTTCTAATTCTATTCTATATTGTCAGAATGAAAACGTAATCTTGCTCTTCTACATTTTGTGTGGAAAAAGTCTGGGGGAAAGTCACAATAATTACTATCTTATCAAGTATTGACAGCTAAAGGCAATTTCCAGCCTTTCAGTCAGCAATGTATGTACTTTGGTTAAGGTTTCAGGGCTGACCGAAAAAATGAAGGTTCTCTTGATCTCACAAGGTTGGCTGGCATATGCATTGAGGCATTTGTACTGAGGTGTTTGTGGATAGAGGCACTGCTGTTGACAGCAGAGGATTTTGTCTTTCGGGGATTAAGCAAGGCACAAAAATTATTTTCAGCATTCACATATAATTTCTCTTTCCTACAGTGATTAAAAACTAGAGATAGTAGTTGGGCTTCTTTAAATGCCAGGTGCTCAGAAGGGTTACTTCATTTATAGAAACACAAGCATAGTTTACTGCTCCCTCCTGGGTCACCAAGAGAACTTCAAAGACCTGAAATGTTTCCCCTGCATCACTGATTTGTGTGCACCACCCAGTGCCCTTCCTGAAAAAAATATTTGGTAAAAAACTGAAAAAGGGTCAAACAGATGCACACTCTAACACTTACATTATGCAAATGGATAGCGGTGTTTTAAGAGCTGCTGTATGTGGTCCTAGGTGTGACAGCCTTTTTGCTGTAGCTCCAAATCTTCTCTGACGGAACGTGGAGGTCTCTGGAAAATGCACACCCCCGGCCCTGGCCTTTGCCTAGTGGTCTCCTTTCTACTCACATACTGGAGTGGAAACTGGTTTGAGAAGACAGCCTTTGAAGCCCAGATTGCTACTACTTGTTAGATTTTACAGTGCTGTGATCTGTGGTTGTCTAACCAGGAAGAAAATATAGGTTACGAAGTACCAACCATAAACGCGAATACACTACCCACACACCTCTGGTTTCTCTGGCATCTCAGGCAGGCACCTGGAGTATGACGGGTGGGGGGGGGATACCTCTCGGCAAATCAAGCATTGCTTTGTGCTCCGTTGATTCCTGCAGCCTCCTCCTAAAGCAGAAAAGCTGGGGTACGAACGGGTTTGCACAGACCCCTTGAGGCAACGTTCTGGTTACTCCTGAATGACCCACCTCGTTTAACAGCCCCTCAGCTGCGAGTGAACCGATTCCCTCTCCAAGGGCTGCAGGGGGCAAACTTCCTGCCGGGTGCCTCTGAGGGCACCTACGTCGGATGGTCCCCAAAATCCACAGAAAGGGGCAGTGATGGCGCAGGGCCTCTGCTGCCCCTTGCCCCGCGTCAGCAGCTGGAGGCGGGAAGGGAGGCCCCGGAGACCCTCTCCGGCTGCCTCGCCCCTCGGAGCCGCTCTCCGCCCCCCGGCTGCGGGGCTGCAGCCTGTTTTAACCCTTCCCTTACGTCGCGGCCACCCGGACGTTGCTCGACCCTTCTGGTGCCCGGGAGGAGGAGAAGGAAGAGGAGGGTGTCTGGAGCCCCCCCCCCCCCCGGCACGGCAGCGGCGCAGAGCGGTGGTCGCTGTGCCCCCCGCCTCGGGTTGCACGAGTACCTGCGGCCGGGCGGCACCGCCGAGGAGGATGCCCCGCTCCCTCTGCAGCCGGCAGCGCTGAGCTGGGCGGCCATAGCGAGCCGCCGCCACCGCCGCCTGTGAACGCTGGAGGGGGCTCTCGGCCGCCTCCTCCCGCCGGCGGCTCCCCCTCCGGGAGGGGGCAGGGTTAGGGGAGGTGCAGCCGCGGCAGCGCGGTGAGCGGCGTCCAGTTCCCGCTCCCCCAGTCTGCAGGCGGCAGCAGGACCCCCGCCTCCGTCGCCGCCTGCCCCCTTTCTCCTTAGTGCCCGGCCCGGTGGGCTCCCCCCGCTGCAAAGCCGGACATGGCGACCCTGCTCCTGCGAGTCTCCCGCTGTCCTCCTCCCCCCGCTGCCGCCACCTCTCCTGCCGCCGCCTTCTCCTTCTCCTCCCCGCGGAGCTTTTAATGGCTCGGACCTCCAGCGGCCAAGCGCGACTGCCCCTGCACCAGCCGCAGCGAGGAGAGCCCGCGGGAGCCCGCGCAGCCCCAGCTCCGCACACGGTAAGGGCGGCACGGCGAACAATGGGGCCGGGCGGGAGCGGCAGCGGGTGCCGCCCGGCCCGCCGAGCACCGCGACGAGGGCTGCGGGGCAGGCGGCGGGACCCGCCCGCGGGGCGGCGAGGGCGTGAGGTAGCCACCGGCCGGGAGCGCCGCCCGCGCCGCCCCCAGCACCGCCGCCCCCTCCCCGGGCAATGACAACCGCGGGGCCGCGTTGTCCAGCGGACACCCCCCGGCCGGGCGCTGGTCAGCCCCGCTTAATCCCATTACCGCGGGTAATCCGCGGGGAGGCACCGCGCCGAGCGGCGCCCAGACCGCCTTCCCTCCCCCGCTTCCCCCAGGCCACCGCGGCCGGGCGCAGTCCAGGCGACGGCGACGGTGGCCGCTCAACTTGGTGCCTTTTGTTTCGCCCCTGGGGTGGGATCCGGCCTCGGCGACGGGGCGTCCCCCCCGGCAGTTGCCCGGCGGCGGGTGGGACGCCCCGCGCGTCCGTGAGGCGGGGCGGGAGCCCTGAGGGGACGCTCGGTGACGGGTGGAGTTGGAGGGACGGACGTCCCTGTTGGCCCGAGGAAAGGTTTAGCCCAGGCCGGCAGCGCACCTCCCTCCACGCCTCGGCCCCAGGGCGGCCCGGGGAGGACGGGGCGGCCCGGTCCGTGCGGCGGTGGGTGTGGGCGCGGGCTCCGTGCTTCCCCCCCGGCCAGTGCCGCCCCGCTGGGTTCCCTGAGCGGCCGTGACGGCCGCCCCGCCCGGTGCTCGCTCCGCCTTCACACCCGGGGGTGCGCCGAGGTGGCTCCAGCCTGGTTCCCTCGACGCCTCTGCCATCGCCTCGCCCGTGCCCGAGCTGGAAATTTCGCTGCGTTCAAAACCGAGTGTTCACTGTTCTTCGGTACGATCGGCCTGAAACAGGCATGAACTGCTGGGGAAAGTTCTGAGTAAACAGAAGTTTAGTTTCAGAGCGGGAGCTCATGTGTAGTAGGCCTTATCTTTTCTGATTCGGCTGCCTTTTTTTTTTTTTTTTTTTTTTAAAAGCAGACGCAAACTGTGGAGTTTTTTTTAAAGTTGCCGGATTTGCTTGATTGCTGGCATGAAATAAATGAAATGCGTAGCATATCTTTTTCGGTCACAGCCTTCTTACCAGGGTTTCCTTCAAAGAGATTTGTCCCTGGAGAGTGGAAAGATGATTGCTCTGAAGGAACAGTATCACTCAGCTGTTTTGTTATTTGTATCTCTCAGATACTTTGACTCTTGCTCCTTGTATTGCTTCCAATATGTATTTACAGCAAGCAGCTGATGTTGGAATCAAGCCAACAAAAATAAAAGTCTGAAGGAGTCCAGTTAAGAGAAGCCCCAAACGTTCTCTTGAATTAGGATATCCACTTCCCCTTCTTAAAGATGTTTATGTGAGAATTGCGGTACCTACCTAATGAGTGGATCTGAGCCTTTCAGAAATGGTTCCACGTACCAAGAAAGTACAAAATCCTCTTAGCTATGCCTCACGTGTCTGACCTGCTGGGGTCTCGAAACTCAGTGGTGGCTGACATGGCTGTGTGTGCTGTGCCTGGGGCTTGTAGTCACCCTGGGGCTTGTAGTCACCCTGGGGCTTGTAGTCACCCTGGGGCTTGTAGTCACCCTGATATGCACCTTGCAGGTAAGGGGTGTGAGGACTGGGCTGTTAATGAGGCCAGGTGAGAGCTTGTCTTCCCCCTTTGTACTGGCCTTCCCTGGTATCAGAAGTGTCCAGTGGTGAGTAGAGTGTAACAACTCCATGGCTTGGGGATCCCGCTTAATGTTTTTGCTTTCTAATTTCAGAGCTTTGTTCTCTTAGGTGTGGTTTTGCTCTAGGCTTGGGTATAGTTTTTCCTTTGCAAATAGCAAAGCTGAGGGGTTATACGTGATACACTGAATTACAATGGATATTTTTGAATGCTTAGACATCACTGTATCAGCCCAAAAGCACTGTAAATTATTTTATCCCCATAGACTGATGTTCAGCTGTAGCTGTGAAAAGGCTCGTTTGCACTAGGGCCAACTGTCATCATCAGGGGAAGGGGTTAGAAAGCTGTATTTCTTTGCTCATTTTTTGCAATATCTTGTGTATAGCCATTTTTTTTCTTCTGCACTTTCTTTTTTTCAACAAACCAAATAAACTAGGAAAGTGGGCAGAATGTTTAACACACAGTATCACGGGACTTCAAAATGTCAAAAGTTGGTAAGAGATTGAATGTGTGATGCCAAACCCTGACTTTTATTTAATGGCTGGACTTCAAATCATTACACACCCCACACCCCCCCCCCCTTAGGTTGACATGGTTCATTAGTCATTTTGTAATCAGTATCTTAAAGCAGGCTACTTGTAGACAAGCTTTTTGAAAGAAAATTATGGATGATAAGTGACCAAAGGGGAAACATCACTTAAATGTGATGGCTTGAAAAAGAAAAGAGGAAGACTTGCTTTAGGAGATGTGTTTCTGCATTAAAATTCAGATAGAGAATTCTGAATTTATAGAGCTATTCAGTAAATTTTCCCTGCTGATTTTAGATTAATTTGACTTAGGAAAGAATCCAAACTTCCACTTAAGAAATTCATATATGATGAAAATCAGCAGCTCTTTTTAAAAAGTACAAAAATTCTTGACACTGATGAATACGAGGCTGCCAGTGCTGGCAGCTTTTTAGATTATGTATGCTTTGTGATGGAGCAGTGCAAAAGAAATGCTTCTCTGGTTTGAAATATCTTTGCATTAAGTCTTTGGCTTGCTTTTGGGCACGAATTTCTAAAAGGGACTGACTGGTGACTCCCAAACTGAGATCTGTTAGGGCATAAAGCTGGGGAAGGTGGTCCATGGGACCATACTGTTTTCACAGTGTTTGCAGTGACGAGTTGCCTGGTGGGCAGAGAAATTTCAGGGCTGCCAGTGGGCTAAAGAAATCATGTCCCCATCGCTGGCTGAGTGTGTCCTCTTAGGTTTTGCAAGGGGGAAAGTTACAGAGAATCACGTTGTGTCTTCTCTGGTTGTTAATGGTTGTCAGTCCTTCTTTCCTGAGACTGGAATTTGAAGTGCCGGTCAGTGCTCTGATCTTGTCCTCCCCTCTGCTTCGCTTGGGGAAATGCAGATCTGTGTCTTGCTGACTTGGGCGGAGATCCAGATCCAGAACTTCACTTAAGTAGAATTGACTTGACTCATCTTTTTAAACTTATGTTCATGATTAGGAAGTATTTTTTGCAACTGTAGGATTGGGTTGTAAAACCTGATTATATACATAAATGAAGTTCCAGTGGATGTTTTCTGCAGTTAAACCTCTGTAATCTTGCTTATATTCTAGTGCAGAATCAATGTATTTGCATTATTTCATACTGTGCTCTGATGTTAGCAATAGGGACTAAACTTACTTGGGTTTGTTTCTAGTTTGTTTTTTTTTTTCCCCCCACTATTTTTTTCGTGGTGCTTGGCTATGCTAGTGTCCTTATTTTGTATTGTCTTTTTAAGAAAAGCATGATAAAAATGCTGTTAATTGAATTTGGGTCCACCAACTTGTCCTGGTTTTTCTGTTTCTTCTTTTAGAAATTGGCATGTTTATCTTAAAAGGGCCTGTCCAGACTTAATTTCATGACTTAAAAAGGTTGTAGTTTATGTTTTTTTTTTTTTCTCCTTTTTTTTTTTTTCTCTGACTGGTAGGTGCTGAGTAGATGGTGAAGTTTATAGTTTACAGATGGACTGCTGAATTAGGGAGAGTACAGGGGCAACTTGCTTTTCTGGTTGTGAAGGCACAGAAGACTAATTACAGAGGTATAAAAGGTCATCAGGCTCAGTCAGCTTTGAATTTGTGCAAAATGTCAGTACATTTGGCCTGCAGAAATGTAGGCGAATCAGACAATTAGGTCAGTCTTTATCAGATGTGGGCACTATCGTGTTTGTAATCGATTGCGGCATGTGAGCTTTTTAGCCTTGTCTGTAATGAAGTAACTTGATTAAATATGAGGAATGAAAATACGATACACCTTTTGGGGGATTTGAGAAACAGGGTATGGAGCTATGGTTGTTTTGTTCCTTTTTTTTTTTTGTCTGGAAATATAAATGGTGGAAATTATTTTTAATGTTGGGTTGTCAAAAAGAATTTAAAGAAAAAAAGAATGGTGGCTCTGTTAGTTGGTACCCAAATAAAATGAAGCTTTGTTGGTGAAGTTCACGGAGGTGCTGAAGTTCTGTTCTGTTGATCTCAGAGGGAACTATGATTTTTGTAATGTGCCCTTGAATGTTACGCAGCAAAGTCTGTACAGTAAAATCTGGCTTTTTGTTGCTGTATAAAATGGAAGAAAGAACTTTCTCAAGTCATGAAATCTGGATACTGAGGTTTACAGTAGAAGATTTCTGTACAATACACGTTTGTTACTAGGCATGAGGAATACATGGGGGATTGGGTGGTATTTTAGTATAAGGCAGAGATGGTGTTTCCACACTGTGTTTTCTTTTCCAGGTTATAAATCAGGTGTAGTTGTAAAACCCACTGAAAGGTAGGAGACCGTGTCTCTGAGACAGTGCTGCTGGTTCCCTTACTGGTGATGCCTTCCCTGTGCAGCACTCTGCTGCTTGTCATTAAAATCAGGTTTTTTTGCTACCTTGGCATCAGTGCTGGAGGTTGCTGTCCCATGGTACAAGATTTCTCAGATGAGTGGTAACGTTAATGATGATTTCAATCCCAGCTTCCTTCCAAATATACTCACTTGGGGGCCAAAGTAATGGCTTGGACCTTGCAAGGTAACTGAATTTGCCATGATGAAAGTACGTTAACAGACTATTACACTCCAATTTGACATGCGATTCTACGGTCTTATAAGGCTTTTTAAATTGTCGGTTCAAGCTCTCTCCCTCACTGGATATGTTAACACAGAAGTGAAAAGGGTAAGTCGTGCAACAGAAGGGGACCTTCCCCTCCTTCCCCAAGGTACAGGTCTCCCCAAAGCATCTATTTCTGTAATACACAAGGTATTGAGGTGTATAATACACAGAGTATTATAGAAATTCTGCACATGTCACACAGACAGTTTTGTCTGAGGAAAAGCTATGACTTTCTGAACAGAGATATTAGTAGCAAGCCATCCCTGCTTGAAACAACTGCGTTTGAGTGCAGGCAGTATGCTCTGTATCCATAGAGGAAATGGGACAAGCTGCTCGGGTACCTGGATTGGCTTGTAGAAAACTTTGCTAGGGAGGAGCACACATTTTTATAGGTCAAAAGATAACTTGCTGGTAAACTAGAAAACCTAGCAGTAATAGGAGAGAGTTGGTATTGTTGGATGCTTCCTTCTCTGGTTTAGGGCTGCTGTTTCTGCTGGCTGCAGTCGGCCTTTCTGCATCTTTCACTCCTGATTATTGCAGGACCAGTTGTTTGATCGCTGGTCACTAATAATACTGACGACTTTGTCTCCTTAATCAAGGACCCTTATTTTCAGTCACCTGTACCACAGGCACAGGTCGAGAAGACATTTGGCAATTTATTCAAATAGCAAATGTGGCACAAAGGGTTAGCTGCTCAGTAACCTGTGTACATTTAATTGGCTCTTTCTGCTCTGCCATCGTGCATTTTTCTGTTGGTTGCACTCTTTCAAATAATTTTTTTCTGTGCCCAGATTAATCACTTGAGCTGCAGACATTGTGTGTTCATTTCTTCCATCTCTGAGTGTTATTTTTGGACATGTCCCAACCTCTGTCTTCCCACTGAACAATACCAAAGGTGTTCCAGGGGGACCTTTGCCAGCCCAGCAATGGAGCACCAGCAGGCTGCTCATTAGTCTTTTATGTCTCTCCTTATCAGTTTTACTGTGAAACTCCCTATCGCTTTGGTTGCACATGTTAGAATAATTAGGCTTCCTGTTCGGCAGGTTTGTGTGGCATTGATTTTGGCCTGAAAGTTCAGGGGAGGGGAAGGTTACTATTAAATTATATGAAATGGCAAGTGTGTCTTTGGTAGTTGCCTTTTTCCATTATGAGGTGGGTTTGAAACACAGTCTTGCACAAAGAGAGGCAGGAGTGCCAAGCAGACTTTCATGCTGCTTATATAGGAGGTGTTTTCCCTTGCGTTAGTAAATAAATGAAAATAAAAAGTAAATCTCTTTTAAGAGGAAAAGAGGATGTGGTGATACCACTATTTGGTTGGAACAGGGCTTCCCATCATGCAGAGGCTCTGGGAACACAGCAGGTATCAGATGAATTTGGAGCATTTCCCTGGCCAACCTGGTCTTCCTACAATTATGGGAAAAGAGGATGGGGTGTCTTTTGAGGGTCGAGATTTTTTTTTTTTTTTTTCTGTTCATCTCTTAAATTTCTCAAATTATCTTGGAGTTTGCTGATGAATATGGCTTAACCATCAAAGTGAAATGAATTTGATTTGGTTTTATTTTGTTAATTCTCTCCAGTCTTATGATTGCAGTAACAGTGATTACAACTGAGTAGTTTGGCTAGCTCTTGCTGTGGTGTATAACAGTAGTGTCTTTTTCAGATTAAGGAAAAATATTGTTTGTTTAGTTTTTCCCGCCTGAGGTTATTTTCTCAAACATCAAGGCTAAAGAGGAAGGTAAAGCTCTTGTAAAAGTAAGAATCTGCAGAAGTTGTGTTTTCTCTCAGGAGTTTCCTATTTTCCAGGGTGTGGTTCGTATTCAGGCCCTTAACAATATGAAATCTATTAAAAGGAGAATGGGGAGGGGGGATTCAGTTGCTGTATCTTTTAGAGAGTTAAGAGTGTATATAACTTTATATACCAAGTAGTCTCAATGCATTATAAAAGTTAAACTTCCTTTTTGTGAATATGTAAGATTAGCCTCCTTGGAGGTAATTTTCAGAATTTTTATTTGAAGACCTTGGCTTCTATGTGGAAATTCCTCCTGAAAATATCTGTTTTGAATTGTTTACCTTTAACATATTAAACATTCCATAGTTTTGTTGCTTTTTAGACAAACTTATCAGTATGTACATGTAGAAAGATCAACTGTATGGTTGTACCGCTGTAACCTGTGTTGTTCATTAGCCATTTTTTTACAGCTTAGCTGAATTAACTGGTGTAATGTGGAAAATAAAATTGTTTAATGTTTTGGTGCAGACCGCCATTTTTCTCCCATGTCCTTTAAAATGTTGAGAATAATTTTCAGTACTATGAAAAATAAAGTACTAGAAACCATGAAAAGGAATACGAAACAAGCAAAAAGGAAAAGATACATAGAATGTACACTCAATAACTATTGAACCTGAAGCCAGCAGAAAATATCCTCAAAGTGCCTTGATAGCAAATAAATAAATAAAATAGACAAAGCAGATGGTGTCATAGTATTGCAGTGTAGAGAAGGGCAAATGACTCTGCCATTTGAATATAAAAAAGGTTTTAAAAGGCACCCTAATTAAGTGCTGCTCACAGCTCTGCGTTTACTAATAATATTTGAATTTTGAGATAAGTCACACAGGGCACAATTCCAAGGCTATAGGATCCATTTGCCTAAAACGTGGGTTGGAAGTGAACCTCTAAGAGAAGAATTTCCAAATAAACCTGCAGGAGAGGAGAAGTTGCTGATGGAAACTTTATGGGGCAGGTTTTTCCATCTCAATTTCTTTTCATATTATTTATAATTAAGGCTTGAATGGTAACGCTGCCTCTTTGTTTCTGACTACTCACTGTCTATACCTCTGTAAACTGTTGGGCAACCTCAACCATGTTAGACAAACAGTGAAGCTTAGTTAAAAAATAAGTGCTGAATAGAGGAGAGACTCAAATCACTGCAGCTGTTGCTGGAGGTCATGTGTTGTCTGTCAGCTGCCCAATGGGCACATGTGTTGGCTGGGTAGTCACAAAGGTACTGCTCAAAGCAAATACAGCCTCATGCCATCTAATTAGCAGTGAGTAAATAGGACAGTGTTGAGAGAGGGGTCAGGAAGGCTGGCAAGACAGGAGGTGTGTGGTGGAGCGAGCTGTGCAGCAGCTGGCTTTTCGTCACGCAGAGGCTGAGGAAAGAGTATCAGTTGGGTGGAAACCAATTTTTGTTAGCTCTGTTGGTCACCAGACGTGAGCACATTTACATAGTGGCTCTTAGTGGGAAGGAAACAAACTTAGCACTAATGGAGCCTGTCCAGAAAGTGAAATCTTTATCAAAAACCTTGGCCACATTGACACTAAGCGCAATTTCCCACAGTTGTCTGGAAATGCATCCTGTAGCCATGAAGTAGTGCGCCTTTATCCAACGAAGTACGAAAGCGATGGTGCAAGAGAACGGTATCTGCATGAAGCTTATCTCCAGTTGTCCAGCTTTTTAAGTGCAAATCAAGGACTAGTTCAGATTCTGAAACAAGGAATTATCAGTCAGGCAATACCTTGAACGTGAGCACTTCTGCCTTAATTTTGTGTGCAGTGACTGCACACTAAGGCACCAGAGAAATTGTTGAAACAATTTTAGTTGTAATAACGCTTCAAGGATCACTTGAAGCAATGGACGAGCAAATGGCACTTGATGGGAGCTCTCTGCTTGAGAAAACCCAACGCAGGGAAGCCATTCCCATCCTGAATGAAGAGAAAGTACGTGATGGAGGTGAGCTAGGGAGTAATAGCAGCATGCTACAAGTGTGTGACTGAAAAATTGGATCACTGTTGTGATGGAGTAGCATGTATGTGTGTGTTTATACATATGATGAGAAGATGGAGTTCAGAAGCATTTTCTTTTTCTGGAACCAAGTTGTAGACTTTTAATTTTCCTCTGATTTAGAAAACCAAACAAACCTAACAGTCTATATATGCATTTAAGAAAATTCAGACACGTATGTGAAAGCATTAAAACTGAATGCAGTATTGTTCTTAATCAAGTATTTCCTAGGGTTGCTTTGACTCCCTTAGGTCTGCTGGTAAAATTTCTTTAGGCAGTAGGTGAACCTACCAAATTTTCCATCGAAGTTCCTTTCTTTAAAAGTGAGAGTAATGTTTGAAAATACATAATTTATGTTGTTATTTAAAATATTTAAAGCGAAAAATAGGTGATGTGATGAGAACAGCCAATACACAGACAACAAATAACCTAATTAAAGCTGAAGTAGTTAGCTGTTTGAGTTTGTACCACAAAAGATGGATGTTTTCCCTCCCAGCTATCACATAAAGAAAATAACAGAGTTAGGTATGCCCCTTCATCTTTGGATTGGGATTCTCTGCAAAATCAGCGTGATATATTTATAGCTGCAGGATTAGATGATGTCTGTCCTTCAAGAAAGCTCAAAGAATTTCCATTTTAGTGTAAACATAATTCGATAGAAAAAATCCTGAAGAGTCTATATTCTGCTTTTCTGCCTGCTTTTTTGTCAAAACAAAATGCTTGCTTCAACCTGAACAAAGTTCTTTCCACTTAAAAGCACGCTAAGATTGGAACTGAAGCTTGGATGTGTGCTGTGAAGGGAAAATGCTAGCTATACATCTAAGAAATGTCTACAGAAAAATGTAAAATGCTTCTAGAACTTTTAAAGCCTTGTATCTGCGGCAGTTCTGGGCTAACCTCAGAGCAGAATGAATTTCAGAGAATGGCGATCTGAGAACAGTTCCAGCTTGGCAAGGAAAATATAGTTTGGAGACATGGAAGAGAAAAGTAATCAGAAGAATAGGTCTGGCCCTTGCAAGTAGATTGAGCCTAATGAAATTAATATATGAAAATTAATTATAGAACCAGCCTGTTAATATAACAGGATGTTTTAAAATCTGCAAGTAACTCCAGGATTTTTCTGCAGAGGAGTTCCCAGGAGTGGAATAAGAATATCTGCTTTTGTTTTCCCGTAGAATGTTTGAATTGCAGTAAGCAACCCCACTTCAGTCATGTGCATATGTTTCCTGTTGCACTCGAGTGACAGTTTGGCTCAACTTGGAAAAGGCTGAAATGCCTGAAAGCTGGATTGTACAGTATCAACTGGGTAAAAGTTTCCTAAGTCTTTTGGCAGTGTCTGACTTTTGTGAAATAAAATATGCTGCAGCAATTTATAATTTGTATGTGTGTTTATTAACCAATGAGTGAATTTATTCTAAGCATTAACTTGCTTGTTTATGGCAAATCCTGGAATAGCCTGTTTTTTCCATTCGATTTCCAGGAATTTTGTCAGGAGGACAAGCTAGTCTGGGTGCTTTTGAATGTGTTTAAGGAAAGTTTTATAACTCCTTTGTTGGTATTCCTCCAGTAAGGCCTGATCCTTTTTAATGTACGAAGTTTAAAGCTTGAGGGAACAATAAAGACTCAAATCAATTGGAAGTAATTGCAACTAGATCATCAGCATAGTTTTGTTTAATTTACAGTGTTTATTTAGTGCTCTCCCGTTGAGGAAGCTTAATCAAATTCCTCCTGCTGTGGGGGACTGCAGGGAGGAATAGCAACGATTCGGGTGCTTCTTTTGAGGACTCTAACTTATATATATGTAGTTCTGCATTTGGGAAAGAAAGATTTTTAATACCTGGTGCAGTGGCTGGAGTGGTTCCTCTGTAACTGGGCATAGGGACACAGGGGCTGTCTCTTGACTGGGTGCTTTCAGTAGGGCAAGGCTTGTCCCCCGTCGATGCTTTTAAAGTATGAAGAGAGAGGAGCTCTTCTCTTAAAGTCAAACAGCCACATAGGTGAACCGAGTCCTTTGAATGTTACTGCAGGGAATACAATTGTGTAAATAACATGTCCCCGCTATTTTGGAATAGACAGAATAGCCTTTAGAAGCTCTTGGCTCGCTGCTTGTTGGTGCACTTCTTGTTTAAGTGTGCTGTGTTACAGCGCTTATATTTGAGGGCTGTGTTGGTGGTGCCTGATGCAGTATTACACTGTGCAGAGCTAAAATCCTTAACCCTTAAGTCTGAGAGTGTGTGTGATTGAAGGACAAGTTTCAGGTGACTACGAGCTTGAACCAGTGTTTGTAGGAATCTTGGCAGTGGTCCTAAATTGTTTGTTCTGTATCTATAATCTGATTCAAGGGTGCTCCCTATAAGGACTGATGTTTTTGTTCAGGCTTCTTTCAGATGTCTTAAATACCACTGCTTCCATTAAAAGAAGAAGAGGAAAAAAAAAATCTACTCCATAGTTTTTGATCTTACTGTTGGGAATTTTTGCTGCTGGTAAACTGGCCTGTGTAAAACTGCTCTAGTTCTTCCTAAATCTTTAAACTTCCCACTCAGCTTGCAGACCACATCTCTTGCATGCTCCTACACTTCATTATCGTGCAAACAGTTCCTTCCCTTGCTGCTTGGCTGTGGCAGTCTCCTTGGTTCCCTGGGAAGCTTTTGTTCTGCTCCGGGTCATCCAGTTCTAGTACAGAGAGTTACCTGTGGGACAGAGCCCTTCAGGAGGACCCACTGTGCAGGGATTTGTCTTCATGGCAATTGACTTTCCAGAAAGAGCATGGAGTAGTTACCTAGTTACTGGACCAGTAGATCTGTCAGTCTCTCTGCTTCTGAATTTTAATAATTCTTCTCTAACTGCTATCTTCCATGTTATATAAAATACCGCATACATTTGTTTTCTTGAAATGTAATTATTCATTATTTTCATGCTGAGCTAAAGCAGTTTGTGATTAATAACCTCAAGATTCTCTTTTGTTACCATATACTTAGTAATTTAATTTGTGTTAGTAAGGCATGATGACCTGTTTTGGTTAGTATGTTCTTTGAAGAAGGGTGATAGTGGAAGTGTATCTTGGAATTTCTTGGGTATGCTAGAGACAGAAAAGAGGAGTAAAATACCAGAAATGTTAGTGCAGCATGGATTCTGTTCCATAAGATATTAGAAGCATGTTAGACTACGAAAGCTTTAAAGCATCACTCTTGTTTTTAAAAACTGTCTTTAATAAGGAGTTCATTTATATACTTCTGATCATTCTAAGACCCTTGAAGCAAGCCTGACTTTGCTACAAGAATACAGTAAGGTGCCATTATGCCTTACATCCGTTACAGAGGTTTGCTGCTGCCTGGCAGTACATAGCCCTTATTGACTGAGACAGCCACTAATTTTTTTTATTAGATGAATGCAACTTTGAAGGCTCCTCACTGAACAAATCCATTAAGGGAGCTGCCTAAAGGATATCTTATTTTTGCAGAGCATGCAAAAAGTCAGAGTCACTTTGTAAGCTGAGGGCTGTGGTAGCATACTATTTCTTTCCCTCAAAGCAGTATTGCATTCGGCTGTTCTGCTGGTTTGTGATGCTCAGAATTTACTAATTGAGGGAAAAGACTTTAAAAGGATTGAATAATCATCCCCATACTCTTTTTTTTTTTTTTTTTCCGTTATGTTGTCTTCCATTTAAAAAAAAATCCCATTTTTTTCCTTAACTTACAAGATCTAACAACTTCATAGGGAGTTGTTGTTTATCCATTTCCCCATCTTAAGCACTTCAGACAGATGAGAATCAAGCCATAAGCCTCCCAAATTGTCACATAGTTAGTATTCCCTAACTGACTACTAGCTAGTTCTAGCAGTTGCAAGACTCAAACTTTGCTGCAAGAAGGGTGGAAATGTCAGGTTCACAGCTGGGTATCTGCTTTGTTTAGTAACAGCCTTAGTGTTTTAGCAGTTTTATTTAAACTTGACTTGGTGAACACAGAAGAGTAATTAACTTCTAGGCTGAACTTTCTGAGGCAGTGATACAGGAAGGACTGTGTAGGTTTGGTAAATAGGGATGAAACCCAAGATCCACCAGAGCAAACCCAGGAGATAATATGAATGGTGAAACTGCAGGGTTTGCCTTGAACACAGCTGATAACTGAAGGGTAGGAACAGTTTATCTTCTGTCTGTGGGATGCTCCTGCTGACCTTGCTGCATTGCATGGGCTGAAAATTGTGCAGTTTTCCCAAGCATGCCAGAGGTGATCTGGGGCAATTTTACTGGGAGAAGGGGAGAATTAAGGTTTGCTAGACACCAGCATATAGTGTTGCATGTGGCCTTTTTCTTTACTTTTTTTTTCTTTCCCCTTGTAGTCCCTTACTGCAAAGATTGTTTCTTGGTAGCCTTTCAGTATTGTGATACAGTTACTGAGCAAAATAAATTCTATTTCTGTAATCTCTAATAGCAAGTAGAGCTTATCAAAATTGTTGCGAGGCTAGAAAATAGACTGGTTTGTATTTGGAGTTTATTTTAACATAGTTAGAACTTCAGGTCCTTTCTGGTGTGAACCTTTTATTCTCCTTATGAGTTGGTGTGTGCAACTGGGCCGTTTGTACACCTTGCAGGGATTGCTGATACCTCCTCTGAAGTGTTACTCTAGCAACTTGCAGTTGGTACCACAGTCGCTATCTCTTCTTTGGTACCATTCTGTAAGTACTTGAAAAGTTGACATAAGTTGCTTCTGTACAGCCTTCTCTCGGTTTCTGCAGAAACATTGCTTTTTTTCAGGGAGAAATATTCCAGGTGGCATGTCTTGGAGGGGCAGGAGGGAGGAAGGGCTTCCACGCCTCTCGGTAGGTAAATGGGCTCTCTTCCAACAAGTTCTACTTCTGTGATTGATTCCTGGGTAATCCTCTTGCTGAGAGCATCCTTCTCTGCACAGTGAGCCAGAAATGTTGGTGTTCTTTAGCTACGTGCAACTTGAAATTTAGCCTCTACTGACAGGAAAGGAGAACTGAGCCATATTTTCACTTTTGTAACCTTGCAAAACAACCAGATGTAGAAACATGGACACCATTAAGATTTCTCTCCAAAGCAGGAGGAAAACATCCCTTTTTCTGAAGCATTCCAGCATGCTTAAGGGCTATTTTTGCATAGATGGGTTGGGAATCTCCCGTAACACAAAACATTCATTTATGGTCTTATTCTGTGGCCTAGTTGAGTCAGAGCGCTGGTTTGATGGCTGCTGCATGTCGTGTGTCTGCGTGCACTTCTCTGGAGCCCCTTGAAAGTCTGCGGGCTCTGCTGGGGCAGCCTGGAGGCTGCTGTGGTGTCCCCGCTGCGGCAGCATGAGTTTGGAGAGAACTGAAACAAGAAACTGAAAGCACTGAGAAACTGGCAAGGAGAATTTTGGACTTCTTGGGTGTGTTTTCTTTAAATAGTAATGAGAGGTCAGATCCCAAATGCTGGCAGCAGTCTGCTAGTATTTCACCAAGATTTTGAGTAAAATTATTTCAGTGTGAAAGCAACAACTTGGAAACATTAACTTAAAATCTGTAAAGTGAGATGTCTGCAATGTTTAATACAGACCTTGTGAAGTAGCAAAGCTGTGGTTGATAAGCAGGTTGACATCAGGATGGATAAAAAATAATGTAAACACCTTTTTTTTAAAGAAACTTCCTATCCAGAATAAAATTGGCAAATTAAATTTGAACCTTCTAGGATAGGCCTTACCTGTACCTACTAGTTTCATTTAAATAAAACACTTGGTATCAGTGCATTCTCAAACTAAGGAGGTCAAACAATGTGACTTTGGTATTGTCATTTATTGTATACAGTCATTTAAAATATGCAAGGCAACCGAAGGGGAGCTACTCTTTAAATTTTTTAGATCTCTATTTTAATGTCTTTACACTGGATAAAGCTCTGCTTTTTACATTTTTCCAAGTGTAAGTACTTTTCATTTTTTGACAAGCAGAAAAGCTTTTGTGTTACGTATTTGCTTTCAATTTAGCTACCAGATGCAGAGGGAATATTTTCTTTGTGAATAAACTCAGGACTGAGAACTCATCTGGGAGCTCAGAAAGCAGGGAAGTTTATTCTTTTTCCTTTGTCACTTTTAATCTATGAACAAAATAATCAGATGGGAGAAAATTAAGATTATGTGCATTAAAGCTTGAAGCGCACAAAGAGCTTCAGGTATCTAAGTGAAGGCATCATGCAAATTAGATATCTCACAGGTATAGTGGTTTTTAGATACCTAATATAATTTCTTCATATTTCAGTAAATTTGACTATAAGTAAATTGAAAAATTAACTGTAGTCATCAAATCTTAATCTCTCTATTGTGTAATAAATAATTCTGTTTTAAATAAGTCTTGTTTGTGGTAAAGCTTTTTTTCATTTTCTGATGCATTTTTAGGGTGACTTTTAAGACATCTTAGTGGTTTAAGTTTAGTTCCTTCCAAATGCAGTGTATTGAAAGCCATAGTAAAATTGGCATCTTGGTATAAAGAAACAAATCCACTGCTAATTTCTAAGACAAAAGGTGTAAAAACAATAAATATAAATAAGACTGTAACACTTAGAGAAGTGTGTAAATGTTGTTTAACCTGCTGGTTATGGAAAAAAGAAGTACCAAAGTAAATGTAAAGACTATATTAATTGCAAATGAATCTTTGAGATGTATCAAGTGGCAGAAATTTACTTCTAGAAAATGATAAAAGCAATTTCAATGTAAGGTTTTGCCCTTACAAATGTGTTTACTTTCCAGTGATGACTTAAGTCATCTGTTTTATCTTCCTTTCGTTTGGACCATAGAATTTATCTAAAAATACTTCAAAAATAGTCTTATGCTCTTTTTTTTTTTTTTTTTAAAATTCCCCAGGTTTCATGTACTAGCAGAGTACGTATTAAGACAAGTTAAAAGGAACACGGCCAAGGTGCAGACTGAAACATAACTTCATCTTTCTTAAATGAGGGACACATGCATAGAAAGTTTGGGTTTGGTGGTGGATTTTGTTTTGGTTGTTTTTAGTACTTCTGCTTTGCCGCAGAAAAATAACCGGTTCTTTCCAAGCAGGGCTTGGGATACTACTGGTACTAGTCCTAAGCTGGGAAGTTCAACAGCTTATGAGATGAATGAGTCTCAGCTATACTTTCCATGTGCTTATCTCGGAGAGATTTTCACTTCATTTTACCCTGCAGACTACTTTGTGCATGCCTGGTTGTATATTCAGGTGAGACTTCTGTCCCCTGCACCTGTGAACTTGAATGTACTGGCGTTTTGCATGTTGACGGGACAATGAAATAACCTACAAGCAGATCCTCCAAGCACAATTCCTGGAAACCGTGCTGTTCTGGGCATGTTTATTTTCTACTTATCTCCTTGCTGTGATAACCTCAGCTTTTTGAGGAAGGGAGCAGACAGTTTATGTAAAAACCTGTTATAGCAAAATGTCATTTACATAAGCAGCAGTAGATGCCTTCATGCATCATGAACTCTATTTTCCTTCACAGAGTCTAGGATGACTTTTTCTGTGAGTCTGATTAAAGGACGCCTGGAGTCTAGAGCTGCATTACCCTGTAGTGTTAGAGAGACTTCTTCAGCAAGGCAAGACTGAAAACTCAATCTCGTATATGCTTAAAGAAATTGAAAGGGGCGATACTTGAACTTTCCTTTTCAGAGTGATCAGGAGCTCTGTCCAGGGTTCAGGCTCCATTTCTGTTTATAGTCCAAGGCTGTTTTGTCTTCAGGTCTTAGTGAAGTTGGAGGCTAAAGAAATGTTCTTGGAATGCTGTCATGGATGGGTGTGTACTTTTTAGGAAAGAGGCCAGCAAGGCAAGGTGGTGGAGTTGCTTTTTATGTGAGAGAGCATCTGGAATGTAACGAGCTCTGCCTAGGGGGCAATGAAGTCGAGAGCTTATGGGTAAGAACTAGTGAGCAGGCTAATATGGGTGACACTGTTGTGGATGTTTACTGCAGGCCACTGGATCAGGAAGAAGTCGATGAGGCCTTCTACAGACAGCTGAAAGTAGCCTCAGATTCACAGGCCCTGGTTCTCATGGGGGACTTCAGCCACCCTGATATTTGCAGGAAAGGCAACACAGCGAGGCACGCACAGTCCAAGAGGTTCCTGCAGAGCATTGATGATAACTGACACAGGTGGTGAAGGAGCCAGTGAGGTGAGGTGCACTGCTGGCCCTTGTACTAACAAAGGAAGAAGGCCTTGTCAGGGGTGTGAAGGTTGGGGACAGCCTTGGCTGCGGTGACCATGAAATGGTGGAGTTCGGGATCCTGCATGAGACTTACTTAGTTTTTGCTTGGATGCTACCTGGATTGCTACTTGATACCAGAAATTGGCTGCTTTGCATAGATACACCTGCTGTTCTTTTTTAACAGTATGAAAACTTCTTAAGCGCTTACTGTTTCTGCAGCTGGATCTAGGAGGGATAGTCATACTGGTGGCAGTGGTTCCCAGAATATTCGTGTTTGGTTTGTGGGTAGTCACAGACCCTCCCAAAGACAAATGGAATGACAATAGCTTTCCATTTGGGTTAAATGAGGGAGCAGTTGAATACCCTTTTGTTTAAGTGAGACAATAGTTTCAGAAAGATTTTTTTTTTTTTTTTAATGAATAATGGTCTTAAGAGACTGAACAGGGGAGTTTGTGCTGAGCAGTTAGAGCACTGCTGGTAGTTGGCTTCATTGTCTGACTCCTTGACGCTGAATGATTCCTGAAGAACACAAGCGTGTTAAAAGTCACATCTTTCACGACAGTGAATGTTGTATTACTATTACCGAAAGATTTTAGCAGATTTCTCTGGAAAACTTTCTTTGCTACAGCAGTCCAGCTTGCAAATTGAACCTGAATACAGGAAAGGCTGGGTGATTGTTGAGACACATTATACATAAGCTGTCTGGAGCACCTAGCTGTTTAGAGGAGCAACATCTAGAGGCTATATGTAGAAACAAATGAGGGCAGGGAGTGAATTACCCCCAAAATACTCCTTTCAGGCAGTGGTACATAAAAAACCAACATGTCAAGAATATGTCTGATATTGGGCAAAGTGTGAATTATTATGGCAAAGTTTCCTGCTGGTGATGAGGTCTTGCAGAAAGCTGTGAAGCTTGGTGCAGCATTGTTTCCATTCCTTTATAGGATTTGTTTGAAAAATACCAGGATCATAAGCTGCTGAAATTGGAAACATGAAAGGAATTTCAGGGGCTGAAAAAACCCAGGACAGACAAATATATCTTTCCATTAACTTCAAAGGATCTGTAATACGGAGGAAGTTGTTAAGGCTGGTTTCTGACTATATGTTTAGTACAAAAGGGGAAGAGTTAGTGCTGAAAGCATAAGAGCGTGGAACAAGGTAATACTGACCTCTGGCTTGAGAGGTAAAAAACAGCCTCTTCCTTTTCTAAGATAGTTTTGAAATATCTTCTGTTTGGACTAAACAGTTGACCATACTAATGAGGTCTGGTTTTCCTGAATCTGCTATACTTGCTGTAAAAGTGCCCGGTGATGGATCCCCTGACTGACTCAGCATGATTCTGGGTGTTTATAGGGAAGTACTGGTCAGGGCTTCTGATGGCCAATCTCTGTCCAGTTGGACTGGTTGGTAAAAGTGGCCCCAGAATAATAAATTAACTGCTATTAAATGATCTGAAGTAATACATTCTGATCTGTGTCTAGCACTGGTAAGTTACAGAGAAGTACCAGTGAAACATTCATGGAGATGTGCCTATTTTGGTTTTGTCTATTTGAAAGCAGACCAATGGTGCTTTTATTCAAGAAATGGTCTCAGAATTAGTGGAAGCTCAGAGGCATGCACAGAAAAATGAGGTACCAAGAACTAGACTAGAGCTGTAGTCCAAATGCTTCTACAGTTTTGCAGAAGTTGTAGATAAGGCAGAGTGCTGTGGGAACACAGCATTATCAGAAGAGGTGGGGAAGCAGTTATGTGATGTTGATGCTCTGGATGGATTTGCACTTCGGTGAGATAAGTAGTGCTGTTTTGAAATCACAGTGGAGAAGCAGAGGTGAGTGACCAAATTGGTCATCTTAGTGCCAGTACTGAAATTTGTGGGATAATCACTGAGCTGAGACAAGTAAGCCCAAGAATGTGATAAAATAAGCACTAACAGACTTACTGCCATCTGACAAGTAGTGCTAATATCTCAAGGAAGAGTTGACCTCTTCACACAACCGCATAAGGCACGTCAATGACTAAGCTTTGTTGTTTAACAAGCTGCTTAGATGTATTTTGATGCTAAGAGTTATTGTTAGTACTATCTTTGGTGCAGGAAGGAAAATGTGGGCAACTGTTCTGTTGCAAGTCTCTAATAGTAGGAATCAATTGTGGTTTTATGTGGAGGTTTGTGAGATCAGCAGTGTTCAGCTGAGAGCCTGGACAGTGGATAAAGGTGATCTCCTCCAGCTGCTGTGGCTTTGAGGGATTTGTGCAGAACAGGAAAGCCACCACCCACTGTAGAAGTTGTGGGGCAGCTCAAGTGGCAGCTGAGCCCAATACAGTGTTAGTTTATTGGTTGGTTTGGGATTTTTGTTGTGAAACTGTGTGCATAATAGAAAAGTGTAAGTGGTGGTTTGTGGAAGCAGAGAGAGTACGTGAGGCAAGAGAGGTCTTGTTGATCAGGCTGCTGCTATCTGGAAAGAGATTGCAAGTTTTGAGTTTCCACATGACTGATTCCTACTTCGCAGAGGGAGGATTTTCTCTGGGTTTCAGCTCTATTGGTTTCTCCCAAGAGAAATAACCTACCTAAGATCTACATATTTTCTAGGTACTTGAGCTAAAAATGGGTGCTACTGAGAAATGCAAATTCACTTCTCACTGGAAGCTCACTTAGTATTTTGGGAAGGGAACCGAAGTTTATATTTAAGGCACTTCAAGAATATTTTTAACAATAGGTGAGAAATCCAACAGGTTGGTTCCTAGACACAAAATATAACTGTATGTATAATGGGGTGGTAAGGCTGTGCAAGTGGACATACATCTCACCTTATGAGTGGCTGCATAAATCTGTTAGTGCCTCATGAATCTCATCAAGAGGCCATTTTCTTAACATCTCCCAGATTCATAGTTTGCCTGCCAGCCATTTTAGGAGGTTCTTGGGAAGAGAGCTGCGTGAGTGGTAGGGAGACATGAAGGCAGAATAAGCTTTAATGCTGTCTGTAGTGCCTTTCCTTTTTGATCAGTTTCTGAATCCCTGCAGAAGTGGCCTCTTTCTTCCTCCTTCACCTTCCTCATTCCCTCCTGCTACAGCCTTTCAGAAACTATGCAACTTCTCAAATGACTTTGAAATTCACTAGCACAGCACCGTAAATGAGCTCAGCCACCTAAAGTAGGGGACAGGAGCTCTTCTTGTATAACTTGGCTCTCATGAGGTTTTTAGTACCAGGCCATGAAACAGAAGTAGGTAAATCCAATTGTTTAATGTGGGCAAAATTACAGGTTGGCCACACCTAACCCAGTCTAGAAATATGTAGAAACCCAGCTGTGTTCATGTAACAGGAACACGTTGCAGCTCTCCAATAGAAAACAAATCTTTGTCTGTCTTGTGGCTTCAGCAAGTGCTGCTTATGGATGTTCCCTCACAGCCTGGGGCCAACCCTCAAGAAGAGAGTGGAAACTTTCTCCCTCAAGGAGAGAGGTAATGCTTTAGGAGGTGGACATAAAAAGTTGGGGCTTCCCAGCACTGCACATCTTGCTGAAGAATCCTTGGCCTGTAACACTGGATTTAGCCCTGTTACTTCCCGCTGGAGAACTGGTTGAGCCCAGCGTCCTGCCTTGAATAATGGCCAGTAGTAATGCTTAGCGGGAAAAAGTGTTTGTAAAGGCGGTGATCCCTCCCAGCTTTTGGCAGGCTGCAGTGCAAGGACTTTGAGCAAGAGTCATGTCTGCACCTTGATAGACTTTCTTTTATGAATACATCTAATCATGTGTTAAATCAGTTTAAATTTTTTGCCTTCACAACATCCTGTGACAATGGGTTCTGCAATTAATTGTAGTATGGAAAAAGTACCTCCTTTTCCTCTTGTTTTTAAACAAGCTGCCTGATAAACTTCATTTTATACTGCCTAATTCATTTATTCTGAGGCATGGTGTCCTATTTGCTTTCTCTATAGTACCATTCATGTATTACCATGGTTTTATGTCTGTCATCTTATCCATCTCCCCTTCTAACTAAAAGCACTTGTTTTTTTTTTTTTAGTTCTCCTTAGGTTAAAGCTGCTCCAGACCTCCCATCATTGTCACCCTTCTTTGAACCTTTTCTTGTTCTGCTGTATCTTTCTCTGAAAATTGCTCAGAGCGACAGCCC
Source organism: Leptosomus discolor (assembly GCF_034619465.1). NCBI lineage: Eukaryota > Metazoa > Chordata > Aves > Leptosomiformes > Leptosomidae > Leptosomus > Leptosomus discolor. The sequence goes on from NC_141391.1 coordinate 59,155,556, forward strand.
TAGGCTGTACCAAGGATCTGCAGTGGTACAGTGGTGTTCCCTGTTGCATTGGGTATCCTGGCTTGCTCATTCCCGACGTTTCCTTTTCTCTCCCAAGTGGCACTGAGCTTTGCTGCCTGTGAGTGAGTGGTTCCTCACTTCAAATAAACTGTGGTGGCTCCAGGGTTTCCATTCACTGTATTGGCTATTACTTTGTGTTGTGTGTGTATAAACACCTGAGAAATCTATCTGCAGGTCTTCACAGTTAGTTCTCTTGATTCTGTAATCACCAACAAACTTTATCTTACTGCTTGTTCCATTTTCCACTTAAATAATGAATATATTGAGTAGCACAAATGCAAGACCAGAGCTGTTGTGAAAACTGGCTGTTTATTCCTGCGCTGTTTCTTCTCATCTGACCAGTTGTTAATTCACAGTAGGACCTTCCATCTTATCCCATGACACTTCAATTTCTTTAAAAGCCTGGTGAGAGACAAAGGTTTGTTAAAGATCCAAGTACACTATATGTATCATACATACCACACTTATACATACATGTTAAGGGAAGTTTGTGGTGAAAGAAGCCATGCCATGGTGGTGCTACTATATCATGTTTATTTGCATGCCTACTAATCTGTTCTTACAATTTCTATCCATTTTCTCAGTGTAGGGGTGAGCCTATAGCTCTCAGCCTGTAGTTCCCTGGAGCCCTTTTATTGAAATTGGCAGCACATCCTCAGCTTTTTATATCTCGTTTGTTAAGTTTCTCTTAGAGGTAAGCTAGGCAGCATGGTTAATAGTTCTGTGGTGGTATGTTGGAACGCATGTAAAATTCCTGAGTGAACAGCATCTAATTCTGGTAGCCTGCTGTTGGTCCTAAAGCCTGATCTAATGATGTTGTGTTTTTGACAGTCTTCTTGCACCTGTACCATCTTCTTGCTTGTGTATACACCTTTCATTTTCCTGGGTTTCAGGAGAGTGTCTTTTGTCCCTTGGCCCTGCTGAGTAGGCGAGCAGACCTTCACTCTCCTGTGTTGATGCAGCAAGTGCTTCCTAGGTGTGAAACAGGAGCTGGAAAGGAGGCAGCTGCTGGAAGGCAGGAATATGCAGCCATAGGGGAGCACCTCTTTCTGCCTCAGTCCTAGTTTATGTTGGCTTAAGCAGCTCCAGAAACCATGGCAGTAATTATATTTTATATATATAAAATAATTCTATATTTAAAAATATATATAGCATGAATTATTTGCATGGAAGGTGTAGTTGAATCTAACTTTTTCCTGTCCTTATCACCCAGAACAAATCTCAATTTCAATTAAAATTATACAGATGAGCTTTTTCAAATTTTTGCATAGATGATGGATTTATTTAGTATATTAATGTATACTGTTCTGTTTTGGATTGTAGTCATAACTATTTTAATGCAATTCTTCAAATGTGTAAGGCATTCACAGAATTTAGGATCAGAATGAAGGGGAAGATGTTTGTTGTTCAGAAGAGTTAATGTGCATTTTGATTTTGAAGCGGATCAAAATTCAGTGTTTCAGACTAATTCCTGCCATTGATCTTCAAGATCTGTAACAAAGATCCTCAATTGTGTGCAGGATCTGTTTTTTGGTATGGATCAGACTTAGGTCTCTAATGGCTTTCTGGCTGTTTTTCTGGTTTTTACTCCCTGGAAAGAAAGATGAAATTCATTGTTCTAGTCTCAGAATACCTGAGGTGAGACAGTGGTTCTGTTTTCTTCTCTTACCTGCTTCATTTCCCCCTTTCTTCTGTCTTTAGATATGAGGATATTTTTTTATTCTGCTTCAGTCTGTGTGTGTGTGTGTGTCCGTGTCCCGCAGTTTTCCTTAATTGCTTTTTGCTCTGACTGTGCAGGATCCTGGCTTGTGTGTGAGGTTTGCACAACCATTTTTATCTAGTTTCTGGCTTTTTCAATGGCTTCTGAATCAACTTGCCTCCCTTGAATCAACTGAGGTAATGTGATGTGGTGTTGCTTAGCAATGCTTGGAAGCTGATACTGCCTGGGTGGTAGAGACTACCTGTCCTCTGCAGTTCATGCAGAGAACGGATCTTGTATTTTCTAATGTTTTCAGCATTCTTGCCTTTACGTGTTTGGGTTTGTTTGGGTTTTTTTCCCTTTAATATTGCTGAATAACAGTTTTACAGACTTACAGATGTTCCTCCCCCCTTCTTCCTGATACATGCAAGTGTAAAATACTTCATAGCATGTAGAATCAAAATATAATCAGGATGTTGATCTTTAAAGAGCTGGGTATCTAATTAACTGTCTTGCGATAGGTATGTTTTCTGTCTTCCTCCCCCACATACCAAACAAAGCTGTCGCAAAGACAGAGCTGAGTTTTGCAGGATGTTTCAGTCCTCTAAAGCAGCGTAGACTGGCAACCAATCTAGTGTGCATGGCAGAGGATTAAAAACCAGGATGAATTTGATACCTCCATCCATGTAAGAATATAGAATGAGTTATTTCAGCAGCAGATGTAAAGGTGTTAGTGGAAGTTATTAGCTCTGAAATATTTCTTTTAAATTGTTGATGCTTGCATTGAAATCTCTACATTTTCAGCTGTGGATAGGTTTTAGTCTCATTTATATGGAAAAGAACTAAAGTATTTTTTTTCCCCCACTTTCTGGTTTTGTTGTTTTTCCAAAGCCAAAGGAATATACATTAAATAATAATAATTAAAAAAACCCTGCTGGTTCCCTTCTCTCCCTGATCTTTTTTTTTTAACAAGAAGCATTAGAAAAATTACATATAGGTGAATCAAATATCACTGAGCCACACTTTTACCATGTGGTTGCTCTCATTCTTCACATAGTATCGAACAGCGTGGGATAACCCCATATTTAAGTCATAGGGTAGGATAAATGTGAAGGTGGTATTTTCCCTTTTTAAGCCACTCAGAGTACAAACCCAAGTTTTTACTCACAGTCCTGAGGGGAGACTGAAGGCGTGTTCCCCATCAGCCTGGAAGGAGTTGTGGACCTTGACATCTTTTCTTTCTTTTATGGCAATTATAGTGAGTGTATACGTGTATAGCAGGTATAAAAACTTCATCAGACGTTTTTTTTGTTCGTTTTGTGCAATAATGTTTGTGCTTTAGTAAGTTCAAGCCTGCTGTTCTTTTTCAGAAACTCTCCCTCGGTGTAGGGAGGCTTGCAGACTCCTTGCAAACTTTGTGTATGGTTAGCCAAAGCAATTGAGTAAGCCATCACAGCCTTCAGGTGCCTGGTACCCGCTGTCTCAGTGCTGCCAGGTCACCTGTTCCTTTGAGCTTGGACCCCAGTGCCAGACTGCCTTAGAGCAACCTGGCAAACAGCTCTGTGGAGGCATGGATCTCTGCAGCCCGATCAGGGGGGCCTGGCCTGAAGAACAAATCTGGGCACTGAGGGTGCAACCATTGATGTCAAAACGCACCCAGAAGCAGATGGGGGTGGTGGTGGAGAGATGCAGTCTGGAGGCTAATCCCACTTCAGTGCTGTTTATTAGGTCTGTAAAGGTTTTCTTACCAGGTATGAGACTGTTGAGTGGTTGGTCTCTCTGATCAGCTGCTCCTGCCTCTCTTAACCAGTAGTTAATGCATTTCCAGTAGCCTACTAGTTGACTAATTTCTGATATAGACCATTTAATCTGTAGTATGCACTCATTTATCCTTGTCTATAATGAAACAAAACATTGAGCTGGTGAGGGGATTTATAGCAGGTTCATTGCCATGGTTTCAGACAGCCTCATGTAGCCTAAAAATAGCTACAGGAAAGAATATTCTCTTCCCTTCCTCTCCCTCCCCCAGCTCTCTAACTAATTGGAATTTCATTTTTTGTTTGTATGTTTTAGTTGTTATGGATTGACCGACTGACAGGTCAAGCAAATTTGTTTGATGTTTTGTTTGAAAGAGGAAAGTTCATCATAGTATCTAATACATTGGGGAGTGACTTCCTTGGTTGTACGCCAAGGCTATTACCTCCTGCTTCTGTCTCTTACACTCTTACACTGCTCTGGTAGACTGTAACTTATTACAGACCGGTGCAATAGCCCAAGCTGTATGAGGAACCATCCTGGGGATACCTTTGAAAATGATAACTTTGACGTTGCCTTGGGCTCAGCAGGGGAAATGTACAGAGTACATAATGATGTGCCTTTAGCAGCCTGCGCTGTTGCCTGAGCAGGCTTCTCTTCCAGTGTCAGGCTGCCAGCTTTAATGAGTGGCTAAGTCTGTCCTGCAACCCTGCAACTAGGATGTTGCAAACAGATTAAGGATCATGGCTATAACTGCAGCAGGGTAAGTTTTAAACTACTGCTTTGTGTACAATGGTGCTGGGGCTGCAGCAGCAGCAAGGAGCTCGGGGAGGCAAACCAGGTGGCCACTGCTTCCCCTTCCCAGCATCCTCGCTGAGTAAGCACAGCTACACAGCCTTGGCTGGCTTGCTTGGGCATGGCTTCATAACCTCCCAACTGCAGTGGTTTTTGTCGGTGTACGTCAGAAAAATGGAGGTGGACCGCTGCTTGGCGGTTAATACGGTCTCTTCTGATGTGTACTGGCCAAACTATGTTTAGCTTTGGGTTGGGTAGTTTAATTTATCTCCCCCTCGCCTTCAACGGAGGTGTTGACTGTTTCTGTTAGCAGGAGTCCCAGATGCTTTTAGCTCTCTCTCCCCAGACAGGAAGGGCATGGATTGGAATAACACCGATGCCTTGGATTTCCTGCATTGCTTCCTGTTGAATTGATGGGCCAAAAGCTAAGAGGGGAGATACTGTGTTTCAGGGCCTGTGTTCAGTGTGCAGTTCCTGAAGCTTGCAGCATGCCTATTTATGTTGGAAAGCAAGTAAATAGCCCTACGGCCAACTTAGCAACTCATGTCTTCTAGTGACAGGTTTTGGAGCAAAGGGAAAGTGTTCTGGGTTGAATTGCAAAGGGGGAGAAAATCCTGTGTGGTCTCTTAGTGGAATGCACAGCAAAAAAGATGTTGGTTCTGCTGGTCCATTTTTCATGACCCTGGGCTCTGACCGCCCAAGAGAAGCTGTGGTAAGTTTATTGATATTTATGTGTTGCTACCGGTACTAGGCCTTTCCTTTCTTCCTGCTGGTGCTTTTGTAGTCAGGGTGCCCTAACCTTTCTCTCTGGGGACTAAATGCAGAAGGGCTGATGTGATGTCAGGGTGCAAATGTGTTAGTGAATGGCTGCAGAGTATCACTATTTACTTCACTTTTTTGGCTTATTTACTGGTTGTAAATACTTTCATATTTTCCCATGTTTCTGAACTGATCAGAGTTACGGCTTCTTTTTCTATATATCATATTGGACAAAATTTGTATATTTAGGAAGAAGGTCAGACAGATAGGACTGTGCATCAGACAACTTGAGGGAGGACTGCTATTCAGAAGAGAATCAACCTTATCCAGGAGTATATGTGTATGTAGGGGTAGAAGGGCCAGATACAGCCTGGCAGTTAATTTTTTGATGTTTTGCTATGGAGTCTTTTCTGTGGCTTGTGTGCTGCATTGCATTCAGTAGCTGCAACATGTGCCTATGCTTTCCTGCTCTTCTGCATAATATTCTGCAGTATTTCTGTGCCTAACTTGGGCAGCTGGAGAGCAGGAGAAAAGCAGCCCACGGGAGAAACATGAGGGAAACTTCTCAGTCCCTTCTCAGCCTTCCACGGAGGCAAGGACCTGCCTTGGCCTATTCATCACCAGTATAGGGCAGAGTATTTGGGGCAGGGGCACAGGCAGGTCAGGGATGGCTGTTCTGTTGTTGTTCTGAAGAACTGTTCTGTTCCTCTTGAAGCGGAGGTGAGTTTGCCATCCTTTTGAAGGATTTCCACAAAATTCAGGACTTCCTGGCTGAAGGAGTAGCAATGCAGTGTTTTCACATTTAGTGATTTTTTTCAATTTCCCAAGCCAAATTGAAGCTGAAGGAGTTCCTAGGGGCCCCCAGGGATGAGAGGATGACTACCATCTGTGTTCGGTCATGTGCTTCCTGGGGAGAACTGCAGACTGCTTCATGCAGGCCGGCCCAGATTGCAAAGCCAGGCCATGTTAGCGACCCTAAGAAAATACAATTCTGTCTGATGCTAGAGGGGAAAATTTTCCATACCTGGCAGATGTTTACATATTCTTTAAGTGGACCTTCCTTCTGCTGTAATGATTTAAACCCCTGGAAATATTTTATGCATGAATTTACATTAAAAAAATCAACCTGCATAATATTATATCAATGCACAATACTTGATCATCTCTTTCCCCTCCCATCTGTCTGACATTTGTGTTTAAAATGCTGCCATGTTCCATCCATTTTTGTTCCCTCAAACCCTTCCAGCCACTTCCCTGCTCTGCTCACTGTGCAACAGCACGCTGCACGTGGGGAATGCTTCTGTGTGTGCACGCTCCTGAAATGTGCCCAGAGCTTTGCATGAGTGCTCACCTCCTCTGTTGAAAGATGCAGAGACTGGGGGTGTGTGTGTGTATGTATCTGGGGGTGGGGGTGGTGGATGGCTAGAAGTGGAGATAGGGGATGTGGAGCTCTTGGGTTGCTGTGTGCATCTACAGGAATAGATGTTGGGGGCGAGGTGAAAGCAATGCCAAAAGCATCAAACTGTATGCTGTTTGTTTTGTCTGGGTAATGAGGTGTTACTTGAAGGCAGATGCTTCATTTGTTGACTTTGCAGGAATTGGAGTATTCATATTGAGGAGGTATGAAAATTAAGGATACTGTTTTCTGGACTTTCAAGGTAGTGCCAGTCATGTTATTTGCTTTCTTTAAAGTTCACTCAAGAAATCTTGAAGAAGTCTTCCTTGCCTGTTGCAGATGTTTGAAGAGGAGGGTGGCTGAAGAGAGCTGATGGCTGCCTGCTTTTAAGAAACTGGATTCAATTCTTGAGAGAGTTCACTGCATTGTTAGGAAGTGACTTAAACACCCAGAAAATGGTCAAACTCTTGATAAACTTGAGATCAATGAGCTAATTTTCAGAAAGCTTCATCCTCCTGGATGCAGCCTGTAGTAAAAGGATCCCTAACCATGTGTAAAGAAAGCTGTGGGATATGAAATACTTGAAGAGTGACTTTGCCCTAAGAGTCACACTTTGGGAATACGGAATCAGTGGGTTTGCTTTGGACTTGAGTCTGTTTGACCTAGATCAATAAATGGATTTAGACTCCAAGCTCCCCGTGGAGCCACTACCTACGTGTCTTGAGTTTTGGTCTGTAATTCCCCATATAGGAAGTAAGGATAATGTGATGCCTCCTTCTCTCACAAGGGTATTGTCAAGTTAGAGTAAGTACTTTTTGAGAGGGTAAATCAGCTTGCTATACAGAAAGCACAGAAAGATAGTTCTTAATTCTGTCTTAACAGCGGAGTTCAAGTAGTTAATAAGCCTTAAGTATAGAACAGGGTGGAAAAATGAAGTTCCTAGTGCCTCCCCTGTAACTGTCTGTGCTCCCCTGTGCAGTGAAAGAGGCATGGTGGTCTTTGGCAGGACCAAGGAGGGAAATCGGTGAAGGATATGGTGTGCAAGAACAGGAAGGGGTAACTTGTGGTTTGATGTTATGCTTAAGCACAAATAATTCCTGATCCTTGACTCTTCCTGTAAGGTGTGCAATTTTCCCTTACTTTAATAAAAAATGAAAATCCATTCTGTTTGAAAATGAAAGCTGCCATAGCAGCTGTAAATTTTATGCCCTCACTGGAGGCTTCTGGCACTGGGGTGAGAGATGAGTGGCAGTGGTAGCAAACAGTCATGCTCCTCTGTGCAGTTCTCTGCCATGATAGAGGGAGCCCCCGAGGTGTTGCGCATGGGCAGGACAGGATTGTTGATTTCAGGTCCCAGCTCTGGAAGGAAATGGACTTGGTCCTCTGTCAAAGAGCACTCTTTTCCTCTCTCATTTGTCTTGCCCTTCCTGACAATCCTTTTGCACTTTTTGGGGCCTGTCTCCAGTTCTTGGCTTCTTATTCTCTTATCTTTCACCTACAGTTTCTCCTCCTTGCCAGACTCATTGTTAGAGACCAGACACCTTGCCTATCCCAGCCCCCCTTCCCCATCCTTGTCCAGTTTTTCTCTCGCATGCAGTTGCCTTTTTCCCTTTTCCTGCCTTGTTTTGTGCAATGCCTCGGGATCCCTGGCTCCCTTCCCCGCCCCTTTTATGCCCTTCCCCTCCTGTTTTGGGCCCTTGTCCCGGTCTGCTCCTTCACCTCCCTTGAGTCTGGCACTTGTCCCTGCTGTGCTCCACATGCATGCCTTCCGCTTCCTCGCTGCCCGGGTACCGGCAGCCCTGCCACAGCCAGCACAGGAAAGATGGGCTCCATCCTCTCCAGGGCTTGGGTCTGCTCCAGTTTGGGTAGACATAGAAATGAGAGACGTCTTGGGCTCCTCTGTTCCCAGGCTGGCGTGTGCTCATCTGCTCTGTGGGGAGACATTGGGTTGCTGTTGGGGAAGTGTGTGAGGTTTGAGCATGCTCAGCAAAAAAAAACTCCTGGGAGATACTAGTTATTTACTCTTTAGAGGTCTTTGCCTGCCATGGGTATGCTGTATACTACTATTGGATATGGGTATAAGAGCTGCTTTCCACGTTCAGCATAATCTAAAGTTACTTGAGACTAAGGAGCCAAGAAAGGAATATGAGGAGTATAGGATGTTCTCCAAGGGAAGAGCAATCTAATACCCAGTCTCCCTGTTTGCCTGGCACAGCAGTGCGCTCTGCAGTGCTGCTTTATTGGGAACCTTGTATTTAGTGAGAGGTCCCATCAAAATCTTTCAGGCAGCATTCGCTTTGAATGATTTGAAATTTATTATTTACTCTATCCTTCTCTCTGCTTATCTTTCACTGATAACTTCTACCTCTTGATATCTTAATTTTAAAAAAGGATCTGGGTCTTATGTCCCTTCATCCTGCTTCCACTATAAGGCTGTCTTGGAGTGTTACTTCCAATGATACTTTGAGGAGATCAGTGCAGACCACTGGGCCACTTTGGTGGTATTTCTGCTTTCTCTCCTTGCAAACACTGCAAGGAAGAGAACAGAACAAGAGAATTGATGCTTTCCACTGTCCCTTTTAGTAGTAAAAACTACAGATTCCACAGATCCTTTTCACACTTCTAAGTGGGTGAGTAATTAGTTTTGAAATGTAACAGAAGCCACAGGGATGTAATCTGTACTGAAACAGGTTTGTTGATAAAGGGACAATGGGGTGGTTGAAGAGGCAAGCCCTTCTCTAGGTACAGCTTCTAAAGCTTGCACTAATAGTGTTCTGCTTTTGAGTAACTTATGCCAGTTTTGATTGTGAAGTAAGTTACAGTGGGAAAAGCAGTTTATTCTGCAGACACAACAGCAGCTAATAGAGCTTTTTTGGTCTAAATCTGTCTTGTATGAAGACCAACTCTAGTCTGTCTTCATGCAGTGTATATAATACTTACATTTTAGCTAGACATAAAATGAGGACTTAGCTGTGGCAGCAGATACCTGTAGCTCTGTCTCACAGTATCTCTGATAGCTGTTCATAGAATAAAAGTGGTGATATCAATTATCTAAAGACAGAGAAGTACTGTATCTTGAAAGATTGGGAGAGCTGTCATCAGACAAACAAGGGAAGACAGTGTCTAGACTGTGCTGTTCAGCACAGGTAGAGTTTCTCCAGGGGTCTTTTAGTGGTTCAAGTATTCACACAAAGGAAAAAGAGATAGAAGCCTAAGCAAGTTTGAAAGTTTTGCTGTACCAACTTGATCTCCTTCTGTGACCAGGTGACCCACTTAGTCAATGAGGGGAAGGCTGTGGATGTCATCTACCTGGACTTTAATAAAGCCTTTGACGGTGTCTCCCACAGCATTCTCCTAGGAAAGCTGGCGGCTCATGGCCTAGACAGGTGCACTCTGAGCTGGGTTAGAAACTGGCTGGATGGCTGAGCACAGAGTTGTGGTGAATGGAGTTAAATCCAGGTGGCGGCCGGTCACAAGCGGTGTCCCCCAGGGCTCAGTACTGGGGCCGGTCTTGTTTAAAATCTTTATTGATGATCTGGATGAGGGGATTGAGTGCTCCCTCAGTCAGTTTGCAGATGACACCAAGTTGTGCGGTGAAGTTGACGTGCTGGAGGGAAGGGAGGCCGTCCAGAGGGACCCTGACAGGCTTGAGAGGTGGGCCGAGGCCAGCCTCACAAACTTTAAGAAGTCCTGCGCCTGGGTCGAGGCAATCCCAAGCACAGATACAGGCTGGGAAATGAGTAGATTGAGAGTTGTCCTGGGGAGAAGGACTTAGGGGTGCTGGTGGATGATAGGATGAACATGCGCCAACAGTGTGGGCTTGCAGCCCAAAAAGCCACCTGTATCCTGGGCTGCATCAAAAGATGTGGGGCCATCAGGTCGAGGGAGGTTATTCCGCCCCTCTGCCCTCATGAGACCCCACCTGGAATACTGCATCCAGCTCTGGAGCCCCCAACAGAAGAAAGACATGAAGCTGTTGGAGTGAGTCCACAGGAGGGCTACCAAGATGGTCAGAGGGTTGGAACACCTTTCCTGTAAGGACAGGCTGAGAGAGTTGGGCTTGTTCAGCCTGGAAAAGAGAAGGCTCTGTGGAGACCTTACAGCAGTCTTCCAGTACCTCTGAAGGGGGCCTACAAGGCGGCTGGGGAGGGACTTTTTACAAGGGCCTGCAGTGCTAGGACAAGGGGTAATGGTTGGAAGCTGGGAGAGGGCAGGTTTAGACTAGATATAAGAAAGAAGTTCTTCACCCTGAGGGTGGTGAGACACTGGAACAGGTTGCCTAAGGAAGTTGTTGATGCTCCATCCCTGGAAGTGTTCAAGACCAGGCTGGATGGAGCCTTGAGCGACCCGGTGTAGTGAGAAGTGTCCCTGCCATGGCAGGGGGGTTGGAACTAGAAAATCTTTGAGGTCCCTTCCAACCCAACCCATTATATGATAGTATGACACTAAATTGGGTGGGGGTGTTGATCTGCTCGAGGGTAGGAAGGCTCTACAGAGGGGTCTGGACAAGCTGGATTGATGGGCTGAGGCCAATTGTACGAGGTTCAACAAGGCCAAGTGCCGGGTCCTGCACTTGGGTCACAACAACCCCATGCAGCGCTACAGGCTTGGGGATGAGTGGCTGGAAAGCTGCCCAGCAGAAAAGGCCCTGGGGGTGCTGGCCGACAGCCGGCTGAACATGAGCCGGCAGTGTGCCCAGGTTTGCCAAGAAGGCCAACAGCATCCTGGCCTGTATCAGAAATCATGTGGCCAGCAGGACCAGGGAAGTGATTGTGCCCCTGTACTCGGCACTGGTGAGGCCACACCTCGAATCCTGTGTTCCCTCAGCCGCTCCTCACGAGACCTGTTCTCCAGGCCCTTCACCAGCTTCGTTGCCCTTCTCTGGACATGCTCCAGCACCTCAATGACTTTCTTGCAGTGAGGGGCCCAAAACTGCACACAGGATTCGAGGTGCGGCCTCACCAGTGCCGAGTACAGGGGCACGATCACTTCCCTACTCCTGCTGGCCACACTATTGCTGATACAGGCCGGGATGCTGTTGGCCTTCTTGGCCACCTGGGCACACTGCTGGCTCATGTTCACCTGGCTGTTGACCAGCACCCCCAGGGCCCTTTCTGCCTGGCAGCTTTCCAGCCACTCATCCCCAAGCCTGTAGCGCTGCATGGGGTTGTTGTGACCCAAGTGCAGGACCCGGCACTTGGCCTTGTTGAACCTGATACAATCGGCCTCAGCCCATCAATCCAGCCTGTCCAGATCCCTTTGCAGAACCTTCCTACTCTTGAGCAGATCAACACTCCCACCCAATTTAGTGTCATCTGCAAACTGACTGAGGGAGCACTCAATCCCCTCATCCAGATCATCAATAAAGATTTTAAACAAGACCGGCCCCAATACTGAGCCCTGGGGGACACCGCTTGTGACCGGCCGCCACCTGAATTTAACTCCATTCACCACAACTCTCTGTGCTCGGCCGTCCAGCCAGTTTTTAACTCAGCTTAGAGTGCACCTGTCTAGGCCATGAGCCTGACAGCTTTCCTAGGAGAACGCTGTGGGGAACACTGTCAAAGGCTTTACTAAAGTCCAGGTAGATGACATCCACAGCCTTCCCCTCATCAAATAGGCAGGTCCCCTGGCCATAGAAGGAGATCAGGTTGGTTAATGAGGAGCTGCCCTTTATGAACCCATGCTGGCTTGGGCCTGAGTCCCTGGTAGTCCTGCCCATGCCGTGTGAGCATCCTCAAGATGAACTGCTCCATAACCTTCCCTGGTACCGAGGTCAGGCTGACAGGCCTGTAGTTTCCTGGATCCGCCTTCCAGCCCTTCTTGTAGATGGGTGTCACACTGGCAAGCCTCCAGTCACCTGGGACGTCCCCTGTTGACCAGGATTTCTGATAAATGATGGAGAGTGGTTTGGCCAGCTCCTCCGCCAGCTCACTCAGTACTCCTGGGTGGATCCCCTCTGGCCTCATAGACTTGTCCAATATCCAGGTGACAAAGCAGGTCATTAACTCCTTCCTCCTGGATTATGGGGGGTTTATTCTGCTCTCTGTCCCCATCTCCCAGCTCAAGGGGCTGATTTCCTTGAGGATAGCTTGTCTGACTATTGAAGACTGAGGCACAGAAGACATTAAGTACCTCAGCCTTTTCATCATCCTTGGTGATGATGTACCCCTCTGCATCCAATAGAGGATGGAGATTCTCATTGGTTCTCTTTTTTGTTGTTAATCTATTTGTAGAAACATTTTTCTGTTGTCTGTCATGACAGTGGCCAGCCTGAGTTCTAGTTGGGCTTTTGCCTCTCTAATTTTCCCTCTGCATGACCTAACAAGGTCCCTGTACTCTTCTTGAGTTGCTTGCCCTTTCTTCCAAGAGTCGTAAACCCTTCTTTTTTCCCTGAGTTCCAGCAAAATCTCCCTGTTCAGCCATGGTGGTCGTCTTCCCTGCCAGTTTGTCATATGGCACACAGGGACAGTCTGCTCCTGTGCCTTTAGGACTTCCTCCTTGAAGAATGTCCAGCGTTCCTGGACCCCCTTGCCCTTCAGGACTGTCTCCCAAGGGACTCTCTCAACCAGTGTCCTGAACAGCCCAAAGTCAGCCTTCTGGAAGTCCAAGGTTGTGATTTTGCTGACTCTCCTCCTAACTTGACCAAGAATACAGAACTCTGTCATTTCAGGGTTGCTAAGCTCAAGACAGCCTCCAACCACCACATCTCCCAGCACTCCTTCTCTGTTTGCAAACAGTAGGTCAAGCAAGGCACCTCAGCTGTTAGGCTCCCTTACCAGCTGTGTCAGGAAGTTGTCTTCTGCAGACTCCAGGAACCTCCTGGATTGTTTCCTCTCTCCTGTGTCGTATTTCCAGCAGATATCTGGTAAGGTGAAGTCCCGCACGAGGACAGGGGCTAATGATTGTGAGACTTCTGCCAGTCACTTGCAGAATGCTTCATCTGCCTCTTCCTCCTGGCTGGGTGGTCTGTAACAGACTCCAGCAGGAGATCTGCCTCCTTGGCCTTCCCCCTCATCCTTACCCATAATAAGCCGTTGGCCTTGTCTTCACAATCGTTAAGCTCTTACAGAATCAGAACACTCTCTAACATACAAAGCCACCCCACCGCCCCTCCTTCCTTGCCTGTCCCGTCTGAAGAGCTTATAGCTTACACCCCATGATCTGTTATATCTCCACCAGGATGCCAAGGAATCTATTGAGTTGTTTTCTAAACAGCAGTACATAAAGTAATTTCTTACTGGAAACTGTCGTTACCAAGTGTCGTATTTCCTTCGTCAAACGTAGTAAAGGGTTCTGGTGAAAGACTTAATCAAAAAAAATCATTGTATATTCAATTATTTAAGTTTGTAAAACTGCTCAATAAAAAGTCTGTTTTGGGAACAGATGTTTAAATATTTAAAGCTTGCAGGAATTTTTTATGGTTTTATAGTGGATTGTATACTGAGCATACAACTGTGGCCATAAATATGTTTTTCCTGGTGGAAGACCTATGTAATAATTTTGTGGGAGTCTAATCACAACCTTTGGGCCAAAGGGAAACTAGTCAAGGCCATTATGGCTTCAGTTTAACATGTTGGGGTAGGCATTTTCCCTGTGTGTGCATAATGCTGAACACTGATGTCATGTTCCTCTGCGGTTTTGAGCCAGTGGACCATAAAGGTACCCCTTTCTTGCAGCGCAGTGTGTGTGCTGGCAAGCTCACTAGCTTCTGCTCCATACTTGCATGACGTAACATCAACACAACAAATTGTAACCAGTCTCTCTCAACAGGAGAGAGAAAAGGCATCTCAGCATGCTGACTGTTGCATTTTGGTCTTCTGCTAGGGGTCCATGTGCTCAGGGAAGGGAGAAGGTCCTCCAAAGGGCCACTGAACACCCAAATTAGGCTCTGGTATCTGACAGCTCTCTGGAGGAGCAAGCCTGCATTTAGGCAGTGTAAATACCTCTACTATATACTCATACTTGGTTCAGAGAAATAGTGTTTCCCCCAAGCTGTTTTTATTTCTCAAAACCAGGGCTGTATCGGATTTTCCCCCAACTGCTGAACAGTAGTATTAATGTAATGTGTTATTTATTCTTATGACATGTTTTTATTTCATGGAAAATGTCTAGGTTATGCTTGAGGCTGGGTATGAGTTTCTGGATCCCTTTCAGAATTCCGTTAAATCTGGAAGTAAATCAGATTACTTTCTTCTACTATAAGCACATTCGGCTTGGCTTTCACATGAGGTGTTGTACGGGTGAAGGAGCCCAGAGCACTCCAGCTGGTGCAACAGCTTTATTTATGCAGAGTGATGGCATGAAAGGGTTTTGGAAATGCTTTTAATGGCTTCAGGAGTGATTTGTACTACCATTGAACCACCAAAGTCCTTTTAAGTTCTTACCCACTTTGCTTGTGTTTTCCAGTGACAAACTATGGGCTTGGGTGATGACTCAGTTGATCATGAAACTCTGTGCTGGCTGGAGACACAAGAGAGGTTTTCTTAAACTCTGTATATTCCTAATGTTTACTATGTGGCAATAAAGCTTCCACAGTCTTTCTGTCCATAATGTGAAATAGCTTTTTGCACACATGATGATGCTTTTATATCTCAACTTCAAAATGCTTTAGGTCTTCGTAAAATGATAACATGTACTTTGTCACTTCTACAACACATTTTATCATAAGTAAAGGACTAGCTGAGTGACTTCAACAAATATTTAATGCACCCTTTACTCCTAATTTTTTTTCCCCATGAGGCATTTTTTTTTAAATTGCATTTTGTCACTTGTGCAAGCATCCTGAGTTTAACTTTTTCATAGGTTTTAGTGATGGAATTGGCACAAACAGGTTATGAAAAATGGAAGGAGTGTCAATGAAATCGAGTATAAGTATATGATACTAGTAACTTACAGCTTCTTCCTGAGCATCATTTCTTATGCAGGCAGTTTTGACAACAGACTGAAAAACATCTCAGAAAGCAGGTTATGAGTTTCACAGTAAAGAAGAAATATCCTCCCCTTGCCCCAAGATGAAGCAGAAATTTTGTAGAAAAGATGTGGTCTGTTCAGTTGGGGAAGTGGCAGGAAAATATGTTCGAAGAAAAACACTGTGTTGAACTTCAGGTACAAGTAAGTTATAAACACATACATTGGTGTTAAATAGTGATACAATAAATGCAAAGTAAATGGGCAACATTTAATTCAAATTTTAATGTGTCTAATAACAAACAAAGCATTTGAGGGGAAGTATCTCAGTCTGGGCTATTAAAGGATTAATGGCTCCAGGAGCTCTTGATTTTGCTTAGACTGTGCCTTTGGATTTGAAAGGAAAACAGTTGTTGAGGGAGAATCACTACCTGAGTGATTGGAATTAATCATGCCCTTGTCTTAGCAGATGAGACACTTAATTTTCCTTCCAGGAATAGCCAGAATTACCTGTTTGTACAGTGCCTTCAAGCTGGCTGATTTAAAACCTGAAGAAAAAACTTTTAAATTGTCTGTGTTGGTTTTTATAGCATATTGACATTCCTGATCATGGTACAAGGATACCATGAAGGAGTAGAGAAGAACAAATAGTGAAGACAAGTCCCTAGAGGTTGGGAAACAGTTGCAACCAGTCCCAAAGAGTAACTTGTATGAAGAGGCTTCCAAGGGGTTCCTTCGAGAGGGTGAACATATGCAGGCTTCACGGACGTAACTGCTTACTTGCATATATACGATGGCTTTGCTTGCTTGTGTGAGATGCAGGGAGGAAAAAGAAAAGTTCCTTGCCTGCAATAAGTTTCTAATGCAAGATTGTTTGCAAAACATAGCATGCAGCGAATCAACATGCTTACTGTCTTGTTTAATATTACTGACAGTCATCAAAAGTAATTTTAGTTTTGTGAGTTTAAAAAAAAAAATCATAGACTAGACTGGCTTGATTCACAGAACAATCTGTATTTATGCTTAAGGGATGACTTTTTTTCACAGAGGCAATTGCAGAAGCATACAGAAATCTATTACTGCAGTTGTTGATAGATCTACTGACAGGTGGGTGGTTGAGGAAAAAAGATAGCATGCATCAGGTTTGTGCGGGATGGGACTGCTCTTGTGACATCTGGCAGAAGACTTGGAGTCTGAGACAGCTGCTAGGGCCACAGAATTGCAAACAGCTTTAGGACCTGAATGGAATAAAGATAAATGAGCTCCAGTTGGAAGCTGAATGGCCCTAAAGGTAGAAGCAAGATGAATGTGGGCACTCTGAATGCTGTACTGATAGTCAATAGTCTTGCAACAGGTGTTTTTTGTCTTGTACGTACATAAATGTTCATTATTCTGGATTGCAGGCTACATTATCGATGTACTGAATGGTTTGAGTTTGTAAAGCTTTGTGTTACTTACTGCTTAGGTCCCTAAATTCGACATTGTTTTAATGATCTAGCTAGTTTGCTGTTAATAACTAAGTAAGGAAAACATAAGGAAAAACTTTTTCACTGTGAGGGTGACAGAGCACTGGAACAGGCTGCCCAGAGAGGTTGTGGAGTCTCCTTCTCTGGAGACATTCAAAACCCGCCTGGACGCATTCTTGTGTGACCTACTCTAGGTGGTCCTGCGCTGGCAGGAGGGTTGGACTAGATGATCTTTTGAGATCCCTTCCAACCCCTAACATTCTGTGATTCTGTGAAATGGTACTTGAATATCAGCCAGCTCTCTTGAGCCCCCTACCTTCTAGACCCCTGGCCCATGGGATATCTTTGACCTCAGGAGGTCAAAGTTAGCCCTCCTGAAGTCCAAGGTTGCAGTCCTACTGTGCCTAGTCCCCGTGATCCTCAACTCTATCTTCTCATGATCACTACAGCCAAGGCTGCCCCCAACCTTAATGTCCTCTACGCGTCCCTCTTTGTTTGTCAGTACTAGGTCCAGTAGCACACCTCTCCTTGTGGGCTTCGCCACGACCTGAGTCAAAAATATATCATCAATACACTGGGGGAATCTCCTCAACTGCGTGTGCGTGGCTGTGTGGCCTTCCCAGTAAATATCAGGGTGACTGAAGTCCCCCATGAGAACCAGGGCCTGTGATTGTGAGGCTACTTCCAGCTGTCTGTGGAAGGTCTCATCAACTTCCCCATCCTGATCAGGTGGCCTGAAATAAACACCCACAACAGTGTCTCTCATATCAGCCTGCCCCTTAATCTTTACCCACAAGCTCTCCACTTGCTCTTTACTTGCCCCCAGGGAGAGCCCAACACATTCCAGTTGCTCTGTCACATAAAAAGCAGCTCTCTCACCTCACCTTGCTGGCTTGTCTTTCCTGAAAAGGGCTTAGTCATCCATGACAGCACCTGAGTGATGTGAGCTGTCCCACCATGTCTCAGTAATCGCAATAAGATCATGGTCCTGCAACCACACGCAGATTTCCAGTTCTTCCTGTTTATTCCCCATGCTGTGTGCACTGGTGTATAAGCATTTCAGGGAGGGGGCTGAGCATGTAGATTTCTCCCTCGAGGGGTGGTAGCCCTTTTGGTTCTCAAAAATACTAGCATGCTGCCCCACAAGTACTGAGCTACTACCCCCAGGTGCCCAGATACATCCCCATCCCCCTTGGAATCTGGTTTAAAGCTCTCTCAAGGAGCCCTGCTAACTCTTATCCTAGAACCCTCTTCCCCCTGTGAGATAAGCTTTTCCCATCCGTTAACAGCAGGCCTGGTGTCTTGTAGATCAATCCATGATCAAAGAACCCAATGTCCTACTGCTGGTATCAGGCTTGAAGCCAGGCATTCATCTGCTGGCTCCTCCTGTTTACCACCTCATCATTCCCCACAACTGGAGGCATAGAGGAGAACACAGCTTGTGCTCCTGCTTCATTGACCAGTTGTCCCAGGGCCCTGAAATCTTTCTTCATTGCCCTTGGATGGCTTCTCACAACTTCGTCCCTGCCTGCCTGAAATATCTAAAGGGGACAGTAATCTGAGGGCTGTGCTAGGGAAGGAAGCTTCATCTTTACATCCTTAACCTGGGCCCCAGGTCGGCAGCAGACTTCCCCACGTAGCAGGTCTGGCCTGCATATCGGGCTTTTCGCTCCCTTCAGAATTGAGTCCCCCACAACAAGGGCCCATCTTTCTTTCTTTTTATCAGACATTTTGATGCAAGGCATGCTCAGTCTTAGCCTGGGTGACATCTCCAAGCTAGGCAGCTGTCCTCTTTGTCATTATTTGGTTCCCCTCGCAGAACATCGTACCTGTTAGGCAAAGGCACCTGGGAAGGGGGGTTAGTCACTGGGCAGACGCGCCTGTTGCGCCGGGCAGGAACTTTTTGCCGTTGCCCCCCATCCTGCAACTCCCCCCGTTCAGTCGGGTAGGGAGAGGACAGGCAGCTCTCTGCAGCGGGGGTTCTGTCCGCCTGCCGGGCTTCTGTCACGGCAGTCAGGGGACGACTCCCAGCATCTCTCTCTCTCCCGCCCTCCCTGACGGCCCTCAACCTGCTGACCTCCCCCTGAGCTCCGTCACGAAGCGGAGGAGCTGCTCTCCCCGGGCACACCACCCCCTCCCCCGGGAGTGCTCACCGCTGCCGTCGGACAGCGGCGGGAGAGCCGGGCACCCCCCCCAGCCCGACGGCCCGGGGGGGCAGCGTGTTCCCCCGAGAGCTCCGCCTGGGAAGCGGCGTCAGGGCTGGCGGGTGCGGGGCCGAGGGAAGCCGTGGGCTTCTGCCGAGCGGTTCCCGTCGCCCCCCGGCCGAGCCGGCAGACCCCCCGCGCCTCCCGTGCGAACCGCCGCGCTCCGTGTGCCGGCTCCGACCGCTCGCCCGGGAGCGAGCCCTTGCCGTGGCGCTCCCGGGGGACGCCCTGGGGGACGCCCACTCGGTGCCCGTTTACTCCGTGGCTGCGATCCCGAGGGGCTTCTTTGGGGGGGGGGGGGGGGGGGGGAGTGGGGAGTGTGTGATCTGGGCGAGTGACCATTGGCGCGGTTACGGCTCGTCCAGAGCTGCCGTCGGTGGTGCTGGCGCCGCCTGCGCCGCCTCAGCAGCCCGCCACAGGCTGCCGCTTTTCCCAGCCCTAGAAAGCTTACCTGCCACTGGAGCTGATCTTCTCGGAGGTATCGTGGATACTCTTCTCGGTATTATGGATGCTCTGCCTTAATGGAGGGCATTTCTTAGTGCTGCAAATTTTAGGAAGTCTGCAAAACGCTAAAGTACCCAGTTCTGACATTTGCAAAAAGTAGACAGCCATGGTGTTTTCTGGGGCAGGCAGGTTTTAAGAGGTTTGTTTTCGCTGTCTTTAGGGACAGCAAAAAGAAAAAATAAATCTGTTTTTAGGATTTAAGACCAGTTAAGGAGAGCCCCCTCCATCCTGTTCTCCCCTGACTGTACAGGAGACTAGACATGAGCCTACAATGCTGATCTTGACCGTAACTCATGTAGACCCTCCTTACTTCTGACTTAATGAAGGAGCCATAATTTACAATGTTAACTTTTTTTTTTTTTTTTTAATTCCAGGAGACAGACCAATAGTGCAGAAGAATTGGCTTTTTACAGTACTTCTTTCTTTATCTGAATATTGCGGATGTGAGCAGAAAGGGCAGACAGGAGTCTGAACAGGAATCCATAAACGACCTTCAGTCGCAATATTTCCATTAGAGGCTGAGCAACCAAGCTTAGTTTGCTGGGTGCAAGCAGAGAAGCAGACACCCAGCACCTGTGTCTGTGCTACTGCCCTTCAGGCTTGAGCAATTTTTCGATTAAGAGCTTTTGGTGTCACATTTCTTTACTTCCACAAAAATGCTGGTCTGTTAGCATCATGAAAAACTTCTGGATTTATGTCAGATTTCTAATGTATGTTTTTCTTTGTAAGGACTTTTGTGTAATTTTAAGGGTATATGAGATCTGTGTGGAATAATGTGAAGCATGATGTATTAGTGAGGCAGCTGTTTGTGGGTTTTGGTAGTTCCTTGAGAAAATCAGACTTTAAAGAGAAGATTTTTCCAAGAAACCTTCGATATTCTCCCATGAGAAACTGCTAAAGACTAATAAGATGATGGTGACAAAAACTTTCAAAAAAAACTGATCTCCTCTGTTGCAGACTTCTCTCTGTCAAAGGTATTTGGTTTGTGTTTGTGAAAAGGATAAATCTTGTCTCCTCTAGGTATTCCCACACAGCTCTCCCATGTGGCATGTGGTGACTCCTGCTCAAGAAACTAATTCGTGTTATTGTTGTTTGTCTGGAACAGCGCTGATCCAGTCAGTTACGTAGCATGACTTGAAAATTTGCCGTTTATTGCTGCGATGGCTAGCTGTGTGCTTCGTGTCTGTTGCCTCACAGGTTGGCTTTCACCAGTACTGCGCTTGGTGCACATGAGCTCTCTGCTGAACAAGTGCTGGGGATGGTTTCTTTCTTTTGCATTGATTCGTCGTAACTTTAAAAATGGTGTTTTTTACCAAAGAAATCGTATTAGCGTTATTTAGATGAATAACTTAAATTTTTATAATTGCTGTATTTGCCTTGTGCAAGTCTGCCATGGACTTGTGGAAATTAACTGGGATAATGTTTCATAAAATATAAAAACCTGAGCCTGCCTGCTCCCCATCATTTTAGATTGAATCCAGTTTCAGTCTTCCTGGTCCTCTTGCCTTGTTATATCATTTTATTATTTTTTTTTAATGCAGGTTCAAGAAACTTGCTCTCTGATTTCATGTTTATGATAATTCTGGTATATTAATGAAAATGCAACTTCCTTGGCAATTTGTGCTGTGGGTATAGAATTTTCCCGTACCGAAGGTGTACAGGTCTGCTATGTGCTTTTGCCGGGGCTATATATTTATGCCTGCTTTGCTGTTGTCCATGGGGAGGGAAATAGGAAGGATCAGCACATCATATGAGAGGTGGGAGGTGGGCTTGTTTAATAAATTAGCCTCTGCAGTGAGGCAGCTGAGGTGCATACATGTCCTGCTCCCTCTGCTTTGGAGCATTAATGTCTGGTGCAGTGGTGGACTGGGCCTCGGAGAGAGGTGGCATCTTCACCCCTCACAGTTAGATTTGCCACAGTTACACTCTCTGAGTGCTCCACGTGTGACCTGTGCATATTACTGTGTCTTTCCTTATAATGTATTTGTTATGATTCCTTGAACTTACTCCAATTTGTCAAGTTTTATGTTTTTCTGCAAATAGGAAAGTGCTTAGAACTGAAGATGAGTACTTGACAGGAGTATTAGCTAGCAGTATTCACTGCAGTCCTCTCCACAGCTGAGGCTTTCCAAAAGTTTTATAAGAAGCTGAGAGTTACAAGCATGTGTGAGCAGTTTGCCTCGATTGCCCCTCTTTCTCCTTGCTGCTTCACATTTATTATCCTTTGGAAGATCTGGATGGAATTTGTTCCTTTCTAGTCCTCTGGTGCCTTCCTAGATCTTACCGATGGTTTATAAGCCATTGAGTCAGTTTGATCATGTCGTCTGGATTATTATATTGATGATTTTAACCTCTTTCAAATGTTTCATATGATCTGGGAGACAGTGTTGGGCCAGCATCTGAGGGGTCTTGACTGCAGCTTTAGCTCTGTGGCTGCTCTGCTTGGTGACTTTACAGCCCAGTCACATCATCCACTGTGCCTCAGGCTTCCCCGCTTTTTAAAAGGCAAAGAGTGAGCAGTGTGCAGCCTTCTGCTCCATGCTGTGGAAATGTATTTAAGCAAAACAAAAGAAGTGGAAAAGGCCTACATACCTGGTACAATTCTCCCCCTATAATAGAAGTCTTCAGGCTTTGGGAACCTCATGCATCAAATGTCCAAACCTCATTAATCTAGAAGAGCAGAGTAGTTAACAGATCAGATGAGCATCTATTCCAACATGAGCTCTACTTACATGTCTAACAGTGGCTTATTACCTCTCTTTTCCTCAGTATTTTGTAACCCTTTATTGCCACCTCCTCCATCCGCCTGCCTCTGCCCCCCCCCCCCCCAAAAAAAAAAAAAAAAGTGCAGTTTATACTCCTGGCTCCCTTTAGACTGAGGTGGTTTCACTGGTTATTCATCCTGCCAAAGAAAAATACATGGAAATTTTAATTGGCCTCAACCTTTACAGTGCTATAAAATGCACCTGTTTTGAACATAGAGAACTAAAATGGCTTTACACTGAACCACATCGTGGCCTTTGTCCAGCTACTGCCAAAGTACATACAGAACTTAAAATTTTCATCTAAGTGTTTAGTATCTGTGTGAAAGGATTGTTAACGTGTGATTAGGACAAAAACATGTTTACTGATCTATCTAATGGTAGTTGTAGCTTTTTGTGCCTTCCAGATGTTTTAGGTAGAGTTAGGTGAGGAGGCTCGAGTCAGTGTAGTGGTATGCTGGTGGCTGGCTGAGGGTAGCTCACACTGGCGTTAGGTTTGCCAGCCTGCCGAGAGCTGGTTTAATTTGCTAACCCAGCAAAGAGCAAAACACTGCATTTGTTTTCTTTTGGGTTAGGGAGGTGCATTGGCTTAGTGAAGGGTCTGAGGAGGTTGAGAGTCAGTGCACAGCATCAGGCAGGACTGCATGGGTGGGAGCTGGGAAGGAGCAGGAGGGGCCGAGGCTTCTCCGTGGGCAGCTCTGCTGTCTCAGGTAACCTCTCCCCTTGTGCAGGTTAGGATGCAGGTTAGCTCTCTGCAGCGGTCTCTCTCCATCTTTGCAGATGCTACAGCAGTACTGAGAAGGGCACTGGCACCCAGCAATCTGTAGCAGGAACGACAGATGCAGTTTTGGCCCTGGGTTTTACCAGCTGTCAAAAAGAGCAGGCAGAAACTCTTAATTTTCGGAGTTCAGATGAGTCTTTTTTATTTGCCACGTTCTTTGCTTCTGTACTGGTTGTCTGCCACCGCTTATGTTTTGCTTAGAGCTGCATGTGTTGAAGTCTGGTGGCCACTGCTTTTTCTTCTCCATTAATAACCTCCCCAATTCATCAAGATTGTCGAATTTCTACTACAGTGTCTTTAAAATTCACCATCCTCTTTCCAACTTGATCCTTCTCATCGTGACAGATATTAAGTATCTTAGTCCCCCCAGGTTTGCTCAGTATTTATGGGGACTATGTGAAAGGTAGAGCGGGACTCTCTATCAGGGAGTGAAGTGATAGGATGAAGGGTAACGGTTTCAAACTGAAAGAGGAGAGATTTATATTAGACATTAGGAAGACGTTCTTTACTGTGAGGGTGGTGAGGCACTGGCACAGGTTGCCCAGAGAAGCTGTGGCTGCCCCCTCCCTGGCAGTGTTCAAGGCCAGGCTGGATGGGGCTTTGAGCAACCTGGTCTAGTGGGAGGTGTCCCTGCCCATGGCAGGGGGGGGTGAAACTAGATGGTCTTTAAGGTCCCTTCCAACCCAAACCATTCTGTGATACTGTGGATATTTGCTTAATACTCTTCTGTTTCATTCTGTGACCTTAGTTTACTGTCTTCTAGATCAAAGGGATTTAAAGGTATGCAGCTTGACTGATGCACCGCGTTATTTTAGGAAGGGCAATTGTAATAATGTTTAGGGCCTCTTACATAAAGGCATAATAAAGATATTATGCTGATGTTATGACAGCACCATAGTGAATGAGATTAGTGTCATACTGAAAAAAACTGTCCGGTGCAGCAGGCTGATGTTTAGATACATGTATAAATTAAAAGAGGGTCTGCTTTTAATTTTGTCATTAGCAGATGCATGTGATCAGTGTGGCCAATACTTCTTAGATCTTGGCTTCCAAAGGAACTGTGTGTGTATAGCTGAATAGTTCAATATATTACAAGAGTTTCTGTATTACTAGCTGTTAATAACAATAAAAAGCCTCTCAGCTGTATATATGGAGTGGTTTGGCTTGCACCTTTACTCCATGACTTTTTTGGAGCCTAAATTTGGGTGCCTTTTTTCCTTATTTCGCTAAGTTTATTTGCCTGCCTGAATGTGTGTATGGGCCACTAGATCATCTAGGCAGAAGAACACTTATAGAAAGGTTCAAGCACTGCAGTATTTCCTTGTGTTGAATATTTAATGGTATCACTTGAACTGACGGGGTTGATTCCTATGTTTAGGATTTAATGGAAGGAACAGATTTCTTCATCCGCTTTAAATGTCTGTACCTAGCCAAAAACTGCTGTAGTGACACAGCAATTGTAGAGGTCCTTTCTGCCGTGTTGGTGCTGTCTGCATATGGTGACTTCAGAAGAGCTCTTAAAACAGCTTTTGAATTAATAAGGACATGGACCGGTATCTTCGTTGTGGTGACACTTCTAGACAGGGTGCGCGTGTTGCTGTATAGAGCTTGGTGTCTTTTCTTCTGGAATTCCTGCCTCCAACTGCAGCCTTCTTGTTGGCACTTCTTGTTTCATAAAAAGATTTAATTTAATTAATTTTAAATAGTAAAATAAATTTGATTCCTTTTACGGTTTTAGATTACGATGCCAATTGAGGAAAAATTTGCCTCTCCAGTAGCGTTTGGCATGCGCTTGCATAGGTTTCACTAGTATCTCTCCAGCGTTGATGGGTGGGATAGTGCTGATGCATTGCAAAAGTTTGCCTGCGGTTTTTTGTTCTCTTTCACTTTTGCCTGTTGAGCTGCTATGTAGAAGTGTGCAATCCCTAATTTTTCATTCCCTTCTTTCTCAGCTAACACTTCTTTTAATCAAAGTGCTCATTTAAAAATTTTTGCTCCAAGCCACTTGCTGTGTAAACCATCTGTGGGAACAGATTAGTAAGGACATGGAAGAGTGATGTGTAGTAAATAGTATATCTTTCTGAAGACAGAACTGTGCTTATTCTGTCCTTATGGAGGAAACTGGTGTCTTCTTACCTGGCACTGTTCTTTATAGTATACTGTAGAGCCGGTGATGCATTCAGTAATACATAGGCTATTTTTCCTGTAGTCTTCTCAATAATTGTGACCTCAGAGTAAAAGCCAGGCAATGATCGGCAGTACTCTTCTTGTGCCTCTGTTCAGCTGGAAAGTTATGTTTCTATTCTTTCTGTGTGCTACATGTTTTTTTTTGATGGTCATTGATCAGCATATAAAAGTCATGCAGAACGAAAATGCAATTACCAAGAAAGATAGATAGACACTAGCAGCAGGTTTCATCAGAAACCCAGCTAGAGTGTCAAAAGGGAGGGAGGGTGTGTGTGTTAAAATAAAATTCTAGTATGATGTGCGACATTTGACAGGTAAAACTAATGGTCCTTGAATTAAAAAAGAAGGCTCAAAGTTGTGCTAGTTAATGGAATATCACACTGAATCGCTGTTGTAGCTCTGCTCCCTTTTTAGGATAGAATAATTATTTAGGAGAAATGTGCTGCACGGAAACAAAATTAGCAAGCTAGTTTCTGAGGTTACTTTCCATGGATATGAAGTAGACATCCACTTCGAGCGAGCAGTGCAGGTGAGCTGGTGCAGATGTAGCCTTCCCCCTGCACAGCGAGCAAGGTGCATTCCTTGATGTTCCCCTCCTGCTTGCGGGGCTCTGTGGGAAATCAGATTTCCCATGCTTTTCCCAACCAGTGTTATTGCTCTCACTTTTTCTGACCTTCCCGGTAGCACATCCTCACAGTCATTGGCCCATCAGCAGAATCAGACCAGGCTTCAGGTTCTAGAGCAGCTCTGGTCCTCAAAGGAAACAAAAATATTTAGGATGTGTAATTGGGGTCATCTTGTACCCCTTTGGCTTTTCTGCTTTGCAGACCCTTAAGCAAGGTGGCAGCTACAAAGGGCCAGAGAAGGCTGGAAGGACCAAAGGAAAAAAATGCTGATATGGCCAGGAGGGAATAATGGTTGGCAAGTGGTGAGTTGTCTCACCTGCTCTCCTCACTTTCCTCCCTTCTTTGGAAGCCCTGGCTGTGGCTGATAACATAAAAATATATAAAAATTAGCATGATTAATTGAAGTCTGGGTTCTGTCGTGCTGTTTCCAGTGTGGTCTTGTTTCCTTTTCCAGGAGAAAAGGAATATTTTCCTGTTGTGCAGTACTGTAGCCAGTCTATCAGCCTTATTCCCAGCAGGTGATTAGCCTGTGTGTTTTGAAAAAGTAGCAAGTTTGCCTGGTTTTCTTGTCTTCATATGAGACATTTAAAAAAAAATCATAATGGTTATTACTTTGTGTTAATGGTCATATGGTCCATTAGCTGTAAGTATATATACTATAATGCTTATGTGCAAAACCTCTTATTTATAAGTGATATGATCGTCTTTGCTTTTATTCTTTTATCAGATATAAGAAACGTGTTTCCCTAAATATGGGTGAAACAGAGCAGAGACCAACAGCAGGATCCCGCTTGGGAGCTCAGGAAAATGCTGGGATCAGTACCTTGGAGCATGGACAGAAACCACCTATGACACCTCCAGGAAAACTTGTCTCCATCAAAATTCAGATGCTGGATGACACTCAAGAAACATTTGATGTGCCGGTAAGGATGTGGAGATTAGGGTGGCTAAAGATTATTCAGGCATTTCTAAAAATGCCTGTTTTCAAACCAGTTCTCTTTTTATTTCAACTGTGATTCTTTGGCTAATGAATTAATGTTGTGAAGAAAATGGCTGTTATATCAGCATTGGCTAGGTGATGGTGTAATACAATAACATTAAACAGTGAAGTGAATTGTAAATTACAGTTATTATTCTGTTTCTGTTTGAACAGCTTCAGAAGAGGTGAAAGTCCTTGTGTTTTATTTTTTTTCAAATATTACATCAGTGGTTTCCTCTACTTTCTGAACAGTTGGTGTGTTTGCTTGGTGCTGTCTTTCCCTTGATCCAGTAAACCATAGATCTATACAGATTTTTTTTTTTTGTTTTCCTCTGGCATGTCCCTAGGATAGTAACTTGAAATCATCAATGTTTTCACTAATTTATATCACTCTTACAGATACCAAGTGCTGTCACACAGGTTGAGTACAAAGAAAGACTCAAAGCAATCTCATCTAAAGTTTCTCTATATCCCACTGAAATTAATCTAGGTTTGTACTTGCCAAGGAAACAAAGTTAGTACCGCGTGTGTGTGTGTAATGATTTTAACGTGTCATGCTTATGTAATGAACATGTAAGGTTGTTGAACACTGTTGCTGTTATGAAAGTGTATTGGAATCTATACTTTTCAAAGTCCTCAGGGTTCAGTGAATAGGAACCTGGAAACCTGAGTTCAAATTTCATCCTTTGTTACTTGCATTTTATGTAGCTATGGTACATGCCTTCATTGGCTTAGTTTTCGCTTCTGTGAAATAGGGGATTACCAGTGAGTTACGTAGATCTCAGATGTATAGTGAGTGCTCTGTGAAAATGCTTATGGTCACTGAAAAAGATGAAGGAATTCTGATTAGGAAAATTCTCATTTTAAAAATAATTTAAAACCCAAGGTTTTGTTCGTCTGTTTTGTGTGTGTACACGCACGTGCTTTTTGGTCTGCTCTCTGCTGCTGTTTGTGACCCAACTGCGACTGTGTGTTCAGTCTCAGATTTTGTTGTAGTAGAAAGTAAGTTTTCTGGATGGGCAGCTATGTGTGAACAGAACTGTCATCAAGTGAAATGCTCATGTACATAGCAACTTGTTATGCTTTTGTGTCCTTCAGTATGCCTGTTAAATATCCATAGCAAACAGACCAAAATTAGCAGTCTTTAGGTAATCATCATTGTTCAAAGGTGTAGTTCTAGTTTAAATTATCAAATGCTAGTAAAAGTTGCCCTGCTTATCTTAGGTGGTACAAATATCCCTGTTATCCCAGATACAACCTTTTTTTCCCCTCCACAGCTGCTACTTCACCATACTTTGGAGATGATGTGCAATTTATAAGAGTTAATAATCTGTTTAACAAACATTTAGTAGGAACCATTTTGAGATCAGGTCCCTTTCATTAAATTGTTTAGAAGCAACCATGAGTAATGTGTGGATGCAGTGCACCCAGATAACTCCTGCTTTGCTTCTGGGAGTTTCAGAAAACAGTATTTTTTCGATCTTTGATATTAGAAGACATCAACATTACTTTTTGTTTTTAAACTTCAACAACACCTGGAAGATCTGGGTGTTTAATCAGCTCTGTTCAGATCACTTCAATGTGATTATTTTCTGAGGCTTTTGTTTTATAACTATCTGTATTCAAGGAAAGCCCAGCTGGTTTTAAAGTCAAATCTTGTGGTGAAATTTGCAGGATGCTTAGATTATAAAGTCTCTTAGAGTAGATTCCTAAAGCCTTTGTCTTTAAGGTATGCATAGTCAAATGGAGCAATACACACTGTTTTCAGTCTGCTCTAAAAGGCACTAATTGTTTAGTCCCATCTCACAAAACTGAAAATTTTTTAATACCTCTAAATTGAGGTGTTTATTCATGTTGGAAACCCCATGTTCCCATTTATAAGGTTGCTGGTTTTAGCCAGATTGGTAAGTATACACAGAAAAAGAAAGTGACACCGTTTCAACAAAATATTTTAGGAGCAGCAAGTGTGGCTGTGGGCAGAGGATGTTAAGCCTACATGCCTAAGCACATCTGTGGGCTTGCTTTTCAGTGGAGAATGAAAGGCTTTTTGCATGGCTGAAGGTCTGAACTACTCTTTCCAAAACTGGAGCTGCCATAGTTATGAATGTAACCTTCCAAATACGATACAAGTATAAACTGAAAAAGTTTTGTGTTTCCTACAGTTTCAGGAATTTTGCTGGACAATCTTTTCTCTATTAGCAAATGGGCCAAACTTTGAGTGGTTTTATTGCTGCTTGTAACATGCCTTGTAGGACAGTATGAAGTTTAAGTTATGCCAGTTTATTATTTGCTCATGAAGTCTGTCAAAATAGAAGACAGATACTGGTACTACTTCTTCATGAATTTGGGGGAAGTAGTGAAGTAGATGGGACTGTCCATCTGTCTAGTCCTCCTTCCTTACCACTCCTGCAGTTTCTTTTCTTACAGGTTTACCACCACCTCGGCCCCCCCCCCCCCCCCTATTAGTTAAAACCAAACGGTCTTATCCATGTGGTGTTTTTCTTGTGTTTGTTTTTGTTTTGTTTCACTTTGGAGTTGTTGTGGTTTTGTGGGTTTTTGTGGTTTTTTGATTTGTTGGGTTTTGGTTTTTTTTTTAAATTACCTTCCAGGAGACAAGATTCAATACCCTTGCGCTTAGGCAATCCCCTTTCTCCTATCACATGCAGATTACTTGTTTTTATTAAAGCAAAATCCTTCAGATTTCTGTGTCTGTTCTGTATATAACAATAACAGGATACAGCGACCTACTTCCATTCCTCCTACCCCCCCCCCCCAGTGATGCTGCTCTTCAGGCTGTTAAAGTGAAGTAACTCTTGTGTCATTTGTCCTTCTAATTGAGGTGTTAAGTGTTTTGATGCTACATAATCATACCATGTTCAGCTCGTTGTATTAGCTTCTCATGAGTCAAAAAAAGAAAAAAAAAAAGGAAAGAGAGATTCACATGGCTTTGTATGGGCCTGTAAATGATATTTCTTTGCTCATAAAAAACCTGTAAAAGATATGAAGACAGTTTATATGGGAGACTTGAAAAACAGAAGCCATAATGAAGGCCTTTTCGTCAATCTTTGCAAATGCAGTATTGTGAAAGGAAGGCTACATAAGAAAAATCTTATATGCCGCTTGCTGTTAACAAACAATATTTCATTGCAGAATTTCCAAATGTACCTGTATTCCAAAAAGCCAATGAAAGTTTGAATAGATAATCCCGGCTCTTTTACATGCATCCAATTACTTGGTTGCGTGACTTTTTCAAGCAAATAAAGATAGATACATGGGGAAGGCAGGGGAAAGGTAGGCACTGCTGCTTTCCAAAAAAAAAAAAAAAAATTCACTTTGTATTTCCTGCCTTTAACATAAAAAGAAAGTATAAAATTCATCAATTATCTTTTCGGGCACATTTTCGTCTGTTCTGCTATGAGAAGATAAATTATGTAGAATATCCTTCCCTCTTTTAAGTTATTCAGCTTTTTATGACTGAATTTCTGTAGCTTTAGTTTGAGTCTGTCGTGAACTCTTAGACAAGAGCTGGCTTCAGCTGCAGTTGTAGGTGATTAATGCCGTGAGTTGAAAGTTCATGGTCATTCAGCACTTGCAGCTGTTAGTCGTGGTGTTAGCTTCATAGCTTCATGGAGGGGTTGCATGCAAGTGTGGAATAGATTTTTGTCTCTTGCTTTTTGTTTCTAATTTCTAGTTTGGCTGTATTTACTGAAAAATTAGTTAGATATGCTAGCTGAAGACCACAGAGGTCTAAAATACAGCAGTCTGTTTCAGCTAGTCTTTGGTAGGCTTATGACTGTGTGACAGAATGAGCAAATATGGTCCCTTTCTTCTAGGTAAGAGGACAGTAGCTTTAGCTAAAATGACTAATGTGAAGGA
Source organism: Leptosomus discolor (assembly GCF_034619465.1). NCBI lineage: Eukaryota > Metazoa > Chordata > Aves > Leptosomiformes > Leptosomidae > Leptosomus > Leptosomus discolor. The sequence continues at coordinate 59,186,315 of NC_141391.1, forward strand.
GGAAGAACATTTTTTCACCGTTGTACAAATAATGATAATCATATATATATATATATATATATAGATCTTGGGCATTTTGAAAGGTTGACACTTCTACTGTAAGACTTGTGAAACCCAACACTGCCAAATAGAAGTTGTGTATTATACAAGAGAGGGTGGAGATGTACAGTTCTGCTTGATTTTGCTCTGGTTTTATTTCTACCAGTCTCACCTAAGCTAGTTGGAAGAGAATGGGATTGGTTCCATAAAACCATTGTAAAAATTAAGGATTTTCTATTTGTTTCAATACAGTCTCGCTATAGATTCAAACCAGTTTAACTAAAAAAGAAATACAGTTTTTAAGGAACAGTAAAAATAGCTGATGGTTGCATCTACTGTAGATCATTCTGGGATGGAAAACCCCTTAATGCTTAGTGTCTGTACCATTTATATTATATTTACTTCTATAGTTGTTTCAGTGCCAGGAGTAATCGGCTTTAAAACTACTCCTAAGCAGAAAGAGTCAGTGTTGTTCCTTTCTAGGTAATGCTGAAGACATGACTGATTCTCATGTTAGACTGCTGGGATGATTTGGTGACTCAGACCAGGTTTAACTCTGACTGACATGATGCTTGTCACTGATCATATCCTACTCTCTGGGTGAGTGACGCTGATGTGACTGGAATGATAATACTGATGCTAAATAGAAAGTTAGAGTTGTTTCTGTCCTGTTAGCATCAAAGGTGAGATCAAAGTATATCACAGGAGGTAAGGATTCTTCTTTCAGTTAGGATCCGGTCTCTTTAATTAAAACCAAACCGAAGTTCTCTTTATTGTGTCTGGGAGAAAATAGTTGCTTCTTTTTTGTGGCTGTCTTTTGGAAAGACCAAAACATACTTGCCTGTCAAATTACTCAAGTTTATTAAACATCTGTTTTGTGTCTTATGTAAACTTTCTTTCCCTCTGAATGTGTTCAAGCTTTGTGAAATATGCAGGGTTGGAAAATGTCATCCGCTTTGAGGGATTAACACCGGGTTTCTTAAGCAACAGGAGTCTCTTAATAGAAAGCAGGGTGAGGGTATAATCCTTAGTAAACATTGGTTGTAAACATTTCATTTCAATTTGCTTTTCTCTCAGAAGAGAAAAGCTTCCTCATCTTTAGGTTATCTGAGAATGAAGAGAATAAAGACCAAATGGTCTTGGTCTACACTATTTCTCTTCCACTGGAGTTTGGATGTAGTACCTTGGCAGGGAATTTCTGTGCCTCAAGTCATAAATTTTCACAGAGAAGTACTTAGATGCCTCAAGTCCCAAGTTTTCAGAGAGAAATTTACTGTTTCTTAAGCCTAACATTCTGGGTAGGTTTTTTTGCTTGACGGATTTTGTTTGTTTGAGCAGCCGTATAATGGTGGTTCATATTCCCTTTGTAGGGAAAATGCCTTCTGTTAAGTGTACTCCCCACCAACTTCAGGCCAGCGTAAGTGTGCCAGAAAAAGCTTAACATTAGAAAGTCTTGATACTTAACAACAAAGATTATATGTGCTTTGTTATAAGTTTGCACAAGCATTGTGCTACTCTATTAAATCAGAAATTTCAGCCACGGTTTTATGAATGTTTAAATTATTTCTTGTTACATTTGTGGGTTACGGCAATTGCTTTGTCCTGGGTATTTTCCCCTCTCCTCAATATGCAATTATAACCAGTGAATAAAACAATTTTGTAAAAAGAGCATTAGACAGTAAGGCAATGCAGAAGCATGAAACAGTGTTTTATGCTTTCTTAGCCAACTTCAACTTCAATTCACTGTGAATTGCATATTTTTCCAGCTTAGGAAGTGAACAGCAGGTCAAATGTCAGTTATTCATCAGTCTGAGACTTTCTTTTCTTCTTGTGCCTGAAATTATTTCGCCGTCACTGTCAGACTATTTCCAATGAATATCAAGCATTTAAATATTCACTAATTGACACACCAACTCTGCTGGTTCTTCTGAAATTACAAGAAGAAAATATTTTTTTTTCATCAGTTGTGTTTTTCTCAGCAGAAGATTATTAGTGGATATCCAGTAAACTATGATTTTTGTTGACGAATGATTAGAATGGCCTTGTTGAAAGACAGGGAATTTTAGTGACCTGTGTTAATAATTTATGTGCTTTTCAAAACAGAAGAGAGACCAATCCACAAGCAAACTTCGGTAACCCGAGGCAGCAGGCCATTTAAACTGCTGATTTCTTTGTTACAGTATTCTGTAGAATGAACAGAGTAAGTGGGAACATAATTTTAAGTGCCAACAGATCCAGTCCATTTTCAGACTGGATTGATGTATTTGAAGATAACTGGGAAATGAGTGTAATTATCTTGAAGGAATTAGCCTAACTTGTAATCAGGGAAGGCTTCTCAAGTAATGCCTTTTCACCTCTCTCTGTTCAGCTGACTCACCAAGTCATGCACCAATGCGTGAGCCGGCACAAAGCAGAGGACAGAGCTGGCAGAGGGAAGGGCAGCCGTGGATGAAGAGGCAGTGCGTGAGCATTTCTGAATACAGCTGCCCTGACTGAAGGGGTCAGTGAAATTATGCTGTTAATTTCGGTAACCATGTCTGTGCCTGTGAGTTGGTTTGCACAGTGCTGGTAAGGCTGGATTGATGCTCTGTGGGGGGAGCATGGGCTCCCTCCCCGGTTATGGAGTGTTCCCCTTGGCCACCCTGTTTGGAGGTGGAAGCTGTCCAAGGAACAGTGGGAGGTGTTTGCCATCTCTCCTCATCAAAGTGTACACGTATGAGTGAGTGGGTAGCTAGTGGCAGAAATGGAGGCTGGTTCTGATAGGATTACATTTTCCTTTTTCAGGGGCAATGGGAGAGATGTTCTGCCTCTGGTCAGAGGAAGGAGGGAAGCTGAACTGCCTGTTGTGTGCTTCCTTCCTTCCCCCTGAGACTGAGGTTCATCTCTTTCAGCTTTAAAATTTTAAAACTAGGTGGCAAAGCCTCAGCTGATCACTCTTTCCTTCATAGTTAGGGTGAAAATGTGGTACCTTCAACAGGCTGTTCATCACACCTGTTTAGAACAGGTATTTTAGGATGAGATTAATTGCTCTCTGGAGGTGCTTGTATATCCCTGTAAGGATAGCATGTAAGGAGAGCATAGGGCTATAGCTTAGAGTTCATTTATCATCTAGGCACCTAACATGTTACACAGAAATGTCTTTGTTTCCTTTTAGTTCCCAACTGTGCCCAAGCGATATGTGAATCTTCACTGCACCCTATAGCTGGCTGGCAGTGCTGTCTAGCTCAGATGTGCTGCGGTGGGTGAATGATACCTGCCACAGTGCTGCTTTTCTCTGTCCTAGTTGTAACAGAGAATATTGCAAAATAAAGCGCATTGGAGAGGAACGGTGCGTTGGTGCTTGCTGCAGTGGTGCACATGCATGCCATGATTTACTTAAGCCCATTCTTTGTCAGCACAAGGTGGTCGAGCTTAAGTTACTTTCCTTAAGCTCTGTATGAAAAACAGTTGTGTCTGCTTCTGGCCATATGCTCTGGAGGGGCATAATAAATAAGCAGGATAAGCTTCTGGGAGAAAATAGCTGCCTTCCTCATTCTCCTGAACAAACTAAGTGTATCTTGTCCATAGCTAAAGAAATGCAGCATAAGTGTGATGCTTTGCCAAGAGCACAATCTCCTGTTAGACTTCAGACACCTCAAAGCACACCTAGCTTACAGTCCTGCACTGAGCAAAAGATCAGAAAACTTGGGCTCCTATGTAAAGCACTATTAGTGTGTGATTATGTCTCACAACATGATTAATAGCAATTCAGAGCATTGTGAATTTCAGTAACTTAAATTGCAAGTAAAAGCATATCTCCCTGTAACTTGTTCTTTCACCTGTTTGAGAGATGAAGGAACCTTTATTGTGGTATCCCTGAGCAGTTGCTTTCCTCCATTGTTTTGATCAGAATGGAAAGCTATGTGTGTAAACAAATGCTTAAGCAGTACAGGATAAAAGAATAGCAACATGTTATAATTGTCCGTTCATTTCCCTTTCAGTTCGTTCTCAGTTGAATATGGTCATGTGTTAACAATTTTTGCCTGGTAGTGACACCCCCTGTTGAAATGCCTCTTTCCAGGTTTATTTGCCTATTACAGATTCCTGGCTCTGCATCCAACCTTGATTTGCCTTTTAGCTTGGGATGTTGATTTTCTCTTTTTGTACTGGGATTTATCTCCGTATGTTTGTCAGGGGTCATCACCTCTGCTTTTTCTTTCCTCAAACTTTGAGTTTGCCACAAGCCCTCTGTTCCTCCCTGCTTCTGCAGGATGCCTGGGTTGCTCAGCCAGTGGAGCCACAGCTTTAGCAGCTTCTGGAGGTGATGGTCCCACCTGCTCTTCTGTGCTGGCAAGGGTGCTTGTCTGACTCTGTGGAAAGGCAGCCCATGGGGGCATCCCTGCATAAAAAGCTTTGGTTTTCACCAGTTTGGCTACAACCATGAGCTTGCTACAAAATTGGACAGATGCTGATGTGAGTGCAACAGAGGGGAGGGAAGTGACGGTACTGTGTTAGCAGTGGTTCAAACTTGGGTAAAGCTGCTGTGGAAGTACACAGCTGCAGAGGTGGGAGAGAGAATAAATGTTAGGAACCTCCCCCAAACCTTAAAAAGCTTAAGAATATGTCTTCATATCGGTTCATATTTTAGTGCTCCTTGGTTTTCTCTTTGGTATCTCTTGTTCCTTCCTTGTTTGGCACTAGAACATACCACCTTATATTGCTTATCCTCCTCGTCCTCTCTGCCTCTCCACAGCTCCTTTGCAACTGCTGGTTCAATTCCTTGCTATTGGTATTCTTCAAACAAACAGGAGATAGCAATGCAGAAAGATGCAGTAGTCCTGGGTGTGTCTCCTAGGTCTTCAAGCAACTTCGTTTTGATGATGATCTTCCTCAGCGCAGTGTCAGGTCTTGGTATTGCAAGTCATGTGTTGTGCTGTACAGGGGAGAAAGCGCTCATCACTTTCAAAGGCTGTATCTTCGTTGCAGAACTAGGGAAGCTTTCTGCAATGGCATAGTCAAATTCTCATTCGTACCCAAACTCTGCAAGTGGGATGATCTATCCAAATTTTACCTGAGATAATTTGTGGTTTTAAAGTGAAATTTGACCAGCTTAAAATAAACTAAAAACCCTACAACTAGGATAAAGTGATTAAAGCAGTACGTCTTTGTCTAGTCTTGGTACAATCTAAAGGGGCTCCACCAGTTCCCAGGTTTAAAACCCTTCAGAAAGACTTAGTAGTAGTCTTACCTGTAAACTTGTCTCCACTGCTCCAACGAGGTGCCTTGACAAGGCTATGATTACAATACGCATGCAAAATTAAATGTGGCCTTTTGCATGACAATGTCTAAATCACATAAAATGCATGAATGAAAATGTCTGCCAAAGCATTTGTACATGTTTGAATAAGGCTAGTGTGTTAAACCCATTCTTGGGTAAATATGTCAATTTTTGAATAAAAAGTGATGCATGAGGCAGGCATCAAGCACCAGATAGCTCAGCGAATACAAACAGCAGTAGCAGAAGTAGATCACAGTATCTTCTTTTCTTAACCCCATCCCCAAAAAGGAGGCTTTGACTGATAGAAATTGCACAAACATAATGCTGCCAGAATATAAATAGCAAATGGTGAGTTATGACTTAGTTCCAATTTGCTTTTTGATAGCCTGTTGGCAGATGCAAATATTCATGCAGGGCACAGCAGCAGGCAGATTTTCTCCTCATTTCTTTCACTGTTACCTTCTCACCTGGTTTTCTGATTGAATCTGGAGTCCTCTCTTCTTTTTTTCTCCAGTTTGCCTTGCTTTTATAAGTCTGGTCCTCTTCTCATGCCATGATATCTTCATATGGTTCTTGCTGAATTTATTTGTAATACTCCCCATTTAGTAGCTAGTGGACGGAATTTGTGTGTAGATGCTGCTTAATATTCAGAGGCTAGTTCTTTGTATACAAAGCGGGGGACATCTTTTGCTCTTAGATGACTTCACATTTCCTTGCTTCATTACCTGGTACAGATGCTCAGTTTTATTCCCTTCTGTCATCTCACCCCCATCTAACTTCTCAGTTTTGTCCTTTCTTAGAAAACATCCATCTTCATACGCTCAGTATGCACAAGTTGTATAGCTCCTCATCATACTGTTACAGAGCTCTGTTTCTGGACTTCTACAAGGAGCACTTTTGGGCAGAGCAGCTGATACTGGATCTGGAGTGACTGTAACTTAGGGGAACACCTTCCCTTTCTGATTACTGGCAGGGATAAGCCAGATCCTCAGCCACTGTGCCTTGTCTTAGGTTGACTGGAGCTACTGGAAATAAGCTGGGTTACGTTGTGCGATGATGTGATCCAGAGGTCTACTCTGAAAGCGTTGCCTATTGAAACTGATCTCAGATACCAGAATTTTGGTGAATGGAGTTGAAATAAAAGGGATTTTGCAGAATTAAGTAAGTTAATACATGTAAACTGATGTGAAAGAGAATGCTTTGTCAAGCCTTATATAAAAAGATATCTTACAGGAATTATAAAAGGACCTGATCAAGTAGTTTCTGCTGTTGGATTCACACAGATTAATGCTGCAACCAGAAATAAGTGTAGCCCGGTGTTTTATGCTCTTGAATGTTCCAGAGTAATTCAGAAACACCTCTGCACTTAGGGACAAACACTGGCGGCTGGCAAAAGAAAATGCTTTTCACGAAAGCACTTGAATACTCACTTGTAGAGTGATATAGATTGGAAGGGACCTCAGGAGGTAGTCTGGTCCAGCTCTTCACACAAGGCAGGGCCAGCAGTGAGCAGATCACTCAACGTCCCTAAGAAACACTGACTGTAAGGATTCAGGACTACTGTGTTTAGGATCTTTTTCTTTGAGAGCCTTAGTTGAAGTTCGGCGTTACTAGTTGAAGATCTGCCACTTTTAAACCTGCGACTGGCAACTCTGAGGTAGAAAGCTTCAGGTTTCTGTGTGACAATGGGCATTTGCAGCCATATCTGTGGGCTTATAAAAGAAATGAGGCAGTAGTGATTTTATAAATGAGAGACATTTCATAAGCTTGCTTATGCTCTAGAGTTTGTCAAACCCTTCAGATTTTCTTCTTAGTTTTTACTGCGTGTCAAAGTCTAACCTTGGGTTTGTGTGCTTTGAAAGACTATGGAAGATTCTAAAAATAAAATTCAAGTGAAAAGCAGCTGCTTCAAATGGCTGATTGTGTCACAACATGTTCAAATCTGTGATTTTGGCAATCTGAGGAAGAGCAAGGTAGAAGTATCAGGCTGCAGGAGAGCAGACTTGGTGAACCGGGGAGAGTTTCATAACTGCAGCTGCTTAAAAAAAGTCAACCCCACCCCCCCCCAGTCTCGTGGAAACCTTCTAGATACACACCAGCTGTGGAAGAGCTAAGTTTTCAGACTTTTCTCTGTCAAGTCAAACTGGATTGCTCTTGTTATAGAAACAGAATTAGGAGCAGATAGCCTTTTTGTTTCACTAACATAAATGAATCTAGCCATTGCCATTTCTTCTTTTATCTGTTCCATGAAACAAATAACTTTCAACAGATAATGTGCCTTTCAGTGGAAAGGTCACTTCTGCAGAGCATTTCAGATCTGTACTGCTTAACGTTTCACTACAGGGAAGATCGTATACGCATAACATAGGCAGGAGAAGTGCCAAAAGGTTACTGAGGAAACAGTTCAGCATTTTCTTGGGCTGAGGGAACAAATCTTTGAGGGGTCAGTTAACACTGTTGTTGCTAGCTGCACTGAAATGACTGATTTCCCATATAGGTAAGGTTGTAAAGTAAATTGGTTGTATGTGTTTTGGATTTGGTGGGTTTTTTTCCACTTTGAGCTTCTTCTATTTAGGGTGCTGTGGGGGAAGAAGAAAACCCAAAACTCAAGTCCTCAGCATCTGTGCTAATATTTTACTCAAAGTTAACTCCTTCAGCACTCTCAGAATTAATTCACTAGCCACTGCTTGTTAAATAATTACTTGAAAATGGAACTTCTTCACTCAACAATAAAGTAGCATGAAAGACTTAAACAAAACAATTAACACAAACTGATGTTTTTGAATCTGTTGACAGCTTAGGTGTTAACATTTAGATTTTCTATTTCACATTAGCAAGATATTTTAACAGGAGATGCCTGGCTAATTTGACTGTGAATTATGACTATACCTGAAGATGAATAACTTTTTCTCTGCTCCTGCAGACATCTAATTCGTTTGTCCTTCCCAGCCATCAGATCCTCCCACTGATATTTCCTAGGTGAACAGATGTTACCAATTACTGTTGTTTTCATCTGGGGGCATCTGAAGGCCCCAAAAGGCTGTCTAGTGGTGGTGCAACTTCCTTTGGAAAGGTTATGTCTGTGGAAGGTGATAACATATCAATGAACTTGCTCCTTGTAAGGAGTCGGGTCAATGGATTCCTGGGTGCTTGTTGCCATGGGCTGAAAACCACTGCACAAGGACATGAAGTGCTTGGGTACCTGTGTAGCTCTGTTACCTCAGCATATAAGCTGTTTTTTAGTCTTCCTCATCTGTCATAATTATACACAGTATTCTGGCCCTGAAGAGCACTGGAGCAACAAGTGGAGCCCTCTCTGTAAAAGGAATGCCTTTGCCTTTGCTTTCATGCGTCAGTCCAGGAGTGGGTTCCTTCTGCATTCCTATACTGGTAGCTCAGAGGGCCAGGGGAATAAGCTGGAGCACTAGGCCCATGATTTTCCACACTCCTTAGTTGTTAGCTGGGTTTCTGGCTGTGTTTTAGGCCGTTCCAAGGAGATCTCACTGAGATAATTCTAGCTTTGAGGGAGGACTTGTCCTGACCTGCAAGTCAGTACATGCATTTCTAATCTTTGGGGTTGGGGTTGCTCCCTCATCCCCTTTTATTTACAACTATAAGATAGCCCTGGGGTACAGCTGAAGATGTGGCAACTCTTCTAGCATGCCAGATAGCAAGCTTGTCGACTTATTTTTCTTCTTAGGTTATTTCTGTGTACCCTGACCCTCTCTGATAAAATAATTTCATGGAAACATAAACACCCTGCTGAGTAAGGCTGGTGGTCGTTTGGCTTAACATTTTGTCTCCCACCCTGGCATGTGAGCTGGCCCCTCTGCCTTTCTCTTGTTATTCCCCAGCATCCAAAGTCCCTTTTGAACCTGCTGATGCCTCCTACCTCCCCAGTCTTCTGTGGCATTAAGTTCTAGCAGTTTGCTGCTGCTTATGTGAAGAAGCTCCTTCTTTTACTTCCTCTAAACTGATGTATTAGTTTCAAGAATTGTTCGCCTAATCTCTGCTTTGTAAGGTTTGAGCTATTCTATTTAAACTGCATCACAAAAATGGACCAATTATTATTATTGGGAATGATTACATTTTAGTGAAGAATAATCTCTTGGGTCATTGACTGACTAGAGGAGTGGTAGATGAAGAAGATGGGTCTGTTTAGGGGGGTGCAAATCTACTTTGGTGACAGATCACATGCAGATAAGAGAGTGATGGAAAAAGGGGCATCTGAAGATGCAAATGTTTAAGACACCACATTAAGAGAAGGGGAAAAAAATTGTTATGGACTTGTATACATTTGTAACTTTCCTGAATTTTTTTTTTTGACTGTACTTGTAACACTGGTGGTCTGATGCATTTGTGTCTTAAACATCACAGCATGACACAGTCGCATAAAGGAAAAGCACTAGAAAATACCAGTGACCACACAGCACAGTCAGTGTCAGAATTGGAAGCAGAATCCCTCACTCAGTCCTCTGTTTAATTGCCTCCTATCAGATGCTTACACATAGCAGAGAGTTAATGATATAGCTCTGAAAAATTATTGCAAATTGCAAGTTGGTTACTTTAACGTGATTACTTTGAACTAAAAGTTGTAGCAAAAATACTGCTAAGGCACAGTTGCTTATAGATCTGCAAAGTATGTGGAGCCATAGCATAACTGCCTGTTCCTTTCTCTCCGTGTTCTGTAATGGCAGAAAGGGACTGATCTGTTGATTTTATTTTTGGCAGTATCAATATAGATGTGGGGAGAATGATCTTTTAAATAATATATATCGAATCCAAATTACAGTGGGTCTAAAATACATTTTAGTGGAGAAAATACCTTCAATAAAAATACCCAAAATAACCAGATCAGTACAGGCTGTTAAGATATCCCAAAACAATGGACACTTGACTTGCAAAACGAAACCTAAGTGGTAAACTTAACAGTAAGGTGGTGCAAATCAGCTTGTGCCAGTTCCATACTTTTAAACATTGTAAGCTGCAGCAGTTTAAAAAGAAATCCAGGCTTCTGAAAATTCAGGTGATAGAGAAAAGAATGATTTGGGGGTTTTTTGATTTTTGAACCTGTTTGTCTGAGAGGCAGTTTAATGTTTTGAGTTCTCAGAATGTAGAAAGATTGGGGGATTTCTATGCCCTGCATGAACTTCCTGCCTCAGCTGCTTGAGGAAGTTCATTTCCTACTTGGCTTCACATCTGCTCATGGTCTCTACCTGCTGCCGTCATCTTGACACCAGAGCAGGAGCCCTGTGGGTCTCCTCGCCCCTTTTGGCATTTCCAGGGCTCAGCTTCTCATTTCCTAGGCTCCTGCCCTTATTTCAGCCTGTTGCCAGGTGCCCAGGAAAGACCTGCCGGTACCGAGTATTGCTTGCAGTGCGAGTGCTGACCCTTGGGGACGAGAGGGAGGACGGTGCAGTCTGGCTCCTTAGGACAGGCTGTCTTCTCCAGAAGGGCAGCGAAGTGAGGCAAGAGCAGTTGGAGCAAGTTTCCCAGCATCCGGCTGAAATGACCAATGAGGTAATTCCAGATTACCGGAAGGCTCGTCTTCCTGCTGCCATGGCAACAGAAGTTGCAGTCCTGGCTGAATTTGTGATTCATGGAGAAAATAAGGTAAGAATTGGCAAGGCTAGTCCAGTTTATTCTTCCATGCTTTCATTTTCAGTTTCTCAGTGATGCAGCATTTGAGATGGAGACAGTGAAAGGGAATATTCATGTTTAGAACAAAATTGGAAATATTTGGTTTTCTTTCATTTTTAAGAGAGTAGAAACATTTTCATCCTTTGTACAAGAAAGCTTTTATTGAGCCAGGCTTGAGCTAAGTATGATGAGAAGTCAATAAAACTTGTAAGTAGCTTGAAGGTTTTTCAAGTTTTCATGAGCTTTTGTCTGGTGAGCCATTGTCCTGGACAGAAAATGTTTAGCTTGAAGGTTAAGATGAATTAGGTGACTTTTGATTATCCAGCGAATGGAGGCTGTGTTCAGACCCTCATTCCTGTTCCTTTGCATATGGTTCTTTCATCCATTCAGTCTGTGCTAGTCAAGGAGGAGGGCTGTTTGAAGGCGGCACTATAGAGCACTGTCTCTCATCCAGCAACAGCTGAATACTTTATGGAAGTATATTAAGTCCTTGACAGGAGAAGGTAGCCAGCTGGCTGCTGCAGCAGGATGTTCTTGTTCTCCCTCACAACCGAAAAGGAAGAGTTGGCAGAGCGCCTGCTGAGCTTGCTGGGGAAGAGGGAAGGCAGAGACTCTTGCAGTATTTTAACTAGGTGGGCCGTTAACCAAAAAAATAAAGCAGAAAGCACACATTTCAAGTCTGCCCAGACCAACTGGAAAGTGGTAAAAGACTGACTTTAATATGAGTAGTTACCCACCGAGAGCCTCCATGGTTTGAGGTAGCTTAAGAATCTGCTTACTTAGAGGCTGCAAACAAAGTAGAGTGACTACACCAGTATTTGTCCGTTTTGTAACAGCATGCAGAGTGGTGGTGTCTTACTGGTTAACATAGTGATGTGACAGTTCTGCAAAATCTGGAGTTTGGAGAGATTATTTGACTGTCCTTTCTTGTCCTAATGAGTACAGTTCAAGTCAAGATGTCAGTGTGGGTTACCAAGAAAGATAATTGAAAAGAAAGGAATTCACATTATAATTGGCAAGTTCAGAAAAGAGAGAGCACTAGAACAGTGCTCACCATTTCATTATGCCAAGTTTTGAAACAACGTGACATAGTATCCAGTCAATCGTCCATTTCCAAAAAGTGAGCAGGGGAAAAGAGCTTTTAAGGCACAACCAAGTAGCATGGAAATAGATACATGTTTTGGGGGTGGATGACCCAATGTGCTGAAGTACAAGCATTTGAAACAAACCAAGCCTGAGGTCATTGATTTCCAGCCTGTTCTTCCCTATACATTTGCTTGAATAAACTCTCCCAAGAAATGCTGTGTGGATGCTCCATTGACTGATAAAGTGAAGCTCCTCATTTAAGCACTGAAGTTGCTAGTCCAGGAGATGTTTTCAGAAATGTAAATCTACTGGCTTATATAGGCTCAAAGCACAAACTGTGGTTTTTGGGTTCTGGGTTCTGTGTTCACAGATGCTGTTTAGTAACCACTGTATTTTGGAACAGACCTTCTCCCAGGTTTTTCACAAGGACTGAAGATAAAGACAATATTAAAAATAACTGCAGAGGCCTATACAGATTTTTGGTGATGGAGTTTTGTGTACTCAGAAGATAGTTGAAACAAACGTGTCATAGAGGTTCAACCGTTATAAATATGCATTCAGATAATACAGTTCTTTGAATACATAGTGACACTGAGCCTCCGTGTCCAAGACCCACCATTTATGAAGGTGACTAAATACCCATGTGGTCTGGACTGACCTTTCAAAAGGCAGGAAATACTGCTGTGAATTGCTTTCCACTAGTTTTCTTTTGATTGAGCTCTTGGGCAGGGTTGGGAAAAAACCTTGAATGCTGGTATCTGTTTACTCTCCATTTCCAAACTGGCAAAATTAAAATAAGTTGTGATACTTTTGTGCTAATTCACAGTGAATCAGATGTGTTAATGTAAGGAAAAAAAATACTTTTGACCCGTGAATGAACTGGTTACGGCTCTGGTTTAAGATTACAGGTTGTTATAATAGGTGCTGGTTTTAGCACTGTCTTGGTTACTGTTCGTCCCCTTCACAAGATTAAAGATTATCTGGCACCGTTTGATGCAAATAACCAATCTGCCTCAAAATAGCAAAGCCATAAAGAGGTGGGTGAGCTGTGTTGTACATCCATCTGAAGTTTGTTTTTCTTTAACTTTCATTAGCAGCAAATACAGTCATACTGGAAGTAATTAAAAATATGGGAATCCTTTATGTGTATAATGTAGATGTAACTGCTAATTGAGATGTTGAAAGTAACTTTGACTCTTTGTCAAGCATAATGTGTAGTCTTTGCTTGCAGATTTATTTTGCAGCTTGCAGACCCTCTTCAGCTACTAGTAGAGCTCTGTGGGCAAAGGTTGAGAATTTATTGTGCTTTTTCAGTTGTTCAGAGAAGAGGGAATGGATACAGCTCAGGTTTCTCTTAGCAAGTTGAAGGAATTTCAGCCCTTGTTTTCAGACACGCAACTGCTTGAGGCTTCAAAGCCATATATGTGTGAAAGAGAGGAGAAGAGGGAAGGAGGAATACATAACAGTGCTAATCTTATGTTAACATAAATGTAAGGGTTGAAACCCCAGCTGTAAGAAAATATCTGCAGTAGCAGAGGGGATATTCAAAACACATGCATTCGGTCCTCTCAAAAACAGGTAGCACGTCATAAAGACCTTGGAATACTGTTCAGTAGGATATTGATTGATTTATTTTGTATTCAATTTTTTAAAAAATCTGTAGCTCTTTTTCAGTTTTACTTCTAAGCTAACTAGTATATTTTTAATTACAAAATTTGACCAGCAGTCTCTGTGTAATCAATGATAAGGAGAACATTTTAAAGAATTTGTCATGCATTGAAGAATCAAATATAAGGAGAGAGGTTAACTTTAAAAAAAAAAAAAATTACCTCTAGTTTCATTTGGAGGAAGAAAATAGGAAGCTTTAGTTGCTTGTTTTTACTTCTGGTCCAAGTGCTGAGAGCACTTAAATGTGTGTGTCTCCTGTTTTTTACTCTGTGTGTTGTCAGACTTCTAATGTCTCCAGCTGAAAAAGGAAATTAAGCTGGAATCCCAGTTCCGTCTGTTCTTTTGTACAGTGTCACTTTCTCACAACAGGGCAGCTACTTGAAGCAGAGCAGGAATGTGTGCCAGTTTGTCTCAAACTCTTGCTAACCACATGGGAAAAGCTCAGGAGCAGAGAGAAAAATTTTGGCAGTAGTCTATTTTGTCCGCTTTTGCATGGGGGCAGAGGAACTCAAGAGACCTGAAGAAGCACTCAGTACTGGAGTAACGAGTACTGGAGCTAAAAGTGTTGCTTGGTTTTGAGAGGGAGGTGGCTCTGCTATAGACTTCTGCAACAAATCTAGCTCTGTGGGTTGCGTTAAAAGAATACTGTTAATAGGCAAAATAAACCTGACAGTTATTAAAATGTCTCATTTCTCTCCTACAGTTAGGTAATCTCTTTCAAATTCCAGATCACTTAGCAGAAGTAGTTAGATTTTATATCAATCAAACAATGGTGTTGTATTAATATACTGTTTGAAGAGAAAGTGAGAGTGTATGTGTACTGGCATTACAGGATCACAAACTGGTTGAGGTTGGAAGAGATACCTGGAGGTCATCTGGTCCAACCCCCCTGCTCAAGCAGGGCCACCCAGAACTCGTTGCCCAGGACCACGTCCAGGGCAGCTTTTGAAAACATCCAAGGGTAGAGACTCCATAACCTCTCTGAGCAACCTGTGCCAGTGCTCGGTCACCCTCACAATTTCTAGATCTTTGGTGGCTGTCCTGACAATTGCTCCGCAGGGCCCCATGTATACACTTGTCACTTTGGGGCATGAAGGCTGTAGTGTCGTCAAGGAAATGTCACCAAGTGCATTAGGTTACTTCTGCTGTTTAGCTGGTGAATTCTTAGAAGTGGACAATTCACCCTTATGCAACTGCATTTGAACTTCTGCCACGTGTGGAACATAAAGATATAGGATCTCTTATCAGGAAAGCTTCAAAGGCACCTATCATCAACTGGATAGAAACCTTTTACACATGAGCCAGTTCGTACGTGAAACTAGGTAGGCTGGATGCCATGCACATGTTTTGAAACAAAACAGAATTACTGCCCGAAGTCTCTACAGGCTTACATGTCTTAGGAGGTTTCTTTTGTTTTTTACTTTTGAGTGGTGATTTTGTTACAGGACTTGATGTAAGTCATTGGAGAAATTAATGTTAAATTTTGCAATTTAAAACTACTTGAAAGAAAGGTTGATGATTCAGCTAGCACGACTAGTGTTTCAGTGTTCCTGCTATTATAAAATATAAGTTTTACAAAATATATTTCAACATATATGTGCTAGCATTGGAAATTATTGTTTGCATTTTGGAGTTAATCAATAATGCATATCATACAACCCCTGGAATTCACTGACTTGTAGTGTTAGACACAGTAGCTACAGATAGAAAGTTCCTGCTTAATCTTCAGTTTTTTAATATATACAGAGAAAAGAAAATTGTTTTCTCTCTACTTCCATTCACCCTGTGCGAAAGAAGAGAGATCAAGGGGTGTGATTTGAGGGGTGACATGAGTTTTGTACCAGAACTGTGAAAAAGAAGTGATTTCTTGGGTCTAAGCTGAGTGCAGTAATCACAAAAGAACAATTTTCTCTAATATAAGAAATTATGAATATTTTAGCAGAGTTATTTGCCAAAGGTTAAGCATTTTCATTCATTTCTAACAGTTAAAGATATCTGGGAAAACTAGTGTAATCCCATGGGATGAGGCTTCATAAGCTGCAAGACCATATGATAAATAGATATTTAGGCTTGGTTAGGACTTTGTCCCCTAGAGCCATACTAAGCTTGGGTTTATCTCATGTGCCATTTGTTTGGGATGCTTTTATTCAATAAACTGTTTCTGATTAATCATAACATTTGCTCAGACCCACTCTGTTTAATGTGCCTTTATGTTTGGGTTTTTTTTTTTTTTCCCAGCTAGCAAGAACATAGTGCTATGTAGGGATGTAAGTGCCCCTTCACTGCACAAATTCTTTTCCAAGAGTCCAGAGTAGCCCAGGTCCAAGATTTTTCTTGCAAACACTCCAAATAATGGTTTCAGTAAGTTAGAAATACTGGGTTACTAACTTCATTGATTATTTTTGTCACATTGACCTTGAACTGCTAAACCAGGCATTAGTTGCTGTTTTGAATGCAAGCAGAACCATAGCTGATGTCAGCAGCTATTGTGCTATTTTGTATTCTCTGTCTGTAGTCAGATTCTTCTGTTTCACTTTGGTACCTGCTGGCATTTACAGACCTAAATTCTTGAATGGCAGGTGCACTCTGACAGTAAAAAATGTGCGTGTGCAAACTTAGGAAATGAAGATCATATTTAAATGCCTTATAAGGAAAGGGAACCTAAAATGCAAAGCCAAGACAAATTATCTGTATAACTTGATACTATTAGCAGCTGTTGTCAACTTCTGTCAGACAAGTTATTCAGTTAAGTGTTTTTATAAAGCATCCTGTATCCCTTTACCTGAATAATTTACTGTTAAAAGTATTAAGTTCAAATATAATTCTTTTGAGCTGTCTGTAGAACGGGGTAATATAAAATAGTCAGACTGCTTCTGTCATTTTTAAAAGTGCCCCAAAATATTTATGTTCTAAACACTGATGTATATACTTTTTCGTTGTATAAAAGAGACAAGCAAGGGATTTTTTTTCCTTATAGTTAATCCACTGCCTATTTTTTGCAACTGGGCAAAAATCCGAATCTTCTTTTTTTGAAGCATCTCCATCTGGAAATATCCCACTGATTAAACTCCATATGAGACAATGTTTATTTCATTTTTAAGTGAGAGGAAAATACAGCCGTAAACAGGGATCTTTAGCTTTATCATTTTTGTCCCAGTGACTGCCAAACCATTGGTTTCCCACCATGGTTCTGGTTTTTGAATATCCATCAGTTACAATTTCATGAATTCTCACTGCTGGCAGCAACACACATGTTTTCATTTACTGCATTACGAGTATTCTCTAGACAACCAGTCTGTTGAAAAGAAATTAATCCCAGCAGTGAACTGAGATACTGAATTCTCAGCAGTTTGTGAATTCATGTTTTTACATTGAGGCTATTTATATCTGGATTGAATTAATTTGAATATGTAACCAGGTGGTTGTGGTTACGTCTTTTATTACCCATTGGATGTGAAAAGCCAGCAGAATGCAACTGCAGGATGGGAAAACTCAGTAAATGCAGTTGGAAATACAGCATTGTATGGTTGAAAATAGCTTGTATTTCTGTCATTTCCATCCATGATTTCAAGCATGACCAGGATCAAGGAATACAATTCTGCAATATATTGTTACTAGAGTATCCTAAGTAAGGCACACTGTATACAATTTTTAGATCTGACTCATTTTAAAATTTCACTGAAGATGAAAATCTAGTAACTTGTTGCTGTTTTAGCCTGTGGTCCCATTTCACCAACAATGAAAATCACAAAATATCCAGATGACATCTTAGATAAGCTCTTTTGAAGGGGAGTTAAGACTTTATAGGTAACTTGCAAAGCCTGTTACTAAGCTGCAAATTCATACTCAGCAGGGTTGTACTTTTTATGTCCAATGAATATTCAAAATTGTTGGCTCAAGGAAGAAATGGTTTAGTCCTGAACTGCGTTTTACATGGAGAGAAGAAAGTAAAAAGCTTTAAGTTTGCTTCTGTTAGATATTAAGCACTTTAAACTACCCAATCAATTTTCTTCAAACTAGGTTGCTCCTTTTAAGAGGAAGCTCACTTAAAATGCAACTTCTGTTTGTAATTATCTCTTTTATTTCACTAAGATTGAAGGTTAAAGTGAAGTGAAAAATTGAAGGATTTTTTTTTCTCAATGCTTGATTTGTTTTTGTGCACTTTGAGAGAATTGCATAGCAAAAACTGGAGAAAGTGATAATTTCTTTAGGATTATATTAAGTCCCTGCTAAGCATGTCCCCATGATATTAGTCTTAGCTGTAATGTTCAGTGATTCTTGCTGGAACTAAACAGCAACTGCACAGAGTGGGTAGTAGTGAAAATCTCTGCCTCTCTCTGCCACAAGAAGTACCTGATTTGCAGATTGCCTTTGGTAATTAATTCATGGGTGATACAGTTCTTGACACTGAGCAGTTTCTCCTGTTTGGACAAGAAGGGGTTTATGATGATAGATACACTGGGCTCTTTTTTCCCAGAGGTTGCATTAAAACTAGTCTTGCTTCCCTCTCAAAGACTTGTACTGGGAATTCACTGATGATGATGTATTACTTTTAGTAGCGGTCTCGAAAAAAGCAGACTATGTTTAAAGATAACAACATGCCTGGAATCAAAAGTTTCTGAAGTGTTAGTAAATAATTGCATAGTTTGTTTGCAAAGAAGTATGCAGGAAGTGAATTTGAATACATGCAGATAATTCAGCATTTTTAATAAGAGTATGCATAGCTAGAGGATTAGAAAATATCTGTTTTAGAAAGTGATTCGTTGGTTTCTTTTTCACTATATTGATTTTACAAATTCTTTTTATCTAGTGACTAATATATGCATGAGGAATGTTTTTGTAATCCCTTGTGTCCAAGGGGCAGCATCTCTGTTGAAATGTGTTTCCCAGATCAGTCTCAATCAGAATATTCTCTTCTATCTTGAGTCAACATACAAAGAAGAGGAAAACCCATGCAGTTTTATTTTGTAAGTGGTAAAGAGAAAGGACGCTATATGGTTGTTTTGATAGGGAAACACTAGGATAACTTTTTTCCTGATGTGTGTGTACAAGATGCATGTTGATAAAGCCATACAAATTATTTTGAGAATACTCATCAGACTCGCTGCAATCTCACAGAAAACTTCTGACATGTGCTGCTGGCATGCCCGGCTGGTTCAGTGGCAAGGTTACAAGTAAGGAGTTCCTTACTTGTGCCTAGTCCTTCCTTTCCCTTGCAAAGCTGCAGCATCACTCCTGGCTAAAAGTTGAACAGAAGCTCTGTAAAGTTACACGCTGCCTTAAGTGGTTCTGTAGCCATCTTCTCTTTTTGCTATCATATTTAATGCAGTGACTTCTTGGGAAGTATATGTAAGACTTTAAATAAATAAAGAAGTTCCCAGTGATTCCTGAGGTTCTCTTTGATTCTTCTGGTCTCTGCAGGAATGCCACTAGACTCTATCTTCCCATTTTATGCAGGGCATACTAAATTACTGCCTGGAGATGCAGTACAATATAGAACATACACAGAGCAAAATTAGGTTATTTGGAGAAGTCAGTTTTGTTTTTCTACCAGTTTATAAAATATGTATTGAGGGTGGGACAGGGGAAGGCTCCCACAGTAGGTTGTTAGATTTCAAATGTAGATACAATTCTGTAAGTATAAAAAGCAATACAAATATTCTCTTATAGATATCTCTGAAATCAGTATCTGTGAAAGCTTCTGTATTCTTACAATTTTCTAGTTAATCCATATACTTTGGGAAGGGAAAACAGGCTGGGAAAAAATGTGTGTTCATGAAACTGAGGAATGACCCTAGGCAGCTCTGTGTAAAAAGCATCAATTGTTTGCCCACCAATTAAAGGCTAAATGCCCTACTTCTTATTTGCTAAGTCTAATTTTGTTTCTAATCAGGAAACTAAAAATCAAGGCAGAAAGGGCTTTTCTGATTTTTTTTTTTTTCAGTGGCTATTACGTAAACATTTCATTTCAATGCACCTATCTAGGAAACAACACATGAATGGAGCAGTTCTGAACCCTTGTGTTGTTGGAGTCGGTCTTTTTACTGCTACCACTGTGATTTAGAAGAGATTCCAACTTCTGAAAAACACTTAGCAGATGTAACATCTAAGTGAAAAAGCATTCAACGTAGCAATAAAAAAGCTCTGCTCTTTTCAGTACACCACTGCATTGTTTCTCTCGTAAAGTTAAAATCTCACCCTAGTAATGCTATCAGCAATGTCACTTTTTTCTTCCAAATCAATCAAATCAAGCGTCCTTTAAAAAGAAAAATCAATTTAGCCTATTAATTAGCTGAACTCAGTATAGTGCCTGAAGGCCAAAATGTCATTTCCCATAAGATTTGCTTTAAAAATACAAACTAAATTGGAGCACTCACAGCTTGTCATCAGAAAGGGCTCTTAATATTTCAAAATACACAAGTAATCTTTATCCTACCCAATACAAATCTATCTGAATATTCTAGTTAGATGGTTTTGGTCATATTTGTTTTAGTATTCTCTCTGCCACAGGTTAGATACAGGAACTTCAGTCAGCCAGTATAGCCAGTATCCGGACAGAATGTTATTACAGCAAGCTACCAGAAGGTTGTACCTGATAATGGATTATTTTCCCACGGTATCAGGCTCTTCAGTTTCTCTGCTCTCAACAAAAGAGATTATAAAATTTAGATTACCAGTTCATAAATAAAGAAAACAACATGAAAAAAGTTATTAAGTGAAAGTGAGTGTGTTGTAACTGTTACTGTATATTCATAGTTACCAGTGTTCCTCCGCCGCACTGTTTCTCCAAGCTGCATGGAGAGAGTAATACTTCTAAGTGAAAATCTGCTGTACCATTATATCTTTTTGGTGATAGTAGTGAAATGTATTGCAGTGGACGTTCAGAGTGATTTGTCTTCTGAACCCAGTAGTTGGTACATGCAGTGTGACTTGAATGGCCATCAGGAATAGAGACAGTAAATTAATCTCAGAGTCAAAGCTCTCTATGGAAAATCCCAGCTAATACTCAGTATCTTATAGTCCATGAATCAGAAGGAATTAAATGACTCTTCAGAAAGAGTAAATGTAAAGGCTTTTATGTCCCTACTTTCACCACAAGCAGAACTCAAAGCTAACGTGGTTCTTGTACAGAGGCTTGCCAACCTTTCAGCGAGCTCTCTGAACTAAACACCATATTGGTAATGGCAGCAACTCAATAGCACATTGGATTTCTTGTTTGCTGAGCCTGCCAACTAAATGCTGTAGAAAAGGAAACTTTTACATATTCAGCCCTGAATAAACTGCAACTGCAAGCATACAGTCCCTGCTCTTTGTAACTGTGTTCTTGTAACTGCTCATGAACTAGCTTCTAAAACTTGTATGAGAGCTAAACTATGTTAACCCAAGCCACGCAGTGGGTTTAGCAAAGTAGAAGGGTCCTATTCAAAAAAAGAAAAAAAAAAAAAAAAAAAAAAAAACACAGAAAAGTCCCAACAAAAAACCCACTTAATGATTAAAATGTTTTATTGCTCAAGCCACCTTACTTTTCTTCTGACTTTGGTATGAGTTTTAGGCCATATTTAGGACTTCCAACTCTACCAATTAACTTAGAATAGTCATGAGCAATCAAGTTTAGTTTTGTTTGTAAGGATTGTATGATTAAAGTAATAAAGTCTTACTGTGGACATGTCAGCAGTATAGTCTTTCATCACTTTCCATTGTCATACTGTTTGAAGGGTTTAGTTTCTTCATTTGCCCTGGTTTGTGTCTGTATTGTATAGTAGGTTTTTCCAGAGGTTCATCTGGCTTGCACTGCTTAAAATGAGAAGGAAAGAAAAAGAAAAGAACTATTTATCCATTAAGTGCGTGTTAACCACTTGAGGAACTTCCCTCTAAGGAAATGCATCTGAGTATCATTTAAGCAAAGATCATGTTCTGGCCAGGAAGTATTTGCAGAAATATTTTCAGATTTGGCAAACCCAGGAGTTTAAACATCCAGTGGGAAAGACTTAAGAATGATGTTGGTAGTTCTTATGTTCATGAAAATCTTTCTTCTTCCAGCTTTTAAACTTTCTCCAACCTTCCTGGCAATGCATGCATATATGACAGTTAAAAATTAAAAAACTCAACTTGCAGTACATGCAGTGTATTCACATGAAGATTCTTCACCTTTCTCAGATGCCTTTCCCACCTTGTCAAGGGTCCCAAAAGTGATGGCATCCTTCTGCCTCTTGCCTGTGAAAGGAGTTGTTACTGGGCTGACTCTTCTTCTTCCACATGGTGGGTGAGAAGTAGTTCGGGTTACTGCTACCAAGTTCAGAATTGTGTCTCCTTTGGAAGTGATAGTCATGGGAAAGCTGTTCTGGTTACACAGGAGCAGTTTACACTGGTACCTGTTAGGCAAGTAGATCACAGTCCTATTACGTTCTGACAGGGCTGGATTGGTTGGGTTTTTTTTTCCCTTCAATCCTTTGCTGGGTGACGTAAGCTAGAGCAAAGAACATAAGCTTTTACATAAAAAAAGAGGGCCTGCATAGAGTGATGATCTATGGTTATATAAATGAGACGTTTGTTCCACCTGTTATTGAAGTTTCATGATATTTTCACACAATGATACCATTTTAATTCGCTTGTTACTGTACTGGGTTTTTTACAGTATGCACAGTGCTTTTCATTAAGGGTGTTTGCCTGACCCTGAATTTGTCTCTGAATTTTTTCAATAAAAATAGTTCATGAAGTTGCAGAAATTGTGTTATGAGGTGCTGTGCATCATCTTAATCATGTTCTTGTTCATCTTCCTGCTTCTCAAAATGTGATGTAAAAACAGAGCCCTCGCTGAATTTTAAACTAACACATTTTATTCCGTTATTTTTTTGGTTGTGCTGAGATACCAGTTCTGAGTTGTGAGCTAGAAAAAAAGCTTTTCTAAGCACAGCTTTACTGTGCCTGTTAACATTTCTTTTGAAAGCTCCTAATGTCACAGTGCTCTAGAGCAGAGTCATGAAGTTTGTGATTGGAGGGCACACATTTTGGATAAAGGGTTGACTGCTGTTTCAGAGCTAGCAGCTAATTTATCATTATATCACCTAAGTGGCATGAGGGATTGTTATTCTTCCCTTTTTTTGTGGATGGAGAACCATATGAGAGCACACACTCACAAGCACGAGCTCTCAGCTTTGCTTTTGACTTGGCTGGGCAGGCTTTACACTAGCATCTCAATTTTCTCAGGACAGCTTCTCTCAACTCTGGGCAGGGGCTGGGATGGGATGGGGCACTCTAGGAAGATATTCAAGGTCTGTGCAACATTTAAAACAACACCACTACAAAAACCCACATGCTGCAAAACAAATTAAGTAACTGAGAGAAGGGAATCTGCAGTTCTTGGTTCCTTCTGCCAGAGCACATTTTGTCTTAAACAATCACTGGATAATGCCCTGAATCTTAATAGATATTTCCAAAAATTCAGTTGCACAGTAGAAAGCAAACATTGTGGTTTTAATGTCCTTGAATTAGTAGGACCTTTGTTGGATTTCCTGCACATTGGCATTGACCATTCTTACACTTGGAGGAGAACATCCTAGTTGCTTTTTTTGGGAAAAAATCAAGATCTCCTGATTGGGAGCAATCCATCCCAATATACAGGAAATCAACCAAAGGTGGCAGGAAGCCTTCATGGATGAACAAGGAGCTCCTGACTAACTGAAACATAAAAAAGGAAGCACACAAGAGTTGGATGCAGGGACGGATGCAGCAGACCCAGAAGGAATATAGAGACATGGTCCAAGTATGCAGCGATGGGCTTAAGGAAAACGAAACCCACCTGGAACTGGATCTGTCAGGATATGTGAAGGGCAACAAGAAGTGCTTCTCCAGGTATGTCAGCAGCAAAAGGAAGACTAGGGAAAATACGGACCTGCTGCTGAATGGGAATGGAGACTTGATCACAATAGACATGGGGAACACTGAAGTACTCAGTGACTTCTTCACTTCAGTCTTCACTGATGTAAGACTTGCCTTTGGGAAGTCCGTGAGGCCCCTAAGACCAGTGCAAAAATCTGGGGCAAGGAAGATTTACCCTTACTAGAGAAGGATCAATTTAGAGAACATTTAAACAAGCTGGACATACAGAAGTCCATGGGACGTGATAGGATGCATGCATGGGTTCTGAAGCTGCTGGCCAATATCTTTGCAAGGCCACTCTTGAAAGATTGTGGTGATTAGGGGAGGCTCCTGAGGACTGGAAGAAAGCAAATGTCTCTCCTACCTTTGAGAAGGGTAAGAAGGAAGATCTGGGATGTTACAGGCCGATCAGCCTCATTTTGATCCCTGGGAAGACGATAGAGCACATAATTCTGGAAACCCTTCTGAACAGGTGAAAGACAAGAAGTTGATTCAGAGTAGTCGGCATGGATTTATAAAGGAGAAATTAAGCTTAACCAACCTGATAGCCTTCTACAGTGAGATGACTAGCATGGTGGATGAGGGGAAAGTAGTGGATGTTGTTTATCTCAACTTTAGCAAGGCTTTTGATTCTGTCTCCCGTAACGTTCTCAGAGACACTGGTGAAGTGCAAGTTAGGTAGATGGTCGGTTGGACTGAAAGGACTGAAACCTGTCTGAACTACTTGTGCTCAAAAGTGCTCAAAGATCAGCAGCACAGAGTTCAGCTAGAGCCAAGTCACCATTTGACTTGTTGAACATCCTTTTTAATGACCTGGATGATGGGGCATGACGCACCCTTAACAAGTCTGAAACCAGTTCAAAATTTGGAGTAGTGGTTAATACACCAGTTGCTTGTGCTGTCATTTAGGTGGACATTTACAGGCTGAAGAAATGGGCCAACAGGAACCTCATGAAGTTCAGCAAGGACAAAGTCCGGGCCCTGCAAGGAATAGGAAAGAGTTTTGCAGAAATGGCCCTGGGGATCCTGATGGATGGCAAGTTGAACATGAACCAGTGTTACGAACATGAGAACATGAGCCAGTTGAACATGACAAAAAAAACCCCACCTTTTTCCCCCCATGAAGGTGGTCAAACACTAGAACAGGTTACCCAGAGAGGCTGTGGTGTCTCCATCCTCGGACAAGATATTCAAAGCTTTAAATGAACAGGCCCTAAGGAACCTGACCAAACTTTGAAATTGGATCTAACTTTGAAGTTGGCCCTGCTTTGATGGGGTGGGAGGGAGGCTGAACTAGATGATCTTCAGAGCTTACATCCATCCTAAGTTATTTTGTAATTCTCTGATTGTAGCATAAATGTTATAAACAGCACTTTTTTCCTCCAGAAAAGCCCTGGGGGAAAGTACAGGCAATGGTCTTTCATGTTTGTATACTGCAACACAAACTAAATCAAAACACATGTTTCTGTGACTTATAGTTTAATAATGATTTTCCCACGTTTTGAATGTATTTAAACTAAAAATGTACAGTTTACTCCAGTGTCATCTTTAATGTTATACAGTTTCTTTGCTGCTTTCTATTGTTTAAACTGTGCCAAGTGCTGTTCCAAGTCACTTTTTTCCTTTCTCATGGACAGTGTGATTTTCTTTTTTCCCCTGTCAATTTTTCTCTTTGGAAGAATTCAGTGTTAAGGTTCTCCAGGACACAATCACTTGAGTTATTATTGGAATTCCTTTTCAACAGGTACAAAGGCACAGCAGTGCTTCCATTGCTGAAGATGTTGCATACCAGGCTCCCCTGAATTTTCATTGTGACTTTAATGGGGGAGAATAGCAGAATTTCAAAATTTCTATTTCACCACTTTTTTTCCCCCTCCCTCAGTGAAGTTGGATTGATCCTGCTTTAACCATCTAATGTGTGAAAATTAATTCCAGATAATAAGTCGACATTCAGTTGACTTGAGTCTGAAAAAGATGGGAAGAGGCATATTTATTCGCAGGGGAGCCTACTTTTAGTATGAAATAGAATTCTTCTCAGTTCACCATAAAATTATTGTTCTCTGAATCTATGAAGTCTTAGGCAGTAATATTAGATCTTTGCTTGCGTGCGGTTCTCACTTTTGGTTATCTAGATATTTGAGTAGATTGGAAGTTTTGCAAAGAAAAATTGTGGAAAACACTACATTTGTTGAGTCAGAACCAAGCTTGAGCTGTTTGTTTTAATTCAGAACACCCCTGGTCTGACAAACTTTTAGGCAGTCTCGATCAGGATACCTACTGATACCTTGAATATGTTTTGGTCTTTCTGAGAGCTGGATGTAAATGACTAAGCCAGAAAGAAGTATTTAAGGTCCTAATTTCCTATTGGTCAAGTTAGAATTATTAATGTTTCATTTGACTTAGACCAATGTGCTTATTATTTTGTTTTGATGGGAAATAACATCAAAATTCCTGAGGTGCCTGGAGGAAGGGGTTGTGAGGACTTTGCATAGGCTTGATCTATTTTATTGTTGAGATAAGAGAAGAGGAGGAAAGAAGGTTTCGGCGTGTGGATTCTAGATGTACTTTATTTGAAATTACCCTAGTAGAGGAGATGAAATGAGGATGTTTGGGAAGCAGTAGGCACTAATTTTGCCGTGAAACATCACCATGAAGAAACATCAGTTTGGTGTTCCCCACACTGTGAATCTCAAGTCTTATGTGGAGTCATCCACTGTCAGTAAGAAAACCAAGCCCCAAGTTTGGCAAATATTAACTCAAAGATTGTCTTTGCCTGTGAAACATTTTGCTTTAAAATAAATTCAGCGTCATGCATAACTCTTTGATAGATCTGGGACAAAATTTGTTGTGGTTAAAACTACTAGGTTCTAACATTTTGAACTGAAAGAAATTTTAAAAACCTTTTGGAAATCTAGGAAGCAAGTGATAAAACCCCAAAAAAGTACCCACTTTTGTTTAAAGGGAATTGAAGTCTGTATGTTTTCTGTACCCACTCTGACTAGCTAATGATCAGTGGAATGAGCAGGAGACGTGCTAAACGTCCCTACTCAGTCATGTAATTTATTGCATCCTACATTTATCTGCACTGATGCCACACTAGACTGTAACCTGTTCTGGTTGTGGACCTTTTAAGTCAATTAATGCTCTTCTGTTGCTATATATAAACACTGTTTTAATTTTGACCCTTTGAGACACCATTTTTTAAAAGCTGATATTCAAGAGCCAATACATTTTAAAATTCCAGTTGGTATTTATGTTAATTTGAGTTCAGTTTGTTCCCTGAGATTTTGAGATCAGCTATTTTTAGCCTAGTTTCCCAAGGAACTGAAGCTTATAGGGTTTCTCTGTCTATCCATCTGTCTTCCAGTGAGCTTTTTGATGCCAATGATCAACTATCTTGATTTGGTGGAGAGAGTGAGGTCTCAATGCAGTTAAGCTCTGGCCAGTTTCGTTGATAACCTTGGTTTGGAGGAGGAGAGACACATAAATGACTACCCCATCTGAGGAAAAAGGTGTAAGATAAGCTCAGAAGTTGTGTTGTGTATGATTTGGCGGGAAACCAGTTGAGCCACAACTCAGTGCTGCTTCTGACTCACAAGGCAGTGAGAGAACATGAACAAGAGCTGAGGTTGCTGTGGCTGGGGGTGAACTGGACATACTTGGATTGTGAGACATAGGCTGTGGGTTATCACCGTTGGGGGGATACATGGAGATTATGGACAAGACCCATAAAGGACCGGAGCAGTTTAGCATCTTTGTCGGTGACAGACAGTAGGATTGAGTGCACCCTCAGCAAGTTTGCTGACAACACCAGCTGTGTGGTGTGGCCAACACACTGGAGGGACGGGATGCTATCCAGAGGGACCTGGACAGGCTGGAGAGGTGGGCCCATGCAAAGCTCGTGAAGTTCAACAAGGCCAAGTGCAAGGTCCTGCACATGGGTCAGGGCAATCCCAAGCACAGATACAGGCTGGGGGATGAGTGGATTGAGAGCAGCCCTGCGGAGAAGGACTTGGGGCTGCTAGTAGATGAAAAACTGAGTATGAGCCAGCAATGTGCACTTGCAGCCCAGAAAGCCACCTGCATCCTGGGCTGCATCAAAAGAAGCGTGGCCAGCAGGTCGAGGGAGGTGAGGTCTCCCCCTCTACTCTGCTCTAGTGAGACCCCACCTGCAGTGCTGTGTCCAGCTGTGGGGCCCCCAGCGTACAAAAGACATGGATCTGTTGAAGTGAATCCAGAGGAGGGCCACAAAGATGATCAGGGGGCTGGAGCACCTCCCCTACGAGGACAGGCTGAGAGAGTTGGGGTTGTTCAGTCTGGAGAAGGGAAGGCTCCAGGGAGACCTTATAGCAGCCTTCCAGTACTTAAAGGGGGCCTGCAGGAAAGGTGGGGAGCGACTCTTTTATCAGGGACTGTAGTGATAGGATGAGGGGTAACAGTTTCAAACTGAAAGAGGGGAGATTTAGATTAGATGTAAGGAAGAACTTTACTGTGAGGGCGGTGAGACACTGGCACAGGTTGCCTAGACAGGTTGTGGCTGCCCCCTCCCTGGCAGTGTTCAAGGCCAGGTTGGATGGGGCAACCTGGTCTAGTGGAAGATGTTCCTGCCCATAGCAGGGGGGTTTGAGCTAGATGATTTTTAAGGTCCCTTCCAACCCAAACCATTTTATGATTCTATGGCCCCGTGTTTTTGTGGTGAGGAGAATGTGAGAGTATGTAGCAAGAAGTCTGTAGGGCATCAGTTCTATTGCTCTGAAAACTGCTTGCCTTTAACAAGAGTATCTGTGGACACTATTCATATTCCGGGAAGCCTGTAAAAGTCATACAGCTTATTCTTCATGTTGGGAGAGGGTTCTTGGACACGGCACACAGTATTTTACATGGAGAATTTGCACCTACAAAACAAATTATCTCAAAGTCCTTTAGAAACAAGTTGGGCTTTGTTTCTCCTTAGCCCCTACATAAATGAAGTTAGGATTTATTTCTCTTTGGGAAACTGGGAACAAGGGAAGGAATAAGACCAGGAATTTTGGTTATGAATGGTAACATGATTGTGGAAACAAGCTCTGAGCTGAGCTCTTAAAGTCAGCTCTCAAAGACACCACGCCTAGTGATGACTTAAAAAAACCCCCCAACATTTCCCAGCAAAGGTTGTGCCGATAGAGTTTACTGCCAGAAGACAGTTCTCTGATTTCAGTGATTGAACTTAAAGTATTTATGTGCTGAAATAAAGCAGAATTTTAGTTCTTCAGAAGGAGTTTACCTTCTTTTCTTCTTGAGAAGCTTAGCGTCTAGATAATCAATATTTGTGATATTTGTTAAAAGAACATTTCCTCTACATGGAAAAACAAGTAAGTTCCACGTGCTGTTATGAAGGAAGGATTAGCACTGAGAATCATCACATGGCCTCTGCAATTGTGCTCATCGTAACATATAGGATGTGATTTTTGTTGAAATGCCTGTCAGCTGTTGATCCTCTGTTTCGTAAGCTGTGTTACCAGCAAAATCTGTTCAGTTTTAAATCTCTAAAAGACTTTCTTGGGTTTTGCCACTGCTTTCCAGTTACGTGAATCCTTATAAACAAAAAGCATGACACAGGACTAGAATGTTACATTGTGTTTTTCTGTTTCCTTCTCCTGTATAAAGCATGTATGCACTTACCTGTCTAATTACAGATAAGCTCGTAGAGAAGCTTCCATGACAGGTAGACACTGTGTTTCAATCTGATTTGATAAATTTTGTTTTGCTTTACAGAAGTAATTTCTCAAGGAACAGAAAACAGATTTTGGCTATAACAAACTAGAAAAGCAAGATAAAACTAGGTTTCAGTTTCTCTTCTTTAAAGCTGATTACCTCTTCAATTTTCAGAATCCAAATCAAAACCCCTGCTTATAAGCCTTAAGTCGGCTTGTGTATCCATTCAACTTGAAGAAGGGCTGGATAATTTGTAACAGAAACTTAGGGATCACGCAGTAGTCAGCTGGAATGCAGAAAATGAGGTCATGTTTTTTGACCTACAGTTGATTCTGCATTGCCCTGTTGTATCACTGAAAAGCATTAGTAAAATCCAGTGCATGTATAGTTTCGAGTGTTTGGAGTTTTTATAATTTTTTTCTTTTACTGCTTATTTCTGCAGTCACATTTGGGATATTTATCCTAATTGACCTTTACGTGTACCTCATGTACAAACACAGATTCTATAAAATATTAACAAATCGATCTGCTGTACAGATCTGTCTACAGTAAAGATCTGTCATTTGTGAGCTTGTCTTATGGAAAAGCTTCCCATTTTTGGTAGTGACGATATCTTAGGAGCTATGTTTTTGGTGTGCCAGTTTCTGGGGTCACTACCTATACTGTTGTGCCAGCAAAGCTGTTTCATCAATGAAGCAGATCAGGATTTAATCCACCCCAATAATAATGCACTCCCCCCTTGTTTTTTGTCAGGCTGTTTTTTTGTTTAAGCTGAATCAGTTCCTTGAATTGCTTTACGGGCCAGAGAGTTTCTGCCGTGCATGTGAAGTTGGTGAGGTTAATCTGCAATGTTGAAACTTGAGAATTAGTGAGAAGTGGGCTCCAAGAGCCTAGGAGACATGGCTTTTACTGCCTGTCCTCTCAGTGCTGAAAGTTTGTTCTGCCATTGTGTAGCCTGACTTGTTGAGTGAACTACCACTGGATGATAGTTATGCTTGGAAGATCTCTCCTCCTCGTTTCCTTGTTTCCTTCTCCAGGAGAACATCTGTCTGTCCTTCTGCTGGGCCTGGAGGTTGTTACTGACCTGCCTGGGAGAGCAGCAAGAACTGAAAGGATTGAGGAGCAGGGTTAAGCTAGGGGAGCTTTGAGAGGCACTGCTTGGACCCAGAAAAGTATCTGCAACTGCCTACCCTGGAATTGTCTGGCTGCTATTCCGGAGGAAAGGAAGGGAGGCACAGGCACTGAATACGGTAGTTCGGAGTGGGGTTATGCATGGGGTGTTACAGGGTCAAGCAGTTGTCGTGGTGCTGTGTTTTGGATTGAGCAGCGCTTCTGCATCCATGTGCTGTGGTCCCCCATTCTGCTGTAGTCAGTAGGCTGGCAGCACCCAGTGGGATGAAGGGCAGGTGGATGTGTGGTAAGGGAAGAGTCTGAGATCCTCATTGCCTGTGTAGATGAAGAGCTCAGCTGTGGAACAGAGTAAGGAGAAGAGTAGAAGATATTTATTAATTAATTTTTTACTTGTTTTGTTTCTTCTTTCTCCTGTATTAACAATACAGTATGCTGTGCTTTCAGTTCTATCCCGTTCATGGCTTTAAGCCCAGAGAAACCCGTGCCTTACTATGAAACTTATTCCTGACAGATTTTCAGCTACAGCCACACTGCAGTTCTTGAAGATACTGAATGTAGCAAAAGGAATGAGGACACCAGTCAGGAAAGGAGGATTACTCTGGAGGAAAAGGAAGGCAGGGGAAGATCAGACAAAAGTGCTAAATGAGAATGTCCCATGTAAAAACTGTTTGTTCGTCCATGCCTATGTCAGATGTACTTCTGCTCCACAAAAATGGCTTTTTCAGTGTAGAAGATAGCTTAGCCTGAAGGGGTGAGGCTGGGATTTTTGCTTTTGCCTTGTGCTGCTTTCAAAACACTTTCCTTACCAACAGGTATTAAAAAAGTCCATATTGTGGTCATAACAGAATTTCTCCCATCATTTACTTGTGAAAACTCAGTTAACTGAAACTTATATTTAACTGCCTATTTGAGAGTTCATTGATCAAAGTGTACCAACTTTATTTTTTAAAGAAAATTGGATATGCTGAGCATGTTAGTATTTCCTGGGCTGCTTGATTACATATAGAACTTAGATAAGCGTTTTTCACATTTTTGTCAGATAAATATTACTACAGGAGGATAAATGCAATTATGTGCAAATACATTGGCAGTTCCATATAATAATAGATGTATGTACTGACTTGCAGGTGCATGGGCAGAAAATGATATTTAAAGACATGCTGAGAACCAAGTGCTAAGTACGTGCTGATAGTAGCAGTGCATTTGCCACAAAGCTTAATGTCACGTTAGCAATGTATATCGGCTGTAAACATTTAGCACTTAACACAAAAATAAGCAGAAACAAGGATGGAGAGTATGAAGGTTTAATGGTCTTACCTTGACATTTCTTGCTAATTAAGTGTCTAAGCATACCATTGTTTCTTTGCTTTGGAAGGAGCCTTGTGTGTTTCCAGTGTTTGATATGCATTAAATCCATTGCGCTAAATTTCTAGTGATGCATTTACCTAAACTGTAATTTGGCCCAGAATTCATATTTGAAGGCCATAGCTAGGCTTTTAAAAATCCTTTAGCTAATCGAAAGCTCAGCTGACAAAATTACTGTATTTTTTTCCATTAAAATACTTGCTGCTACAGGAAGGTAAGAAATCAAGAATGATTTTTTAACAGCTAGGTAGTGTTTTTACCATGTCAAGAGCTATGTAAGCTGAGATAATTGTAATAAAAAAATCAAAGTTTAATCAAAATATGCCAGGGCATAAAGTAGTTCTGTTAAGGAGGCTGAGAAGAAATCTGTGTTCTCTCGGACTCCAAGCTCGGTAGATCATAACTAGCTAGGAGGTGGCTAAAGACTTTGCTCTCCTCTGCAGGGTCACATCAGAGCCAGGGCATTGAAATGGATTGACTGTTGATAGGATTTGCCATACTGGATCATGCTTTGAACTGTGTGCTTGTCTTCTAGCCTATTACAAGCAGGCAGACTGGACACAAAGGCTGTATTGAAATATAGGTTAGCTTATATATAGTACAATAGAGTAGTCTCTATTTCATGAGAAGTACAGTCCAATAGTGTCATTTTTATTATCTGCAACAATTACCTGTTCAGAATTTGTATTGGGATGTTTCACAAGTATTTTCCAAGTATTTCTGAAAATTAAGAATAGAATCGACATAAACGTAAAGGTTGAATAGATACATTTTAAGTGTTTGAAGCTTATTCTTTTGCGCTGGAGAGTAGATGAGGTACATGGAAGGGAGAAAACAATAGCACATTGTATTGTTCTCTCAAAAAACCCCCAAAACCAACCTTCCTTTTACTTAGTTCATCCTTCTGGAGAGACAATAAATTGCTGGTTAGAGATTTAAAAGCTGATAGAATGCATTCAGATTCTTTCAAACTCTTTTTGGATTTGCTTTCAAAAAAATCCAGGACCTGGCACTTTCATAGAGTTTAGAGATGATAGATTTTATTTCTTTCAACTACCTTACATTGTTGGTCAGCTTCATCTAGTTCAGTAATTCAAAGAATATCAGCATGGCAAAGCAAGCTGGAGTTAGCAGAGCGATGGGAGAGCATGTTGATCTGGTAGCAACCCTGAGGTTTTGAACTGGAGTGTTATATTCGTGCTGCCTGTGTTGTCAGCATTTCAAGGGTAGAGCTCCCTGGGATGATTATAAGAGGCTCTTTACAAATGACAGCTCTTCCATATGGAGTGCTTCTCTGTTTTCTGTCCATGCGTGTAGGGGCACCACCACCGTGTGCTGGGTGCAGTTTTCCTGTACCTTATAATTCTTCTGTCTTCTGATAGATGATCAGTGACCAAATTCAGATGTGCTTTTCAAAATAGTCAATAACCCAAAGTAATTTGATGGTGATCCAGATGTGTTCTGATTCTTGAGGCTCAGAGCAAGAAGCTAAGCTAAAGACAGAGGAGCAAGTGACCACCAGTAGAAATGGACATGCCTTGCCAGCTCCAACACTGGAAACCAGTGATTTCATCCTGGTGTCATCAGTGGCCACCGACACCTGGAAGAGCTGCTGAGATACAGGGCTGCATCCTGGCCCCAATCTGGTGAGGCACTCTAACGCTGCAGCTCTTAGTAAACTGGGAGATACTTCTGGCTGAAAACAACCTGAGTGATGACAATGACAAAGAACAGGCTTTTCTGACAACTCGCTTAAACACCCAGCACATTTAGAGAACATATGACAGTATGTTTTGTGTGCTAGATAAGAAATAGCGATCCGAGAGGCCAAAACCTATGTGATCTGTTTATATGGAGCACCACAGTCCTTGCAGGATCTAACAAGATAATTAGATAATAGGCTTCCAGCAGTTGCTTTTGTTATACCTAGTCACTAAAAGAGGAAGAGGTAGCCTATAGCATATCAGGAAGGGATACAGAAAACAAGAGTATAGAGATAAAATCAAAAGGTGTAGGTTATCATGGAAAGGAAAGGATTGCATGCCACAACCCTAAATGCTTTGATTACTCAGCATTATGTTCTTGTTTGCGTGTGACTTATTTTACCAGAGGGCAGAGTGACAAAACTGAGCAAATTGCTCTCAGTCAGGGAATGTTTAAAGGCCAGATTTCTAAAGACATTACAACTCAGTCCTGACAAGGAAGAAGACATCTCTTGTCCTAAACGTTTGTGTTAGTGTGAGCAGTGTT
This sequence comes from Leptosomus discolor, assembly GCF_034619465.1. Classification (NCBI taxonomy): domain Eukaryota; kingdom Metazoa; phylum Chordata; class Aves; order Leptosomiformes; family Leptosomidae; genus Leptosomus; species Leptosomus discolor. The sequence continues at coordinate 59,220,324 of NC_141391.1, forward strand.
TTATTTGTTTTTAGGAGAACCAAATGCTAGCAGTATAGATGAGAAAGAACAAGTCATCAGTAACTCCTTTATGCATCTGCTACTTTTGTCTGCATATCTGCTTCCTTTCTGCATCTGCTGCCTTGTCTTACAGAACATTTCATTTTCAGAGATTAGACAGAAAATAAAAATACAATAAGCAGGTTCTGTTACTTATTTACCATCCTTTTTTCCCCAAACCTCTTTTCAATCTTTCTTTAGTCTCATTATCACCGTTTTGATTATTAGCTTTATTTATTAGCTTGTCTTCCATTCCTTTCAAAACTCACATGCATAATGCAGTCTCTCTGCAGGGCCCTTACTCTGTCTGGTTTTAAATCTCTTGACTTGGTTCATTGAAAATGAATCTTCAAATGATACATATATTGCCAATGTGTTCCACTTCACTTAAATTCTTTATACTTCTTTGTCTAGCTTTAGGTTTTGACTTGTTCTAAGACAGTAGGTCCCATCTTGAAAAACTAGAAAGACCTTCACATGTTTTGTTAGCCTACATAAACTAACAGCTGAATATGAAGGACTGTTGAGACATACGGGAGCACGACTGAGTTGTTGCCCACTGGAGAAAAAAAGAATGGTAATGGTGTTCCAAGACAAAGCTGTTTGGGTTACCATGATAATTCTTCTAGCAAGTAGAGTTGTTTGCATAGATTTACCAGCTGCAGACACAGTAAATGAGGCACACAACATGCCCACTAGGTTGGATGGTTTCAGGGAGGAGCATGAAATCTGCAGTGACACTTCTGCGTGTATTAGAGCAAAGCTCTGGTCTGTAAAAGAAGTGAAGGTATCTGATCGCCGTTCCTGCCCTGTGGCGAAAGCATATAGTAGCATCGGAAAATTGCAATTGTCACCGTCTGTGGATTGTCCCAAATATATGACTCGACACATGCATTTGCCTCAGATAATTAAAAAACAAAAACAAAAACAAAACCCCACCAAACCAACCAACCAAACAAAACCCCCCACCAAACAAAAAAACACCCACCTTTTTTCATAGAAATAATTTGTTACTTGAGGTGACTTGTGTCACTGGATAGCTGCAAAGCGCGCTCTGTCCCTGGTGTCTCCAAAAGCTTCCTTTTCAGATCCAGGGTGATATTTTGAAGTTTGTACCTGTTAGCTCCTGCCTCATGTCTGCCAGGTCCCTACAGCTGCTGCCAGGTCTGACCCTTGTTGTTCTTTGGGCAAGTTCTCTTGTTGATGGGCCATGTCTTGTCCAGCTCTATCATACAGCCTTAGAAAATCATTCATCCATGTCTGCCCTGTAAGCATTCACACTGCTTTGCTGGGCTGAACACAGGGGGCAACTTTCATCCTCTGTAGCTCATTCTTTGAAAAAAGCTAAATCAGAGTAGTCTGGCATTTCTCACCTGTTATCTCCTGCTTAGATCTCAGCTCTTGATTATTTAGATTCACTTAATGGCTGCTTGCCTGAGCTGTGGCTGCTTCTCTCTGCTTCAGGATTCCTCTGGGAGCTCTGCTCAATGCAAGTAAGAAATACTGCATGCTTTATAAGAGGCCTCTCTTGTCTGCACGTTGTGTATTATAGGTCCTGAGGGATTCAACTGCAATAGTTAAGTATTACAGCAGTGACTTACAGTGTCCTGTTGTTATGTATAGACCACCTAATTGCATTTGAATGCTTGATGTTTACAGGCTTAAGAGATGTTTCTCTTTCGCAAAACCACCAGGTGAAAAGAGGTATTTTCAAATTAAAGCCCCAGATAGACTTTTTTTTTTTTTTTTTTAAAAAAAAACCCTATGTTGGAACATAACCGCTGTTTGGTTAAGTATCGTTTGTTTCAAATGTTACTGTACATACTGAAGCCTTTCTCAAGAGCTGTATGAAAAGATGATACTTTGTTCTGATCTGAAGTTGGATCACTTTAAGAAACATTTTCTGCATGAAATGAGGAATTGTTCTGTATCAACAAGGGAAACGAATTAAGAAGAGATTTTTTTTTTTTTGGTCGGTCTATCTTAATCCATTACACAAGAAGGAGCATTTATTTCAGTCCGAAAGTATAAGATCTAGTTAGTAGATTATGTGAGTTTTGTTGTTTATCCACATAAAAGACTTGAGGGGAAAAATGTGATAGTGAATGCTTCTTAGTGAGATCCTTTTCTCATGGAGAACTGAGCCAAAGCCTACAGTGAAAATGCCATTTTCTTGTACTTGTCGGTTTTTTCAATGGTTAGTAGCAAAAATGTCTTTTTAAACATGAAAAAACTTTCATTAAATTTGCAACAGCAGGTTATAGTAGGCAGGAATGTGAATTCTGGTTTAAGTGCTATGGCGTGTTTAAAAAAAGCTCACCCCAAAACTAGAGAATTGTTTTCTCTCAAGCACAATAAAATTAAATTTGCTAGTAATCTTGCAAGTCTGGCTGAAGCAAAAGCTGGTGTTAGCCTTAGTGTAAAGATACAGCAGTCTTTAAAGTGTTCCAGGCAGGATTAATTCCCACTTAATCAGAAGCAAATTTAAGGTTTGGAGGGGGGATTGGATGGAGACAGATATATAAATAATTGCCTCCCAATCTGGAATTTCCGCTTAGTTCGTGGCCAGCTGGAGGAGTGGATGTCTTGAGGCAGGACAGCGGTTGTTAGTTTTTCTCGTCATTAACAGTCAAGAAAGTTTGTCCTTCGACTCGCTGTTAACTGAGAAAAGATGTTGAACAGTTAAAAATTGAGCTGTCCATGGGTATGTTCCGTTTATGCAGCAAATGCATTTAAAAAATGCAGTTATCTTAATTTATTCTCTAGAAATTGTTGCCTTTGACAGGAAGGAGGCGTATTTCATCTATAGTATTTCCTTACATATGCAAGACCTATTTTACTACATATTTAAATAATTATGTAGTATAGTACTGATATCACAGACATTCTTAAATGCTGGTGTGCTGCATGTGCTGACGCGCGAACATAAATGTGGCCACGTTAGTAGCTCCATAAAATGCAGAGGCCTCTGACATTACGGACAGGCCTTGCTGAATCAGGGCCTGGGGAACAGGTTGTCCGTTAGCTCTGAAATAAATGTAAGTGACTTTAAGTTTAAAAAACAAACAACCCGTTGGCATTTTCTTTTGGTGCAAATAGGAAGAATATTGAGCTTGGTTTGCTGTGGACTGCAGGGGCAGCCGTGTTCGGCCCGCGTGAGCCCAAGTGGCATCTCAAGCCTTGTCCATATTCTCAGTGCCTGGGAAGCATCTCATAGCTCTTCCCACCCTGCCTGGGCCTGGCCCCTGCGCCGTCTCCATCTTGTAGCCCTGGCTGGCCCAGCAGGGCAGGGTGCCTCCTTTCTGCCTGTGTGCCAGGGCCCCAAGGGCACTGCCAGACCTGGCTGTCCCTGCTCATGGCCCAGGACCCCATGTCAGCTGCCCAGGCCATCAGCCTCTGCCCCAGCCATGCCCCAGCAGGGCTGGTCTCCCTCTTCCCGAAGCCTGGCCTGGCCATGGGCCCCTGTGAGCCCAGGCCATGTCCTGGCCCAGCCTTGACTGAGGCTGCCATGGTGCCCGCTGGCTGCCCTGCTCCTGGCTGGGGTGGTGGGACAGGCCCTGGCTGCTGGACATTGCCCTGCTGCCCCATAGGGAGCCCCCACTTCTCCTGGTGTCCCAACCCATTGAGGCCTGCTGGGCAATACAGTTCCCTGACACTGTGAGAGTGTGAGTTGTCTTCAAATCAGACAGCTAATGTTTATTGCAGCCAGTAGGGCAAGAAGGGTTTCATAAGCAAAATGCAGCACAAAGCTTAGGGATACACCCTGCTTTTCTGTGCAGTGCCCCTGCCGAAGGTTGTCCACAGCTTGCGGTGGGACAGGGGACAATGGAGCGGGCTGCTCCTTGTTGTGCCCTCTGCAGCCTCACCACTGACTTCTTCCAGGTGTTTCTCACCGCTAGATCTCTCAAGCACTGATGAAGAAGCTGTTATCATTTCACTTCTTTAATGCACAGTGGGAGTAGAAGGGATTGAGGTGGTTTTCTGTTGTCACACAGTGCTTTCAGTGCCAGGAGCCCTGCTCTGACTCCCTTCAATTACTCTGAGTAAGTCTGACTTTCTCCTGAGCATTTTCTGTTTAATCCTCTCCCCTAACCTTCAGGAAGAAGTTGTCTTTCTCCTCCGCTACTCACCTCCCACGCACACTTTAAATGAAAACTCATTCACTGGCTTGCCATCCCTAGCAGAACAAAGAGAAGTTTAAGACACTTAATTACTGAAGATGTGCTGCAGTAAATAACAGAGATTATTGATAGCAGAATTAAACCTTGGTGAGTAAAAAACTTGCATTTCATGTGTGGAAAAATTAATGCTGTGTGGATTTCAAATAAAGCAAATTAAAAGAAGTCAGTGACTTCTATGAGCACTACCATCTGCTGCTAATAAAAGCTGTTATTTTAGAATAAACTGCATTTATGGTCATTAAACAAGCTACTTCCTACATGGCAAGGCACTCATATCTTCAATAAACTGCTTATTCATGTTCCTTGTTCAGTTTTCTATTGCCAAAACTCCATGGATTCTGTGTAATGAAAAATGTAACGTGCCACAATACTGTACATTTAAATATTGTGGTGTGACATAACTCAAAACAAGTAATGAACAAGATGTGTTGTGAGTGACCACCTTGTTGCAAACCTTTCTGTCTTCCCCATTGTTCAGTCTATGGGAGTAGGAATAATGACCATTTTGGTCGCAAATAATGTGCTTGCCCATTAAATTGCCATGAGAAAAGACCCTCTGCATATGGCTGTCTTCCTTTTGCCTCCCTGTAGGGCGTAATGCATGCATAAGATCCCAACATAAGGAACGCACACTTTGTTGTGCATAAGATTTATGTAGCAAATTTTATCTATGCCTGGAATCCTTCTGTTATTAATGATTATAATTATTAGGGTGTGTGAGCCATAGCTGCCATTCCCACAGGCACCAGTCCCTGGCTCCCATCTTCACATCTCTGCAGTAGCAGCATCCCTTCAGCAGCAAGCTCAGATTTCCAGGTTTCTTCAGCTCACCTTCTTTCTATCCCATCTTTGCTTTCCCCTCCTGTCAGCAATCCTAACTCTGTCCTGTCCGCTGCCCACTGCTGGCTCTCAGCCTAGACATGGGTGGTATAATGCAATTTGCCAATACTGCATTGCAAACTATATTTTAAATGGTTTTCCTTAGTGTATTTTGTATTGCTTCCAGGGCCCAGCTGTCAATGCATGGGATAAGCAGCAATTCTTTTTCAGGTTGTACTTAAGGGGGTCATAAGTGTTTTGCAAGTTGTTTTCAGATCAGGTTAGATTTCTTTCAAAGATACTACATGGTTTTAAAGTGTAATTTAAAAATAGAAGGTCCTGAATAATTTCCAGTGTTCTTCCTTTAAAGGCAAACTCAACAAAAGAAAGTTGTTTAAGCTTTTGGTTTTCTCCCAAAATTGTAGACCTTGTGTATTACAACTTACTTTGGGTACTCCAGACACCTGTTGATGGATTTGCGTCAAGTTGTTCTGACAGTGAAAGCATCAAGGAAGATATGTGACATTCAAAAACATTTGTATGTGAGACAAGTATTGAAAAAAAAAAAAAGAGTTTTCTGGAGCCTACAGGAAAGTCTTGAATGGTGCTGCAGAAAAGGATGACTGTAGAAGTAATTGGCCTCTGTATGCAAGTGCTAACAGCTTCCCCGTCCTTCAGGTTTCTGATTGAGTAGTACTGTGAAATCAATGGATAGTGGGTGGCATCCTCACTGGTGCTCCTTTACCTGTTGGAATAAGGGCTTGCAGGTACTTCAAGCTTTCAAGGCCATACTTGGTGTTGATAATCAAAATGCTGTCTTTTTTGAACATCAGAGAGTATCAACAACCTGTGCTCCATAAGCATAGTTAAATCCAGAAGTATTCAGTATTTCTCTTTCTCCTGAGTGTTTGCTGCATGTCTGGAGTGCAAATCAGTCTCTTGAGGATAAGCCAGCCTGGCTCTGTAAACCTGGTGAGTGGTCCAGTCTCCACTTCTCTCAGACTTCTGTCTCCTGGCCCTGTGGATGTCTGTGTAGGCAGTGTCTATTTGCAGTGGGACACAGTGTCCTTTGCTGGATCGTATCGCAAGACCTGGGAGGTAATTTTAGCTCAAACAATGGCCTCTTATGTTGCCAATCTGATAACAGCCATCCTGGTTTACGGAGATCGCTATCTGTTTTATGCTTTGTGCACTGTCAGTCTTTTGCACGTTAAAAATCAAGTACTGTTTATATAAAGAAACAAAGTGGAAAAAATAGTTTCATTCCTGTTGAGAACTTGTCAATTTATGTTACTAAATGTCACGTGTTTTTCCTGCCTGCGATCATTTTTTGCTCAGTGAACTTGCGGGGGAAGCGCTGCGCAGCATCTTGCGGAGAGGAAGCTGCTCGTTTGCCGCCATGACCTCAGAGCGTCTCCTGACAGCCCGTCCTCAGGTCCTCAGCCCGCTTCCTACGGCTTTTCCCACTGCAGAGCCCTTCCTCTGGGGACCGAGCAGCACACGGAGCTGATGCAGCTTCTGCCTCAGGATGCACAAAGTCTGCTCAGTCTCTGCACAGCCCGGGAGATTTTTAGCTGTTTGCTGAGCAGCATCAGTGTAGCGGCTTCCCTGCTTTGATTCGGAGGGCTGAGGATGAGTTCCCAAGCACAGAGATGCAGCCTCTGGTGGTCTTGCCACCCACCTCTAGCTGTGTGTTTGGTGTTAGAACACCCAGCTGGCCATGAGCCAGCCAGCCACTCCTCGCACATCAGCTCCCGCTCAGGGTGGGGAAACACTGGTGGCATGAGGCAGGGAAGAGCGAGGACAGTAATCCAGAGAGGCACCGGTATGGTCAGGGGTCCCTGGGTACCTCAACCAGGTCCCAAGCTGCAGTCTTATCAAACTCAGATTCTCTTGATCCTGCAGCCCATGCTACTGTATCTGTAAAGCATCCATTGCCTATTCATAGGAATAAAAGCCTTCAAAATCTATTTGTACAATTAAAAGCACTCCAACCCAGTAGTGTGCAGATACTCTTGCCTACCACCCCCCTCGCCCCCCCATCCTCTGAAGCGTAGCCAGAGACTGTTTTCTGCTTGTGCTGCAGAAACGACTGGTGAGCAGGAGCTGTCTCATGCTTTTACACCATCATTTAGTAATTAAAGGCTAATCTTACAACTGCCTTAAATGGCAAAATGGAAGCTAACTCTGCCATCTTCAGCCTTTTTTTTTTTTTAGTTAAATAGATTACAGTGCAGCATGCCTTGAAAATCCCCTTTTCAAATATGTTCTTTGCTGTTTGACTGCTTAATATGTATCCCATAGTCTTATTACATGTTGATGCGCTGACAGCTTTAGATCTTTATACGATACATGAGAATATTTTGCTAGTGTGAAGCAATGGCATCTGTGTTACAGGTCTGGTAATTTGGAGTCTCAAATTGCATTCCTGTCAGTAAGAGCACAACATTCCTTCACACCCTTAAAGAAGAGGAAATTAAATCTAAAAGTCTTTACTTTTCAAATATTGAAAGATGGTAAAGGTCTACTGTGAATTGCCTCAGGGAAAAAAAAAAAGGCATCCAGCCCTTTTTTCATATAACTGAACATAATTATTTAGATATATAAACCCATTCCTTGTTGGACAAATATTGCAGGATCAAGCTTTACAGTCCCTTGTTGAAAGTCTGCCACGGTATCAAGGTGTGATGTGATGAAATCAAGACAAAGAGTAGCTCGCACTGCCTTTTTCTTTTCTGTTTTGCGGGGGATTCAGTGTTGCTCAAGCAGCACTTGATGTTTGGTGCGGTCTGTTCCTCACCCCTCCACACCAAGAATAAATTGCCATAGATTTCTCAGCATTCTGAAGGCGACTGATCTCTCAACAGTGTGTGGTTTTGCATTATTTTCTTCGGTACTCTTAAGAAGGTCTGTAGGAGAGGTGGATTTACTGTAATGGTGGCTAAGTAGTTTAACTTAATCCTGAATAAACAAACAGATGCTCTCACCAAGGACCTGGCATCTGGGGCTGTCAACATTTATTACCGCAAGGCTCAGAAGAGATAAAATTACCATTAGCCTTCACAGAAAGACTGGGGATACATTTTGAAAGGAATGTACTTCAAACGGCAAGCTAGCCCCTCATAGAAACTAGTTTAGATAATTAAATGCCTGTATTAGTAATGACACAAACAAAATGCTGCTTTCGTCACTTGATTTGTGCTTTGAAGCTCGCATTTTACATGTTTGTGGTTCTTCCCTGTGGGCCAAGGCAGAAATAGGTATGTGTTTACAGCTGTACATATGTGCAGTTGTGCATCTGTGCATCCTGCTATGAGTTTATACTCAAAGTTTTCTCTATGGCTTCTGCTGATTTCTTCTGAAAACATCTCTGTTAAGGAAACTGAATGTCATTTAGTAATTAACTGAGGTTTGATAGGGAGCAGCCATATGGCAGCGTGCTGCTGTCAATAAGCAGGCTGGGGTGCAGTATCCATGGTCTACCAGGTCCAGGGGACTGTGCTGAATGTTATTATTACATACGCCCGTGTAAAATACCATGGTCTAGGATTATTCAAGCTTTGAGGCCATTGGTTTTAAACGTGTATCCATCAAAAACCCTGAATCCACAACTACACACTTAGTTTAATGCAGTAAGGTGGTGGGTTTGTTTTCCCTGTGATCAGTGTTCTTGTCAATGGTTTAAATAGAGAATTTCAAACCCAGATTTCATCCCAAAGAAAGGTTTTGTAGCAAAATAGCAAGTATTTGGAAGTGAATTTGTAATAAAATAATAGGTTTAAAATTGACTCTTAAATTTCTGAGGGGGAACATCCTCCACCCCAGCCTCCAACCCCTGGATTTCAGTGGGTGGACTAATATTCCTTATAAGCCTGAGCTTAAGAATCATACTGCAGTTCCTGTGGGAGAGAAAATGTTTTCTGAAGAAATCTCTTTTCCTCCAACTGGTATGATTTCCCTCTTTTATAGTAAAGCTAATATTTTCAGGACTCTGCCAGGAATGCTTGTGCAGAAGGATTGTTGACTACTGCTGCTTTCACTGTGCATGCTGCAGCTTGGATCAGAAAGCTGATATATATGTTCTACATATGAAAGCTGAATAATCAGTGGAACTTTATGCCATCCCAAGGCCTAAGCTCCTATTTATAGCTGTCATTCCCTAAAAAAAGCATATGAATACATCTCAAAACAGTTCTGTCCTCCTGAAAGGTTGGAGAGTCATGTGTGATATATTCAAACTGTGATTTACAGGAGGTTTACCAATAGTCTGTTAGCTGAATGGGTTTTGGAAGGGTCAAGTTATCCACAAGAGGGAAGGGTGACTTTGTGGTCAAGCTTGTGATGAACAACTGTGCTTGATAGACTGGAAAGTATTTTTATTAAGAATTCTCCACCAAGATTAGGCATTGGGTTTTTTGACAGAGTATCTGTAGCAGGACTCTGAGTACTGGAAAATCGTTTGAACTCAAAAATGTCTCGCTGCATCAGTAGACTTTGGTTCTGGATTTCCTATAAAATTTAAAGTAGAATTTGTTTCTGAATTATTTCTTTCAAAGAAGGACTGTAGAACACAGATTTTGAATTGACCCGATCAGAACAATTTGGATAAAACATTTGGAAACTATGAAACTTCCTCCTAACATCTTTTGAGGGTTCTCCAGTCTGCATTGTTTGTTTTCTTCTTGCTCACAGTTGGCAGTACCTTATGCCAGAGGTAGTTGAATTAAAGTCAATAGGCTAGATTATGTCCTGAGGACTTGACCCACAGTAATTGTGGTATGTTGCTGAGCAACCTTGCAGGACTCCCAAGGAATGAACTGTGCTTAGGGAGCCACAATTTACTCATTTTTTTTCAAGGGTTTTAGCAATTTGTTGCGAATAAACTGCTTCTGCTTAGCTTTTTTCCAATACTTGCTTAGTTCTAAACCTTAGCTGTTCTCCAGCTACCTGTCCTTGGAGAAGCAAACAGGGACCTGTTCCCTGTCCCTGGTTCCCCACATGCTTGTGTTCCAGCAAGGAGCAGAAAGGGGCTACTTACAGCTCTTGTTCAGAAGCCCACCATATCAGAATCAGTCTTGAAAGGATTTGCTCATTAGTTGTAAAAAGACAAAGTAAAGTCTGGGTTAACATTTTGATAAAAGAAGACTTTTTTTTTTTTTGCGTGTCTACCAAGGCAAGCAACTTTTTAGGGTTTTTTTGAGCAACTTATTTGCATGAAGTTCATATTCTGTAGTTCTTTGAGTTACGAGCTGAGAAGAGTCAGTTCTTTCAAGGCCAGATTTACTGCTGAGCTTTGTGAGGGAAATAATTATTTTCAAAATACAGTGACTTTTATTTCAGATCAGTGTGTCTGCAGGGAGAGTGGAGCTATTCCAATGTTGTTTATTATTCAATACCTCTTCCCATTAACTTCTCCATATAAAGAGGACATCCATTCTAGCATTCTTCAGGAGCTGTGCCACCCATGTTTAAACTGGATGCTTGTCTTGTCAGGAGAACAGTTTGTAGAGCAGATCAGCATCACAATTAAATAGACAGACTTATGGTATGTTATGGTACAGAGTTATAGGCATTTGTCCGCAGGCACAAATTAGTATTAGAAACAGCTTACAGGAAAACCTTTTTGTGTCTGCAAATAATAACAGAAGATTTTTTAGGCTTTCTTCTTGAACCGAACTGCTAGGCAGAGAAACAGTTTGGCAATGGGGCCTTCAACATTTTGAAATAAGGTTGTAGCAAACCCATAACACATGCTGTTAATATACAGGGGGGAACCAAACCTCTGTAATATTAATGTTCTTACTTTTTATGTGAATTATATCAGTTAGGACCTATAAGTGGTGACTGCTGTGAAGCTGCTTTTTCTTTCTGTTAATGTGCAGAATTTCATGTCTCTTGTCTATGTGTACACTGCATAAACTTGCAAGACTTTTGTAGCTTGTGAGAGTAGGTTTTCAAGATAGCTGCATTGATGACAGGTATGAAATTTGCACCTGCAGAAGGTGAAATCTCTCCTTTGATGTCTTCCCCATGAGAAGCTGTACCATTAAACTGCTCCAGATGAGACTTAGTAGTGTCGGGGGCCATCTGTCTTTGAATTTTACTTGACAGCACACTTTTGGTAGGTATTAGTTAAGTCACCTGTTGGAAGGTGCAGGAGCAATCTCAGTAAGCACCTTTGACACAGAAAAGGTTTGAAATGTATCAACAGGACCTCAGGGGGCTTTTTGTTTAGTGATGCTAGGATTACGTAAATTATTTCTTAGTGTGCTCACATTTTCTTTGCAAAACCCTTTTGTATTTCTTGACTTTGATGAAGGAGAAGCTAATAGACAACAGAATGAAATGAAATGAAATGATGGAAGAGATGGGAAAAGGCATTTTAGGGTAGAGGCAAGGACTCTGAAAGCACAGATAGTAGAAGTGAACTCGAATTAGCCAGCTCCGTTGAGGGAGGACTTGGGGTTTCTGCCTCTGCACAAGTTGCTGGAAGCTGAGCCTGTGGTAGCTGTTGTTTGCTGCTCTGATCTCCCAGTGAAGCAGCACTGCGGTTTTGGTCCTTATGAACTATGGACTGCTGTGATTCTGTTCAGCAGCTGGCTGTTAATCATTATGGACTCTTATCAGGTTTGGTTTTGGGCATCTGTAAATAATAAAACTGGTTTTATCTTTAGCTTTGTCTACGATTTGGTCAGTCATCTCCTGTTGCACAGCAGATGTGGGGTAGTTGGCCCAAGGTTTCGCAGCAACCTGCTATCTCATTCCACAGATGTCTGCTATATAGAACTTAAGCACTATATTACCCTCATCATTATAGTCTGTAGAAAACAAAAAGCCAGTGTGACACGATGCAGAATCATGGTTGATAGTCAGATGAGGAGAAGCTGCAAGTGTTGTTCTTCCATCACAATACCTAATGGGATCCGTGGATTCATCACCAAGATAATGCTAGGCAGGTCTTGCAAGGCTGTATTATATCTGCATTTGGCATTGGAGAAATACCACTGGAATGTTGTACAGGCTGGTTTTTGTGCACAGCATTGAAGAAATTAGCTGGTTAATTTGCAGACATTTCGGAAAAGAGCTGCAAGAGTGAATAAAAGGAAGAGATAAAAAAAGCTCATTGTGGAAAACAGGAGGTCATTTAGGAGACAAAGCTTGAAGTGATGTTTGAGTTGTGGTAACAGAAGAAACAACACAGTGCGAAGCGTTACACTGCAGTGAAGGAGAGAAAGTGCTGGCGTGCAGCTGAAGTACAAGCAGCAGGTGGACCTATCCTAAATGTTGCACAGGGATTACTCAACAGCAAGATTGGAGGTAAAGATGAGGATTTGAGACACCTGTAGAAAGAAGCTGGAATTGAATATTATTCCAGCCATCCATCACAATTTTTCCTGGTACTTGTTTGAAACCTGTTCCCATCACTGAAACAAACCAGACCTTTTCCAACCAGTGTCAGTTTATCAGAAGTTCACAATTACATCCATAAATTCTCTTCCATCTTTGCTTGGCAGAACTTCTCTGGGTTGTCTGGCTTCTGCAAGCTTAAATAATTAATTGGTTTCTTGCTTCCAAGACTTCAGTCAAGATGAGATTCACTGATTTGTGACACCACCAGATACTGAAGTGTGAATCCATCTGCTCACTATGCAGAAGAGAAATAAAGGAAAGTACTAAGGTAAAAGCTTGGCAGCTGAAGAATATTGGCAGCTGAAGCCTCCTTCGTGGTATTTCTTCTCATGTCCACTCTTCCATGTATGTAGGTCCTTTCTACCAGCCCTTTTTCGTCAGACTTTGAACATTTCAGAGAAGATAAACTGGAGGAGCAAACCAAGTCAAAATCCAGCACTTTTACAAAAAATCAGAATGCTGTAAAAGTAGCTGAGTTGACACAGTTTGCAGAATGATGTAAATTATTGTTGGCTATATTGGCTGGAAGCAGATGGTGATTGTCCCTTGGAAATCTGCTTCTGGCTGTTGTTTTTTGAGACCTTTCTTGGTGGCCAAGCTTTTTTTTCATCAGAAAATGACTTGGTAAACTGCTGTCTCCTGCTCACGACAGAGTGTGCATATCATCATACTGTCAAATCACACCTTACTATGATTTTTTTGGTATTGTGGCAGTCTCTTAAGGCCCGTGCAGCTAGTTAACAAAAGAAAAATTTGCATAAAGTAATAAGCACCCTTAAATCTAAGGGTGAGGGGAAGCATATGTTTTGGAGCAGCCATTCTGAATTTCTTTCCGATTCAGGTAGTTTCCAAACTGCTTGACACTAAATTGCTGACATACTTTTGTTTTGTTCAACTTTTTCTACGTTGCCAGGGGAGGTAGGGAGAAGTGTTTTATTGGCACCTCCCCTGTGACTTTGCCACAGAAGCATTTTATGAGTTACACATATTTTTCTTCCACTGTCTGAAATGTAAATGCGTTAGACTATCTGTGCAAAGGTCCAAGTTAAAAACATCACTGAAACAGAATGGGATGCCTTTGCTCTGGTATACTTTTTAAAGCTGTGGTCAAGGAGGATTTCAAGGGCGTGTTTGCCTTCATCATTTGTAAACCTCTCTGAATCTGAAGAAGTTAAACGTAGCTGAAAACTTTTACTCTAATGAAAGACCAGATATCTCTCTATCTTGTATTGCTCTTTTGTGGCTCCTGTTAGTCTGATAACATATTAGGAATTCGACTTTTTTGACTCATTACTCGCAACTAATGTGTTTCAAACTTAGGCCAGTCTTAATGTAAACTAATCTTCCGCGTACAGGTGAGTCCTTTCCTTAAACTTCTAAGCTGCATGAAATCCAGCTATGAATGACACAATATGTTACACTACTTACATTACTAAATATGGAAATAAATATGGTAATTTAGTTGTCTTTGCAATAGGTTGATCAATGGCATGTCTTCCTAAGAATGAACAAAATAGAACCAACTTAACTCATTGCATCCTGTTATTGCAGTAATAATCATGAATAGCAATTGTGGTTTCTCTCTCGTTATATATAGAAAACAAAAGGAAGGTTTTGTCATTTGTCGTTACTAGACTTTGCAGTAGAATAGTATGTACACTACTGGCGTAAGGAGTAGAAAGGCAGGTTTTAATTAAAACTCTCCCTGCTACACCAGGAAAACTCACATCACTAATTGTTTAGCATGTGGCTCAGAAGAGACTTCATGTGAAAACAAATACAGCAGAAAGCAACACCGCCTCACCTAGGAATGCTCCGAAAGACATGGTTCACCGAAAAACTCTAATAGAAGTTAGATACTGTTGTACAAGTTCTGTACAGCATAATTGATATTGATGAACGTTATGTGTCAGTATAACTGGATGTGAGATTAGAAATATTATTTGGGTGTGCAGTGCACGTAGTGACTGGGAAGAGGCAACCTTTGAGCCAGCTTTTTATATACTGGAAACATGCAATCTTATAAGCGCTGGAAGGGCTTATTCAACCAGCTGTAGAAGTGAATCGAGCAAGCAGGATGTGTCTCTCATGATAGTTTGTATTTCAAACTGAGCAAACTTGTGGAACTCATTTGAAAACAAATTCCTGAACACTGCTCTAAGCCCCCAAAATTTAGCATGAGACCCAACCTTTCTGTCCAGTAAAACCTTCCCACCTTGACCAGAATGCCTGCAAGATTGACTTTACTACTCTCTCCCTTTTCTATTTTCAGTAAAACCAAACAAGCTTAAGTCCAACAGAGGGAGGTGTGTGAGTGACTCTGTAGACACCACTAGACACATTAAGGCAAGAAGGCTTTTGATTTGGAAGGTAATCGGGTGTTTACGAGTTTGGGTAAGAGTAAAGTCCTGTAAATTATGAAGATAATGAATTTTAAAATTAATAATGGGCCACAATTAGTGTATACCAAGTGTCAGATGTCATCATAATTTTGTAATGATTGTTTGCTGATGTGAAAAGTAGTAAAGGAAGAAGAAAGTGTGGTGTTTTAAACCATACAGCTTTATCCTGTATTTCCTCCTTTATCTGAGGCACGTTTTAGAAACATTGTCTTTACGTATGAACTTGCACATTAAGCCCTCTGACCTCAGATTAGGCACTACTTGAGACACTGCAAAAACAGAGAGGCAAAAGAAACCAGAACAATCTGCTGTTTCACTTTCCACAGTGTGAGTTCTGATGCATATAGGATATCTGTGGTTGTTTAATACTTTTTGCGTTGCTGTAAGGATAGTCATCTTGGTATGAACAAGAGCGTGTCTGTGCTGCATCTGACAGCATAGTGTAGCCTAGTTAGATGTGAAAATAGCAATAGCACTGTGACTGCAGCAGCAAGGAACTCTGTGTAAAAGAGTTTATCCTCCTCAGTAGAGAACATCAGCCCACACCTCTGTGTTCCCAGTGGTACATCCCTTCTGGTACCCTATTTAGCTGGGGTATCGTGTAGGTGTCTCACAGACATATCTTTATCTTGAATTGGCAATGACTAAAGTCATTGCCTCCCAGTCATACAGGAAAACAAAAAGGCAATTAACTCCGGCAGTAACTTTACTGGTTAACTCCTAACAGGGTCCCTAATCCTGAGAGTCGGTGTAGCTCCCACCTGTTTGGTTCATGTAATAAGCTGCATTAACTTCTCTTATCTTTCATGTGAACAGGCTGGGCCGCTGTTAGTCTCAGATGCAATGTGTAGTACTGGCAGTTCAGACTGAGAAGCTCTTTGCTCTTTTGGTAATGACCTAATTTTAATGTTAATGAGTTTAGATGTGGTGACTAGTCCCCACAAGGATTTTCACTACTTGAACTACTCATTTTGGGAATATGCTTTCTGTATCTGTCTTGACCTTTCCTATGTGCCACTTTGTACAGAGCGTGAACAAAACCTTTGCTCCTGCTAGGCTGAGGGAGGGAAACAGCACCTTGGACAAATAACATGTTGAGGTCAGATAGTACTAAGAAAATAAAGCCAGTTTGTTTTTCAAAAGATGGTTGCATAGATTTATGGACCTAAACAGTAAAATGATTGTAACCACATGTATTGGGTGTTCTTTCCCCGACTTAGATAAGTATCTGTAGCTCTTATTGCCTTCACTGACAATTGATTCTGATATTGCTCTGATTTTATGTGAGTTTTGAATTCCAAACTAGGACATCTTCTGAAATTTTGTCTGAGTTCCGCTGATTTTACTGCATCCTCCCTGCTCTGCTTGCACCTTCTTTGTAGGAGGTATTTCTGCCAAACAGATGAACTTTCTATGCTGAAAATTGAGATTTTTTTTTTTCCCCCAGTGCACTGTTGAAATTTCCTTTTGCTCCCTGTTTTCTGATCCTGCAACAATTGCAATGGAAGATAGAGGCACTGTACTTTCCATTTTTACAAGCTTGCAATAATGCCATTGCTTAGGGGCATGTTGTGAACAGCTTAGCACATCCTTGTTCAGTGCTTGGAATTCTGCATTCCTACAGCAGAGAGACATTCACTCCAAGTGTAAGCTTTGGTCTGGAGTTTAAATATAGCACAAATATTCAGTAGGATTTTTCCCTTCTCATGCCCTCCTACCCTCGAGCAATCTTCTTGGATGGTGTTGCTTTCCAGATGTTTTTGTGAGAAGCAGAGGGGAATCACTGAGTTTTACACAATGGTAGATAAGTTGTGGGGGGTTTTTCCATCAGCTCTGCCAGGCAACCTGAAGTGCAAGATCCCAGCAAGTTAGATTGGCTTCAAAACCGGGATGAAGGAGACGGGACAAATACTCTGTCAATAACAGAAATTCTTGATGTTGCTGTCTTGTTCTAGAAGGGTTTTTTAATTATTATTATTGCTGTCCTCCATGGAAATAATAACCACTGGTGTAAAGGTGAAGACTGTAAGGAATGAGAGGTCTGTAGACTCTGCATTGGTGATTTCACATTCTGGGTTTGCAGCTGAATTTCGTTGTACAGCTAAATATAAATGTGAAGACTCAGTTACGCCAGTCCTGAGCCTCTGAGGCATGAATCCAAACCTAGCAGTTCAGTGGCAGGCTGCAGGCGTCACAAGTTGTTCTGCCATCTCTGAGGTCTTTGAAGGAAGGGGTGGAATACTAACGATGGAAACAGGATAAATCCCTTCAGAGTGGAAGTGTTATTGGGTTCCCTTTCTGGCAATTTCACTCTTTGAAAAGCTGGACCCTTTCCTTTTGGAATATATAACATGCCCTGATTGTCAGAAAAAGTCTTCTAAAATAAAACTCCTGCTGTCTGGTTTGTTCTCCCTGCAGTTTGGAGAGGTATAATGGAGGACCTGCTGACCTGCACCGTTCTGGCTCCTTCCTTTTGCTGTCTCATGAGCCTGTACAGAGACTGAAGTGTTGCTTTGCTAGTCTCGAGTTTTTCTGTGACTGTATCTACTTGCTAAGGTCATTGAAGAAGTATTCCTGGTGGTATTCCACAGCATTAGGATCCAAGTTGATATACAACACACTCATATGGTTATTGTTGCCTTTTATAGTGCAGAAAGGTGTGCCAAGCACCTCCCAAAACAGAAAAGGCTATGTAAGACTTTTCAGCCTGATTTTAACCATAGTTAAAACAGGTCAGATATAAAGTAAGTACTCCAAACAGAAAAGAATGGCTCTGTGTTGCTGGTGTAAATTTTTAACTTATTAAGAAATTAAAAATCTATATCTTTGACTCTCTTATTTTATGTACTGTATTAAAAATGGTTGTTCCGGAGACTTAGGCAAGGTGGGCACTGTCTACATGAAGAAGAGTGAAAAGGGTAAAGCAGAAGTTGGGAGAAATGAGCATATGGGATATTGCAGATGGAATTAATAATGGACCCACGTCAGTAATAAGGTACATAATTGATGCTTGACCCATAGGAGCTTCAGCAGAGAATCTTCATAGTTTCAAAGAGTTTTCAAGATTTCCCTTGATTTGCACAAGAACTTGCAGTTTACAGCAGCATGTTGGAAATGTGGAGGAGCTTTTTTTGTGGCATTTCACTTTATGTTCCCAGAACACCTTTCCTGAAAATGAGGAGTTCTGCGATGAATTCGGTATTGGTTTTCCTTCTGTCGTTTCCGAAGTTTAAGTATTTTCCAAGCAAAGTGGTAACATAAATCAGATGAATGCTTTTTCCTTTGAATCTGACCCTGAAAGGTGTTATGCACCAGTCATTTCCACTGACTCCAAATGGGAGCAGAGATTGCACAGGATTTTGCCAATTCTGGTGTTTAAATTGCAAATGAATGGAGTGCTTTTGATGTTGAACACTTAGGGATACCCTTCTTTATATAGAGTTGCTAATTACTTGATTTGTTAAAAGTAGTACTGTATTGCTGTGAATGCAAGTTAAGTCTTCCTTTCAAACATACTGCTGAATTTCCCAAAAGCACAGTACCTGATGTCAAACACCTGCTTATTTTACGCCCAACTCATGTATCATAACCTAATGATCTGATGGTTTCAGAAGGGCTCCTCGCCCTTCTATAAATTGTATTTGGCAAAACAGCTCTAACACCATAATATACATACTCAACATACTGTAAAACAGCAGTTCAGATTTATGAAGTTTCATAGAGTGGAACTGTTAGATATTGATAGATTGGGAAGATGATGGTGAACTGCCACCTTCCTTCTCCTCTTACAGGTTTATGATAAATTTGAAGCTCTACTCCCCTCTAGCTGCTGTTCTGTCTCTCTTTCCTTATTGTTGAGGGGGCCAGCAGGAGTTCTAGTTTTCTTCTCACTTGCATAAGTCCTTACCCCTATAGCAGTGTCTTGCCACTGGCCGCTCTTACTTCAGTCACACAGCTATCAGTGTTAAGTGGACATAACTCCTAACTGGTTTGGTTTTGACCAAGTGGTGTGTCAGCGTAGCTGCAGCTATGCTACTTGGTGTTTTGATAATTCCGTACCGTAGTTACTTAACAAAACCTAACAAGCCTCATAGCATTCCATTTACCTCAGACTCTGGAATATGGCATTGCATTGGTATACGCTTAGTTGAATACCTTAGTGAAGGTATTTTTGCAGTCGTGAGAAACCAAGAGAAATCTTAGATTCTGTAGAAATAAGCGTATTCGGTCCATGCACACAGCATGCCAAGCCTCTCGGATGTTCCTCGTGTGTTGAATTCCCATGCACCTTGAGTGGTTTTTGTCAGAGCAATGCCAGTGTGATCTGCTACAGTAAAAACTGATCATGCAAACACTGTTCAGCAGAAGATACCTGTGGTAGTACAGGTAATCTCACATAGTTGGCATTTAGATAATTTCTGCTTTGCTGCACATTTACAAGTGATTTTCACCATCTCCTACGTTGTTTTAAGCAGAAGGCAGAACTTTCATTTGAGCTCAGCTGCTGGATCAGTTCATACAGTTGGTCCGATTTATTTTCTGCTAGCTCAGCTGCTTACTTCCATTGCAGTCACAAATAAAATGTGCTTAGAATAAGTCTAAAGATTATCAAAGAATAAAATGTGCCTGTAAATTTACAACAATGATGTAGGCTATACCTTAGTACTACTATGAAAGTTGCAGAGCAGTAAGCAGGTACATCAGAGTGGGTCAAAATTTATCAGGTAGTTTCTAGATTCCTCTGCTGCTAAAAATTGTCCAAAGAACTAATAAAGGCTCCACAGATTAACAATAGCATGTGACTCTATTTGTCACATGGTCATTAGGTGAAATATGATTCATATTGCTGCCATCCTAGTTGCCTGGTAAGTTTAAAAAAAAATTTGAATAAATTACTTTTTGGATTTGCACTTTTGGTGGAAGATTCAAGACATGATATGTAAGTATGTATTGTAAGCACCATCTAAATTTTCTCTTTCCATCTCACATTTGGTCCCTGTGGATTAATGGCAACGCAGCATGAGAAAATCTGCACTTTCTCCTGTGTTGACATCTCACTTGGGTTTATGAAGGCTACCCCCTTCTCTGTACTTGTACCTTCCAAAATGAGTTTGCACAGCATCGCAGCTGCACAGTTACGGCTTTGTCCCAGTGGTCAGAGTGGTTAAGTACAGCTGATAAACCGTTTTTAAGTTAGAAAGCGTCTTCCTGGTTGCAGGTAGGCTGGATGGTTACATTTGTGAGAACAGTTTTTCGGCCTTGCAGGGAGGTGTGCTTGAGAAAACAGGCACCCCGGGGTAGCTTGTGTACCCAAGTCCCTGTCCAGGGGAGGAGGTAGAGTCCACGTGCCTCCTCTGCTGCAGGCCATGTGGGGATTTGCTCAAACAGGTGAAAATACCTGTTGCTCTAGGGACTGGAAAGGCAGGCCCCCGGGTCTGTGTGCTTTCAGGCATGCCATTTGGTTTGGCGTGCCAGCTCTGACCTTGGGAGCAGAGTGGAAAAGTTGCTGGGATGTGCCAGGATCCCGCTTCCCAGGAGATGGGGAACACAAATAAGCTCAGCTCCTTGCATGGCTGGTGGGTGAGTCATGCCTTAGAATAGCAGACACACTGTTGCAGGCCTGAGTTTACAAAACCTGATGGGTGTATAGTCCCAGGCACGGTTTTGCTGGGCTTCAGTGCCTCTCAACAGTGTGTAACCCTGGTACATCAACCTGTTGCACATGGGCTAAACTGTTATGTTAAAACTGAAACAGGGTGCTTATGGTGGTCTGCAAAAAGACCGCGTAACAGGGGCTTTTTTTGTTTGAGATCTGAGCCTGTGACTTGAGGGAACGTTCACTTTGCTGTGCTCATGAAAACTGAGTGAGGCTGCAGTTCCCCTGATACCTCCATTCCTCTCAAGCCTGCTGGCATGACTGCCCACTGCTGCTGCTCAGCCCTGGCTGTTGCAACCACCCCACCAAGGGGGAAGCCATGGCTCTCTCTCCCCTCATACTCCCCAACTGTATCACTTCATCTAATTTAAAAAACAAACACCTCCTCTTCCTCCTACGGATCATGCCTCTGCATGAAAGTGTGCCATATAAATTCAAGCAACTGATGATTGCCTGCAACTGCTGCAGCCTGTTTGAGCTACTATTATACCCTTCTGTTTTTTTTTTTTTTTTTCCCCTTTCTCTTCCCTTCGTTTACACAGGCCAATTACCAGTGCACTCATTCTGTAAATTGGTTACTGTTCCTATTGATCAGAGAATTGATCAGGATAAAACTTAATTCCTCCCTGCTTTTCCTGCCCCTGAGCTCCCTTTCGTTAGGCTGGCGCCCTGTCCCAGCACACCGACTTGCTCTGTGGGTGTAGGTGCCAGCGGCAGGGGCAGCCAGGATGAGCCCGCTCCTTTCTGCGGGAGGTCAGGGTGGGCTTTGGGCGGCTGTTTGTGAGACTCAGCCTGGGGAGGATGGTGATGGGCCATGCGAGCATGTGAGGGGAGAGATTGATTTTTGTCATCAGTGAAAGCATATGGGTAACTACATCCAGAGTGGGTCAGATCACATGGTATTATATCCTTAATGAAAGATTTCTTGTGTTGACCTCGACTGCTAATTAACATGGAGAAGTAAACTGAGGTGGTCCAACTATTTTAGTACTTCATTAGTACTCGATGTTGCTAGTCAGAGCAAAAATCAAACAAACCCTTTATCAGTTTTATTTTATGTTTACTCGGAGCAGGTAAGTGTTTGCTGAACTGCCCAGAGCTTGTGAGAACAGGAATGGGATGCGGAAAACATTCTCCTCATAGCATAACTGCTTCAAATGGTTGTGGTAGAAGAAAACGGCTGCACTGCGCTTTGCAAAGGGACTGGCTTTAATCGACAGCATTTTTTTCACCTTTTGCTAGCACTATGTACTTGTTTTGATATTACTACCACCACCCCCCTTCACTCCAGCTGCTTTGGTTTCTTTTGGAGGGAAGCGAAGAATCTCGCCACCTCTTCCACTTCTGTTTTGAAGTTGTTCCCTCTCACCCCGCTCACCTTCCAGCTTGTGGTTTGTAAAGTAGTTTGTGCGTGTAGTTACTATGGAACGCTTTTTTGATGGGAGGTTCTTGTTCTGTGTATTCAAACTGTTCAGAAGAAATAATTACTTAAATATACCTTGGTGACATGGTCTGCAAATCATGTTTTACACTGAGAGATTTCCTTTTGATCTCTCAGGTACCTCAGCTCTTGGATAAGAACCAAATTTCTGTGTTCTTTTACAGGGATGTTTTACTTGGTCCTTTCTAGGCTCTGCCTTAGGAAAGAAAGTTGTGGAGTTGAGATAAGATGCTGTTTGATACCTGGAGTTTTGTCTTCATTTGGAATTATGTAGCTTTGCATTTTTAAAACCCAACTGCAGTGCTGAAAAGGCTGTCCTGTGTGGCAGCTTCAGCAGGCATTACTAAAAATTGCGAGTTCATGTTCTCTTAAGCTGCTTCTTATTTTTCTTAGTCTGTATGGCTTAGTGAGTGAACTGTGTTCTTCAAAGATCTAAGCACTTTGCAAAGTCTATATAAATCCTAATTTTAAAAAAAATTTTTGTTATTACTGGCTGTGCTGGGCAGGGAAAAAAAAAGAACCCTAATTTAAAGACAGTACGGTTTTTCCCAGATCAGCAGATGAAACACCTTCTTAGCTTGTACACAGGGTAGATTGGATATAAAAGATGTCAAGGAAGTGACGTGTATGGATTCCATACCACCTCTCCCAGGAATGCTTTTTGGGTATTACTGAATTGTAAGGAAACAGTCATTTCAGATGAGACAGTGGTGAGAATGCCACCCGTTTACAATCATTGCTACATCTGCCTCGTGAGATTTCCATTTCCTTCTGTCTGCATTTCTGCCAGTACCACTGACCTTTCTCCTTTAATGACTCCTCCACATTCTTTCCTAGAAAAATTCTGATTTGGGTGAAACGAGAAACCACAAGCTCTTGGCTGATAGCATAAGGGGGAATTTAATTGATGCGCATATTCTCCTTCCTTCACCCTTGACTCTAGGGCAATTTAAGTGTGGTGAAGTGTTAAAATAATCTGCTCTGCTTTTACAGAGTTTATTTGCATTTGTTGTCACTATTAGACAACAAAACCTTCTATATTGTTAATAGTATTTATTTGGTTTTGGCATGGTGCTCAGTTTGAATTGCTTCTTCAATTCAAGATAAAGGTGTTTTCAGTTTCCTGTTTGGGCTTTTCACTTCTTTTTTCTAAATCTGCAGGGGATCAAATCAGTGCACTTGAATTTCAGGTTTTGTACAGATTATCCTCGAACAGACACCTACTTTTCCAGTCTGGAGAAATCTGTATGACTTAGTGTTTGCTTGATGGGCCATGTAAAATTTTTTCATGCTGAGAGAACTTTTTGAAATAGGATGATTCTCTTCTCTGTTGATAAATTTGCAGTATTATCTTTATCACCTTAAAAATATTAATACTTGGCCAACTTGTATCTCACATTTTTATAGCACTTCTGTTCTAAACTATTTTAATTTGTTTTCATTTCCTTCACTTCACTTACAGCCTTTATTTTTCAGCTTTTGCTGTGAAGGTGGACTGCATAACTTGTGAATGTCTGGATAATGACTTCCTCTGGAAATCTCTGGGTTGTAGCCTTTGGGCTTTTTTGACACTGACGAGCTAATTACTAGCTCCTTGCAGTTTCCTTTACAGGCTTCTAAATGAGAGATACCAGTCTTTGGAAGGTGTTTGACAATGATATGGTTCTCCTAAATCCAGGGGAAGAGGGAAATTTTGCTTCCTAAACTGCCAGCGGTTTTGGGCAACTGATTTTCCATTGAAGTGGTAAAGTAGGTGAGTTCCTGCGATAAGCATCTCTCTGATGTTTATCCAGAAGCTGATTTTGCCTGGGTGAATAGACCAAGAAATGGAGCCGAGTCCAGACTGCATCACTTGAGATGCCTCTGGTGCTTCAATTGCTGTTGTGTTCAGAACGCCATCTTGATCTGGTAATTCCCTTTTATCATTTGAAGCCGTAGTGTACCATCCGCATGTATATGTATGTGTGGGTCCAGATACATATCGGTAGAAATGACGGCCAGAGGTTTTCGATCGCTCTTGCTCTCTGGTGTCTGGATTCTTGGAAAATCCCCAGTTCTCTCTGTAACACCTGAGAAAGAAGGGCACGTCCCTATTTCTCTTTCCATCCTCCAGCTTTTATGGATGGGTGATTGTAATTACACATTGACTTACTGATAGCAAAATTCACCGCAGATGAGTACAGTTGAAGGGAAGTCACTCAGCTTTTCTTTCCAAGGAGACGTAAAGCAGCACTTTGAAGTTGTTGTTTGGAATGGGATTTATTAACAGGAGTGCAGGTTGCTCGCCCTGCAGATGTGCTCCCCACCCTGTGAAGCCCTAGGCACAGTGAGGGCTGTAAGATACCAGATCAGCTGTGACAGAGCGCTGCTAATCACATATAGCCCCGAGTAAGCGTATATAGATTGCCGTTGTAAATCGCTCTCAGAAATCCTTTTAACTGGGATGATGGACCTTAATTTTGTTTTATGACATTTGTTCTGGCAGGTCAGTAACTGTTTATGGATTTGATGACATTTCTGCTGTTGCAGGTGTCCTAACAGAAATAAGGCTGTTTGCTTAGTTGTCCTGAGAAGCCATGGGCATTTGGCAGAAAGCCCAACCTGTTGGGTTTGGTTTTTTTTTTTCCAAATAGGGTTTTAACTGAATCACTTTCTTTTGTGCCAGTTGCTCTTTCTCAAATATGGAGGCAAGGAGCATCCCAATGGAGAGTAGGCAGCATGGGTGTAAGTCAGGAGCAAATGAATGTTTTAAATTTAGTGAGAAATTCAGTGGATTTCATTACCATTTTGTTCACTAAAACAAGATTTCAAGTTTTTTGAAAAAGAGGTAATTTCAGAATATTTCTGGTGAACCATTATTTCTGTTTTGTTTTGGTTTGTTTTTTTTTTTCTTTTGGTTTGGTGGGGATTTTTTTTGGTATCATTTACACTTTCTGTAGATGGTGGTCAAAACTTAATATCCCTTTTGGAGCATTTAGCATAGTATCACACCATAATCTCCACTTACATTGCAAGGTGTAGAAGTATGTGTCTAGAATAACTTATTTGACATAGATCTTCCATTCCCCTGAGGGTTTTAGATTTGGGAGGAAGGATTTTGATCATGTTTTTGTCCTGTTAGCAACTTTTTCCATTTTAACATGCAAGTCATGGACCCTTACGGATTAACTGTTACAGTTCTTTTATTTGTACAGTAGTGCAAAACTTGCATTAAAATCTTCTAAATATGCATTTCCTCATCAATTCTCTTTACACTGTGGTACAGAAACAGCCCTGGAAGTCTTTTACAACCCTAAAATTATCTACTACTTTGGGGGAAAACACTTGCATGAGTTTATTTAGAGAAAGGTGCATTTCCAATGTGATGGAGTACTTCAACCACAGTGCTCTGAGATTTGAAGAGCCTAGCAAACAGGATGGTTGTATGCAACTTCTACAACTGATGTAAACAGCTTTGTTGTATTGTGTTGTATTCCCACCGTCCTCTTTAAGAAATGGAAGAGCATTACTGTGCTCTGTAAGACTACCGGAGGTCACTGGGTATCTTTAAAAAAAAAAACCAACTACCATGAGAATTAAAGCCTAGGCACTTTACTTCAGACAGTTAATCATTCTGGGTGTGGAGGCAATATGTGGAAACAAGGTATTTCTTCGTGTGAGAACATAAACTACGCTTTTGATTGAAATAATCGTGTGGTGAACTTTTATATATGTTACACAGCATGCCAGACTAAAACAATGGTACCAAGTACCTTTCTGCCTGGAGAGTTCATCCAGCCAGTGGCTTGCTTTCATCTGCCCTCTTCTCATGGCTGCTCAGACCTGTGTAGGGATGGAGCTGTGGAGCTATAGACTTCTGCAGTCCTCTCCCTGGGCTTTTTCCACCAGAAGTCATGGAATGGGACCATATCTGCCAAGGTGCACGGCAGGGATGCAGGTCAGGCAACAAGCACCTCTCTGATCATGCCATAAAATGAGGCAGAAGCCAGAGCAGCTCGCCTAGCTCACTGCAAGAAATGCTTTCAGCTCTTTGCCATAATTGTTGTCCCTGCTCTTTATTTTCCTGGTTGAGAGCAACTGGTTTTCACAGAAGAACATTTGATATTTTTGACTTCTGTTGCTGAGATGAGCCCAGAGCTCAAGAGTGATGTTTAAAGCTCTGAATGGATTAATGCTGATCTTGGGGCATCTGATAAATTCTTATTTAGGTCAGGCCTCCTTGGGGCAACCTGTGGAGAGGAGTATGTTAGATCCTGTGGCAGCTCCCTGAATGGAATAAGCCAACCCTCTGTAACTGGCCTACTTTAAGATTTTTTTTTAATAGACCTGGAAGCAGACAGCTGATTTATTTTTTATTTTAACAGGTAGACAGCTCTCATGCCAGATCCGTGCTTTCCTCTTAGTTAGCAAGATAAAAGAGTACCTGTTGCTCACAGTTATCCTTTCGCTCACTTGCAGGCGCTGTAAGGACATTGGAGGAACAAGGGGTACTTTGAAATGCAGCCTTATCTATGTGGTTCTGCCTCTTTCCCAGCCTGACTGCTGCAGAAACTAAGCAGGACTGGAGTAGGCAAATGTTCCTAAAACATCTAACCGCAGCTTCTGTCACTGGAGTACCTACTTGCTGCCCATTGTCCTGCTTTGGAGACTATGAATTTTCAAAAGCTTGAGCCAGATTTCATAGACCCAAGTATCAGAGAGAAATACACTTGCTGTAAAAGGCAAGGGCACCCTCTTCCTGCCTGGAACAGCCTGAGCTGGTTATGAGCACAGAGCCGCTATTGTTCTGCCCTGGGAGACTGTGCTAAAAGCTTTGAAGCAGCGTTTGCGTGTAGGTGTCAGTTTTCTAAGCAGGTTTTTTTTTCTTTCCTTGTTTTAAAAAAGAAAACAAAAGAAAGAACGCTGCCACCCTCCCCTCCCAGCCCTTTTTTTTTGTCAGTGGCTGTTTGACTTGGTAATTGTTGATTTTATGATGCGTTGTTTAGGCTTTCCAGTTTTTCTTTGGCTTGGCTATTTAACTTCTTTTCCTTGTTGGATCGAAATCAGCATGTACTCAGTGGGTTAGTGCAGGAACTTTGCCATTACAGATAATGGAGATTCATAATGTTATATTAGGCAGTGTATTTTGTGGAGGATTATAAGTGATATGTAATAAACTACTGTGCATGTCCACCACTTATATTTTAAAATTCCTTTGTGAAATTAATCAAATGGCTGCAGTATAAAATGCGGGCAGGAGCTTAAGAACTGTGATACACAGTACTGCTATTGTCTCAGCTGTGCTGCACCAGCCCCTAGGCCACTTGAGCCTAGCTTATGTGAACAAGATTCATCAAAGTTTGCATCTAGTCAAGTGTTACTCTGAAAGGTGTCATCCTGCAATGCTTCTGCATGAATCTCAGTCAAGTGCTAGAGGACACAATGAAGCTGTTTTTAATCGAGAGACTCAATTCAGATTGAATTGTGTTGGAAAGTTTCAGGGCTGTTGCAGTTAATGTAGGATAACCAATAATCTCCCTTCCGATGTGACTTTTCCCAGTCTGCTGACCTGCATCTGACTTGCACTGTGTGGGGAACAGCAGTCAGGGGAAGTTCTAAAACACTGAGGTTCAGCCAAGTTGAGAAGGCTAGGGAAGAAATTCTTTTCTGCTTCACCATGTGACAACTTCTGTTCCTTCTTATCAAAACGTAAGATCCTACCTGAAATGGAGAAGAGGCATCTGTTTACAGATGAAGAGCATGAAAGTCAGTTGGGGCGGAGGGTAGTATAGGAAAGAGCCTGGTATGTCATGCTTTATTACTCTTATCCCTTTCAGAAGGCAAATCTAGAGTGAGTTAGAGCAAGCGTGGAAAGAGTGACCTTTCTTTCTTCAGAGAGCTTGTGGGGAACATGGGGTGATTGAGCACTGGTGGAGAGAAACTTCTGAGCAGGTATGTGCAAGTCATAGGCCATGTGAGATAGAGTTCTCATGGTCGGTTAAAGGACATGATATTGTTATATTCAATCGTCAGAAAATAAGCTTTAAAAACGTAAAAAGCAGGAAAAGTAATTCCCCTTTTATCTGTGTTTTTTGGAGATTTTTAGATTTGGCTTTTAATCTTCCACATGGAACTGTGCAAGCTAGACTCTGTTCTTTTTCTGAATGAAGTATCAATGTATTCGACACATGATTTCACATCCTGGAGTTTTAGGAAAATCACCAGGACACGTGTTTAAAAGGATGAGAGTTGGCAGAGTGGGATAGGGCTCACCAGGGGCATCCACATAGTGATTCCTTTAAGTGAGGAGGAAAGACTTGATTTCTTTCCTCTGTTACTCCCTTGGATGGTGGATAAATATGAATTTACTCCCCTGTTTTCATAGATGTCTGGTATTTTTCAAGCAGTGCAACTATGGCATGAGGAAGACTGTATGTGTTCCCATTTGCCTAGGTGTGACCTCGCTGGGAGAAGCAAAGAGGAGAAAAGAGGAGGAGATCACTGCCAGGAATGGAGTGGTGCCCTTGCAGAGGCACTGGCTTTCCTTAGAGTCCTCCTAACCTCGGCTGCCGTTAGGCCCTTGATTTTAGCACTCCTTCAGACAGCTGGAGAAGGTGTCTGGACAGCCTGGTGGTGTCCAAGTGGGTGGCGCCATTCTGAACTCAAAAGGATTCACATGGAAAGGTCCATGAGAGCCACAGCTGAGTGTCTCAGGTGGTCAAGGATTTGCAGCATCTCATGGCTTGCCTTTACTGCATCTTTCTGTTGCTATATTATGCTCAGAAGCTGTTGTGGTCCATTGGTTGGCCTGGTACTGCCTCATCCTTTGGCCCAGGTTCTTCTAAAAGCTTCAGCCTGTGGTTATCAGTGCTGCACTTTGCTACCTTCCCCTTCCTCCTCCAGACGCCCACACCATCTGGGAATGTGCAGGGAGCTCCTTTTGAGAGAGGTAAACATCCTGCCTGGCAGCTGCCTGCTTTGTAGGAATAGCCATTAAGTTGCCTGCAGTATCTGCATTTTGCTTCTTGGCCAGTGTGAATGGATCAGGCTTGTGCCTGCCAAGGCATGGGGGAGAGAGGAGACGTGAGGGGGTCTCGCCTGGTGGATCTGCGCGAGGAACCCTCTTACAGGGGACACGTAGAAAGGAGCAGGAGCCACGGTATAGGTAGGAATGCACAGCCTGTGGAATAACAGGCGTCAGTGGAGGAGGAAAGGAGTAATGCAAAATACAAAGCCATTCGGAAATGTGGTACAGAAGCTAGAAAGAAAATGTGGTAGAACCAGGAAGGAAAAAACATGCAACAAAATTAAGAGATACTGTGTTTTGAAATTAAGTTATAAGGAGTTTAGTGAATTGCAAGAGCTTTTGGGGTGGGAAAAGAAAGGGTAATAGTGCTACATACTTTTAATCCCCCATAGTAGGAATAATACTCAGTTGAGAAAGTAAAATCTGTGAAACCTCATTTTATGGTCGATAAAGATTCTCTGAGATGCTGATTAGGGGTGTTGAATTAACAGCATGGGAAATGAGGCCATTTGCCACCTTCAAATGTAAAGGGCTTTTTTTTGTCTCAAATAAATAATTCAGTAACTTATGAGCTTTAGTGAGCAAGTGCTAGTGTGGCAAAGTTAAGTACTTTATCATCTCTTTTGATCTCTGCTAACTTGCTGTTGTGAGAAGTGTAACTTGTCCTTGAGTTGGAGCTGCTGTGCGTTGGTTACACATAAGTACAGAGTGTTTATTTAACTGGGACTGTGCTGCCTTTACTCCAGCCAGCTGAGGGGGAAAGGGAAATTCTTAGGGTACACTTTTCCAAAGGGGGATGCAAAGGTTTCATCTGGGGCAGAAGTTCTGGTGCTTTGTCTCTGCTATTTGAGAAAAGCTGAAGGTGTTGAGGAGCTAAGGAGAATGCTGGTTTACCTGTTTCGAAAGAATAGGGCAGAACCCATCAGAAAAAAAACCCAGTGCGTACAAAGCTGGTGTATGTGTATGTTGTTTTGCCCATTCGGAGAGCAGATGTGCCCAGAGAAATGTGCTCTGGAGAACGGCAGTGCCTGCCCTCCACTGGGGAGGTGGATCTGGGCTTGGCAGCTGTCCCCCAATGGCTTGATTAAGGGCAAGAAAGTGGTAGTTGCTACGTGGCAAGGGAGGCAAATAGACTGATCAAAGCATAAGAAGGAAAGTATTTTCTGCAGACGTAAGACATTTGCTTTTCTTTTTGTCCCTGGAGCTTACCTGGAAAGCTTTGTCTGCTTTAAATTGTGAAAAGTATACATCTACATTTGCTAAAAATACTCTCTTTAACTTACAGCTTCATCCTTACTTTAATCTGATTTTTTATTGTGTAGGTTTCAAAACAACCCCTTTAAACAATCTTAAGTGTGTTTAAGCCATAATAAAGGAGAATTTCCTTGCGT
The DNA here is from genome assembly GCF_034619465.1 of Leptosomus discolor. Classification (NCBI taxonomy): domain Eukaryota; kingdom Metazoa; phylum Chordata; class Aves; order Leptosomiformes; family Leptosomidae; genus Leptosomus; species Leptosomus discolor. The sequence goes on from NC_141391.1 coordinate 59,250,669, forward strand.
TTGTGTCTCACTTCCCAGCCTCCACCAGGGAACCTGGAGGAAGGTTCTCTAACAAGCTGTGGTGAGACAAGGTGGCAAGATAGAAAGGGGAGAACCACATGCCTGCAGCAGGGGTGTTTGGCAATACAATCCTAAAATGAAGAAAGAGTGCATTTTGATGTATGTTTTCAAACACCATGGAGAAAAAAAGTGCTTAATCTGGATAAGTCTGAACTCTGAATTTTTTATTTGATTAGCAGAATTCTTTTATTTTTGAGGGGTAGATTACAAGGAAAGAAACTGAGGTGACTTTCTAGAACACGTTACTTCTTTCCTATTTTGATAGGAAGGTGAGATTTCAGTGTTTCTGATGTGCCATTCACAAAATTTATGTTAAATATTTATGCGTGTTTTAGTTTGCCATTCAGAGTACTTTCAGGGGCAAGAAAAGTCTAGCATAATCCAGGCTCAGAAATGTTCCCAGTCAATCTTCTTCATTTCTGCTTGGATAACATGGCATATTATCTTCTTTGCACCCTACCTGAGCGATCTTCATACATCTTAGTGAAGTATTTGACAGTAATTTTTTTCATCTTGACGGCTGAGTGAGGAATAAGACATTTATCTCATTCATTATGTTAAATTTATCATTAGAAAGATTCATGTGATATTGATAAAGGTGAATATGAGATGTTTCTTTTTGTGCCTGATTCTGTCCTTGGCACAGTGAGACCTGATGAATGTTTGAAAGAGAAAGGAAAATAAACGCATAACTGCTTCCTTGGTGGCAGTTTTGAATACCACAAAGCTTGCTAGTGCACACTTAAGGGCTTAGGGCCCCAAAAGTCATAAAATGTGGCTCTTTGCCAGTTTCCCTCCTCCTGTAGTAGTAGAATAGGGATGACAAAGCTGTTCAACCCAGGAATTTTGTTTCTCGTATGTGGTGGCTTTCTTGATGAATTAACAGAAGTGCACGCAGATACTATGCTGCTTGTGATTGCTGTCCAATAGGAAAAGAAGTTGCAGTCCTCAGATTAATTAGCAATTTACAGTCCTTATCGGCAGAATTTGTATTGATGAAGACTTTGCAGACGACTTCTTTTTTTTTTTTTTTTTTCTTTTTTTGGAACAGTAGAGAAGGGAGGAAAAATGACTTGTAGACCCAGTTAAAAATAGGGTCTTTGTAGGAAAAAATACATGTATTTTTGTGAAGTAGAGTGTAATGCTGCAGAAATGTTATAGTTTTTCATGGTTGAGTATGCAGTTGGTTTGTATGATAAAAATCATGATGCTGTACTTTGGCAGCAGTGCTTCAAACACAGCTGAAGTATAAGTGAATTATTTTTCTGGGCTCCAAAGGAGTGTTTTTTCAGACTGATGAACTTGCCTAAAATTCAGTTTGAGAGAATCCAGGTCAGAGAGTCATACAGTAAGGCAGGGAGGCTGTTCGGCACAATAAGATTGCAGAAGAGAAGCTCCACATGGCAACAGAGAGTATGTTGCTCAGAAAATACCTCCTTCAGTGAAGGCCTTGCCAAGGAGCCACAGCCCAAATGGCAGCCATGTGGAGCAGAAGGGAAATGATAGTTTTGCCGCTATGTAAAAAGCATGGCTTGGAGAGCTGTGGGAGGCCAACTGCAAGTTTCATGTGAGACTTAACAAGCCTGTATCTTGTTTATGCTTAAACGTTTTGATGTAAGAGAAATATGGATCTGTGTTTCCAACAAATAAAATACACTACAGATTTCTGGAGATTGTTCTTTGCTCCAAAAGGTATGGGGAGTTCTATACTTCAACTCAGTCGTTTAACTCTGCGTGTCGCCACTATGTATCTTTAACTCCCAAGTACCAGCCTAAGAAGGAAAAGAAGAAATCTCTTGTCTTCAGGTGAGAGCGACTGGGTGGGGCTTTACCTACCAGCTGGGGTCACCCCACCACAAAGCAGAAGGTTCAGCAGAAAGAAATGGGTATAACACGCTTAAAAGGGCCAACTCATTTCAAGAAAGCTTGCTTGTTACAAGCAGCACCCACGTCCAGCAAACCCACTTGGACGCACTGGGGACAGGCACTGTGCACGGAGGTGGCCTGGAGCAGAAGCTTGGGGATGATAGTGGCCACAAATCCAGCTGTTCCCGAGAGGTGCTGCCACCAGCACAGGTGTAAGAACAGAGCAAACCTCAAGGCCCGTTTCAGAAGCTCGCTCTTTTTTGCCTGGCTTTGGTTCTGCCTAGTTGTAGGTACCACGATTTTTCCTAGAGGCTAGCGCTGGGGATCATGGTTTCTGACTCTTGTTTTTATTGCAAAGTTATGATCATCGCTGCCTCTCAAAGAAGAACTAGCAATGAACTGCATTCAGTAATGGTCTTTGCTTTGATAGAGTACACTTGTCAAGTGCCAGTGTTTGAGATCTATTTCAGCACAGGAAAAGGCTTCACCTTCAGATTTGAACATCATCCTGTCAAAGGGAAAGGAGCATTTTCTTCCTGACAGATTGTTTCTTCTTGGTTAAGCAGCAGGCAGACGCTATCTTGTTCAGTTTACCTCTGAAGAAGCGACTAGACAGTTTAATCCTATCCAAGGAGCATTAACATTTCTACAAGTTCTTTGAGAGCAGGGTGTAATCTATCAGGAAAAGAACATTTTAATTCATATTCTTGCTGTCCTTCTGAGGAGTGGAAGATTTGGGAAAGTTTGAATGAAGGTGAACCCCCAGGAAGGCTCTTTTTATAACACATGCTGTCCCTGGGGTAGGCAAGCCTCAGGACTTGGGGCTAGCCTAGGAGCTGGCAGAGCTTGTGCCTTCAGAGCTGGGGGGCACGCAGACAAGGGGAAAACTTCCTGGCTCTGATCTGCAGTACAGCTAAAGTTAATTTTGGTCTCCTGTTCACGTATTGCTAAAGAAATCGTTGTCACTGTAATCTCTCTGTATTCAGATTGTATAAGGAAGTTTTCAACTCTCACCCTTTTCTGGTTTTAGGGTTGATTTCAGGGTGACTGTCACACACAAAGATCTTCAGTTGCCATAGGTGCGGGGATGTTCAGGTGTGAGGCATTCCAGCACAGCTCTCCTGGGCATTCAAGAGATGATACACCAACAAACTGCAGTCCCTGTTGGGAATTACTGATGCAAGCTTCTCTGTGATCGAGATAACTTTTGATGGAACACAGCAGTGCAGTTGCAGGGAGAGAGAGAGTTCGAAATGTGGGAACTCCTAGGGGATTTTGAACAATATCGCAGTTTGATTTTGCATGCTTGTCTGGGTATATGCAAATGACAGCTTCAGAATCATTTCAGTGTGTGCCCCTTTCTACTGCCAAAACATCTGATGATGCAGTAGATTCCACGGTCATAAAGCTAAATCCTACATTAGTTTCAGACTGTAAGAAGCTGAGATCGTTAAGTCCTTCCAGAAGACAATGTTGGAGTCAAAGGGAAAACGATCATATGATAATCATTTTCACTCTGTTCACTGTCTTCAGCTCTCAATCAATCTTTTGGATGTTTTCTGGTGGGAGGAGGCAGATGTGTGTTTGTGTTGATTCTTTTATTGTGAGGCATTTTGGTTCACTGGGATGGAGTTTTCACAAAAGTGATTTTTTAAAAAATAAAGCTGAAACAGTTGAATAAAAATATCTAAAAGAATATTCCCATTCTTAACTTGAGCATTCAAACATAAGCACATTGTAGGATTAAGTCTGCAGCCTTATTCCAGGTTCTGATACAGGTGTATTATTCCATAAATTAGACTTTCTCAAAACAGTATACTTCTTCCTGGAGCGGTTCTGACCTTAGGCTATTCCTTGTCCAGATTTCAAACCCTTTCTCAGAAGCTCGATACCAACTGAAGAAATACTTGCAAGACTGGTTAAGATGAGGAAACAGTGGATGTTTCCCTTTTCTCATTTTTACTAGTTTGCCTAAACTGCTGTGGTTGAAACTTCCCAAAGAAAATCTGCTTAGTGTGGACCATGACCTAGCAAAATTTTAAAAGTAACTGAAAACAGTGTTTAATAACAGAAAGTGCTTGACAAACCCAACTGTAGATGGCACTACCTATTTCTATGGCACATAGCATGTTTTTCATGTGCTGACTGCTTAAAATAAGTTATCCAAATAAATGTAGAAGCATTTGGAGGCTTTACGGCTTGTATACCTGCCAGTTGTGCCTTTGCTTGCAAGTGTCATTGCATCCAAACCAAATCCAAACTGAATTGCTAACACTTAACCCTTTTCATCTGTCTCCGGTTTCCTTCAGTGGTAGTGGCTACCTAGAGTTGCCATCTTCAAATTTTCGTGATGGAGTATTGTAAAGACTAAAAAATTTGCCTGCTGCTGGCCGTATCCAGTTATTTTTTCCAGTACTGATGGTTCAACAACAAATGCTACGACAATGTTGATACCTCTTCTTTGACTGGAATATAGTGCTGTCCTTTTGTGTGTCTTACCCCAGTGAGAAAGCTATATTTTACTGGGATTTGAGTATCGCTCTCCATAGCAGAGCTGAAGTGTCTGCCCTCTCTTAACTGATGGCAAGAGAGCCCTGTGCTCAGTGATAGAACGTTCTTGTAAGGACTTTGAGTCCTGCAAGCATTGTGAGTAAACCCGAGTCTTCCTTAGAAGTACACAGATTCAAACAGGGACAAAAAGATTATTTTATTGAAGAACTTTTGGGTTGCAGAGATTTTACATATACAACATAATTCCAAGTAAACAGAGTTCAGAAGAAAGACGATGGTAGAGAAAGACTGATGGTTTCATTACCAAAGCAACACTTTCATGGGCTGTAGGCATTAGTTGCAGAAAGAGTGGCCAATGTCAAGTTGAATATTTTTTGAAATGCGCTTAACTAGTTCCTTTTTAAATGTGACTGCATTTTTAAAGTGAGTGGGCATGACTCAGAAAGTCATTCTGTGTGTTTAAAAATTCACAGCACACCAATGCGTTGCTGGATATTAGGTTTGATGGAGAAAAATTAATTCACAGCATCATCCAATGCCTGTGATGGGTTGAGGAACACTAGCATACAAACTATTATGATGATAGATGTGCAGACAAAGTAAAATTAAAAGGTTAGAGATTGTAACTTTAACAAGTGGTGTTTAACAATTTTTTTCTTATTTTTAAAGAAAAAATTAGTTCCTACCTTATGAAAAACAATGCTATTTATATTCCTATCTGTTGAATGTCATGCTATTTCATTAATTTTTCAACTGTCTCCATACCCAGCGTAACTCAGAACTACTGTGCCTTTAAAATATGAATGTGAGATGCAAGAATTACAGACTTTAAAGGTTGTTGACATTAATTATAGATTAAGGACTTCTTGAAGATGTTAGCAGATTGTTATTCTGCTAGAGGTATTGTAGTTTGCTTATCGGATTGGAAGGAGGACAGACAGGGTTATGCTTGTGTAATTTTCTTCCAACTGCATTCAGAAACAATGTTTAAAAAAAAATATGGAAAGGGATTTGAATTCTCATCTTCTGGATTGCAGGCACTACAGGCTAATGCAGCTGTAGAGATGTGCACAAGTAAGAGAGTTTATGTTATGAAAAAGTTATTTCTGAGTAATTATAAACAAAATCATGGCCCTTGGAATAATATAAAACTATTACTCATGGAACAGTTGTTTTGTTACTACTAAAATATTTAACCTTTTCCTGCAAATTCAAGGTCAGCAACTGCTTCCAACGTCTAAAGCAGCAATTCTGCTATAGCAGCCACAGTGCTTGAGGGGAATGGATGTCTCAGACCATGTCCTAATGGCCACCTTTCACTCATGTACAAGCAGTAAGCAGCAAATACCAACTAACAAGAAGTTTAAAAATTATCTTGTTTTCAGTTTTTATAATTACCTTTGAAAATACAGAAGGGAGCCGAAAGGTGAAAGTAAATCTGTAAATCTTTCTGTTTACAGGCGTGACACTGTTCATTGCTGGTTCTTTAGTTAACAAATCCGTGTTACAGATTCATTGAGAAGCTTTGGCTTTGCTCTGCTGGGCATTAGGCACCTGGAGAGGAATAAACACTTGGAGTTAGCCATGTGAAATGTTGGCCAGCAAGAACAGAGTGCTTTAGTTAAGTGTCATTCCTTGCACTGAGTGGGGACCCTGAACCCGGTCAACAGAAAGAACCAAGACAGTTTTAGGTGCTCGTCTGTGCTTTTGTGGCCTCAGGGAGAGCAGGCTGAGGGGTTTGTCTTTGGACTTTGCTGGTGAAAATGCTTCAGTTGCAGTCATGAGCTCACCTCCCTGCTCCAGAGGTCATGGATGTATGTTCTCACTAAACTTGAATTTGGCATGAAGTGTACTTTGTGTTAGGATGGAGAAGACCAAAGCCAAGGTCTGCACCCAGGTGGAGTGTATTTGTGAAGGGGTTTAGAGGCTGATACTCATTACCTCCTGACTCATATTGCCCATTAACATAAGGTAGGGTAAAGGTGGAAAAGGTGGAAAGTTTGGGTATGACTTGGCAGCTTTAAAAAAGAAAACAAGTGTAAAACAAGCTTATTCTTTTACCACTGACGCACTGCAATGTTATCTTTTTATGTAGCCCATTTTTAAAAGGAATTTTCTAGTGCCCCTGTTTATCAAAGCTGCCTGAAATATCTTCCCCAAATTTTCTTTTTGCAGTACATAAGAATGTGTTCCCATGCTTGGTGTCAGTACCTGAACTGCTCTTTTCATTTAGACAAACATTCTCCTTGGACATGAGTCCAAAGTGCCTTCAAACTCATGAAGTGTAATTTGAGTGCAAAGCCTACGGCATGGCACCTGTATTGCATTGTATTCAAACCAAAATGGAGTTGTTTGGCACAAGAGAGATTGAGAGTCTTGGAGGTTTGATCTCCCCATCAAGAATCTCATCAACTGTTGAAGCAGTTCTGCTCTGTAAATAATGCAGGGCTTCCTGCTGTTAGTGTAGCGGAGTGCACAGCTGGGTTTTATTCGTTTTCTTTTTTCCCTTGTAACTGCACTTTTTTTTTAGGCTGTCAAGGTGGTGGTAAGGTCTTACTGTGTCCTGATGTTATACCCTAGGAAGAGATTCCTGCTTCTTCTGATGTGTCATGTCAAAGGTAGCAGATGGTATAAAGAGACAGAGCAGTCAAAGCTGGAAAAGTATCAGGGAAATGTGAAAGGATGAGATCAGAGAGCCACAGCAGCTGTGGAAGTGCTGCTGGCAGGACAGCATACAGGGGAAAGGAGTTCTTCAGCAACCCACCATTTGTGCTTGAAACTTGTGTCTGTTCACATCTTGAAAAACAAATGAGAACTCTCAGTCATCCTCATTACTTCTGCCAAATACTTGTGTTTGATCCTGCCTTGAAGACTGAACAAATTGCTCTGAGGAGTCTGCTGGGAATAAAAGAAATTAATTTTGTAATTGTAACTAATAATTATTTGTAATATTACTGCACTACATTGGTATAATTTGAGTGCAGGTATGCAGAAACAATGTGAGTAAACATTTGAGAGGTAAGTTGTCTTTTAAAAACGGAGATCCTAACCCTGAAAAGTGCTGGAGTTATTAAAATTAGCTGGAGTTTTATGAATCTACTAGTAACAGGATTGAGGCCGTGGTTTGCCTCACATATCAGCATAATTTTAAAGGGTTTTCCTTAATAGGACCATTGACTTCTGCTTAGAAATGACCAGCTTCTAGAGGAGGAGGAACTGTGGCTGGCAGAGAATCAGGCAAAACCAAGGGAGAAGACCTCGTAGCAGCTGAAAAACAAAAAACATTGTGGCCAGGACAACAGGCAGAGAGCGAGCTCTTGAGCAACCAGAGGGCTGTGGTCAAAGCTCATAGCTGCTTCCTGCTCAGAAGCAGCAGTGAAGAAGTTCAAGAAGTCCTATTTGAAAGTTGAATGTTTAAATTAGGTGTCTACACTCTTCCATTTTTAGGCATCCTAGTGCTTTTGTGTGCTAAGTTTTGGACTCCACACTTTGCTTCTTTGAATTGTCAACCTAAGCGTTCAGAAATCATGAATCAGCCTCCCTCTGCCCCCAGTGGCTTAGAAACCACGAGATTTTAAGAAGTAACAGATGTTTTGTTCTTTTTATTTGCCTTCTGGTTTTTGAGCTTACAGAGTTCATATTTTAAAAGTGTTTTTCGTCAAACCCCAGGCTAATACTTTATTTATTCAGTCTTTAAATTTAAAACAGATTCTCCCATCAGCAGTAGTAATGGGAGCTTAAAGAAGAAAAATTCCATGCTCATGACAAAATCATGAGTTGGCATTTCTTGGTTCCTTTATGTTGTCCTTGGGAATATAGGATGGGACTTGATTTTCTGGATTACTGAGCACAGTCTTCTCTTATTACAAGCAGCCATATTATATAATCCCATCCGAAATTTATTTTGGCTCCATCTTAAATGGACTTACCTTTACTGCCCTCTGTATTCCCTATGGAAAACTCTTCCAGAACCTCACTAATTAACCAGTTATAAAATTTCTTCTAATTTCTAGTCTAAACATATTCATAGCCAGGCTAATACCCATTTGTTCTTGTTTTAACATCATGCTGCAGCTGATGGGAGTGTATAATGTTCCTTGAGTTTTATTTCTGCTTTTGCTCTCTTTCCGGACACCTAGCTTTTGTTCAGGTGTGGTCAACATCATCGTCTTCATTGCAAACTGTGAGAAAAATCGCACTAAATCAGTATAGCCTCCAGCTATCTTAAGCTTGTAAACCACCCCCAGTACACAGAGGCCTGTCTTTCTTTCACATCTTTGATGTGAGCAAATTTTAGGGATTTTGTGCGTTCATGTGTAATGCTGAAATGTTGACTCATTCAGTTACAGTAAAAGTAGCATTGTCTAGAATGAGATAAGGTCACGCTGCCCCTAGGAAGCAGTGCAATCAAAAGTATGCATATGCTTTTGGTTAACAGTTCATTCTAAAGATTAAATGGAAGTTAATATGTAAAGCGATTTAATGGCAGTATGAGAATAAAGTGGGGAAGGTATGCTGGTTACCTCCCAGGTGGTGTAGTCTAACCTAGCGTGTAACTAGTTTAACTGGTGATGTATGCCAAGTTATAGTGGAAATGATGTAAATGTTCAGGCAGAATGGGCATTCTCTGGAGATTGTCACAGCTAATCGTTGCAGATTATATTACCTCACATTTCAGTCTTACCTTGAGAACAGGCTTTTCAAACTCGAATACTAAGAGTAAGAAAATTAGGCTGACATTTTGGGGCTTTCAGTGGTGATTTGAATGCTGATTGAGCTGAAGACCTGCACCTCAATTGCCTGAAAGATTTTGTTTGAAATTTGTCAGTGTCCTGGGCTTGTTTGATGCACTTAAAGCAATGCCTGTGGACATATGGGGCATTGTGTCAGATCCTTTGCAGTTAGGTTTCTGATAGATTAGCTCTATGCAGGCTTCTGCCTCCATCTCAGACTTTCAGCTGTATGTCTCAAATTCGGTTTTGGACAAGGAAGGTGAAAAGTGAGATGCCTGAGGGTGAGACACCTTTCACATGGCTGTTTGTTCTCTGTTAATAACAGACTTCTGATAATCTGGTTCCTGATTGCTGGTCGTTGGCAGAATAAGATGTCCACAGTGAAAGACTTTGAAGACACAAGTTTGAAATGGCAAAATGAAGAAAGATCATATAATAGAATCATATAATCCTTTAGGTTGGAAAAGACCCTTAATATCATCAAGTCCAGGTGGCCAGCTGCTGCTTGTGTTACTACGTGTCTAGATGGTAACTGCAAGGTCTTAAGGAGTCATCTCTTATGCAGATAATTAGTCATTTAAATATCTATATTAATGTTATTCCATGTTCACCAGTCTGGTGTATTTTGACTATACCTAGATTAGTTGCATGACAGTTCACAGTAACAGATTTTCTGGAATTGATTTGCTGAGGTTTTACAGAAAAAAGAAAAAAAAACAAACCTATAATAATAGTGAGGGGTGGGGGGTTGTGTGTTTTTCTGGATGATGATCACTACATTTAGGAACGTTAGTATGTGAACAGACAAGCTGGATTTCACTTGCATTTGAGAAAAGTACTGCTGCCTTAGTCAAAAATATTCATTTGGGATATCTTGGTCTCACTGACTACCATATTTTGAATTATTTCTCTAAGAATTTGTTTTACTTTTGGGGGGATTGCTTCTATTTTGAATTGCACATAGAAGATGGTAATAGCTATCTGGAAATTTTGTTTAAAAAGGCATAAAGGGTTTTTTTAATTAATTTTTTCAGGCATCTTTTTTCTCTTTGAGAAAAGACTTACTGCTTTGAAGATAAAGTGGCAAACTAAGGAATATTAAAATATACTGTGCATGCTTGTTTTTGTTTTGTTCTGTTTGCCTTCCACCCCGAATACAGTTTGTTTGGTGTTCAGCTCTCATGTTCAGCACAGGTCTCTGAAATGCTTTTACACCTTCTCCTCTCCCCTCCACCTTCAGTGAAGGAACACCTTCATTACTTTTACACTGCTATGGTATGTATGGGTCACTAGACCTTGTAGGGAAAGGAATCTGGGGTGCTTCTGCCACTGAGGCTTGCTAGCCCTAGTGGGAGAGGGTGGCAAGGTGACATCCACTTACTACCCAGCAGCGCCTGTAAAAATTTATCACCTACCTAAGTCCCTGCACCTGGGATTAGCTGGGAAGGTTATTGCCACTCCTGTGCCTGGCTCTGCTTTTAGGCTTCACCTTTTTGTAAGATGAAAAAATGAAGATAGGTCAGAAACTGAGTGCTGTGAATTAGCTCTCATCCCTTATCCGAGCTTCTGCTTGGACTTCTGTTCATCTCTTGGGGAATCTACAGTAAGTTGCTTTATTGTTGTTGTTACAGGTATTCATACTTCTGAGGTGCAAACACTAGGCAAACTCGGATTCAACTCAGAGCAGCTGTAGCTGTTCTCTCTTTTTGTGGCAGTGCTTGGCTAAAAGGTTGGGGATTTTGTTGTTTCTTTGTTTTAACCGTATAAACAAATGTCAAGAAAGTAAGAAGATATGCTTCCAAGGCTGAGGAAATGTAATATTTATTGTTTCAGTCCTGACGTAATCAGAGATCAATTTTTACTCTACTAGATGTGAACTTTTAACTGCAAATAAAGTGTTATGGAGTGGGAGAGGCTGCCTCTTCTTTTTATTTCTGTGTGGTTTTGGAATGTGCTTGTCTGTGATAGTGTGTGCCTTTCTGTAACAACACTGACTATGGGTAAAACATAAATGTACAGATGTCAGAAAGTAAGTAGAACAACCTTTTCCAGATGTGGTTTTGGCCTTGTGATAGTGTAGGGGGAATTTCCAAAGAGAGGGCTGCCACCAAGTCCTAGTGGATTTTAGGAGCCTTGCCCTCTTGCCTCCCCTGTGCTCATTCTTGGTTTAAGGACACAAACCAATTTTACAGTAACAGTAAGTAACTTCTGGGCAGAGTTTTGATGTGAAGGCTGGTGCCCCTAGCACGGTTGATGCCCTGGGGGCAGGCTTTCCCCAGCTTGACTGGTGAGCACAGGCATGTGCTGCCTCCTGGGCACCCGTGTGTTGGAAGGGGCAGTAGCTGGGGTTGCAATGGCTACAGTAGGTTAGCCTTCCAGTTATGGACAAAGTGATCTCTTGCCTTTGTTACCAGAAACCACGGGTTTAAAAAACAGCTGTGTAGTGAACAGCGCAACCATTGCAAAGCTTTTTTTTTAAAAAAAATACAAGAGAAGACTATGTTGCTGAGTGTAAGGAACCCGCTGTTTGGTGCGAACAGAACTCACAAAGTAATTCAGACATGGTGATGCCTTTCCTTGAGTTAGGAGACACTGTGAAGACATTAAGAGTTCCTAGTTCAAGGTGCAGGGTTGTAAGGGACCAATGCCTGTAGTTCTGGGTTTTTTTAATAAGAGAAGTGAAAGAAAAGTAAAGGAGAATAGTAAGTATTGAAAGGTGAGTTTGAGCACGAAATTTTGGTTGAAATTTTCTGTCCATGTTTGTAGAGGTGGTTGACAGTTTGAAAATATTTGGTGTTGTAGCAGTGGCTTGTGATTCTATATGAATAGTGCCTGTTGTTTCCATGTAAAAGCCAGCAGAAATAGTAGGATATCATGTATGTGGTGTATTACCTTGATTGCTCTAACTGCAGAATCAAGTCTGTAGCTTATGACACCTGTTGAAAACTTAGCGAGTGGTATTTTTCTTTCTGAAGCATGGTTCTTGCTATCCTAGCATGCAACTGTGTTACTGCATTATTAGAGAGTTATTTCTACAAATATTTAGAGGTTAGAGGTGCAGTTTTGTTAAAGACATACTGCTGTAGGGATCTGAATATTTAGGCTATTTTGGTTGTCACCTTTGGACGGCTTCAGACATTCTCAACAAAGAAAGCAAAGCTTTGTTTTGTTTGCTTGATTTTATTTATTTATGGTATATGGACTTATGTGATCCTTGGAGCCCTGATTTACAGTGTAGCATTTCAAGCCTATTGTGAGTACTTTCAAGGTCCTTCCCACCCCTGTGTGGGATACTTGGCTAATAGTGACCGCATAAAACATCTTAAGTGTAATCACAAAAACAGATTTCACAAACCACTTAGCAGCAACGTAAAAGCAACGTTTTATGCTGGGTTTGTTGTATTTTGTTTAGTTTTTTTACACAAGACTGGCTGTTTAGTAAAGTATACTATTGCTAGAAATAACAGTAAGCAGATCTTTGCCTTTGGCAAATACAGTCATTAAAACAGGGCTATAAATCAACCCTTGTGTAACTGCATGCGTTGTACGTGCCATGGGTGTTTTTCAGTCTGTTGCTCTAAGTGATGAAGGAAAAAAAAAAAAAACATGCATATGTGTATTTTCAATATAACTATATAGCTATCTAACGGTTTTTAGAAGGTGTATTTTTCCAATTTACTTGTTGATCTGTCAGTATGGAGATAACTGGAATCAGAGACAATCAGTTATTTAACTGTTTCTTTTACTTGATAATGTCAGATTTCATAACTAGAAAAGTATGGCTATTAGACAGACATGTTGTTCCATTATTTGGCATCTATTTTAAGACCTTAAGCAGCAGCCTACACATAAAGCACTTTATTTACATTGTTCCTATTTGAGTTTCCTCATTGTCTTGAAGGTCATTGCTGAGGAATATTCAGCTAGCAAAATTTTGCCTGTGGGACCACGTGTGCTCTGGGAAATAGTGAGCCATTCCAGCCATCTGGCCTTGCAGGCAGCTCGGTTCCTGAAGAGCAGTGACACAGGTCTACAGGGCTGGGGGGGGGGGGGGGTCACTCAGCGCAGGTGCTCAGCAGCTTACAGGATGGATCTGCTAAGTCAAAATTCAATCCTTATTCACTAGGCTACTGTTGGACTCTGAGTCTTCTTATAGCCATCACTTGAAGTCTGAAAGAAGATGGAAGTCCTTCTTTTGATTGGGATAGTGCTACTGAATAATGTGTCGTTGAGTCTCGAGTTTCCTTTCATCAGTGCTCTAGATGTAGAAAACTGCTCAGTGTGTGTGTTTAGGTAACAAATTTACTGGAGCTCCTTTTCAGTATAGGACTGAACATGATATTGAATGGAATTAGTTATGTTTACTGTGAGAAAACATGAGACCTATGTTTTGCTTCTAGTTCATAAGTGTTGGGCAACACATTAAGAAAATGGAGGATTTTACTGTTGCTCATAGCCTGCGCTGTAGCTCAGCTTTGGTGACCTGTCCTTCTTGTAGTACGTTCTCAATGCTGCTCTTTTAATTTCTGTTTTGTCTGCTGTTGTTGCCTTAAGCTCTTTCGAGACCATTATCTTGCTTAAAATAAATACACAGCTTTGTAAGAATGTATCTTCTATTTGCCCCTCTTGCCCCAAAAGAAAATGCCATGTGTATTGTACCTCAGGCATGTGGAAAGATTGCAAGCAAAAAGTGTGCCAGACCATACAGCCTCACTTGTGCTGAAGTTTTAGAGTAAGATTGATCTCACCTGATTTTAGTTGTTTGAACATCAGATTCACAGGGAGCAGGAAAGGCTTCCCCAGTTGTCAGTGGAATGAGAGGTGCCCTCAGTGGGCAATTCACCCTCTGAGTGTGATGCATCTGTCTCCAGATGGGGTCAGTTTTCTATTACAATACCTCTCTCTTGTCTGACTGCAGAGAGACAACCCGGATGATGAGCTTAGACTAAACACACAACTTCGACAGCTGAATTCCACCGTGGCCACTGGTGCAGCTGTGGGAGTGCTCTGCATAAGCCCACTCAACCCACAGCTCAGCCCTGACAGAAATCTGTTGCTTTTAATGCACGTGTTGCCTTAGTTAAAAGTGTATTTAGGAACATTTGGGGACACTGTTGCCAGCAGTTATGAGGAGCGAAATGGATTTTAATAGTGTCCTCTCTTGATTGTAATCACTGGGAGTGGAAGAAAGTCGGTCATGCTTTTGTTGAAGTGCAGTTGATGGGGTAAGTTCATGTCTCCGCTGCTTTCAGGATGAGTGGCTTTTTGCGCATCGGCAAACATGTGGTCTGTGGAATTTTTATGTTCAGTATTGGATCCACATGTGATGTCAGGGAAATGACCTTAATAGATCTAGTGATTTCTCAAGCTTTTAAAACTACTCAGTGTAATGCTAACCCTAATTATAAATCTCCAGCAAGGGCACATAGCCAGATATTTTCAGCATCACTTAAAAAGAAATGTAAACTCTTCCTTAAATATCTGATTTAATGTCAGGATATCCTGAAATAGCTGGTGGTGAGAGCTGCTTAATGGGTATGAATTACTTTTTAAAATTATTTATTTATTTATTTATTTATTTATTTAGAAATGTTTGTCTTTAGTAGTTTGGTCATTTGAGTTCAGTATCAGGAGACTGTTTAAAATATGCTGATGTTGTCAGCTAATATGCATAGTATCTTTTGTGTAAGCACTTACCTGTTTCCTGACAGCACAGTAGACAAAATACCTCATGAATGTTAATGATAACAAGAAATAAGCACACCACCATGTTAAAGATCACGTGATCCAGAGCAAGAAGCAAAGTAGCAATGAAGAGAGGAAGGCCAAGTTCGTCTATTCAGTTTTGGCTGGCCTGAGTGTTTCTCTGGAAGTACCCTTTCTTTCGTTTTTGCCGTGAAGGAAGTCTGGGGCAACTGGATGCTTAGTTGCAGTTATAAAGGGATGAATCTCAACCCAAGCAAGGCTCTGAGGGTCATGGGGGAAATTATCTATCCTAGTAGATAACATGAAAACATGTCTCCTGGTTAGGATGTAACCAGAGGGGGAGAACACTGTTTTCGTGCCAGGAAATCATGTTACTTTATACTCAAGAAGAAAATGTGTGCCCTCTGAATGGATGGTTTCCAACAGTGGTCACCATAACTCAGCTTTTCCTGGCCTTAATTGTTCACAGTTGTAATACACTGGATGGAAGGAATTATCTGGGAGGGGACTGAATTCTTGTTTTGGATCACATCCTTGTTTTCAGCCCTTTCCCCTTTGCCTGTAGGCTACAGAGAGAAAATAGGGGCAGCTTGTGGCTGTAGGCATGTGCCAGCATATGGGAGCAACAGGAGGTATTGGCTGTTGGCATTTGCTGCTTTCTTAACAGCAACTACTAGTACTCTCCAAGGCAAAGACTGTGTCCGGGTACAACAGTCCCACAGGCAAAAGCCACACACTAAACCCATTGTTGGTCTAATGTCTATATCATACTGTCCCTGAGTAAACCTCACTTTGTTCTTGGAGCAAATTGTCTGTGCTGTTAAATACCCATAATACATATTGATTGCTTTTTCAGATTTTTGGTACCAGCAGAGGTGATGAGATCTAAATTCCAGTGGTGACAAGCCTCTGTATTTGTTAGTCTTTGCACTTCCTCAGCGTGGTTTTAGACCTGTTATTTCACTACAAACATGAAGACTTTTTTCTTGGTGTGATCTCTGGATGGCTAGAAGCAGAACTGCAGCACCTTGTTTTGGTCGCCAGGTCTTAGGCCTACCTGGGGCGTGATGGTCAACCTCTTCAGCTCCCCCAGTGTGTGCTCTGCAGGAGTCTCCCATTGGGACTCGGAAGTCACTGCCTTTGCTCAGCTTGTATGAACCTGCTGAGGAGTGTTGATAAGCTGATAAGAATGAAAAAGCCAGCAGGATGCCAGCGACACATGGCTCCACATATCTTTCTCATCCTGCAAAGCCTGTGCCATGCTCCTGGCCAAGACCTTGTTTGATGTTCAAGAGTAGACAGGATGTCTCAAGCTGTTTGGTACCAACAATTTAAGAAATATTTACAGTTTAAAAAAAGCAAGGTCTGATAATATTGGCTCCTTAATGCTGTATCAGGGTTACAGCTCTCCCTGTTTTAGTCACATGGTGTTCTTTGTCAAGCATTAGGAGACATTGAGATGAAAAGTGAGTAAAAGGCCAGTACAAGAAGTATGCAAGCAGTGATCATGGTTCAATGTCATTGTGGTCTTCTGTATGTAGAAGTTCTTTCCCTATGGAGATTTATTCTGAGTCTGACAGGGTAGTCTGACTTCTTTAAGTTAAATTATGATGAAGAAAGATAATTTCTGAAGCTGGTAGCAAGACAGTGTTTGGGTGGAGATGACTGAAGTATGTGTATATGCGGGCCCAGAACTTCACTTGAGTGCTGATCAGAATGTGGATAACCCGAACATTTTATAAATAGGCAAAGATGAAGGATATTTATTAAGTCTTGTAATAGGTACAAAAGTATTTTCCAATTTGGAAAAAAACAAATCTGGAGCAACTTTCTGATAAGTCTATTAATATAGTAGATGATCAGTAGTAAATTCTAAGCAACACACTGCTGACTTTTGTCTCCAGATATTTGTCGCCTTTTAAACAATTAACATTTAACAGAAGCAGCTGTTGATACTTATCATAAGTTTTCTATATTCTGTTAAAACTGTTCCTAGAAAAAAATTATGTCCTCCTTTTCAGTGCTTTGGCAGATCTAATCTTACCAGTGCAGTACTGGGCAGGTGGGCCCTTGCTGCTTTGTAGAAGCCCATTGCCTTTTCTGCTTATGTGCCTGGCCAGGAAAGGGTAGTTGCTTTCAGGTAAGCAACAGTGGGTGGTGTTGAATTCTGGCAGTTAGAGGTGCAGCCATCCTTCCACTGGCTCAGCCTCCGTCTGGAGGCACCTTCAGCAGTGGTTTGCTGTCTTTGTGTGTGGTTTTGCTTAGTTTTATCTCCCTTTGCTTTCTGTTGGGGAGTTTTGTAGCATCCAATTATGTTGTTACATTGGGGAAAAAAAAAAAAGTATTGCTCTTGCATAGCCCAGGAAATCTAGAAATTACCTGAACGTTAACATTAAATAAAGTGTATTTGTAAATGTAAATTTAAAATGAGATACATACCGTCTTTAAGCACATAAGGACTTAGTTTTTGGCACTAAGAAAAAAAAAAACAAAACACCACGAATTAGATAAAATAAGATCATTTTCTAGTTACACAGATTATCCTCAAGGTTAAATGAATTAAAACCTAAGACTGAAAATGTGGTCCAAAAAGTCACATTGTGTCAGCCTGATGTTTGACTTCTGATAGCACATCCCCAAAGACTTCTCTTTGATGTGTCTTGAACAGAGAACGTTTGTTTCCCACGGAGCCTGTTGTTGCTGATAAAGCTCATCTATATCCAAGTGGTATCTAGTATGGCGCTGCTGTACTCGAGCCTTAAGAAAAAAACGTTCGAGCGGCTCATTTGCCTTTGTAAATCTGCTGCGCCTAAAAATTTATTTTAACAATTCTGTCCAAAACCCAAATCACAATAACTAAGCCTGTACAACACATGTTTTTAAATGGAGCGTAAAAGAAAACAGTATTGCACATTAAAACAAAATAGAAGCCATAAATGTTGTGTTTCAGAGACTGTGTTAATGTATTTGTGATAATAACACGGTGTTGCTTTCCTTTGATATTTGAGGCCTCTACCTGAGTGACAGAAAGCAGATCTCTTAGGAATTTCTTTAGCTTGAACGTTTTGTATGGTTAAATGAGCAATGTAGCAGAAGGGTGTAAGCTGTTTTCCTCTGAAGTATTGCATGTTGACTGCAGGCACAGGCAGTTCTATAAGGTACACATGCATGTATGTGAACACACATGCGCAGAAGGAGGGCTGGGAAATCGGGTGAAAGTTGAATGTCCCAAGTTCAATGCAGGTAAGAGTAAAACCTTGCTCATAGTCAGGAGGAAGCACTCTGAAGATCGACCAGAGGCTTTTTACCCAGCTCAGACCACATGCTGTTAACAGACATCATGTGCAGCTTAGAAGTCCTGCTGGCCTTTCTTCCCCTTCCACCTCCCCCTGCCCTGCAGATACAAATCCCTTCTTTCCCTGGTTTGCCACAAATGTATAAGCAGATCTCTGCTCTGTGCTGCTCTGCGCTGCTCTGCTGTTTAATGCTAGATTCAACATATGGGTCAGTCCCAGGAGCTTTGGATTTTGAAGTGACTGGAGGCTAAGTCACCGTTTCTCCAGTGCACACCAGCATCACTCTTCTATGCTCCCCAATGATTGCTACAGTTAAGTGTTGTTTGCTAACATAACTGTTCATCAGACTTCTACAATCCAGAAGCAGTTTCATCTTTCAGAGAGCTGGAATGACTCATGGGTGGATTTTTCAAAGCGTCTGCTGTGTTAGGAGATAGGGCAAGTTGCACGCAGCCTGCAAAGAATGAACAGAAAAGCTCCTGAGGATCTCTCTGAAAAACTGTGTAGCTGTATTAAAAAGGGATGTGGTTATTTTTAATCTTTCCTTGAAAATTGGACTTGACTACATCATTACAAAGTGCCTCTGAAATCTGTTGGTAGAAGCAGCCATTATCGTAACACCCACTACACCAATAGCCCTTATTCTTCTTTTTACACTCAGGTTTGTGTCCCACCAAAGGTAGTACTTTGCATTCATGTACAAAGCACAGAGCTTTCCGTGCAAATATTGTAAGTGTGTAGACAGTTCTCACTTTTTCTCCTGTGTCTTCCTTTGCAAGTTTAAAACACAGTTCAGATTCCCAGTGTATTCAGTCTTAAGGTCTTTTGAGGCTGCTTAGAGAAATGTCGAATATGTTTCCTATACATCCATGATACAAAGGTTACCAAGCTGTTTGAGTCTGTCAGGTTGGTGGCAGATCTTGCATGACTGGACAAGAAACTATGGCATATTGGGAACCTGGCTGGCAAAACCCAACCCAAAATTCCTGCCTTTCAGATACTTAAACATGAGACAGCTTTTGAGACTAATGTTTTGCACTTGGAGGGTTTGTTTCCATGAAAACACTTCATGGGTATGAATTTTGCTCATCTCTGTTTCAGTTTCATATGTAAAATACAGGATTACTCCCCATCCAGTCTGGAGTAGTTGTAGGATGCTGCAGCTGAGCTTTTCCTTAGCCAGTCCACGTTGGTTTTGCAAGACAGGCTGGTACCAAGCAGATCCTACAGAAACTCTTAATTCTTTAAATTTCATGCACAGTTGCCTTCTTTACTCTGCCTTGCATTGTGGCTGTAGGAGCACTAGATCCAGCTGGAGCAGTGGCCTGGCAGAAGGCAAGAGTTAGGGTATAATGCGAGTACATTATAGGTTAGCAGCAGCCACGGCCTGAAGGCTTCATCTAAGGGTGTCCTTTCAAGTTAGCACTCTGGTCATGGAAAGTTCTGTATCCTCTTGTTAAAATGTGCTTTCCTTCCCCTAGTAAAGTAAAAAGTAAAATACATACAATCCTGGATGGTGTCAGCTCTTGCTCAGATTAATAGGGATGTTGAGACTGGTGTAGGGCTGAACAGGGATTATCAGAAGCTTTTTCCTGCTACGTTTGATTTTGCTTTAGATTTAGGATTTTGCTTTAGTTTAGGATTTAATATTTTGCCCAAACTTTTTTTTTTTCTCTTTTTTTTCTTTTTTTTTTTTTTTTTTGGAGGGGGAGTGGTTCAGGTCTCAGTTCTTGTGTTTAAATTATTTTCTTGAAAGGGTTTACTAGAACTGTGGCTAAATTAAAATGTATCCAAATAAAAATAGTAAATAACTGCATCTCAATCTGGCTTTATAATTAACAACTCGCATACAGTCATAACATTCCGTATTTACATTTTTCCAGTCTACATATAAGGGATCTGTTTTCACATTTGATGACCTTAAAATTGTGTACTCTTTCATTCTAGTGAAGTGTTTGCTTATGGCTGAACAAAATGAGGGAAAATGAGCAGGCAAAGAAAACAGACCAGAGAAGAAAGTGGTCTGAATAATAAAATGATTTTATTTGCTTCTCAAGCACTACTTAATGTTAAAAAAAGAAAACTAGAGAAGGGGGTTAGACGATTTTTGCCTTGAAACAGAGAGGAGTGTAAAGTGGGAGGCAAGGGGCGCGGGCTGTCACAGAGATTGGGGTTTCCATCCCTGATTACACGCTGGCTGCTACGCTGCTGAATTTCACTGAAAGCACTGAATGGTGCCATTATATTCCTTTTCAAAAGTTGTGGGCTATGAAATTCAATCTGAGGTATTTTTAATGAGTGTTCTGAGCCTCAGTTGCACCTCTTCTGAAGAAACAAGGAGCACAGTGTGCTGCTAAATAGCGCTGAGGCCGGGGGTTAAACTCATTCAGTTTTTTGCTTGCAGGGAGGGAAAGTAATACCAACATTAATTTGACAGGTATATACTTGCTTCCAGAGTTGAACTTCAGTAAAACAGGTTTCCATAAAGCAAACATTCTGAAAAATGAGGTTCTATCAGCTTCACATCAAACTCCCATCTAGTTTCTGAAAATTAATCTTGTGGTGTGTTTTCCAAAGCCCGTGCCCACAGTACACAGGCTGAGCTTCTGCTGTGGGCATCCCTGTGCTGCAGGATGCTATGCCCGTAGCCGTTAGGCACATCTCTGTGGGCAGAGGCTCATGGTGGAGGTGTAGCTTATCCCAGATGGGGATATCTGCCCAGTTACACTTGGCTGTCAATTAAACATAGATAGTTCAGAGGTAATCTTTGTCAGAGAGGTGCTTGCTGGCATCCCTGGGTCTCCATTAAGGGTTTTGGTGTCATAATTGTGATGGCTTTGGGGTGAGTCCCTCCCTTTTCTCACCTCTCAGTGAGACATAGCTTTTCAGGGAAGCTTTTTTAGCATGCGCCTGGTTTAGAAAAGCCACGTAGCACGAAAGTATTGTTGCCCTCCACTTCTCTTATGTGCTGATTTGCAAAGTGGTTTGTTTCAAGTTGTGAGGAAAGTACTGTTTAATGCATCTGCCCTGCAACTCACTTCAAGATCAGAAATTCCTGATGAGCTGGCTCTGGTTCTTGCAAGTCATCACCATTCAGCGTCAAGGCTCTGAAGCTGGAATACATCATGCCAGTGATACTCTTCAGAAAGGAAAATAGTCTCTTCCAGCAGTGGATGTTTGCCTTGCTACTGGCATAAAGAACAGCCATAAACCACTTTTTAGTTTTGCTGGTAACATTAGGCAGGGATGACTCAGCATTTGCAGGAGCTAATTTAGGAAGTAAGATGACATTTTAGTAAGTTTTCTCATTGTTCTTTTGATGCCTCATTTTTCTTGTCCACGCTGTGCACTTGAAACAATGTTCAAGGAAAGTAATTTTGTTTTAGTAACAGTGGCTCTGGCAAGAGTCTCCTGCTGGAAGTCTCCAAGAACTGAGTGGTTGGTGTGTGAAATTTTGCAGCCTTTAGCAGTTACTCAAAGGACTCGCTGTGCCACTACTGATTTCCCACCAATATTTTACACCTATCTGAAGGAAGATAGTGGTAATGTTGTACTACAAGAAACAAGGTTTAGTTTTTTTTTCAGGAGGACTAATTAATTTGTGCAAAGACCTGCTGTTACAGTTTGATGTTTTTTTGGGGTTAGGGTTTTTGGGGAGTTACTAAGATCAGCATTCGCATTTCACATGAAGGCATGCATTGTGCCCATCTGGACAATTTCTTAGAGGATTGTTAGGCAGACAACAATGAAGTTTTTAATCTGGATTCATTAGCAGAGGGGATCAGAGCATCCATTTTAAGTTGATAAAGTGATTTTTAGGTGTGTTTGTATCAAATGTAGTTTTTTTAAAAATCAGTACAGAAAAGCTAGGACAGGGTCAGTTATACTTTCTAACTGAGAGTTAGATGACAGCTAGTTACAATGCTGTAAATACAGCTAAAGGAACCAGTGGATCAGGAAACTAATCATGAAGTTTTTTGTTAATGCTTTTCACCATGAATAACATTTTTGTAATAAACAGATGTGTACTTAGACTACAGTGACCAAAGGCTGAATGTTCTTTGGCCTATAGGGTTCGTGGTGTTTAGCTAATGGGATGTTCCAGATTTCCTTCGGCTCTGATGACAGTGGGATGGATGTGCAAAATAAATTCTCCTGTGGGATTTTGTCCCTACAACCACAAGAGGGGAAAATTCTCTGGACTAGAAGAATCTGCCTCTTTATTCCCCCTTCTTCTTCTTTACAAAGGGCTCCATTAGCTTTGTGGTGGTTGCTGCTGGCTCTGCAGTGACAAACTCCTTGTCAACTAGAAATTAGAGTAATTTAAAGGTGGGAAATAAAATCAGTATTAATATCAGTTTGCATTTGTAAGAACTGCAAAGAAATCAAATTGTTGGGTCATTCCACCTGAAGATGACAGGTTGGTCTGGCGTATGAAAGGCTCAGTTCTGAAGGTACCCAGCCCATCTCTTCTCCTTTTGTATTTTCTCACTTGCACATTGGAATGGCATATATAATACAGCACAGGTGGTATTTGCCCATTGAGTTATAAAGCTATGATTTTATGAGCCAAGTGAAAAGAGACCAAGCAGAGCTTCCAATTCCAGTAGCTTTACTGTACTGTAATTATGGAGAGGTACAGTTACATCAGGATTTACTATAGCTGAATTTTGTATTGGTCTGACTCTGCTGTAAGAAAAAGTTTAGCCAAGCACTTCTGAAAATAGCCTCATCATAAAACTTTACATTAGCTTTCCTAGATAATATTTTTCTTTTTCCTTCCACACTATTTAAGAAGATTAGTTAGCTATTTCTTTTCTCGCTAAGTGTTTTAATTTTCACCTGAATTTTACTGTTGGCAATTTTGAGTTGATTTTTAAGTTGATTTTGGGCATTGGAAGAGAGTTTAAAGTCTAGTTCGAGCAATCTTTCTGCTTTTGCCTATTGTAGAAAATATTTTGACATAAGCCAGTTTGTCATGATCAGAAATCAAAGAGCATGGTTACAATAACAAATCTGTGTCTGTTCAACTGTAGAAAACTGCAAGTTTCTTTTGGAGACTGTGATAGAAATGCAAGTAAATGAGATGGTTATTAAAATCCTTCTTTGCCCCCCCCCCCCCCCCCCCCCGATAATTGTTTGCTGTGTGGATTTTTGTTTAGCAGTCACATTCCTAAAATAGTCAGTTTTGAAGTAGTCTTGTTTGTTGTAGCTGACAGGTTGGGGAAAGAAGTGTAACTTTGCTGCTGCATTTTTTTTTTTTTAAGGGCAGGTGTTTGGAGTAAAATACATCTGAAGTAAAAAGCACCATACCTTACAATCACACTGTTTAAAAAAGATGCTGCCACCACCAGCAAAATCAACTGAAGGGTAAAACTGTACACCAGGCACTGTGGAAGGCAAGCACTGGCATTAAAGGGAATACAGCGTATGTCGTGAGTGTAAAGTGGGAAAGCAGTCCGCTAAAATCCTGAAAGAAAGGAACACTAAATAGTCTTATTGTACACACAGAGCAGATGATCAATCGCCTGTTTTTAAGGCAGTATAAGAGACTTATTCTGTTACTGCACTTGGCCTCGATCCTGCCTTTGATGGTATGTGCTCAGTCTGTGCAAAAGCGTGTGGGATACGTGCCAGAAGTGGAGCATTCAACTCCGTTCAAATGGAAAATATCTTAAAAGGAATGAGGTGCCTTTGGGTTATCATGAAAATTTGTCTCTTCTACACCCTCCCTCCAAATGGGGGGGGCGGGGGGGATACTTGGTGGCTGTAGGTACAGAGTGGGGATCTGCATGCTTAAAAGTAGTCGTGGGAGTGTGTGGCTGCTGTGTTTAAAAGTGTCACTTCTTTGTTTTGACCTGATATGTAGGGATGACAAATCATGCTTCTTCCAACACCTCCTAACTACCCAGTTTAAGCTGAACAGCAAAGTAAAAGCTAGAAAACCCAGGTGTAAGGGCTATCTTTATGCTCTGAAGCTATTTTTATAGTCACCTAATCCTTCCTATAGGATTAACATCTACGCTGTGAAAGGGAGGACAGGAGAAAAAGGGTAGAGGATCTCCAAGTGTCTTGGCAGTGTTAGGTCCAGAGCAGCAGCACTCAGACCAGTGCTTCTTGCTTTCATCCTACCCTTCAAGCAATAGACTTTGTTAAATATGAATTATGCATTTCATTTTACGCCAGAAAGGAGAACTGTTTAAAATACGAAATTTGTCTTTGGATGCTGACAGCATTGTTCTCCTCTGAGTAGTTTTCAAGCCTTCTTTGAAGTATAAATTTCTGGCAGGGTTATTTAAGAACCCTGTTGCTCAGTCTCATCTTTGAGGTTATTTTTATACTATTTGCTTATCATGAACACTTGTTGGTTGGTTTTCTTTCAGAGCTGTAGATACATATATAATTTTTGACAGCTTTGACTAACTGAGAGAATTTATGCTATGAGAGTGTGGGGTTGTTATTTTTAGTATTGATTAGGACTGTGTATGACTTCAGAAATAGTAATGAAAATACTGTATGAAGTTTTCACTATAATTTCAGTGCAGTTGTTAAACTGGGGTATAAAAAATAATGTGGGAATCAGACTGATCTGAAGTATGAGGGGGTTTCTGGGTGATTACCTACTAAAGAACAAATAAAATTTTAATCTTTGTGTTTAAATTTTGTGCAATATAATATTTAAGTATTTGTAAATAAAATGAACAAACAAACTTTTTTCTAATCCATTTGCAGCAGTTTAGAGGAAGAAGAGAAGGAAAACAGAGTAGTCTGTGCTTCCACCTGAAGCTGTCTCTTGCTTTGACCAAAACACTGATGGACTTCTATTTTTCAGATGTTCAGAGAAGAAAGTGCTTATTTTATTTTGGTCTTGTGTTGTTTCGTTTTGTTTTGTTGTTTAACCTGGTATTACAGCTTAGTAATATAAAAACAAACAGACAAGCAAAAACCTTTTAATCAAAGATCTGCTTGATCTGAGATTAGTTGGCTGGACAGATAAAAAATGGTAAAATCACTATTTGATCCTAAACAGACACTTTTTTTTTTTTTTTTGGTAGATTATTAGTGAAATAATTGCTAAATTAACTGGGGGTGAGGGAATGTGTCCAAAGTCACTACTTCTAAAGTCCTGGATATCTTCCAGATATTGCTATGCACTTTCTTTTTTAAAAAAATCTGTACTGCAGTCTGTGCCAAAGAATGGTCTAAACAAGTGTGTAGAAGAGATTTTTATTTTTTTTTAAATGATTGGTGGTTGCTGGAACATCAAAGAATTGTTGAACCTATTAAAGTATTCACCATTGGAAGATCATAAGCAACGTACTGTTTTGGATTTTGGTGGGAGTAGAGGGAGAGTGAATTGAGTAAGACCAAAATAATGAGCAGACAGAAAATGTTGAATGCATAATGTGTAAAGCAGGCTACTTTGGCTGGGTACCTTCATAGCTTGCAGCTAAATGTGGCGTTGCACATTATTCATAATTTAGAACTTTGTGGCCTGATGTTCCCTGAAAATGTAAAGTGACTCTTAAAATGTGATTTCACAGAGCTAAATGAAAGGCCAGTTCAAAATGCATTAAGCAATAAGGATATGTAGCTGGAAATCAGTGAGCTTCTTTTCACTGCAATAAAATTATAATGTTATTTTGGTGTAACTAAATACCACCTCAAGAGAATAATAGTAATTCCCTGCTGTCAGTACGGCTGTGATTCACCTCATCTAAAATGAACCCTGTACCACAGGTGTCTGGGCTCCTTGTTGTGAAAAGTAAGAGAGTACAACTGTATTGGTAAGGAAAAGTTCATTGCCAGAGTGCTCAGGTGGCTGTTTTGGGGTAGGAAGAACTGCCCTCTGGAGCTGCAATATTTCTTCATTGATTATACAAGAACCTGGCTGTTAACAGAAACAGGAGCAGAGGGCTGCCACCCATTGCAGCTGCTTCCCGTCTCCTTGCTGTTGCATGCGACCTTCCCCCGATTGTATCCACCAGTATACCATACCCTTCTGTTTCCTTTCCTTCACTGCCTTACAGCTTGGCATATGTGGTAGTGAATGGTCTGAAGATAGAGTCTTGCTGTCAGCCTTCACTGTGGCAGTTTCCATGTCGATGTCCCACTTGCATGCGTTGTCCTTTTCCTTTGATCTTCACCTTTGTGTCAGTTCTTTACCTCCCTCATTCAATGATGCTCAGGGAGAGCAGGAGATAGGTCTGCATCTCCTTTCTCATGTCCTCTACGTTTGGCCACGTTGATGTCCTTCCCTCATTCCAGTGTATGAGGCTTTCATGACGGTCGTGCAATGGGCCTGTGCTTTCTCACTGTAGCAGGGAAAGGCCCTCCTATAACATAAGCTATAGTGCAGCCTTTCCCCACCCTTACATGCATGCGTGGCTATTTTGGGGCGCTCGTAGGCCCCCATGGATCAGACTGGTGCTGGCGTGGAGCAGGGAAAGTGGCCAAGCTCTGGCCACTGGTGCAGCCGCAGGGCTGTGGGATGGGAGCCAATGAAACTTGCTTAGTACTTGTCTGAGGCATGGCAGCAGGGCCGTGCTTGACAGTTCCAAGTTCTGTGGAAGACTTGTGTTGTCCCATAGGCCGTGTAACCACGTTCAAGTCAGACGCAACTGTTGGCTACAGATGATGTCATCGGTGTGGCACACTCATTCCTGAATGGTTCTTCTGTCAGCTTGTGTTTGCTGCGCACTGAGTGACTGCTGGTTTGCTTCCATACCCGGCAGACTGAGATTCTGATTTACTGTGTTTAAATTTTTTAGTAGGGATGTCATGGAACTGCACTGGATCAACATCTCTGTGAGACCTGAGAGTTCCTGCTTTTGTGGATGTTGTACTTCTCCTTCTGGTCCTGCAAAACTGGAGTGTCATCAGGCTCTAAATCTTAGCAGATTTTATATGCACATTGTTTCCATTGAATAAACTGTCAGATTTTATTTTGAGGTAGACTGATCAAAGCTAAGATGAGTTTAGAATAATAATCTTATTTACAACTACTTGAGTAAGAAGCATTTCATGTTACTGAGGCACACTTCAGACAAAATGCCAAGTGACATAAATGCTACAAGACTGCCGTTCCATCGTCTAAATGCCTGTAAGGAAAAAAAAAACAAACAAAAAAACCCAAAAACCCAAAAACAACAGCCAACCAAACAAAAAAAACTTTATGAAAACACTCAGCAGGTTTTAATCAGATGCTTTTACTCATGGCCTGAGATCAGACAGGCTTGCTTTCCTCAGCTAACCTTGGGCAGTGTGCTAATGTAGGTGGGCGCTCTGCCTTTTTTCTTGTTGGTCAAAAATCTCCACACTCCCAGAGGTGCGCTTTTTTTTTTTTTTTCCCCAGGAGGAACGTTGAGTTTTGTCTTTGTCAGACAGGAGTCCATCAGAGACTTTAGTAAGACATATACATACATATGCACAGGCACATTTCCATTTTTCTGGTTGTGCATGACGATGAAAGCAAACATCCTGTGCCTCTTTTTGTGACGGTGGCTGATAAACATGTCCTTCTGCTCTCTAGCAGCCCCTGCCGAACTGTGGAGGTCTGAGACTAGTCTGGGAGCAGGAGCATTTCCCTGAAGTTTCTAAATAATTTGTAGGTGTATTTTCGGAGCAGTAAACTAATACCATTATTATACTCAATCTAATGTCTTTTTAATATTAGTCTTTTGCCTCCAATGAAATGCACTTACTGGGAAGCTCTTTCATTAAGAGACAATGTATGTTTGGGTGTGACTACATACAGTGATAGATGGAGTGGAAAATAATAGGAAGCTTTCTGTTAGAACTGACATGCAACGCAAAATGACCAGTGTGGGCTGGGCAGTGGTCGTTGGGGATGTTTTTGGTTTAATGAAGCTGGAGAACGTGAAGTGAGCATATTCAAATATATTTGCACTTGAGCCTTATTTTGGATGGCATGGCATCAGATCAAAAGTCCTCCGTGTAGAAAAATATGTTCCTTTTTTAGTTCCTTTCTTCCTTGCCTTCTCTATCTCGTCTTATTTGGCATTTTGGTATGAATTATTTTAGTTACTGCAAAGTTGGTTTTGATGAATGCTTTAAAAAAATTAGTACTTCTGTCTGCAATTGTTCTTCATGTGTTTTCTGACAGTTTTCATGAGGCTAATGCTTGTTACAGCTAACAGTAACAAACAGTTAATGAAATAATCTAAGTGAACATTGCTTCCTGGTGGCATAGGTCTGTTAGACTGCACTGGGAGTATGTTGGGCAAAAACCTGCTCAGCAAGTTCCTGGGGAGGTGAGCTTGGCTTTTCCTTTCTGGCTTTCAAAACCAGCCAGCATTGAAGGGTTCGGTCATCGTGTCCTGCATCACCGAGATGACAGCACTATTGTGGTGGCACATACGTCCTGTGCCTTCCCTAGAAAAAGTCATCCTTTTAATTTCCTCTGGTGTAAGCCACGCTACTGGGTATTTTCTTTTCAAATTCATGTTAGACAATGTTAGATAAATTGCCTTTGGAAAGATGCTTTGTACTTCATCTGAAGTATGACCCTAGGTGGAAAAACCCTGGGAATTTACTTTTTGGTATCCTGGTGAAACAGAGACTAAACTGCATGGTGACACGTCTGGGAGGAGGCAGGATTGAGCAGCTGCCCTCTCACAAAGCAGCCTGTTGGTACAAGCACTGCCTGGAGATGCCAGGACCTGGCCTCAGGCTCAGGTTTGAGCCAGGTTGTCTGGACTACCCATCTCAAATGGTTTTCTTTTCTTCGCTCAGTTGCTGCTGTTTTGTTTTGCTCTAGTAATCATTTACTGGGCAGAAAGGGAAAGGGCCAATCTGTAGGTTGAGTGCAAGGGCATTTGACCAGGGTCAAATGAGTCTCTTGTAATGGTGGAGTTTGTGCAGTTTAATGGGTTATTACTTGTGCTGAAGTGAGCGGAGATCTGTTTTTCAGTGCCTCTTGAGTTAAAATAGGTGCATTTGTCCAAGGAACAAAAATATTTTGTTTCAGTGATTGGCCTTTTTATACAGAAATAGTGATTTTTCCTGAAGACTTGCTGGTGAGCTGTGATTTACAGTATTTGCTGCAGGTGTGGATTCAACTGACGTGCTGATGAGAAGAATCGTTACAATCAGTAAAGTGGCAGCTCTGGGAGCTAATATTGGGCTAGAACATCTGGTCTTTATAGAGGGAAGACTTTCATTGTGTGGAAGGAAATGCTTGCTCTTGACTTCTCCAAATCACTCAACAACTCTGTTAGGGTAGCACAGATGGGCCTTGACCAGCCTCAGTGCCTCACAGCAGGAGGCTCAGGATAAGCCCATATGAAGTCAGAAACCAGGACTTGAGCCTGTTGCCTATCAAGTGGTGTCCAGCAAACCCTCAGACCCTTGTGTTCTGTATGACAGGTCTGTTGGTGAACGTTTTGTTTTCGGTATGTTATACACAGAGGTACAAAGCACCTCCTGACACAGCTTGAAGGGCCATGGGATGAAATAGCTGTCTTGTGAAATTCACAGTAGAAATTAGCCTTGGCAGACATAAGAAGACTATATCCCCTCTTCTGCCTCTTCTATTTCATGGTATTTTTCCCTCAAAAATAAAAATGGATTAAAGATGGATTCTGAGCTGCCACTCAGGGGTGGATGGATATTTTCTGTAGCTTTAGAACTGGTGTAATTATTGTCAGCTGCCCTATGGGTATGGTTGGAATATCCACTGATTTTATAAACTGTTTTGACAGTGTTGTTTGCTGGACAATTTCTTAGGGTAATAATTTTTCTGCCACTAATTAAAAGCATCTTTGTAACCCTAGGCTTTGTTTTCTTCTTACAGCAAAGAGCTCCAGGGAAAGTTTTGCATGATGCTGTTTGCAACCACCTGAATCTTGTTGAAGGCGACTACTTTGGCCTTGAATTTCCAGATCATAAAAAGATGATGGTATGTAACAGGATTAATTTTCAGCTGGTTTTCCTCTACATACACACTGTATTCTCTCCTTCTGCTCCTTGCTTAGAAGGTATATTTAATCCCCAATCTCCAAAAGAAAAAAAGGACTTTTTTAAAAAAAAGTTTTATTGCCTGCTGGAGTTGAAGAAATGTTTTTAAAACCTGGTTACTCCTGTCAGATTTCATTTGTGTTGAAAGTAACAGCCAATTCATACGCAAGTTGGAAAAGCATTTTCTCTTTATCAGTTCCAGTAGAGGAGCCAAAGGCTGGACTGTTGCAGAGTCTGAACTCTGATTTTACAGTCCTGCTTAATTTGGAGTGTGGAAATAATCTTTCTCTGCAGACAGAGAAGTTGCAGTGATTGTGACATGGTTCCATGAAAAACATCGTGGGGCAAGAAAATGGGTAGATGAAATATAACAAGGTTAATAAAAAAGGAAAGCAAAACCAAAAAACTCAAATAAATTGATGGAAGTCCTGTCTGGGGAGCTGTGTGGCACAGGCACACATCCTGGTCCTGACACTTTGGGCTCTTGAAAACAGCTGCTGGCAGCATTTGGGCATTGCGCTAATACTTCTAGCATGGAAACAGTATCGTGTAGCAGAGAAAGCCAAAGGCTAATGACTTCTCAGCTTCTAATGACTTTCTTTGTGAGGTTTGTTTTACTTTAGACTTACTGTATGACCTACTGGCATGTGTACTGGTTATCTGGATTGTTTGACCGGTATATTCTGGTATATACTGGATTTCTTGTCTGTTCAGTGAATTCTGCACCAGTAACCTGGCTGACGTAAAGAAGATGACTTTGGGCAACTTGAGGAAAAAAAAAAAACCAACCAAAAAAAAAAAAAAAAAACCCCACACCCAAAAAAACCCCAAAAAAACAAACCAAAAAACCACACACCAAAACCTATTTTCTTTCTATCTACGTAAAATTTTTGTAAGGAGCAATATTTTTTAACAAAAGAGAATTTATCTGCTGCTGCATTAATCTGTTGTCATGTCTTAGTGCAGGCTTACGTAGACACTAAAACTGAACACTGGTGGTCGTAATGTTTTAGGCTAACTATAATTAAAGAGGAATTTTTTTTAAATGGACATAGATCTTTAAAAATGATCCACTTCACAATTTCCTCTTGGATTCACATGAAACACAGTTTACTAGAAAGTTTCGTATTCTGCCAGATAACTTTGGCTAATGCTTTAGGTAACTTGAAAGCTTAACATAACTCTTCAAAACAGTGCAACTGTACAGTACTGTTACAACAGAGGGTCCATGTAGCCATGTTAATAATGACATACTTACATTCCTTATGTATGTAAAGCTGACACAAATCCTAAAATCTTGTGTATATACAACTGTGTTTAAGTTTTCTGGAAAATAGAGAAGATCATTTGATCAACCTTCTCTACTTCACAGGTCATTAAGTTTCAAATAGATGACCCCTCTGTGTTTTGCTCAGAGACCTGAAGTAAACCAACAGTTTTCAGTCTTGTGAAAACAAAGTGGTTTATTTGCTTGAGACTGAACACAGGAGAGATTGAGGTGCTGCCAGTGCCTGAGGCCCTTGCAGAGGCAGGAATTGACTGGCTGGAAATACATCCAGACGATCACAGTGGGGGAGCCAGGGTTCTGATGAAGAGGAAGGTGGAGAAAACCCCCTATGGCTATTGCCAGTTTGACCTAAAGCAAAATGCCTCAGTGGATCCGAGCATGGTAACTCACCTGGCCCTTACTCTTGCAAAGGGAAATATTAGCCAAGTATATGAGAACTCTGGTCCATGTTTCTGCTTGTTCCAGTCTTTGCTTCTGAAAAAGGGGGAGATCCCCAGGTCTTGCTCACATCTAGTCACACCACCGAGAATGGTGAGATTCAGTGGAAGTAACGCCTTCAACCAACTAAAAGCAACTCGCAGAAACTCTGAAGCAGATTTGATTATGAATTGTTGTTTCGATGTGGAGCAGCACTCTGAGAGTAATATTTACACTTAAATTATAGTAACCAGTTTATATGGTGCAGTTGAGGTTGAATGTTCCTGTGGGATTTAGAACTTTCTGAGCTTCATAATGGCCATAATGTAGAACTCAAGCATTGTGCAGATAAAAAAACCTGCAGTTAATGGTGTGTCTGGGAAATAAAACACACTCATATTTTACATGCATATAGTCTGAAGTTGCTTTTCCAATGTAGAGTGCGATGTAAAAGGAAAAATAAATATTTAGAGCATATTTGTTTGGATATAATTGTATGTATGTGAAGTCATATATTCACAGTTCAGCTGTGTTTGTTTCAACATGCAAGGCTCCAGACCTCATATCTGACACATTGGCAGTTGTATACATTCAAGTGTGCTGTGCTTGTAGCAGACAAGATCTTCATGGGAGATGAACGTGGGGTCTGAGGGCTGCGCTTCCTGCTGGGACAAGAAGAAATGAGGCACTGTTGCCCAGTCTGGGGTTTCACGGAGTTTCATTACATTTGATATCTGCCCCAGTTCTCCAGCTGCTGAAATCTAGTCACTGTTGTGGAATGCCAGACTTCGTTTAAGAAATAAATAATCTAGCCTTTGTAGTTCTGGAGAAAATTGAAAACATGAATCTTAATTGAATCCTCACGTTATTTTTCATTCCCAGTTTATAAACCAGTCTCAGATTGGCTGTGTTTAGATACAGTGTGGGAGTTACATGATACAAAAGTTTCGGTTGCTTGGGTTTGATGATAGCGATAAGGTCTTCATTTTGCCTCACCTTTCTCCCTATGCATGTTCAAAACATGCATTTCTAGTATCCAGCAGTCCAGTCAAGGATGTTGCTACTTGCTTGTAGGATGATTGGGAAGGTGGAGAAAGGAATGGTGCATTTGTGTGCTCATGCTGTATCATAAACTCCCGAGAGAGAGAGAGAGAAGATTTTTTTCTTTTTTTTGGTGTCAAGTAAAATACATTGCTCCCATATTCTTGTAAACTGTCTGTATCATATTCAAGATTTTTTTTTCCTCCACTAAACTTGGCAAAGTCCCTGACCTTCATTGCAGATTATGTACCTGCCAACTTTCTGAAACAAACCAGTTTTAAATTACTGAAATGCCAAAAAGTGTCAGGACCAGTTTAACGTGTGATAAACACTGTGTTCCTATTCTTGGCTAACCAAGTTTCTTTAGCCCTTCCAAAAAAAAAACCCAGACTTCCATAAGCTGAGAAACATAAAAAGAATTCCATTGAGAAACATTAGTAAGTGTGACAGGGGAGTAATGTGAGGTCTTTGCTAATTGGAAGCACTCATATTAGTTAATGATGAAAACAGTGAACAGCATTGGAGCAGTTACAGCAGCAATGCAGGCCTGTTCCTGCCTGGCCTCTCAAATGATTTTCTAAGATGAATATTTTAAGTATGTTTCAGTCTCTGTATAATCTAAAATTATTAAAGGTTGAATATGTATTCATTTCAATACATAATCTTTTTCTAAAAGACAACTGTTCATTTGGTTTTTAAGGACTTTAACCTTTGTGATGGTTGTAGGATGTTCCTCTACAAATTCCAGACATCTCCAGGGGAGGCTCCATGCAATTTAGTGAGATAACAAAATATGAATTTTGAGCATAGGTAGTTACTGTCCGAGGACTGTGAGCTGTCACACTTCTCCAGGCCCTGCAAGTCATCTGGCTTTTACCTTCTGCATGCTTGTCCCTTGGCTTTTCATCACATTTTGCCCAGGCCCTTGTGACTGAGACTGCAGAACAGGGCTTTAGGCTCTGAAAACTGTATTTCCATCCACTGCTTCTCTTTTGAAAGCTGAAGACCCACACACCATCTTGAAAAATGGGTTGTTAAAAAACAGATGAAAGTAAACTATATGCAGAAGTTACATTGCCCCCAACTAAAAAAGCCTAGGCCTGAGCTTCTCTGGTTTATAGAAAAGAGAAAATATTACACAGCTCAAAAGTAAGCTTCCTCCCACCTGTGCTTTATGCTGTTGTCTGCCTCACGACCTTGACCCAAGATTACATTCCTCCCCCAGGTGCTGGTGGTAAGACTCATTAATCTCCATGGGGCCAAGCAAGGGAGCTCCACATTTATGCCCAGGCCTCACAGTAGTACTCCTGTTAGGTCCCCAAAACCTCCCAAGAAGGAGGTTGCATTCTTCTCGTTTCTCCATTTGCCCAGCGTTCCCAGCTCAAAGGCACGATTAATTAGGGTGAGGACCACAATGGCAATATAGGACTGTCTTTTTCTGAACTCCTTGTTTCAGTTGTTCTTTCCTCAAAATGAATGGTTCCTGACCAAACATGCTGTCATTGTTGGTACATGAGACAAGTGAGGGGGAGACTTCCTCACTCCTTTCCAAGCTCTCTGAATCTGTACTGCTTCAAAAGCTTTGCCATGGTGACAGCCTGTTAACAGTGCTGTTTCCTGAGCATCTTTCAGAGTTTTGGGGAGAAAACCGACTACATATAATTAGGGAGAGCATGATGACCAGGCTAGAAAAAATAAGTAAGTAACTGACAATCTAAGTAGTGCAGTGAAAAATGCTCCTCTGCAAGTGGTAGTTTATTCAGAGATGATGACACCACTTTCTTTTGTTTTCAGGTGTGGCTTGATCTTTTGAAGCCTGTTATGAAACAGATTAGAAGTAAGTACTTCCTTGCTATCATTTATTTTGTCAGTCTGAGAGTACTTGAATAAATTAAGACTCTGTCAGTTGGGATCTTTATCTTCTCAACTTTCTTCACTGAATTTTGTTTGGCTTATTTTTAATTTCTGGTCTGTCCTTAAAAGATGTACTGTGTGTGCTGTGAAATTATGTCACACGAACATGTGAAGGGGCTGACCCAGGAGGAGGCTGAAGTTTAGTCAGTCACTAGAAGAGGCAGTGATGGCAACGGAGGGAACAGTTTTGTAAAGAAAAAAAAAAAAAGAGTACCGTAAAAGAAGGATTAAAGGAAGGACACGTTGCCAAGAGGCAGCAGTAATCAGGATTGCTGCAGAACTTGGAATCTGTCTGAGACCAGGAGGAGGAAGCAGTTGGGATAGGGCCATCAGGGAAAGTTATGGTGGGTGCTGGGAAAGGGCAGGAAACTGTAAATAGCCATCAGCTCTGGGAAGAGTAGTAGTTGACAGGAAAGGTTTTGGTGATTCTGTTTCTCTGTCAAATATCAGCAAAGTTCTTCATTTATTGAGCTTTGCCATTGAGATTAAGTTTTCCTAGGTGCCTCTCTGGTCATATTAGTCTGAGTGTATGCTCTGGCACCTCTCCCTCTCGGGAAAGAGAGATGTATTGGTCATACTTCTAAGAGTCAGAACAGATATGCTGCTGTTAAAACAGAAATAGTATTTGCTAGTGGACTTGAAAAATAGAGTGTATTTTAGCTCCCTCCTGTTCTGAAGCAAGGAAAATAGACACACATATTTTATTGGGTCAATACTGATGTTATTACTAAAAACAGACTCAAGTTTTTGGCACAGTATCCCTCAACCAAGTTACTGCTGTCTTTTATTGTGCGTAAATTTTATTGTGCAATCTCTGAATAACCTGAAAACCAACAAAGGACAGGAGGTTAGCATGTATGTATGCACTGCAGGTTCTGTGAATCATCCCTTGTACATGATGCTGTGTAATAAAACTTGGCCAGCGTGTTACTGATGTTCACTAACTTCCGTTGACATTTCCACTAGGACCGAAGCATGTTGTTGTAAAATTTGTGGTAAAATTCTTCCCACCTGACCACGCTCAGTTGCAGGAGGAACTGACAAGGTTAGTAGCTGCGTGACTATTGTTTTTTTATTAAATCTCTGGTGGACAGAGAGGAGAAGATGGATTTGAGATGATTGGGTGAGGATGGATGGCTGCTTCTTAGTATTAGCTTGATGTTATTTGCCCCAGCCTTGAATGCACCTGAAAAATAGGCCGTAAGATTTGGTTGCAGTCTGTGCTGAGAGAGGTTCTGCAAAGTGCAGGGGTCTTTTGCCACCTTGCATTTGGGGTCCTGGGAGAGCTTTGCTCACCCTGAAGAGAAGGCAATTCGGCAACAGAGTTCTCCAAGCCTCTTTGGCAGTGGTGTGGGAAGGGACCTGACTAAGGCATGTGTTGGCGCTCTGGGGTGCTCCGCTGCTGAGGGCATGTGTGACTCTGCACCCATGTTCGGGAGAGAGTTGTTTTGCATGTTGAATTGCCAAAGTTGCAGCAGCACTGGGCCTTATTTGTATAGCCAATGCTGAAGGTTTGTACAGGGGAAAGTGTGACTTTGGAGATGGGGAAATAGAAAGGAGAGGGGATAAAATGAAAAGAGGAAGGTAGAGAAAGATACACACATACAGAAAGAGAACCTTTAAGGTGTGCTTATTTTCAGCGCATTTCAAAAACTTCACTTAAGCTCTGAATTTCACACTGCATTGTCATAGAGAGTCGTGTTTCTCTGTGAGTAAATATGTGTATGAGGGACCTATTAAGGCTCTTCCTCATTAACAGGTCCTTCCTTTATGGTCAGAAGCGTTGTTTTGTTGCAGTATTTTATCACTGCAACTTTTAAACTCTTTTCTGATCTACAATTTTATTTTTAATTAAATTTTTCCATTCTGGTTCAGTATTTTCACTATTAGTTTTTATTTTCAATCTTCCCACAAGATGAAGTCCTCTTTTACAAAGACCTCTTGTGTCCTTATGACCTGCTTTATAAAGAGCAGGTCCACATTTGTGATGTTTTGTGTTTTTCTCTGTCTTGTTTTATTTTGGTAATTGAGCAATGGAATGGAAAACAAGAAATTCTTGATATCTCTTGCTGGCCTGGACAGAGAAAAGTGGGGTAGGAAGAAGGAATATTTACTTAAAAGACTGAGTAAAAACAATAAAGTGATGAATGAAAACTCTCAACATGATGTGCCTAATGAAACATTTCTGTTTCTGAATATATGTTCTGCATATCAGTTGCTTAGTATGCGTGCTGTAAATTGATTTTTGGTGATCTCTTTCTGCACCTGAAGACGTGTCTCTGAATCCTAATGACTTGGTTAGATTTTAGATGTGTATGCTAGAGAACTTGAATATATGTACACAGCAGTGTGTAGGATGTGAAGTGTATCCACAGGGAATGGCTTCATCACTTTCATAAGCAGGGAATACAACACTTTTGTGCTAAATTCTTCTACTAGGGTGAATTTTGTATGGATAGGCAGATGTCTGCAGGTTTCAAAAGGACACTATTTAGATCTGCTATATTATTTCATGTGCTGTGTATGTTTCCATACTCCTCAAATCAGCTTGCCCTTTTCATTTATTTTACCTACATCTCCTTATTCAGAAATTCACTCTTCGAATGAAAGCTTTTCACTGAACCTATTAAAATCTAGTCATGTTAAAAACTATTGAGATCCTAGTATGAGTTCTCCAGAGGAGTTGCAGTCTTTGGAAGACTTGTTAACATGTCTAACTAGTTCAGGTTTCATACCAGCTGTAGGAGAAATGCCCACTGCTAGCTCATTTTTTTCTGGGGAATAATTTGATGCTGAGTGGAACTAAGGAATTTTAATTCCCGTTGAAGCTCAAAGAAATTTAAATGTTGAAATAATGTCGTGGACCTATGTTGTTTCTGCATTTAAACTGTCAATGCGGAATTGCCCTATGTGGCTGAGATGGTTTGGAGGCAATGTTGAAAATGGTGCACAGGTGGTGCAGGTAATGGGGCCGCAAAAGTATCAGAGCTAGCTAGAGTTGTTCGATCAAGATCTTGCTTCTCATTTTCAGGCGAGTGCCAAGGTGGAAGTTTAGACTTCTCCTTGTATTCTAGAAGAATTAACTGATAGCTCTAAATCACTGGTTTATCTGGCGTTTCTTCATAGCTACAAGCAACTCCATTATCTAGTGCTGCTTGCTGTGCAGTTGCTGAGCACTTAATAGCTGTCACATTTGCTTCCACTGTCATACCTCATTGCTCTGGTTCCAAAGGAGGGAAGGAGAGAGAAGGATATCTTGGTCCTGCAAAGCAGCCACCATGTAAGACTCTACTGGCTGTGATAGAGTATCTGTTATGTTTTATTTAGCCTCTAAACTTAGGAACTACAGATCACTTCTGTAGATTCCAAAAAGTGAAAGGAACATGTAGTCAAAACCACAGTTGGCGTTGAAATACTTTTCCCTCTTTCCCCTTGTGCTTTGTGTAACTCCTTTGTTCATTTTTGTGTTGCAGGTACCTATTTGCATTGCAAGTGAAGCAGGACCTGGCACAGGGAAGGCTAACGTGTAATGATACCAGCACTGCCCTCTTAATCTCACACATAGTACAGTGTAAGTTCCTTTTTTTTCTCCTTTCCAGGAGGATAAACAGGATGATTCGTTGGACATGCTTTGCTGGGTTACCTGTTAGTAGCTGCTGTAGGGACAGGTTTAAGCCATATGGACAATTTATTGTATTTCTCTATAATGGCATTCAAATACAGATAATTTACTCTTTCAAATAAAAATCTGCTCCTGGACATTGAATTTACATTTATAAAGCATTGCATTTGATAGTCTTCCTAGGATCATTTAAAAAGCAAACTTTGCAGGCAGGGGCAGACAGGTTGAATTCTTCTGAATTCCTGTTTTATTACACTTTGTATCATGTCAGCAGAGCATTCAAATTCCAGGAGATCTGTATGCTGTCTAGAGAATGCAGTAAATAAACATGCTTAGAATGCCAGACTAAATCACAGTCCTAAGAGGAAACTGATAGGGAAGGAAAAAACAACAGATTTTAAGCTTTTTTTTTTTTTTTTTTAATTGCAAAGTATGCGCAATAAGACCGTTGAGTAGAATGATACATTAACTTTGTTCATCACATCAAAGCTTCTTTTAGCTTCCAGCTCACTTGAAAGGCAGCGTATGTTTCTATTTCAAGCTTTTATGGATACTCACCTTGAGAATAACGTTAGGAAAAACCACTTAGTAGCATGTATAATGGTCATAACAGACCATTGTTTTGAATGGTCATTGTACAATTCAGTATTGCATATTTCCACTGAAATGCTTCTACAGAAATTGCAGATAACAAAGACATTCAGAAGCTCTTTAGTGATGAACGGATATATCTCATGATGCTTTGTCATAGCCTAAGTGTCAGGACAGTTTCTCATCAATTGCTATTGGAAAGGCGGGTAATGTATGGTTTCCTGTTTGCCATGGTCATCATTGCCCAGTGTGACTGAGTAGCTTTACCTGTAAGCTTGAGGTGCAGAGTGATTCTGAACTGGGATTTTAGGAATCAAGTAGTATTCCCCTTACAGGGAGAGTAAGGTAAGATACTTCTGTACTGAAAAATGGAGTTTTTCCATCACGTCAGGAGGAGAGAGGTGCGAGATTCATCATGCAGAAGTGAAACAGAATCTGAACTGCAAGTGCTTCATGGTGTGCCTGCAGTGCTGCTTCCCCTCGCCATCTCCTGACTGCATGCTGGACCATTTTTGCTGTTCATGATTTTTCCCCTCTCCCTTTTTTTGTGTAACAGTGTTTGCTAGAAACTTCTGCTAGAAGTTTGTGACTGTCTCATCTGTTTATCCATCTTGTATCTCACAAACATCATCTGTAAAAATTTTCTCTGGTAAGAGACTATAGCTGTATCTTACCCACATGGCTGCCTTCTCTCTAGCTTATTATTCAGTAGGAAAAAAAAATACTATGTATTTGTCTGCAACAAAAATAAAACTAGACAGCTGATAAGAGTAATGGTATCAAAATGGTAAGATTGAAAATGCAGGAGGCTAGGTATTGTATGCCTTATCGAAGCTGTGCCTACAAGCGGTTTCCGTGGGGGATGTCTGATTCCAGGAGGCCCTTATATTATGTATACAAGCTTATGTCAATGTTATAGATGTTATTTATATGAAATCATAATATGACAGCAAATAAGTTTCTGTTAAATTAACATGTATATTACAGAATTAAATTTAGATTTGAAACATTCCATTTAAAAATACCTTAAAAGTATTGTAGAAGGTGTTTAGAAGTGAGAGGACACTTTGATACTGCAAATAATGCAGTGAAGTGCATGTCTGAAGTAAGAAGATGGACCGATTAAAGGAAAAAAAGCTGAAATACAAAGCATTAGACATATCAGAAGTGCTAATGCAGACAGAATACAGTGTGGTGTAATGCACTTGCAAGATAAGAGAAAAGGAAGCATCAGTGGAAATCAATTTTTGGCTAAAACACATGAGATTTTAAAGAAGAATTATATGTGAGGCTCACAATATTCAAAACAAAACTCCCTATCATTCTAGAGGAAGTGCTACTAGAAAGGCATTTGAAGTGGAAAAGGAGGGCTAAGGAGAGAAGTAAAAGCTGTTGAGTATGAGGTCAGAGAGAACAAATTCAGAAGTAACTTGAAAGCCAGGAGGACAATTTTGATAATGGATTTGCAGTTGACAAGTGCAGAGAACATTCTAGAAATCATGTAGAGGTGAAATAAGCATCTTCTGTACACTTGGCTCTTAAGAAGGCCCTATAGAAGGTGGTTTAAGTCCATCTGTATACAAGGATGTACAGGGTATGGACTGCATTTTAAAGAATCAAGGCCCATGTTATTTGAGGTGTTGCAAACCTAGGTAGGCTTATGGCTTCATTAAAGAAGATAAACCTGCCTTTCGTTTGAGTTAGGGTTAAAAACGGACCCTAAAGATTTGTGACGCTGGGGCGAGTAAAACTGGAGTGAGGGAGCTGTTTCTGAGAATTCTCAAAGATTCTGTAGTATTTCTGCTGTCTTGAGGAATGATACAGAGCAGATGGGATGAGGGAGGGGGTGGAAGTCAGACAGTCTCAGTTATCAATTCTTTTCCACCTCTGAACTGCAAAGTAGAAAAAGTCATCATACGGCCGCAGGCAATTTGGACTGAAAGGTTACTGCTCTGTCATTCATAGATGCTTTGGTCCTCATCTTCCCTGCCTACGCAAGGTTAGTGCTCCCCCTCTGCATTTCCAGGTATATCTGATCCCAGGCAAACTTTTCTCAGAAGTCACCTGCAGTGTTTTAAACATCATATGAAATCTTTATATTTTCTAAATCAGCTTATTTTGGACAGAACTGGATTGAGGGTTTATTTACATGGGCAGAACTGAGGAGGAGGATGAGGCAAGGATCTGAGCTTGGGTCTGTAATATCTGTGTGGGGTTAAACCACAACACTAGGTCAGGTCTGACTGCAGCCTGGATTTATTTTGAGGGTGCTACATTTTAATTTCACTGATATTATGAAGGTAGTAGCCTTTGTTGTAGTGGTGTTGCTATTGGTCCAGCAGGTTTGAGGGCAGAAGCTGCTACGCTGTTCAGTGAAAAAGCTAATAGCAAGATTTTCAGAGGCATTCCAAGAATAGCAGGTAACAAGATAGTAATCTGGCACCCACACATAGGTTGCCTGCTGCCCGCCCCCCCCCCCCCCCCCCCCAAAAAAAAAAAAAAGGAATCTTACTGAATGGGCTGCAAAATGGAAGGTGGGTGTGACACGCTGTTGCACACACGGTATTGAATAACTGCAGCAGATGGGAGCAACTTTGAGGAGGAGGGAGACAGAATGTGTCTCAAAACTGCTGCAAAATTAGAGGAAGACAAATGTTTCATAACTCCATGGGGTAGAATACGTGCCTGCGTTCAAACAAGCAAACAAAACCATCTTTCAGATTTTCACCCAACGATTACACTGTGGAGCATGGGCCTGGGGAGGAAGCTTGTGCTTGGCCACT
Source organism: Leptosomus discolor (assembly GCF_034619465.1). NCBI lineage: Eukaryota > Metazoa > Chordata > Aves > Leptosomiformes > Leptosomidae > Leptosomus > Leptosomus discolor. The sequence goes on from NC_141391.1 coordinate 59,292,476, forward strand.
CCAGGGAAAGACATCTCAGTGCCATGATGTGTGTCAGAGAGATGGATGAGTTCTTCCGAATTAGTGCTGTCCTCTCTGTCACCCCCACACTTATCCTGCACACAAGTCAAGGCAGCACTGTGATGGCTTCACTTGTTCAGTTGACATCCAACAGCTACTTACTTGGTTGTGGCAGATGGGAGGAATCCTTGGGCTCCTTCTCACGTATCGGATACTAACACAGAGGAGAAGGGAGGAATGCGTGGAAGATAATGTAGTGGGAATCTGAATCATAAAACCATGACACAGCTTGCAAGAACTATGTTTGCTTCTCTGCCCTCTTCCCAGCTGTCTGCACCTTTTGGATTGCCCAAATAATTCAGATTTAATATGTTTTAATGGATTTTTCTTAAAATTCTCCGTAGCTGAGATTGGGGATTTTGATGAAACCATAGATCGTGAACACTTAGCGAAGAACAAGTATATACCTCAGCAAGAAGCACTAGAAGACAAAATCATGGAATTTCACCGTAGCCACATGTAAGACTTTTTGGTTCTTGTTACTGGCCTTCTTTTCCTTAGAGTAGTTCTAACTGTGAATACATGCTAGATCATAAGTACAAAAGAGATTTAGACCTCTTAGTTTCTCAAAGGTTACTTCTCAAAAAATGTTCAAGCCTATGAATTTCCTGAAGGTTACTCCTGCCTTTCTTCTGTCATCATAACAAGCTGTTTAAAGAGCAATTGATTTTGATATTCATTCAAGCATGCCATTATTTTACAGTCTATTTCATACAAAATGCTTCACTGCTGATTTCGTGCATGCAGGTATGATTGCAAATGATGACTGATTAGTCAGGCACTTCTGACAGCAGTCTTTTTGATTTCAAGGACATTGAATATTGCCTTTTCACCTTTCCATGCTGTATTTAGAGATGGGTGAAGAAGGGGTTTAATGATAGTTTTAGGAGAAGCACAAAGTGCTTGCATAATTAGGGATTTGGGGAAATAGGATTCAAGTTGATGATTCCAATTGGTATCCTAAGGCCTGGAGAAAAGAGTAGTAGTAGTAAGATGGTTAAAAGAATTACGAGTAAGGCATTGTTGTGGTTTGAGCATACCCAGCCGGCTCCAAAAGCACCCCGCAGCTGCTCGCTCACCCCTACCCCATTCCCTGAGGGATGGGGAGGAGAAAATACAACCAAAAGGCTCCAGGGTCGAGAAAAAGGACAGGGAGGGCTCACTCACCAGTTATGGTCATGGGCAAAGACAGACTCAACTTGGGGAGAACAACATACATTTAATGAAAACCACCACCATCAAGGAGAATGGGAGATACAATCAGGTCTTAAAAACAACACACCTTCCACCCCCACCCTTCCGGCCACCGCTGGGCTCCAGGGGCTGCAGGGGCTCAGCCGCCACCCCACCATGGGCCGCAGAGGAACCTCTGCTCTGGCACAGCTCCCCCTCTCCTTCTTCACTGACCGGGGTGTCTGCAGGGTTGTCTCTCTCCCATCGCCCTTCGCTCACCAACACAGACAAAACAGAACAAAGAGACCAAATCAACGGCTTCTGTTACTCTTCAATAGTGGCTTGCAGAGGCACCATTGATCTGGCCTTGGCCAGAGGCGGGTCCGAAATTGGAGCCGGGGGAGCTTCTCGAAGCCTCTTACAGGAGCCACCTCTGTAGCCCCCTCCCCTGCTACCAAAACCGTGCCAAAACCCCACCAGACACCAAACCACCACAGGCATAAAAAGGTATTTTTTGGATGTCAAGAACACATCAAGACTTGAACAGTTTCATTTTAAGCTACATTTAATTAGATATAGGTGGGAGGGAGTTCTATAGCAGTAATAATCTAAACTTTTGCATAATATCATCACGATTAATTTAGTGCTTATGGGTTCCCAACATTTATGTTAATGTTTTCACGTCTTCTGTATTACTTCATTTTGGTATTACATTCACTTTTACAGTGAACAATGTCCTTAACACACTTCTATTTATGATTTTTATTTTTTTTTAGGAGTACAGAATGTTTTTCCAGTGGAAAATACAAACAGAAGTAGTGAATTCTGTTAAAGTTAATGGTTCAAAACATAGTTGTATCACGGGTCTCAGAATTGGAGCAGTCAAAATTTCTAATAGAGTGTAAAATCAGTGGGTTCTTTATTACTGGTTTAGAATAAGATAAAGTTGTTGTTCTAGCGGATATAAATCTGGGGACAGAAAAACCATACGGATATTATACCTCTGACAGGTTTCAATCACTTTGATGAAACATTTCTTTGTTCTCTGGAGGTCCTGTTGATCTCTATTAAAAGGTGTGAAAAATTTTTCTGTCTTCTCTGTTTTCTTTTCAAGGGGACAGACACCAGCAGAGTCTGACTTCCAGCTTTTGGAGATTGCCCGTCGGCTCGAGATGTATGGAATACGCTTGCATCCAGCCAAGGACAGGGAAGGGACAAAAATCAACCTGGCTGTTGCCAACACAGGCATTCTGGTTTTTCAGGTTAGAGCTTCTCAGGATGTGACTTTGTACTTAATAAAGCAGAGTGATTTCTTACAGCAATAAGAATTCAGGACCTCAGCTATATCAAAATAATTTGGTTGAGAAAATTCAGGGACTTACAAATTTTTCCTAACAACGACTTTAAACCCTTTATAGCTGCATTAGGTCCTTCTCTTCCAGGGACTCTTACCTTATTTGCATGCACAGGGTAGAACTTTATCTGCAGCCACACTGTGCTGTTCAAGTTGCAAACTGATCCACAGGTCACAATTTGCAAGTCGGTCATGCTGACACCTCCTACATAATAGGAGCAGGTAGGTCTTGCAGGCATGGTGCGTACTAAATGGGTGTGAAGCAGGGGCACATAAAACAACAGACAGCTGGAGTGCATGGAGAAGGATGTAGGCAGTGAATGTAAGCTCTCCGTAGCGTTACTTTGTCAGAGTTCTTAGAATTTTCTTGGCTAGCCTTGGCCATTCTACTGTTGCTGAATCCCTGAATCTTACTTCTTTCCCTGAAAGATTCAAAGTATTTTCCTTAGATTTCTTTCCTCTCGTCTCCTACCCCAGTCAGCCTTGTAAATGTTTATGAAGCATCATTAGTAAATTTATCAAATTCTTGTTCTGCAGTTCCCCTTAAGTGAATAGCAAATGGGGCTTTTACAGTTGTGAAGTTACAGGTAGTCAGCTGGTGTAAACTGCTTTCGCTTCAGATGAACTTATGTCTACTAGCATCCAAAAATGCTGCTTACCTCACTCTGCGTTAAAAACAGTGACTGTTGTTTAAAATGTCTGGTTTTACAGTTGTCAAAAAAGACTGTTCGTTTTAACTGTTTGACTATAGTTAAAATATTAGTGTTTCCAACCTTATAAAATACTTTGAGTCCTTTTATAAAGAAAAACAACAGCAACAAACAAACCTAGAAATATGTCTAACCCAAATGCACTGTGATCTAAATTAAAAAAATAATAATAATAATAATAATTTATAAAAGTCTGATCAACTAAACGGGTTGCTAGTAAAACCCTAAAATTGAAGCATAGGTTGAAGTGTGAGAACACGAGGGTGTTCTTAGAAATTAACATAACTCAAATAATTGTATGTTCAGGCCCTTCCCCTGCTCCCCCACAGTATTTTCATCAGCTGAATTAATGAATTGCAAAGCCGTATAAATTAAGACTGTCTTACAGCTGAAAGTACGTGTCCACACAAAACAGCAATGGACCTCACTGAGTCCCAGGAGGCAGCTGGGATCCTTCCATAAAGGTGTAGCTGCTGGTTGAAGGCCCAAGGCCTGATTTGTAAAGCTCTAAAATTCCATCATCTCTTCTTGTCCTAATGTGTTTGGGACTTTCAAAACAGGGTTTTTTTTGCAACTTTCAGAAAAGCTTGGAAACTTTGCTGGATCAAACTCCAAGGCTGAATGCTGAAAAGGAAGTCAGGCTCTGACCTGCTGGAGTCTGCCCAGCAATTGGCATCTGGCGGTAGGCTCAGAGCTTCCTTCAAGCACTTCACAGGGCAAGAGCCTTAAATTCATCTGTTTATTTTGAATCTAACTGATAGAAATTGAAATATGAAGACCTCATTAGAGTCACCTCAAGGAAAATAAAGGTTCATTCACAAACAGCATAATCAGATAGATTTCTTGTAAAGCCTGCCATTTATTTAGAAATCACTGTCAGTGCTGCTGAATATTCTAAGGCAGATTAATTATGTGATTCTTAGACAGCAGGTTGAGTTAGCAGAGATCATCACACTGTCATTACTCCTACATCCGTCTGGTGATGGTCCCAAATCGGCGTGGGTTTCTGCATTTAGCAATCCTGTAGTAGCTCTCTGAAACTTGTGTGCTGTAGGCCTGTTTGTATTGAAGTCTTTACTGAACAAACTGCTGTAATGAATATTTAAAAATAATATCTCAAATACCTTCTAACAGGTTAAGGATGAGGGTTCTGAGGGGTAGGGGCTGATGCAGTGGCTGGGAATTGTAGTATTTTGAAGATAATTTCTCTCAGGCTTGCTGTTTGCTTCTGGATTTTGGTTGCTTTTCTTGGGAAAAGCATTTTGTGACTCTTCAGAGAGTAATTTATTTAGGTCCCTCCTACTTCTCTTGTTGCCTATAAAAAGTCAAAATACTCCCAGTATTTTATACTTCCAATACAAAACTTTCAGTTGCTGGTTTTTTCCTCCAGTTAAATAGTGTTTAGAGGGGTGTTTATTTTGCCATGTAGACAGAGAGGACGGAAATCTACCTCATCAAAGTGAGGTGACATATTATGTGTCTGGATTCCCTGCATTCTCTGTAGCTGGTGGAAAGAAAAGGAGGCACATCTGGGAGGTAACTCAGTCCACTGAGTCTGCATAGTGGAACAAAATAATATCATCTGAGCAAAAGCTGGGCCACCCTGTTTTGTGCAGTGGTACTGAGTCAGATACTTTCTCATCAACTCAGTATATCTAGTCTTATAAATATGCAAGAGTTTAAGCGTAAGTACCTGCCTTCAATCACAGCACCAGATGCTTATGGTTTGCATTAGCAGAGGATGAATGGTAAGAAATATCATCATTTAAAGTGAAGTCAGTAGGTGACTAATTTATGACAAGCTTTCTTTAGTAGTTTAGATTTCTCCATTTAGATCTGGAATGCTTAAACTCTGCTGGCTTTGTTCTCTGTAGGGTCACACCAAGATCAATGCCTTCAACTGGGCTAAGGTTCGAAAGCTGAGCTTCAAGAGGAAACGTTTTCTTATCAAACTACGACCTGATGTGAATGTAAGTCTTTGTCAGGGGTTGATGAAGTTGACAAAAGGTTATTTGGTAAATTTCTACTCGCAGATCAAACATATGTTTTTATTATCTTCAGAAGATTTTTTTTTTAATTAATTGCTTATGTTCACTGTTGGTACTTACCGTGGTTAGAGCCCACCCAGCCAGCAACAAAGCACCCCGCAGCCGCTCACTCACCCCTACCCCGTTCCCTGAGGGATGGAGAGGAGAAAATACAACCAAAAGGCTCCAGGGTCGAGAGAAAGGACAGGGAGGGCTCACTCACCAGTTATGGTCACGGGCAAAGACAGACTCAACTTGGGGAGAACAACATCAATTTAATAAACAACCACCACCATCAAGGATAATGAGAGGCACAACCAGGTCTTGAAAACACACCTTCCCCCCCCACCCCTCCGGTCTTCCCGGGCTCAGCTCTGCTCCCTCTTCCCCCCCAGCAGCGCAGGGGGCAGGGAATGGGGGTCACAGTCCGTCCGGCACAAGGGGTCTCCGCTGCTCCTTCCCCCTCAGGGAGAGGGGCCCTCGCAGCCCTCCCCTGCCCCACCGCGGGGTCCCTCTCCCGGCAGACAGCCCTCCACCCACCGCCCCAACGGGAGTCCTTCCCGCGGGGCCGCAGCTCCCCAGAACCCCCCAGCGCGGGTCCCTCCCGGGGCTGCCGCCCTCCCACCGACGGGCGGCTCCAGCGCGGGCTGCCTCGGAGTCGCGGCTGCTCCGGGCCCGGTCCCTGCTCCTCCGGCCCGGGGCCCTCCGCAGGCTGCAGGCCAACCTCTGGGCCACCGCTGGGCTCCAGGGGCTGCAGGGGCTCAGCCGCCACCCCAGCGTGGGCCGCAGGGGAACCTCTGCTCCGGCACAGCTCCCCCTCTCCTTCCTCACTGACCGGGGTGTCTGCAGGGCTATTTCTCTCACATCCCACTCCCCTCTCCCAGAACAAAGAACTCCTCTACAGGTTCTTTCACTCTTAAATAGAGTTATTCACAGAGGCGCCAATTGGCCTGGCCTTGGCTAGAGGCGGGTCCGAGGAGCCTCTTACTGTAGCCCCCTCCCCACTACCTAAACCCTGTCAGACACCAAACCACCACAGTACTGCACGCGTCAACCTGGCATCTCAGGTGTGCAGCCCTAGCAAAGAAAATGTAAACTGAATGCCACAGAGTTGTCTGCTTGCTGCGTCTGTAGTACTACATCATCAAATCTTAAGTTATAGCATGTAAATCACCCTCTTCTCATTAATGTTAAGGCCACTGCTTTATTTCTGTCATTTGCCAATGAAAAGAAGTTTGAGCAATAGCTCTGATAACTGCCAGGCAGATCAGTGATGTCTCAGAGTGGGAAGGATAGGGCCTGTTAAACCTGAAAGCAAATGAGTTGGGGAAAATCTATTTTTTGTAGCGTAGTGCCTGCTTTGTCAATGCATCTCTGCTTGATTGCTTATGTTGCAAATGCTATATCAATTTTCAGAGTTCATTCCAGGACACCCTGGAATTCCTTATGGCCAGTCGAGATTTTTGCAAGTCTTTCTGGAAGATCTGTGTGGAGCATCATGCCTTTTTCAGGCTTTTTGAGGAACCTAAACCAAAGCCTAAACCCGTTCTTTTTTCTAGAGGTTCATCATTTAGGTTCAGGTAAGACCTGTGTTCCTCCTTCCACTTTTGTTGCCTTCCCATTTCAAAATCACGTCCATAATGGTCTAGGATTAAACCTGTTACTTTCAGCTCCCCTTTTTTACATTGTAGTTTGCTTCTTTATATTTTCCATTGCATCTTCTCAGCCAGATCAGTGCAAAGAACACTGTAGGGAAAAAGCCTGCATTAATTTTGTAGTAGCTGTTGTAAAGTAGCTTTCTGGAGATAAGATATAAAGTATGTAGATTCCAGCTGGTTTCACATAAGAAAATCCATCTGTGTCCTAAGCAACACTAGCTAACAACTTTTTTGCAGTCTTTGGATCCTCTGCTTCTGTGATAGGATCTTTCCTTTGTATCAGAGTAGAGATTTGTATTTTCGTTCCATGTCCCTGTGGTAAACCCATCTTTATGCAGTTAAAACCAATGGCTTGTCTTTATGCTTGCAGAGCATTTATGTGAGATGACCACCTATGCTAATACCAAGTCTACCTGTGATATTGTTAGAGCTGTAGAGAAGTTTTTTAGTAGTTGGGTTATTTTCTTAGCCTGACAGAAGCCTCATTGTAGATATTGTATTGTGTATGCTGGGGGGGGGGAAATCCTTTTATTCATACAGTTTGTTTTGTTTGCGAAGCTGATATAAGCTGAACAGCCAGAAACCGTCTTTGCTGTTGTAAACTGTACACTCTAGTTGCCTTGCACAAGAACGTGGTAGATAAGGCCATTCTAAGTCTCCTCCCACTTTGTTTCCTATCTGCAAAGTAAATTAATTAAGATGGAAGGACCTATGTTAGGGTAAACAAGCTATAACTTGTTAAGTTTCTGCCTTAGTAAATAGAAGACTGTAGGTGCATTCAACTTAACTCCTGGTTTGGGGAGCAGGTTTTGGCTACATCCTTCACTCACTGTGATCTGTGCTACATAATTCAGTAATTTTCTCCAGGCCTTGTGGTAATTTAGTTAGTTGAAAGCCTCTAATGAATGGGAAGGATTTGGTGCTCTATTGAGTGTTCTTGAGGCGTGGGTTTCCTTTACTGCTCTCAGTTCCCTTTAGAGTTTATAACTTTGCACAATAGAAAATGCTGGACTTTCTCACTGCTTTTTCATGGCCTGTAGCAGAAGGGGAGAAATGGATTTCCAGCCTAAATCTCTGCAGAAAATGTATATATGCTTAGTTGATGTGTTTAATGCTAGCAACTGAGTTATGAAATGCATTTCAGCAGTTTTCATCTTGGTTCCAGGGTTTACTGATACCGGGAAAAGTTGGTATTTGACTCAAAAGGATTTAAGAATATGTTTTGTTCGTGAGACGAAAACTTAAACCCTGCTTCACTTTCTATTGTGGTGACTTCCCAGTAATGTAGTACCCTATAAAGGGCACACAACTGAATTTAAGCAATTCTCAAATTGCAGCAATAAGTAACTCCATAGCAAAAAAAACGAGGCAAGTAGCATGCAAAATGATAAAAATTTGTCCGTATCTGTTGAGATCCCCTTCCTTATGATCTTATGTGAATTTCTGCTGATAGTGACAAATGCTTTTCTGGTTGCCATGACTTCATATTCAGGCCACAGACTTGTTTATGATGACCAAGTGGTATATTGTATTAAATATTTTAACTGTGGTTTTCTTCCAGTGGTCGGACTCAGAAGCAAGTTCTTGACTATGTTAAAGAAGGAGGGCACAAAAAAGTGCAGTTTGAAAGGTGAGAGGAAACAAATGAACTATCCCAATGTGTTTTAGTCAAAGAGCGGTCATGATTTCCAGTTAGGTATATTCTAAGATCTTGGCACCAGTCCAAATAAAAATTCTTTCGTTGTTGGTTTGACAGTTTATCACTTGTATAATTTCACCTTGGTCCTGAACGTTTTGGCAGAAGTTAGCATAACCTATAGTTTACTTAAAATATATAGTCTTCAGTCTGTTTTTCAGCAGTGAGTGTCCTACCATCACAGATCACTTCCTCTGTTACTGATTTGCACTGTCTGCAGTGGGGTGTAGTTAATGTGTGTAAACAGACATACTCATCTCAGAATAAAACTGAAAGTAACAGGAATAGGTATAGCCAACCTGAAGGGAGAGGTCTCCAGGCAAAGCTTCCAACTTGCTAGAGCCTCTTCTGTCTGAACTCATCTTGTTCGTGGTGAGCTGAAAGTAATGGCCAAAATGCCACAAAGACCGTGACAGCAGTTCATTGCTTATGACTCACGTTCTGGTGATAGGCCATTTTTGCTTCAGTGCCTCTCCCTTTTCTTACAACAGTATGTTTGCAACACATAGCGCATTTAAATTTTACAGAAAGGAGGAACAGCAGTCTGTTTTGGAGCAAACTTCTATGAAAGCTGCTATTCAAAGGTTTTGTTTTAAAGGAGATATGTCTCTTGATTCCTGTTTGTAGAAAAAAAATGAAATGGCTTCTTACTGTGATTTTCCTTTTATCTCTAGGAAGCACAGCAAGATTCATTCCATCAGGAGTCTGACTGCACAGCCTTCAGAACAGCATACAGAGGTGCCAAAACAAGTCAGTGATGTTGATGAAACCCTGGATCATGCCTTTTAAACATTTCTTGTTAGATTACCCTCCACTGATTGCTGTTTTGAAACTCTAGGAGCATAGTTTTCTGCTAGCTTTCCATTTAACTGGGAGCGGAGGAGCCCTAGGTGTCATAAGTTTTAGGTTTTGCCAGTGGAACATTTTCACTTCCGCTGTGGAACAGCGTTGCTTCCAGACAAATACAAATAGTGAGCTTGCCTGAGCTGTACTAACGACCATCTGAAAAACTGCAATCCATAACGTTACTGCTGGGATCCTAGGTTGTAGCTGGTGATTGTATCTGGGAAGAGTTTAATTCTTTTCCTTCACTGAGGAGTCTTGGTTGCCCCTGACAAGGTGTTTTTCTGTATTAAGCAGTGAGGAGAATTATTTCCTCAGAAGAATTAGAACTCTGGACTTCTAAGCGATTATCTCTGGTAGAAACCTAATGTATTTGTCTTATGTTAATAGCTGTTATGCGTTAGGAGTTTGCAGATCCCACAGCCCAATAATGATGAGGCTGCAGCAGCTGCATGTTCCCAGGTCCAGCTAGTACTAAGTCTGAGCATGTATTCACTACAGGCAGTCCTATAAATGCACATAAACAATATATATGCACATACACACAGGTAAACGCAAAGAGAAAAGAGCACTCCCACAAGCACAAACAGTGCCAGTGGCCTCACTCTGTTCTGCTCTTTGGCTGATCAGGATGAAAGTTTACTGGTAGAAAATACATATACGTATATACAATATGGATCCCTCCTGCAACTGGTCTTAGATACTCGGTCTATCCAGTGGCAGGCCCCTGGACCTCCAGGTCTCCCAGTGGCTGGTACCTGGACATGCAAGCCCCTGGGGCACGTGGCCCTACTCCAGTTGCTGGTACTCAGATGTACAGACACACACACACGCTATGGATTCCTCCAGTAATTCACCTTAAACACTCAGTCTGTCCAGTAACTGTCACTTGAATCCTCTGGTTCCCAGTTACCCCATGCACAGACACATGCACATGCAAATGTGTCTCTGCAATAGCTGGTACAGATTGAGGACTTGCCAGTAATTGACCCCCAGCCCCCATGGTCTTTCCGGTGTCTTGCTGACTTATGGCTGCTCCAGTAATTGGCTCCCGACTCTCTTATCCTACTCATCAAGTAGTCGAGTTTAGTGTTTGCTGGCAATTGCACATTGACCTACCCACCCAACCGATATGCATGTGCTCTGGTCTCTCTGGTTGCTGGCATCCCAGACCCAGACACACCCAGACCATGGGCTGGTGGCTCTCCTGGGACAGCCCCCTGAGGAGCTGGGTCAGGGAGCTCCATTTTCCTGACTAGGTTATTTGGGTTCCTCCACCTGCCAGTGTTTTTCTGTGCTCATCTGTGCTTGTGGAGGCAAACCTTTAATCACATAACCTTACGTTAGGTAGAGCTTAAACTGCAGGAGCAAGCTACTAGGTTAATGTATTTAAGAATGCTACCTGAACCTTCACCTTCCTTGCATTGCTTCCTTTTGATACTCACAGGCTCTCTCATTTCTCCAAATCTAAGAACTTCAGAGAGTTCTGTTATAAATGCAGCTCATTTCAAATATGTTTTAGCATTTTAATATTGCTAAGAGAAGCTCAGGTAGATGGAGCGTGGCTACTGGGCAGATTTGACATATTTATGTGTGCAGAAAAGCCAGCCCATGAACTAGTGGCTGATATGCTCCAGGGATTGAATATGGGGTGCTCAAAAGTCCACACGTGGCTTTTTTAGCGTATATAAATGTAGGCTGTGCAGAATTGTCTGCTGTGTTTATCTTTTCCTCCAGCTTCTTAAGAGTAGTGCGAACAGGTTGATGTTCTTAGAGTGCTGATGGCTGCCTTAGGGCATGGAAACACCTCAGATACCCCTTTTTACATATCACCACATTCTGTCTGCTTTCTCTTCCCTTGCTTAGCTGATGTATTTTACTGTTCTTCAAGATCAGAGACCTCTTTTCTTTGTTTAATTCTAATTCATTATGAAGCTTGGGTTACCTCTTCTGGTTTCGAGAGACTCCTGTGTTGCTGCAGATGCAGTGCAAAATTCTGGTGTGTAGTTACATGTAGCCTTTCCCCTCTGGCTCCCTTCCTTCCCAAACCTCTCCCCTCCCACCCCTCCCTCCTCCTTCGTCTCCCCTGTGCCTTTCCTCTTTTATCTTTCCAGAGCTCTAGCTTTGCCTATGGAGACGACAATGATGCTGCAGCAGTGCAGAGCTGCCGGCAAGGAAAGGAATTGAAAGCTGCAACAGAAGACACTGGACAGCACAAGAGCCCTTCCTTGAAAAAGAGCCCAAAGGAAGTCAGAAAGGTGGATGGAGCAGTGGTGTCAACAGTGGAGGAAGAAGAGGAGTCTGCTAAGGACAGGATGCAGCAGAACAGACCTCAATCACAGCAACCAAGCACAGGTCCAGCTTCCAGGGCTGCTCATGGCAGCAGCACCTCCATTCCTTTCATTGACTGCAGTGATGTAGATAGCGAGTATGATCTCCTCAGAGGACAAATAACCCGGTCATATTCCCAAACAAATGACAATTATGAGGGTGATTTGACCAGTGGTGCCTATATTCACTACAGAGATGAAAATCGCAATAGAACTAGATATAGGGATTCCTCAGCCTCTATAAAGTCTTCCCAGTATCTCTCTGAAGAGTACCTTGATGATAACCCAGCTAATCTCACCTTTTACGCTGGGGGAAGCCCCAGGATGCCAAGGCACAGCTCGCTGGTTGACGAAATGTTTAGAGGGCCAGGGAGCCGTAGTCCACTGGCCACTTCATTGCCTCCCAGTAGCAAAGGGTCAAGCCCTAACATGAGCCTGACTAGAACTGGCTCTCAGGGTTATGTCTCAGAAAATGGGCATGACTGCAGAGTGAGGACTGGGGAGGGTGATAGCCATGCCAGTAGCTGCCATGGGTATGGCAGGTATTCTCCGGGTGCTCAACGGCATACACAGAAAACCCCAAATCTCTGCAATAAATCGGTTACAGATCCATTTATCCTAAGCCAGATATCTTCAACCCCTGGGCAGGAGTATAGATCAGAGAGATATTGTAAAGGAGGTGGGGTGGCTAAGATATCTTCTCCAGAAGGCAAAATGATGGCCAATGGTATGCCTGCTGGGGCACAGTCAAAGCAGAGTCCAGTCATGCAGTCGCTGCATGCCAGTGGCGTGATGGATCACATGGCTGCAGTCCAGATGATGGAGGGCTCCACCAGCAGTGGGACAGAATCTAGCGATTCTGACTCAGAAATCATTAACCCCTTCACTCACCCCCTGGTGTTTGGAAATCCCATTGTGCTGAGTTCCTCTCCCATGCCTAGAAATAAGTATTCCTTTGGAAGCCTTCAGCTTGATGAGGAGGTAGAGGAGGATGTGTCTGTTGGCCTCAGTGATGAAGACGGTGTGCAGGTCTTCAGCTGCTAGGGACCGGGGTGTATGAGACCAGTGGATACTGTGATTGCTCATTAGAGTGGTTGCATCTTCTGGGACTCATGACAAATGACTGGTAATAATTCAGTGCATGGTCTATTTCAAATGTTATCATTGTACTGCCCTGCCAGAGGGAAGGGATGCTAGAAATACAATAATAAGGATAAGTCTCAGTGAAGCTTAACTGTGTAATGTGTCTCCTCTGAAAGGCAGGAGGAGAGGAAAATTATTGCTGATTTAGGTACCTTTGTAAGACTTTATACACGCACCTGTTCTTTGTATGAAGTCATATTTTAGGTATATATTGTAGCTTCCTTGACGCTTGACCTAGTTATTTTCACAAAACAAACAAAAACGAAACTAAGTAGGTACGTTGTGCTCTTTTGTATGTCTTTTACAAATATTTTTCTCTCCCATATAAGGAGAGCAATTTATGAGTGCCTCAACAGTTAGGAGAAAAAAAAAACAACAAACTTACAGCCAAATGCAGGCAGCTTGATATTCAAGACCAAGACTTGTTTAAATCTTGAAATATGCTGGAAAATCTTTTCATAGCAAGAATGTGTTTGGTCTACTCATCTTCATAACCCATTTTATAATCTTAACTGATGAACCGAGGATACAAATTAGGCATGTATACAGGAACAATGGCAATATTAGATTTTTCTTCAGTGGGTTCAACAGGCTCATTTGGAGATGGAGATTTTGAAACTCCAGACTCTTCCTTGAGCAAGAAAGAGAACAAGATGAAAGATACAATTCAAGTGAAAAAAACCTTATGTTGAAACAGCTCTAATGAAGAATGGTATGAGTATTATTTGCAAGGCAATCTGTTCTATCCTTTATCAGTGTGGTATAAAGATTAATTGCAAGAGATTTTTTTTCCCCTTATTCTTTCAGCGGAATTATTATGGAGACATCAAAGTTCTGTTGTGGGTGATTTTTGATGGGGGGTTTGGAGATGGTGGCTTTTAATTTTATTTTTTGCTTTGATCATGAAAAATCTTTATCTGTACAGGATCCAATTAGTCTGTCTAGGCTACTTTTTTAATAGTGCCACCGCATACATTTTTCATCCCCTGACACAGAGAATGATGAAACTAACTGTGGTCCAGGCTCATTGTCTTATGTACTGTACGTAGAGTAGTGAGATTCTGGCACATGCAGAATGACAGACCAATTCTTTGTAAGCTTCCTTTTCACAGGCTAAAAGTATCGAGAATTAAGGCTGTATCGTAATAAAATCTGGTTCTAGTTTCTCCAAGTTAATTAAGAAAATACAGATGAAAGGTCTCCTGTATGGAAAGTGTCCCGCAGTTACTAGAGCTGGGAGACAAGATGTGCTCTTTAACACTGGCCTTAATTTTAACTGTTATATATTTTTCTTGTGGGGGAAGGGAGTTAAATCTGAGAATTTTAAGTAATGAACAACAGCATTGACTGAACTGCAGGTCACCTGCAGTGGTCTGCATCACGCAGTACGTGCACCCACATAAGTACTGATGAACAAGTTACAGGACTTTGTAAATCTAGACAATATAAAATTTTCAAGATTGTTTTTACAAAAAGAATAAAGTAAGAAGTCTTTTTAATTTTTCTAATGCCTTGGTCTATGCACACTTAAACAGAGTTTAATCTGAGTGAAGGATATTTAAAAAGATAACTACAGTATTTAGGCATGTCTTGTTATATACCTTACTTTTTTGCAGTAAAATTTATCTTTGTGTAAATGTAGGTTTTAATCTGCTCATCTCCTTTAGTGTGATGGTTTTCTTAAAGATTAGATACCTCATTTTTGAACAGCAATGATTTAAAGCATCTCTTTAGGCAGTGATATTTTGGTAACAGGGAATGCTCTTGTTTGTTCCTGTAGTTTAAAGCATGAATCTAGAAACGGCGAGATTGATCATTAGGGAAAAGCTTGCTTGTATATTATTCTAAAAGAAGGTGGTTTGTGTTTTGGATTTAGAATAGCTGTAAAATAATTGCCTTGAACTTCTCAATATTTAAGATGAAATATAGGTAGTTGAAGCCCGTGTTAGACGATAGTGTGAGCATGGGGAGTGAGTGCATGAGTCTCCTTTTGATTTTTTTTGCTGCCTGTGCAGCAAAAGTACCAGTAGTTACACATTGAAGAAATAGCAATCTGGACAAATTAACTAATTGCTTTGCTAGCCAGTAAAATTAGAGTTCAAGTAGTGGATTTTCAACAAAAGCATTTGCAGTCGTTTCTGCTACTTAAAAGTGAATAGATTTCATATTGTTTGGATTTAAGTGAATATAAAAAGTTCTAAGTGGTGTTTACTAGTATTTTGCATCTTTTCAGTTACTGTTTTCAGGCCTGATTTCTTCTCTCATATGCCTACAAAGGTAATGGATTTATGATTTTGTCAGAACAGACCTGCTGGTAGCTGGAGTTAGCCTAGTTGCTAATAAAGCATCTCAACAGCTTTTCCCTTTTGAATATTATCCTCAGAAATGAAATATGAGGATTTTTCTCTATTTTCTGTCACCTAGCATTTTTTCAACTTTAAATGTTTAAGTGGTTGTCATTTAAACGCATACGGAATTATTCCAGTTTGAGGAAATAGTTTGTAAATTACATAGGAAATAATTTCATTTAGGATGAATCATTTTTGCAGTGTTTTTATGCCACTGAAGCTCCATTTAATATCAGTAGACAAGCATTTAATTAAAAGCAGACTGTGGGCCAAATTCCTCCACCAGACATGTGGTTCATATCTGAGTGCTTGCCAAAAATGATGAGTGAGCATTTCTAAATTGATGTTTTCATACAGGATCTGGTCCCTTAGAATTCATCTGGGAGTTTGTTTCTGTGAGACAAATACAGAGAGACCTTGCAGGAAAGAACAGAAACCTCTGGGGCAAGCCTGTGAATTACATGAGATGGGGGAATTCTTATTCTGGTTCACAAAGCACACATGGGAGGAGGAGCCTGTCAGTTCAAGTTAGTCATTGGAAGCATTGATTAATCTGCGTATACTGGTCAACAGCAGTGGTCTAAGCATACCTGTGTCTCCAGTCTAACAGAGGTAGTTATAGACTAAGTAAAAGATTTGATTCTCCCACCAGTTCCAGTACATTTTTCAGCATGGCTGATGGTAGTTTTGATTCACCGTTATAAATTTTTTATTCTCAACGATTAATTTTTAAATCCCATACTCATCAAGTTCGCAGATATCCTTAGGCAGTTGCTGCGAAGGAGGGAGCTGAATCCCAGCAACGTTGAACAGCTATGTCTACTCTGAATGAGTAGTCCTAAGCCACTCAATCTCCTGTCTTTCCACAGGGTGTCGAAGAAGCCTCTTGTTGGGCTCTTCAGGCAGTTTATCACTGTGCTGAACCAACTCTGTCCACATAGTTGGATGAATATGGAGACTAGTTGCAAAAGCAGTTTAGGGGTTTGTCCCAAAGTAACGTGCAGATGTAGTTAGTCTATAGATAAAAGGCATTCTGATTCTTTCTTTGCTATTCCAAGTACTTGACCACATTCAGTCATCTTCTACAATGACAGCAGAAAAGTTGTGTCAGACAATTTTAAGTTTTATCATGCTCAGCAGCAGCTCAAACTTGCTATGGTCTGTTAGGATCTTCTCCTGGAGGTTTTTTTCATATCAGCCTTTTCTAGAATCTAGTTTTCCTCAGTGACCTAGGATATAAAATTTGGGAATAAATTTGGCTGGGTGAAGGAAATGTGGATAGTGGCAAGTTGATGTAGGACCCAGGACCTACGTAGGATATTGCAGGTATGGAGTTTTGAATGGTTGATACCTGAATGGCCTAGACTGCACTGGTTTTGGTTTAAATCCATATTCCTTGTGCATGACAGAGAGGGGTGTTCTCTGAAGATGATTTGCTCCTAGTGCTGCTGTTGTCTTTAATCCCCCATAGCTTGTAGGCCTGTCTAACACATAGCATCCCATTAACCATTGTAGTGCATGCTAAATATAAATTATATCAAAGAAAAGCTGGAATAGAAATGTCTGTAGCTGAAAAATGTCAAAGTGCAACTGAAAGTTTTTAGGTTTGCTGTGTTTACATGTACATGATGTGAGCTATACAGAGCTGAGATCAGTTATAAAGTAGATGGATGAGCATAATGAAAGAATTGCATGTTAATCATTTGAAAAATTAAATCAATCTACCAGTTTGCTTCAAGATTAAAGGGCATGCAAAATTAGACAGAATTTCCTCAACAGAGCAGCAGCATTGGCAACGCAGAACATAATCATTAGAACCCAGCAAAGGGTGAAAAAACCAATGATTTGTGAACCAGATCACCAAATGGGGCTAGCATTATTAGACCAGACTGCTTCAGGACTGTGTTTTCCCCCTTGAATATTTGTAGGGCTAGTTTCTGTTGGCACAGATATTTGTGAAGCTACTTTTATTAGTTGAAGTAATTCATTCTGAAGCTGTGTTCATTCTGAAGTGGTAGTATTCATGCCAGAACTTCTTGTCTGGCCTCTATCTGTACATACAATTACTTGGTGGTGACCAGAGAAAGTCAAATGGAAAATGGCTTAGATCTAAGACCTGTTTATAGCTCTTCCTTTTCTGTCGTCTCCTGTCCCACCGTAAACACACTTGCAGAGTCTCCATAATCAACTAGAAATTTCTTCGGGGGGGCTCCAGGGTTGGGAAGACAAAGGAAAAGGGGAGAATAAGAAATGTCTTAAGCACACTAAAAATGTCTAGCCTTATTTATTTACAGTTCTCTTTGGCATGGTGTGCTTTCCACTTTTTTTTCTTAGAGTTTAAAGCTCCAGTAGTTTCTTAGGGTACTCGTAGAACAAGAATTGTGTTGATCAGTTGAACTGATGAAGCAGACCTGATTTTGAATATTGAAAACCAGTGATTCAGATCTCATCAGTATGACTTATATGCAATTAGCATGAATTGTGGCTATTTCTGGAAGAGTTCTTCAACAGAAGAAAGGATGTCTGACCTATAAATTTTGTCAAATGTCATGTTTGTTTAACTAGTCTCATTTGTCATAATGAGGCATTGGACTGCTGTCAGAGGTGACTTTAGAATGAAATTTTATCTGCTGCAATTGTTGAGAAACAAATTAACAATCCCAGGTTTTTCCTGACTTCCCCTCCCGTGTGAAGGAGTTGAGCGTCACTTACCTTTGTGCGCAAGGATGTGGGCCGCTGGAGATCATCCATTCAGCGGTGTGGTTGTTACCAGCTGGAAAGGGTAGTGAATGTGAAGGAAAGAGTTTCCATGTTCAGGCACGTATAAAGTGAAGGAAGCCCTTTTAGTTTTTCAATAATGCTTCCTCTCTCTGAACAGTGTAGTTTCTTAAGGCAGCTTCTGTACGTTTTAGCACATCTCTTTCCTCTTCGTGTAGGTGATCATTCCTCTTCTCCATACCAAATAAGAGAGACCCTAAATACATGAGGGAAATCGAATCTTCTGGAACAATTTTTAATATATACATCTTCTTCTTTGTTAGCTGCTGTCCAACACAAGTGGTAGGAGAACAGTCCTTTTGTAAGAAACCCAGCTGCTTGTTGGTGTCTTCTACTTGATGATGATGGGTTTGGGGTTTCTGATTGTAAGTGGCTGATACGCAGTGTTGATATCAGGAGGGCCCAAAGATTAGACTGATGTGTAACTTTTCTCAGGTGTGGTTAGCAGTAGACTCTGGTTTCAGTCAAGCTACATTAGGAAAAATTTTTGTCTGTGCTGTCAGGTTCTAGAAAGGGAGGAAATTTAAATCCTGGGAAATTCAAATTAACAAACATTTTCCTCTTCTATTTCAGTAATTTCTATAGTTGCTGAAATATGCCTAGGCAAGGGTGTGTGTCTTATTTACTTATTTATGAAGGAAATAATTCTTGTGCAACGTGTGGATCCTGAACAAAGGCATCTTCTGCATTCCCTGATATGGTTAGGCTGTGTGGTGCCATTCATACTTTAAAATACAGAACTTCTACTTAAAAATCAAAGGCATCATATGAATAAAAAGCCTTGTTTGGGTGACATGTAGCAGTTCTTTAGAGCATTTTGTTTTCTGTTTTAATTCTGTGGTCTATAAAGAGTGTGTAGAATAAGCTTGTTTTATGTTGTTTGTTATTAAAAGCAGTGAGCACTTTCTTTTAAATGTTATGAGATCTGGAAAGCCTGTGTGCCTGGTTGAGCTGTGTATTCACAGGCATTTTTTCACAAGTATGAGTGTAAGTAATGGTGGTGTTATTACAGTAAAGGGGGTAAAGACCTTAGGTTCATAAATTTGCATGATGTGATGGTAAATACTTAGTTTGCTCTAGAATGATTTGAGTTTTAAGGTGTAATTTTTATTGATGATTTTTTGGTATAGTTTTGGCCCCTGAGAACTGTAAAAATCCACAGTTCCTGCTGATACAAATTAACTCTAAAGCCAGTAATGATACAGCTATCGCTGATTGAACATGGAAGGTTGAAGGAAAATGAATGCTTTCTGATTCAAGAGCTTTCAAGCTTGTTAAAATTAGATTAGATGCTTTCTTTAAAATGCTGCAAATCCTGTTTTGAGAAGAAAACAGGGGGTTTTGCCTTTGATGGTTTACAGCAAGATCAGAGGTAGGTCTCTGTTTAGTTCAGTGACTGTTAGAGCTCATGCCTGTTGCTTTTCCATGAGGTACTTAAAAATCTTTGATCAGTGGAAACCTTATTTTTCCCCTTTCCTGCTAAAAAGCTCACCTGGACCCACTAACAAAAGTCCATAAGCTTGGCAGTGTTTCACTTATCCAGCCCTTTCCTGATTTCTGTGTGTGCACATGCATAGATTATTTTTTTTTTTTTAAATAAATCTCAATAGTCAAAATTAATTTTTAAAATTGAAAATGCTGGGGACTTCATTCTCATTTTTGTCATTTGTTTAATACTGTTTAAAGAGAAACATTTTTGTTTCATTGTATGCACTGTTTTGTCAGCATGTACCTCTCTGGGAGAAAAAGCCTTTTCAATGTTCTGTCTATCCTCAAAGCATGGTGTATCTTCTGTTCCTTGCATTGTTTGGAGCACTGTCTCAATGTCCTTTTACTGCAGAAATACCTATTTGTATTGGGAGTACCTAATTCCTCTTATTACACTGATCCTGTCTCATAGAGCACTCCTCACCTCAGAATTGGAGAAAACCACCCACGAGGTTGTGAGTCTCAAGTTGAGAAACCACACCGTGTCGAGGAGTGGAAGAGTGGAGGGAGGGGGGAAGAAGATCTGTTTTCAAAGGCATTTGGGCAACATTGAGCATGATTGGATTGCCCTTCATTTCCTAGTGAAGGCTGCACCCAACAATGATCGAGTCCGTCTGCCATAGCTGCAGTCTTGGGGAGATATCTTGTTGAAATGGACAGTATCTGTGGCACAAGCTTACATGGGGGCTGAACGTTTTCAGTTCTATTGTAGCACCATGTCATGTTGGTTTAAAGAAAAACAAAAGCAAACCAACCCTAACCCTGGGTACAGCAGGGAATCCTTCTATAGGTTGCTCTATTTCTGTCTGGAAAGATCAAGGCTAGACAAAGGACTGATGCCCAGTGACCTTGTATTCTTCTCTGGCTGTAATGTTCACTCTTTGTTCTTAAGATATGAGTATACCCTCATGTAGGCCAACAGCAGTTACTGTCTGATTTCACACTCACCACTGTCTAATACTGCAGTATATCCAATAAAGCATGGACCTTTACCACTGGAGAGATTGCTGGCTACTAAACCAACACCAAGCTTGATGAGACTATAAGCATGTCAAGCCATTTAACTGTGTATGCATGGAATTAATTATTTTTTTAAATTATTTTTAGTTTTACCTGTACTGAAGGCTTTTACTCATTCTAACTGGTATTTTGCTGTAAAACTGTCACTGGTTTAATTGTTCTGTCCATTTGCTGGCTGATGCTTTGTCCTAAATATGAGGAAATTGGTTCATTAAGAAGGTGCACCACTCTCTCAAATCCTTGTCATTCGCTGCCGCTCCTGCGATGGGCACACATTTTGGAGCTGTGCAGTCAAAGCGAACCTTTCTCCCTGTCATGTTTCTCTTCAATCCAGGCAGAGTTATTGGTTATGTGTGACATGGGATCTCTTCCCAAGTTGTTTTTTTCTTCCCGTTCTTCCTCAAATTCTTTGGCACTGCGTTCAGGGATGTTTGTACATAAATTTATGGCTGATGTATAACACTGTTCAAGATCTTTAATTCTAACAAACTGTATCCAGCACTCCAGCTTGTTTTGTTTAATAGGGAAGAGAAGTGCAACTTGATGAACTGGTCCTCCTCGAGCTTTCGTGGAAGTCAGTGGGATTTTGTTCTTGCATTGAGGTAGAGCAGAGCAGAATCTCCGTCCCATAACTCTTGTTTGTTCAGCAGTGCAGCTGTGCCTGGTTCACAGCTGGGGAGGGAAGGGATGGACACCCTTATTAAGCTCTAATCTAAGGTACTTCAGTCATTAGTGAGGTGCATATGAAAATTCCTGCCACTTCATCTGGTACTGTCTGTCCCACATGTCATTTTGTACTATGCCTCTTTCTCTGACCAAAACTTTTAGGTAGAAGTTAGAGGTATGCAACCACTGTGACTATGGAAAATTAAGCTAGACCTAACTGTGTGGCCACAGCAGCGGCAGCTCTATCAGATACTTTCTTATTAAAGAGCCTTCAGAAGTGTTCTGCTCAGTAATGGAAAGGACAAAGGGGCAACAGCTTGGGTTTCATCTACCAGACTGGACTTTAGAAAAGACTTACCTGCCCTTAAAGCAGAGTAACTGGGATCAGGATGTCACAAGCTTCCCCTGACTGCAGAGCAGGCTGTGGAGCAGGCCTAAGAGAGATTAAGCCCTGCAACGTTCCAGATATTGAGAAAGGCACTTTTCTGGTTCTTAACACATTTTAATTTCTAGTGATAAATATAAACCATGAGAACAATATAACCCTTAAAAATTGAGTTAGTGAGCACTGCAGCTGTACGTGAAGTTTTCCAGCAGAATTTCAGTCACCTTCAGTAATGGTTGATGTTTCCTCTCAGTTTCCATAATTGAGTCGTTTTCACTTCTTGGTATTCCACAGAGGAGGAACATACGCAGGAGCATCTTAACTCTGCTGTACTCTTCCTTGCTGTTAAAACACAGTGTGTAGGGATGGGAACGGTTTCTTCTGAAGCAGATGCAGAACACTAAATGGCCTGAGTTTGTCCTTCAGCAGTCTCAGGACAAAAGGAATAGAGGAGGAGTATCTTCAGGATACACTGAGTCCCATTTGTCTTCCTCACAAAAAGGGGAGCCCTCCCATGTTAGGTTAAAGTCTCTAACCAGGGATTTCAGATCATCTTATGCTGTCTATGTAGTCAACAAAGAAAGAGGCAGCAGGCAGTTCAGCTCACCTATGATTTGAATTCACCTCTGGGAGAGACGTTCTTCATCAGCTGAAAAGTACTGATTTGAACTGTGTTGTCCCTGGTAGTAGCCGTGTTTTAAAGCTCAGCCAGCCCAAGGCCCTGTAGATGCCAACCTCAGCACTAGTCCCTATGGGTTAACATCTGTGCATGATGGGAGCCTAGAGTAAAGCAGATACTGCTAGTGGGATGGATCACAGCTGGCCAGTCAAGCGCAGAGCCCAGCTGCCCCTTGCCAGCACTCCCATGCATTCCCGCCACCAAATTGCAGCAAGCCACTGTGATGTGTGTTTTGACAGAGGTATAGTTATTAAGTATTTGATTTTAGCCACTGTCTTTATTTTACTTAGCACATGGAACATGTATGTTGATGGGGAATGATTTGAGACACGTATAAAACTAGGACAATAACCTGCAGTTTCATGTCTTGTGGCTGTGTAAAATGCTGTTGTCATTTCATAGATTATTTTTTTTTTAAAGTTAGGTTTCAACCAAGGTTTACTTTTTCTGTCACCTTCCCTACTGCAGCACCTTTCCCTGATGTCTGGAGAGTAAATTAGCTCAGTGGAACTAAGAGTCACTCCAGGTATTTTGGCACTGATGAGCTAATTTGGCATACCGTGGTAAAGTGCATTCTCATTATTTGCCACTGTCATCAACCAGTGTTTGTTTCTCTTCTTAAACCCAAGCTCAGGAAAGAACTGAAGCACATGCTTAATTCCTACCCACTCTACCAAGGATATAGTTTTAGTATGTGCTTAAGCAATCCTTAGATAAACATCCTTTTGTACTTGTCTCCTGCTTTGTGTGTATATAGCTGGCTCCATTATATTTGAAAGGTGGCCCAAATCTGAATCTAAATAAAAGTCACTTGAAGTAGGAGCAAAGACAATTCCATGTTACCAGCTGCAAACGTTTCAGGCCTCTGACGTACTGTGCAGTACCACTTGATATCTGGCAACTGACGTGCTAATAATTGCCTGTCAATCAAGGAATCCTTTAGGGTAAAATGTGAGGAATTTTAGTACCTTGTAAATGAGATTGGTCTTCTCCCTTCTGCTTCTGTTTATATTCCGCAGTATGTAGTTGATGAGTAGAGCCTGTATGAATATACTCTTTCATGGCAGGAGGTCAGATGAAACACAGAGAAAAGACTGTTTGGTTAATGCAGGTTATTTGTTCCTCACCTCCATGAAAAAGAGACAGGCACTTTGCAGCATTGCCATGACCCATCAGCATGACACATGATTGGTGATGGGGGAGAGAAGACTTTCCATTTTCATTTCTTCATGATTTACTGACTTTCTCACAGCAGAATGAATTTGTTTCCCACCTTTACCAGAACAACATCCAATGTGTTGATCTTTATGACTGTGTTGATTGTAATTAGGCCCCAGAATGTGGTAACGTAACGGCGTTTTGAGGCCCTTTTGTAATATAGCCACTTTCTTATACTTAGCTTTAATTTGCACTTGCTCAGCATAGTGACAGATGGGGTGTAACTCAGCTCTTGATTGTAGGTGGTGATGGTTGGATTTGGTCACTGCTCATGTCCACAAGGAGGATGTAGCATTTCAACTAGCTGCAAAATAACTTTCAGAATGTCACTGATGTACTGATGTGCAAGTCTTTAATCAATGGGGCATATACTCAAAGCTGTGAGCCACCAGGCACATTTTATTGTGATACTTTCTATAATACTTTTCCCAAATCATGTCTTCCAAGTGTAGGTTAGGAAGTCTTTTTAATTCATTGTCTATTTGATATTTTATAGTTTGAAATGCTGGAGTTGTACTGATAAAAATTCCAGTACATCAGAAGTTAGAGCTAGGATTATAAATAGGTAGGTAGATATGTCGATATATCTATCTATCACAGATAGGTGCTATTTAACTCCTAGACTATAATGCCTGTGAACTTCTCACAGAGGTGCAAATCATTTATTCGCTGTCATATGACAGGCATAGTGCCAGAATTTCTTTGTTTCCACGTTTGAGGTAATACCACTTTTCTTATGTCTTTTGTAATGTAGAGTTAAGTACTTTTAACCTTACAACCTTGCTATTAATCTGTTTCACTGTTTCTCAATGATGAATTCCATTTCTTCCGAAAACACTGTATACAGTTGTGTGCTAGTGTCAATAAAATTGACATTTGTGTAACAAGCTGTGGCATTTTTTCAAATTTCACTGAACATTGATTTAGTGTGAAACTGTTGGTAAATCCTTTCTTGTTTGCTGTAATAATACAGACCTTTATTTCAGACAAATACTACTTTGACTTTGATTTATAATAGGCTACATAACTGTCATGGTTACGTAAACTGATAACTATTGTTTTTTTCCTTTTCTTTTCAAAGGAATGACATATTAAACATGAACTGATTTGGAATTGGAAAACATTCATGTTCTAGCAATAAATCTTGAGTTCTTCCAGAAAATAAATAGGTTTTACTACTGGCCTAATTATATTTATTGGTGCCTCTGTTTACTGGAGTATCTCAGCTGTGTTGTAGCAACAGGAACGCTTACCTATCATAATCTAGGGAGGACATAAACACATGATAGTAAAATGTATTTGACCTTAATTATATACAGCAATGTATGTGTTTTACATTTAATCCTAGATAGCCTATTAGCCGTGGTAATCAAGAGCTTGTCACATTTTTTTTTTGTTGGATATTAATGTGTGATGCCAAAATGGTACAGACTGTAAGTGTTCTTCCACATGACAGATCCATCTTCCAAAACAGGTTTAGATTTTCAGAGCTTTGGAGGAGGGGATAACTGGGAGAACACTGGGCATTTTTGGCAAACTCTTTCCTTTGTGCAGTCAGTAGTCTGGCTGCCTCCCAGAAGACAAATGCTGATTTCAGTAATATTTGATGTAGTGTATATGAATCCATGGAAGTGTAACTAATTGTCTAATTCTTTAATATTTTTAATCAAAAATTAAATGGGACTTTATATCTGTGATAATATAAAGTTGTCATGCTTTGTGCATTAAAAGTATTGCTTTTCTTATGTAAATGTAATGCTAGCATTTCCATCCCAAACAATCAGAGGAGCATGGAAAGACCTACAAGGTATAATATACATACTTGTGTTGTGTGTAGAAATTGGGGAACTAGTAGTTTTCTCCCTTCACATTAGATTTGACTGGTCTTAGCAGCAACACTGCTGTAGAAAGTCATGTTTCTTTTTCTCTAGACTTCCACTAGATAAATTTGTTCTAACTTGTGTCCTGTAGCTCCCCATGAAGTACTGATTTGAGTCTTTGAAGTTCTACTTTGCTAGAAAGAATGGCACTCCTAGGATGACTTCCCTTGTTGTTGTATTTATTCTGTTTCATAGAGTGGGTTACAATGGTGAAAAATTTGGTATTAATTTGATGTTTACCAGTAAATATTGTAGCTCAGTCATGTATGCCTTGATCCCTTCCCTACAGAGACACTAATTTCAGCCAGTTTCATCAGCTAAAAGAACGCTCCAGTCCCTTGGTTAATGCAAGTGGATGCGGTTCCTCTGGCTTCAAGTCCATTTGGACTAGTTTGAGGACCCTGATGGCTGTGTCTTGTAGTGTAATTTCACATGCTGCAACTTAAAGTTGTAACTCTTTTTGGTCCTTTCTAGAGAGAACCTGTCCTAACTGACTTTTCTTTTACAATTTTTTTAGCAGGTTCTCTGACTGGCAGCCCTCACCTTTCAGAGCTTTCCATCAATTCCCAAGGAGGACCATCAGTGGCGAATATGTCTTTATCTCCAAACTTGAGCCCTGATGCCAAGCAGTCATCTCCCTTGATCAGCCCTTTGCTGAATGACCCATCATGCATCAGGACTGATGATGAGGAAGAGGTCAAGAAAAAGGTAAGGTAGAGGCAATTGGCCTTGGCTCTCTTCTCTGTGTTGTGTTGCAACTACTGTTGTTTGTCAAAGTGACTAATATCTAGACTCCCTGCACCTTCCTCAACATAGATTCACACAGATAACTTGATTTGGGCCGCTTGGTATCTGCTGTCCTCAGTCACAGTGTGTCCAAGAACATCCCTGTGCTCCTGAGGCCAGACTCACAGTTTGGAGCAGGTCAGGCCGGAAACACAGACTGTTGTAGCTGAGGGTTCAGTGCCCTGGATTCATTCTCCTGAACAGAGGTGCAGGAGTTAGGGGCCCCAGCTCCTTTTTAAGCAGCAGAGAGAAGATGGGTAGCTCTGTGTCCCTGAGGTTAATGTGGGATAAATCTGGGCCAGTCCTGTTGGTTGCAACCTTAAGAGCTTGTTTTAACAGCGTCTCCTATAACTCTAGCTTATTTTTAAGGAATGGAGTTTAGTAGTTTGTAGTAACAAAACTGTCAACTCCAACATATTATTGGAGGGAAAATTTCCAGGGGACAGAAGGAAAAGGAACAGTGTTGAGCCTCTGCAGGAATGTCCAACCCAGGCTCTCCAATCTGTCTCTGCTGGGAGCACCACTGGGAGCATTTGGTTGTGGGAGTAGAAAACGCTCTGTCTGAGCCACAGCCGGCAGCATTCAGCTGGGAGTGTTTGGCTCAGGCCCATCATTGCAGCAAAGCCATAAGGGAGCATCACATCCAAAACCGCTTTTTGAAGGTAGACGTGATTCTGTCTAAGCCAGGGTGTTCTGGGTGCCTGCTGGCTCATCCTTCCTGTGCTGCAGGGTGAGGGGGGCTGCTCTTGTCCTTCTGTCGCCTGCTGCTTCTGAGCTTGGAGCATCTCAGGAAGAAGAAGGTAGGAACTTAGATGGCTTTGCTGGAAAGTGGGAGCATGTGTAAGGAAGATCTCTTTTCCCACTGTGCATAGTTAGCAAAATATGTGAGAGGAATTTGAGAAGAAAAGTCAAGAATCTATTAATAGACTCAACGATTATCTGTGTCAGTCCAAGTTACAGCAATATACCAGCTGATGATGGTTCCTATGGGGTTGTATACTGACAAGGAAATGCCCACGCAGTCTTCCCTTGCATCCCTTTCTAGTGCATCGTCTGCATCATTGATCTTCAGGGAGGAAATGTGAAGCAGAAGATCTATGGATGTTTTGCTCTTGCTTTTTGCTTCGTGAGCAATACAGAGCAAGATCAGTTGGGATCCTTTGGCTCTTCAGAATTAAGAGGTCAAAACTACTTTTGCCTCTTGGATAACACAGGATGATTTGTCTGCGTTTTTTTTCCTGAAATTTGAAATCTGTAGCTTACCCTGAAAGCCTTCCCCTCTGCCACTGTTAGGTTGTCCAGCCACACTGGAAAAATCTTACAGATTTGACTTTTTTTGAGAGTAATTTTACTGTGGATTCTTATCCTGACAATGAAACTTGTAATAATCAGACACTAATTTTTGTCATTTTATCCAATTTGATATTTGTCAATTTTTATTCAAATGGTTATCTGGCCTGCAAGGGATTTCTTTGTGAACTTCAGAATACGTCCTGCTCCAGATGTATGGAATAAGCTGAAAGGAACATCAGCACCCCAGAGCTGTAGAAATCACCTTGGCAGAAAAAAAGTCTCTCAAGACTCATAGAAAGTGCTTGTTCTCTTGTGTTTGCGAGGAAGGATTGTTTTCAGGGCTTCAGGGCTTAGCAACATTCAAGTATGAGTCACAGTAACCACAAGCAAGGGTCACTAGTTTGTAACTCTCTTGGTGATTGTTGTCTGCAGTTTTTTCCTACAGAAAGCAACTCCATAAAAGCAGATGAAAACCTAATGCGTTTCCAATTTGCAGAGATTCCCAACTGAGAAAGCTTACTTCATTGCTAAAGAAGTCGCGACCACAGAACGAACATACCTGAAGGACCTTGAAGTCATCACATCGGTATGTTTACTTGAGCATTACTCATGAAACATGTGAAGCTGTCGTCAGCAGTAGTACTTCATCTGCTCCATTTAACATCTTAGCTGTTCCATGCTACTTTTATATTCTGTAGGTATTCTCTGCAGTACACGGGAGTACAGCTCTAGGGAAGAACTAACACAAAAAGCAGAAAGCAGAGATTTGCACTGTGGTTAGTAACATGCACTATGAAGCTGTATCAGGTTGAGGAACTTGGGACACACTTCAGTTATTTTTTTTCTTGCTCTCATACTTCATGGTTGTAATTACTAAAAATGCCTGTGGGTTTTCAGTGACTTCTCTTAAAACTCAGGTAGCTCCCTAGGGGGACATACAAATGTTTTCTTCTGGATTAAATGCTCTCCATTTAACATGAAATATTGTGGAGTACCTATTTGAACGATTCTGGGTTTTCAGTAAGAGAAACTGTCTGTTAAACAAGTCATTAATCTGTGACATCTGATCAGAGCATGATTGTTAAAATCACCAAGGCAAATACATGCTGCCTTTGCGCACACACCATCTTATTGAACTTCCAGGAGTAATGTGTGCAAGATTTGGCCTCAAATAACAATCGTCTCTAAAAGGGCACTGGATCCAAAGGCCCTCACAGTATTTCAGCAGGGCTGCCAGCTCCAGACCTCCCAGCATTTTTAATCGCCCAGTGTGTGAAACTCTGCGAGAGGTGCATTGCCATCTCCTGCGTTAAGTGTTGTGGTAAGGAGGATGTGCTGCAGGGAAGAGTCTGTTGGTACCAGCTGGGAGCCAGGGAGAGATGCCTTCTCCCCAGCTTCTCATCTGTTCCAGGAGACCGCATGGCAGATGCAGTTGATCTGACGCTATCCAATGCAGGCTGGAGCAGCACGGTGGTTACAGGCAGCAAGATACCTACTTTCCCTGGCTTTCTGGGAAACCAGGCCAACAAGGGAAGAGGCCAGGTTCTGTGGGACGGTGTTCATTGCTGCAGTCTCAACAGCAGATGTGTTGTTTTTGTCTTCTATTTCACCCAGTGGCTGCAGAAACAGAAAGTTATAGTTCTTCAGAGCTAAACCCCATTTCCCACCCTGGCCTTTATTCTTGTGGTTAGGCAAATTTGACTTTTCTGTGCCACCAAGAGCCATACAACTAGCTCTAAGCTAATCATCAGGCCCATCAGCTGTGCTCCACAGATGACTGGCCTAGGAGGACACTGAGAGTGAACAAGTAGCCAGCATCACTGGAAAAGGTAGAAGGAAAAAGTGTCATGCATGAATTTTGAGACTTGGTAGGTGTGCAGTTCTTCAACCTTAGCTGTGCTCAGTGCAGAGATTAAGCAGGGGAGAGGGAGACTTGGGAAGGATCTGTCTTTATCCCAGATCTGGGTCAGCTCCAACTGATGGAGTATCAATCAAGATTGCTGTAACAGCCTTCTGTGGTCCCAACGGCCTTCTAGGCACTGCTGGAAGTCAACCATAGATAGCCGGAACCCCTCAGGGCAGCGAGGAGGGAGTAATGTTATCATGTTGAAGAGAATAATCTGTACCACCTTGGCAAGCCCCCTAGTCCTATGGCTTTATGTCAGCCATAGGTCTATTAGGGTGAAATAAAGAGAATACAGAGCAAAACTGAGCAGGAGCCTGTTGCAGTCTTAACAGTGTTTGGCACTGACCCTCCAGCATCTTGCCTTGGAAGTGCAAAGTGCTGTCCTTCTACTTGTTCACTTTGTAAAGTGCATGATGTTCTTTATCTGCACACAGCAACATAGGCTTGAGTGCTTACTGTACCAACTCCTGTCCAAGGGATTTCAGACGGAACTCAGCAAAAGAAAACGCAGAGCATATTTTTGGGGTTTACTGGGACATTTGCAAGTGTTGCAATGCTCATTCTCTTGCACCTACAGCATTGGCAAATTCCGTTTGTATTGATGAACCAGTTTGGGCTTGAAAAGAATTTTCAAGATTTGATCAGTGATGGCAAAGGGGAAGGGAGTGTCTTTTTTTAACTATGAGGGGCCTGACTGCTGATAAGAGCACCACTTCGGCATGTAGGAGTGTCAGCGTAGCCTGGGTTGTTTTCCTAGTGCCAGCAAGAGCCTTACTGTGTTAGATATATTTGGGTTAGGTATATAAAGACAGCAAATGACCATACTGCATTCCACCCCCTGATAATTTTGCTTCTTTTCTCTTTGTAGTGGTTTCAGAATGCAGTGAGTAAAGAGGATTGCATGCCCGAAACACTGAAAAATCTCATTTTCTCCAACTTCGAACCTTTGCACAAATTTCACACTGGTTTTCTCAAGGAAATTGAGCAGAGACTTGCTCTGTGGTAAGATTGTTGTTTGTTATTTAGCTGTGCTATTTCATGCAGTTTAGCATTTTTGCATTCTCTTTTTGCTAGCTCTTTGTGATCTACTGTAATGATTCATTTCTGAAAGTCCCAGGTGTTGTTTATTAAGAGGCTGGGTGTATTGAATCATGCTTTGTTCGTGTTTACTTGACAAACTGTCGTTTGGATATCTCAGGTACAAACATATGCAAATGAAATCATGATTCTGGATGAAGCTTTGTCTTGCCAAGTGTCAGTGTTTCTATATGGTAGCTCTTCCGAAGAACATGTTGCAAGCAAGGCTCGTCAGTAATAAAGAGGGAGCGGTGAAGGACCAAGTCCTGTTTCTGTCAAGTAGATGTAGGCTGGGGGGAATTTCAGAGACCAGCTTCCCATTCTGCAGCACTGCAGCTTTGACACTCTCAGGGTCTACAGTGCACTCTACAAATTGACAGAGTGTTGAAAGAGGACACTAGGCTTAAAAATAATCTATCTTTAGCATAGTAGTGACAGTAAAACATGGCATTTTTGTGAAATTACTATGAAGTGAGTAATTCTTCCCTGGCAGGACTCTTAACTCCGTTCATTTGACCACTGATATCTGAGCAGAGGCAGCAGACAGAAGCTCTGTCCTTCATCTGATTAGACCTGTCTGGACTAGATTGTCTTGGTCTGTGTAGGCATTTTTTGGTAGCTTATCTTCAGTGTTGGGATCTCAGCTTTTCCTTCTCGGTTAGAAAATTGACAATGGAATATCACGTGAAAGCAGAGGAGGCAGACCTGATGAGCACTAATCAGTTTAATGCCTCTTTAATTAATAAAAAAAAAAAAGGCAAACCACAGTCTTAGAGTGCATGAGTTTAGCTCTTGTGATATGATGAGCAAGGTCATTGAATGAGAGCACAACACATTGCAGACTAGTGCTATCCAAACTCACCCTGCACAGTTCCAGAATTAGCAGCTATTTTCTGAGAAGAGGGGAGTGTGATGCTGCCTCTTAGAGCTGACATCCTCTCCCAGGACTCTGTGGTTGATGCTTGATGTAAGGTTAGTCCTAAGGCATGTGCTGCACAGCAATTCTGCCTCTGTCTTCCTTTTTTTTCATTGGGCTGCTACTGTTCTAATCCATTCGGGATTCTTACTGCAATTAATTGCTTTCCAGTAAGGAACATTTATTGCAGGTACTCCGAGAAGGCCCTTTCAAGTGTTATAAAATAGTGATTATTTCTCCAACCGTTGTGTAGGATTAACAGTAGTTGAGGTTAATCCTCAACTGGTTGGGGTTACGACTACAAGGTGAGAAAAAAAAAATTATACAACTAGTAAAGGGCTGAGTTCTGCTGTCTATCAGACCAGTCTAATCTAGCGAGCCTTCTGGGGCATGTGTTGAAATAGAGATTTCCCCCTATATCCTTCTGTTTGCTGGTGGTGGTACAGGTGGATGCCAACCTGCTGTTCAGGTGTGATGTTTTTAAGAAATTGGATGATGCTGCAATAACAGCCTTCTGTGGAAAGGTGGCATTGTAGTAAGTGGGGGGAGGTCCATTAAAAGAAAGAATATTTAGGCTTTTAGACCTTCCATGGTTTTATTTTGTTTCTCCCTTTTCAGTTAGCTTCTTTTAGAGCTGGGCGAGTCTTTTGGTTTTCAGCTTTTCCTTGTGTCCCAAGGCTATGGTTTCACAGAGCAGTAAACCTCAGTTTAAGGCTCCTAATATCATACTTAAACTGCAGTTAACCTATGATACAAAGTGATGATCTGCTATGAAGTTACTTTGCAATCCAAATTTGTTCAAAAATATTCTGCTGAGATAAGTTTGTCCCAGCTGGGCACCTTGTTCTTCAGCTAAGCTATTGCATGTCCTTCCACAGTTAGCATAAAGCCACTGGGAATTCTCTGTTGGCTGCTCTGATTCACTTGACAAAAAAGCAGTCACGTTCCTGCCTCTGGTCTGCATCTAATTTGCAACCAACAGCGTGGGTGTACCTAACATAATACCAGTGTTGTAGATGGTATTTGTTTTTTAAAGTTTGGGAAGATTTGAATACGTGTCTTAGGAAGGGAGGCAGATTTGCTGGCAGGTGTTATTTTGGGTGTTGGTGTTTTTATATAATGCCACAGATGCCAAGATAAGCTGCAAGCAATAAACCTTATCCTATAGAGATTACTGTTTAATTAAACAGTAAGTGACAAAAATTAACAGCCCCTCAGCATGTAGAAGAAGCTGGTGGCAATGTGGTAGGGAATTTCTTCAGCAGTGTGGCCAAGGTCACTTAGCTCAGTGTCTGTACTACCATGATTGTACCTCTGTCTTTGGCCCCAGGTGGTTTTAAGACAGCGGGCTTTGGCTGTGTTTGCCACTGCAGTGCAGAGCGCTGCCCAGCCTCTACATCAGCTGCGTAGCTCCTCATGGGCCTGGCTGAGCCGGTGGCACTGCTGCAGGCAGGTGTGGGCAGGATTCAAGCCAACTCATTTAAATCTGACTCTTCTGTGTCAGCTCTTTTAAATTTCCAGGCAGGTGGAGGGGGGAGGAAGGTGGGATGCTGGTCCTGAGACATGAGCGTGCTCTGCATTCATCAGAGGGTGGCATGTCCTGGGGAAAAAAAAAAAAAGGGCCTTTGAACGAAAGCGTTGTGGACTTCATCCGGCTACTGGAAGCCCCTAGCTACCCAGGTGTGTTGTGGGAGCTTGTCTGAGAGGAAGAGCCTCCCACAACCAGTCATCTGTGTTCTCCCAGTGAGAAGGATGCTGGGTTTTATCAACGTAATGTGCCTGCTCACTTTGTCTAGGCATCAGTCTGTTTGTCTAAGGTTTGTTTCAAACCTTTGTGCTGCATGTTGGAAACTCTTACGGGATGCCATTCCCTGGTCTCTTAGGACTTGGGTCGCTTTGAAGCTGATGCTCCGCAAAAGAGCTGTGAGGAGAGCAAGGCCGGGGAGGGTCGCACGTAACAATTGTTAGATGTCTCTGTGGTTTTAATTTGTTAAAACATCTATGGACTTTTAGTATTTGGCTCAAAGAAGCTCAGGTTGTGCATGTTATTAAAAGCATTTCTGGCTTGCTTGAAGTCTTCTGAACTGTTTGAATCTGCCATCAGAGGCAGGCTGTTTGCTACTGAACACCTTAAGGGCTGGTATCCTTTTGACCCAGTTAGATTCTGTCACGTCTGATTTGTTTCTTTACAAAATTCACCCATTTTTCTCTTTAGTACTGTATTTCCTAAGAGCAGCACGTCTCGGTGTCTACTGCATAGTGATAAAGTTTTTAACAAGACGTGAAACTGATACTGACACCAGTACCCAACTGCAGAATATAGGAAGTTGCTGCTTTTTTCACAGCCAGAGTTTCTTTCTGGCCATGAAACTGAGCAGGTTCCTGGTGGTAGTTTTACTGTACAGCATCCTAAGTGCAGTCATACCATGCTCTGGGCGATGTTTTCTGCCCTGCCGGTGCTGTTGCAGGGCCAGTGAAGCAGCCCATGAATCCCCTCGGTTGCCCTGACTGTGCTAAGCCCTCTGTTCAGGAGAAATGACCATGTTCCTGGGACCAAGTGAAAATACACCTGTAGAGGCATTGTAGTTGGAGGAGAGGAAGGATGACCTTTGGTGGATGCAGGCAGGCATGGGGATCTGCCTTGTCTAGCAGCAAGGGAGGAGGAGGGAAAAAGAGCTGGAAGCTGCCTGATGTGAGAGAGGGAACAATGCATGTCAGGCTGTCCTGTTAGCAAGTGCCAGGAGAGCTGTGTCTGGAACCCGGGCATCCAGGTCCTGGTCCTGGCTGCCAGGACTCATCCAGGTTGCTCCTTAGCAAGGCTTTGGATGCAAGGCCAGGAGTTCCCAACCCTTTTTGCTGTGAGGAAATATGAGAGGCATATCTCAGTGACGTAAAGCTCGCTCCTATTTCCCAGGGCTTGAGAGATTTTATGGCAAGGAGGAAGAGGTGTGGGTAGTGCAGGCAAAGCGTGACATGCTGGCATCCGGACAGTCGAATCTGAGAAGTCAGTTAGGGTTTGCTCCTACATTTGTCTACGCTGTTTAATAGGCTATTCATTTGGGCCACAAGCACCGTTTTCCAGCCAAAAAAAACCTGAGCTCATCTTTCCACACCCCTTTAAATGTTTGTATTGCAAGTTGCCATACTGGTTTCTGAAAATTCTGACAGAAGGTGGCAAATGGAGAACCGTAAGTTTCTCCCCCTTGGTCAACCACTAAGCACTGGAGAGAGCAATGCTAGGGCAAGTCAGGATAGCTATTTCTGCCCTAGGAAGCCCTATCAGGTAGTATGAATCTGCATTTTGGGCCTTATCCATGTGCTAGGAAGAAAAACTGTGACGTACTTTCCAGAAATGCAGGCAGACTCATCTTCTCCCAGGGAAGCGAGTAGTTTGACACCCAGTTCACAGGCACTTCTGAGGAAAGCTGCTACCACAGCACTACCAGATGCGGCTGAGAAATGAACAGCTGGTAATTTGCAAAAAACGCTCTTGGATCTTAGCATATGAAAGGAGGAGGCTCAATCAGGATTCATGGAAGCCAGTTTGAAAACCTGTAATAAAAAGCACTCAGGGAGGTGTAGAAAGATGAGCTAAATGTTGATTTATTAACCATTTTTTGTTTGGGAAGTAGTACTTGCGGTCAGGAAGAACAGCCTGATAAACAGTTTATATAAACAAGGCAGCAATCCTTATCTGCCTTCTCAAATGCAGGAGTGCTGACTATTCAGCTGGTCCTTCGTGCCTAGTGAAGAGGGATGAAGAGAACAGTTTTGAAAGTGTCTTTGTCCTGTGTACAGAAATGAAGTATGTATTGTAATACAAACTTCAGTCAGGCAGTGTGGATTCCTGAAACAAAGACATTAAGAGGGGCTTGGTGCCAGTGCATTGCGCTCGCTTTTGAGAGGACAGTTTGCATTGCTGAAGTCACTGTTGGGTACTTCTGGGGATTAGAGCCGTGCTACACCCAAATAAATTTGAAATGGTGGGAGAGAAATAGCTCGTCCAGGATCCATTAGTCACACCCAGAGCTATGTTATTTTCAGCTCTGTGGCTCTCCCAGCAGGATGTGCCCAGGATTACCTCTGAGGAGGTGCCACGGCAAAGTATGAAATGTTGTTGTGTTTTCAGTATATTCCCATGCAATGGTGTTACTTGCTGTGATCTCTTACCGTTTAAAAGCATTACTGAGACATGCTCGCAGTCAATGTGATTTCTCCTGCAACAGGGATGGATAGCCAGCCCAAAGTCTTCAAATGTGTGCACATTCCCTAAAGTTTTGGTGGGACTCTGGGAAGCTCTGGTGGTTTCAGCAGTACATTTCTTAGGCTCTGAGCAGTGTTTTGTGCACAACGTACTGCCGAAAAGACAGCTTCAGCATCATCTGGAATGGGCAGGGCAATAAGAGGTGCTGTGTAATATAGCAGGGTGTGAGCAAGGAAAAGGGTGTTTTGCTTCTATCGACTCTTCTCTTCCATTTACAAAATGTTCCTCTTATTTAAAAAGCAGTTGTAAGGGAAATGTTTAAGGTATTTCTCAATATTAGAACTTCAGTTACTAATACTCTTAAAAAGTCAAAAGTGTCTAAGTGCTCAAAGACAAGCTATAGTATCCAGAAGGAAGCATGTAACAGAAGGTCACACACTGTAAATATCATTTGCGGCAACCATTTTTTTTTTGCTGCAATTGAAGGGCTGCAATCAAAGTTTTTTATATTCACCTGGGGGGGGGGGGGGGGGGAATCTGTTGAGATATCTTTCTCTCCTTCTTTGCCTTCCCACCATCCCCATCAAATTTCTGTTCCTTCTACTACCATTCCTGGGTGACTGAGGATAGTATGGGCTGACTTGAGATTTCTTTCCATTTATTTTTCAATTATGTCCACTGAGACGTTTATGTAATTTGAAAATCCAACGTAGCTGCTTGCCCAGTCCCTGTAAGTCGAGCTGGTGGGCATTTTTAGTAATTTGTACTGTAGTTCTTATCACGTACAGAAGTCGGTGTTAGAGCCCACCCAGCTGGCAACAATGCATCCGCAGCCGCTCACTCCCGTCTACCCCATCCCCTGAGGGATGAGGAGGAGAAAATACAACCAAAAGGATCCAGGATTGAGACAAAGGACAGGGAGGGCTCACTCACCAGTTATGGTCATGGGCAAAAGACAGACTCAACTTGGGGAGAACATCAATTTAATAAACAACCACCACCATCAAGGATAATGAGAAGCACAACCAGGTCTTGAAAACACACCTTCCCCCCCACCCCTCCGGTCTTCCCGGGCTCAGCTCTGCTCCCTCTTCCCCCCCAGCAGCGCAGGGGGCAGGGAATGGGGGTCACAGTCCGTCCGGCACAAGGTGTCTCCGCGGCTACTTCCCCCTCAGGGAGAGGGGCCCTCGCAGCCCTCCCCTGCCCCACCGCGGGGTCCCTCTCCCGGCAGACAGCCCTCCACCCACTGCCCCAACGGGAGTCCTTCCCGCGGGGCCGCAGCTCCCCAGAACCCCCCAGCGCGGGTCCCTCCCGGGGCTGCCGCCCTCCCACCGACGGGCGGCTCCAGCGCGGGCTGCCTCGGAGTCGCGGCTGCTCCGGGCCCGGTCCCTGCTCCTCCGGCCCGGGGCCCTCCGCAGGCTTCAGGGCGACCTCTGGGCCACCGCTGGGCTCCAGGGGCTCAGCTGCCACCCCAGCGTGGGCCGCGGGGGAACCTCTGCTCCGGCACAGCTCCCCCTCTCCTGCCTCACTGACCCGGATGTCCGCAGGGTTGTCTGTCTCTCATCTCCCTCCTCTCCTCACCAGCAAAGAACCACGAACAAGGAACTCCCTCAACAGGTTCTTTCACTCTTAAATAGAGTTATTCGCAGAGGCTCCATTGGCCTGGTTTTGCCCAGAGGCGGGTCTGAAACTGGAGCCGGGGGAGCTTCTTGAAGCCTCTTACAGGAGCCACCTCTGTAGCCCCCTCCACTGCTACCAAAACCCTGTCAGACACCAAACCACCACAGTCAGTCTCCTCCTCTTTGTTTGTAATTGTACACTTGGATTACTGTAAAAGCAAAGGGACTCTTTGGACAAAAATGGGAAATAAGCTTATTATAGAATAATATCTGCACTATTCAGCATGGTTTTCAGTGGCTTTAGACTTCCCCACACAATGTCAGTGGAGTGAGGGCCCATTATGTGTGGGGAAAGCACCTCCTACATCTTCTGTGGAGCTGGGGGTCATAAATCAGCTCCTGATGAAAAGAACCTGGTCCCTGAGCTCTGTCCTTTGTCACTGGCAGATAGATACCATGTTCAAACAGTGACCCGTGAAAACAAGGAGTAAGAAGAACAATTTAGCCATCGATGCACAACAAATGAGCAGCTTCTTCCACCCCCAGCAAGCTGAGTGTTGTTATTCAAAACATACACCACAGGGAGAGCTCTCTTCTCTGCTGCTGTTGAAGCAGTAAGAGACCATCTGATGGGTCCAATGTTTGGTTTTTATTTTAATATTCTCTGCATTTGGATGCTCGTCTCTTGGTGTGTCTCTTCTTCTTGTTTACTTGGGATTTGCATCTTGAGGAGCTGGGGAAGAAGGCAGTGTAGCATAGGGATTACTGTGGAGTCCAGCAGAGAGCTGGGGTGGGGTTTAGGAGGCAGGTGTGAAGCTATCGTTTTCCCCCGTGCCTGGCTTCAGCTGTGCCCACCCCTCTGTTCAACATCACATCCTACATGCATATGCACCACCCCCAGTGGGAAAATCATCTCTGTTGAAAGAGACAGCATTTGTGTATAAATAAATAACCAAAGCATGGAGACTGACTGGAACAAGGAGCAATACCTGGCCATCGCATTTCTGGATCTTTTTAGGGTTTTATTTCTTCCAGCAGTACACATCTGCCTGCAGCACGTTATCTCTTTTGGCCCAGGCTGAGGGCTCTGGTGTGATTCAGCTCTTCTGTTCAGTCAGCAGCTGGAGAGAGGCTGTTGCTTTTGGGGAACCCCCTTCTCTCCCTCTTTGTCACTCTGCCAAGATGTGGAGTAAGATTTGAAAGCCCTCAAACTGTTTAAAAAAAAAAAAAGCCTCAGACCAGTCTGTGGCCAAAGCCAATGAAGGGGAATGTGTGTGACTGATGCGATGAGATGCTGTGCAAGCAGTCAGTGCTGGCTGTGCTGAACAGGGGCCGGGGGGCCAACTTACAGGAAAAATAAGGACCTGACTGTTCAATGAACAACTGCCCTAAATATTAGCTGAAGTTCACAAAGTCAGGGACTCACTATGACTTTGGTAGCCTGGGGGTCAAATTTCTACTAGCTAGCTAGCTAGTAGAAGTTTGCAATGAGTGTTCTAGCCAACCTGTATTGTAGTCTTGAGATCAGAAAAGCAATTGCTATTTAGAAATAGCAGTGTGTAATGATGTACTTAATATTTATCTTGGCAGTAAATCAGAAAGGTACCAAACTGCTGAAGTCCATGAGATTAAATCCGAAGTAGAGACATAAAAAAAGGATCAAGGCAATGCCAGTGAGTTAGAGAATAGCACATAAAGCAAGAATTCTTCTAGAGATAATTACCAAATACCACGTCGTTACTGGCAGCAGCACAAATTCATCTGGCTTTGACATTTCTGGGATTGTGTGCAGCAGCGCAGCGTGAACCATTTGGGGTGGGAAGCTGCATGCTGGCTGCACGGGTGGAGGACGACTTTCCTTTGCTTCCTGCCAGTGCGGTGCTACTGCCTTGGACTTCAAATGGTTGTGGTTTTCGGTCGGGGGCACTTTGTTATGCGCCACTTTGAGCAGAGCTTTAGAGGCTGGAAAGTTTTTTTTACAGCCTCTCAGTGGGGAGAGCTGCTGGATGGATAGGACATGGGGGAAGGGAAAGGCAGGGAACAGTGTAGGGGGGAGACGACTTGACAGGCAGAGGCTTCCTGGAGAGAAAAATTGCAGGTAGTGTGGAGATTGTAGTCTTGTAATGTCCATACATACCTCTGCAGTTCCTTGCAATATAGACCATTTCTTGGGTGTGTTTTGGCTATGGCAGTGTTGATCTAATGTAGTGCTTTTGCAAAACTGGCAATACTAATTAAAGTTACCATTGACACAACCCAGCTTCCTACCCCGGTGTAACCTTTGGGTTCAGAAAAAACATTAAAAAATCTTGTTGAGAACTGTATTTTTCTTGCTTAAATAGGCATGTGAGTGCCTGGGAGACTTAACATAATAGGAAATAATTAAAGACAGCCTATGAAAATTAATATTGTTCAAATGAACATGGAGCAATCCCTTGTTTATCAGCTGAGTCTCTTTGTCTGTTGAAGGGTAAAATAGATGTTACTGTGTAGTATTCATAAGCTGTGCCCTCCACATTTTCCAGTTAGAAAAACATGCAGAGAGATTACCCAGCATGAACATAACCATGTTTAACTTTACAAAATGAAATGCATGTCTGAATATGCATCTGTTAATGTAATAACATGGATTTTTTTAAATAAAAAATGTGTCTTACCAGTGAAAGTACATTCCTAACAAGAGCTGCATCCTCTATGATTTGGTGAGTGTGGGACCTCTCTGGCTAAATTGCTGATACTAAGGAATGGACAGATTTACCACCTGGTTGTCCACTTACTCCTTCACTGCACACAGAATTTTCTTAGAAGTGTGGATTACTGCAAGTGGTTGAAAAACAGTATCTCCATTTAGCAGTGACACAGAACAGACGTCCTGTTATGCTTGGGTTCATTTAGAGCTTGTTTATAATTCCGTTCTCTTCCAAGGTAGTGCATTTCTTTGACTGAGTTGCAGTTGCTCACACCAGGACTGGATCTGTCTCCCAATACTCAGATGTGGGAGTTGAACTGAATTTTAACAATTGAGGACAAATTTTGAAAAAGCCATGCGGTGGGAGACTTGGATGCAGTATTAGAAAATGGAAAGGGGAGGGGGATGGTGGTTCTCCCCACACCCCCCCTTAGTGGTTTTCCTTTGAAAACCTAACTTGGTTGGAACAGATCTGTAACAGGTTCTCACATTCATTATTTTTCCTCTTGTGTGTTCTAAAAGTTGTGTTTGGATTCAGTCAGAGTGTGGTATCCCTGCCTGTCTCACACATTGGTTTAGAAGCAGGAATATCTCTTTCATCAGGAGCTGGGTTTCTCCCAAATGGAGCACCCACCCAAGTGCAGCTGGCTGGGTGGGAGGGAGCAGTTTGCGTTTTTAATACCAAAAGTGACACACTGAGAGAAAATTCCTGCCAGTATGTAAGTTATGAGTCAAACCCAGGTGCTAGATGGCTATTTTTTTGGCCCACTGTCCGTCGCACAAGCAGCAAGCTTTTCAGAGGAGGAACACCTGTGGGTCCTATGCCAGAGTGCAATCCTTGCTTCTGAACAGAATTATCCTTCTGCTCTAAGCCCACATATTGTGATGGGATTTTGATGTCTTCCTTTTTCTCCAGACAATTCCAGCCTTCTCTGGTGTGTTTAAAAATGCTTGCAATTTTCTTTAAAGGTCTGATCCTTCTGTTAAGTGCCTGCCCTCTCTGTTGATAAAAGTGCAAGCCAGGCTGGGTGAAGGGTGTACCGTACCTGGGAATTACATGTCTGTCAGGAAGATTCCTTGCACACTCCTGGGCCAAAAGAGCATGGGGTCAGGAATTCAAAAGAAATGAGCTGTTGAGTTCCTTTCTGTGCTTGTAAGTGATTATGTGGTTTTATTCCGTGACTGAAGTGTGTGATATTTCTGCTGCTGACAGGGAAGGCCGCTCTAATGCTCACATTAAAGGAGATTACCAAAGAATCGGAGATGTTATGCTAAAGAACATTCAGAGTATGAAGGTAAGAATGATCCTATAACTATTAAGCTTTGACACGGATTAGAATTATTGTGCTTTTCGTTTCCATGTGATGTTGCCTCTTGTGCTGGCTTTTGCCAGTTGTAATCAAGGCTTATGCTATAAAAGTTTCCTTTGATGAAGTAGCAAGCGTTTGGTGAGTCCTGAGATTTCAGAATTGCAAGCTGGTTTTAAATTGTCCAGCCCCTTTCCTCAGTCCCCTCTCCAAATATAGGAACAACAAAAAGAAAAGTTCAGGTACAGTTCATTTCCAGTTCTTTTTTCTTTCAAATAAGAAGGCAAAACATCAGAATTCGTATGGCTGAAGAGACTGTTCAAACACCAAGTGTGCCTACTTGTGCATGCAAATGTAAGTGTTAAGATATTGCATGAGTAGTGACCGTAACCTGGATATTGATTTGATTTGGGAAACTTACATTTGTGCACTATGGTGCCAAGTTAATTGAAAGTTTTTTAATAAATGCGAATAATTGCCTTTGATCCCTTTAAAGCTAAAAGCAAAAATACATGTATGAACTGTAAATTTAGGTGTAATGTTCAGCAGACTTTGCATCTGTTCTTAGTCTGGCCAGAGTAGTATTTTTGATGCTTTATGTTATTGTGTTACTGAACAAAGAGCGTGGAAAGCAAGCACGGGAGCCTGTGAAAACCCTACGGACATTTACAGTATGGATGGGTAACACACAGCTCACGTTATTAATGTAGCTAGGCATCCAGGTCAGTGTGTGGCAAAACATGGCACTGCAGCTTCGGCGCGTGGATCACAAGGTGCTTTTGAAACTACCTGATAAATCTTTCCGTGGCGATTTCCACTTCAGCATTCTGCAGTTAGTAAATGGAGCAGCCCTTGAGTCCTTGGCTGGAGGAAAGGGCAGTTTAATCTTTACAACTCTCCTGAGACCTTAGTTAGTACTAGGCTTATCTTTCAGAAGGACAGAGAGGGATGGAGAGAGTGGCATGCAAGTGATTATACAGCAAATCAGAAAAAGAGAACATAGAAATCTTGCTTTACAGTCCCCAACACAGACAGCTTTGTCACCAATAAGGCAGCAGTACCCTTCCTGCCATGTACTTAGCAGGAACTGTTTTTTCCCCTCAAGACACAATTGTGAAGCATCAGAAGAAATCCAGGGGGAACTTTTCTACCTCCGTCCCTGCTCTCCAGAAGCGCGCACCTTTTCACAAATAGTTTTTAGAATCTTTGCTTCTGACAGCCTCCGCTTCTTCTCTCAGTACCTTGCAACATGGAATTGTCTGTCCCTTCGCTGTCTGCAGGTCCTTTTGTGGCACTAGTTTAATGGCAGCATACAGTCCTTACCATAACTTAGACATGTCGGCATGCTTTCACCTTCGCCTTTCTCCCTTTCCCGTTAGTTTTTGTCCTCTTTTCTTTGGGAACCACCACCACTGATAAGCACAGATACTTGGAGGAAAGACGCAAGGCCCAGTTTGACTTAAAGAACCATGCTGGAAACGATATAGTTAGTTAAAACTTTGCACATTTATCATGAGACCTGTTAAAAGACCTGAAAGCTGACACTCCTTGTTTAATTAACATAGGAAAGAGGTTAAGAGCAAGTAATTAATGGGCAGCCTCTGTAGTATTCCAGGGAGTCTGCTGTGTCTTTGCTTTGGTTACAGGCTTGTAAAGTGAATATGCAGTGTGTGGAGGAAGCAGCTTGGCTGTAGGGAAGGTATTTCTGGTAAGGGCGTCACAAATCACAGGAGAGAGGGAGTTGATTGGAAATGTGTCGAAAAGCATGAGCTTTACATTAAGCCAAACTGTCCTCTGAAACCATTCAGCAGATGCATTCGGGGTTTTTTTGTTGCTGGTTAATATTCTACCAGTTTCATTTTGTTGCTGGTTAATTTTCTACCGTGTACTGGGAGACTTTATTTGGCTCCTTAGAGAAGCTCTGTACATCGTGAAGAACCAGTTTACCTTTTGCAAAACACAAATGTGTTAATTTACTGATGAATTGTTTTAAACGAGAGTCGTGAATGCCTGAGATACCGAGACCTAAATAAAGTTACGTATTTCATGCAAACCTCATTCACTTGCTGGTGCCTAACTCCCCTGCTGCCAGTGGGATCATCTTAGAGAGTGCCCTAAGGAGAAGAGGACGTAATCCAAGGATGAAGAACAAGGATGTAGGACAACTCAGAGGAGTTTTTGTGTTTCAGATTCCCAGGAGATGCAAGTTCTCATTAATAACAAGGGGGCAGAAGCTACAAGTCCATCTGTCTGTATTTCACTTCCCCAAAAGCGCCTAAGGGAACTGGGGCAACTAAATCCCTTCATTCTCCTAGAAAATCCCATTTTATTTCCTAGCTCTGCATTCACATAGTCTAGCTCTCTCCTTGTTGCACCTACTTGCATGAGCTATGTTTGTGTCATCTTTGTGCCTTTGGATTTCTCACTGGTATCAGACTTAGTTTTGTTAACTCATGTACTTTTGTTTTACAGGGAATGCAGAGGGGGTGGGGGGGTGTACTTCCATCGAGTAATGCCATTTCTCTTTTTCAAGTGAATATC
The DNA here is from genome assembly GCF_034619465.1 of Leptosomus discolor. Classification (NCBI taxonomy): domain Eukaryota; kingdom Metazoa; phylum Chordata; class Aves; order Leptosomiformes; family Leptosomidae; genus Leptosomus; species Leptosomus discolor. The sequence goes on from NC_141391.1 coordinate 59,336,270, forward strand.
AGAGCCATTGTGCTGTACAGTGATTTTGTTTGCAAATTCCAAACTGCTGTGCTAGTTGTATTTTTTTCACTGGAATAGGTTTGGGCTGAATTACGTCTCACAGTGATTGCTAACAGCTCTGCCACATGCTTTTTCTTTCTTTGTGCCTATAAGCAACTGACAGTTCACCTGTGGAAGCACAATGAGATTTTAATTGAACTGGAGAACGGAATCAAGAACTCTCGCAAGCTGGAAACCTTTTGCAGGGATTTTGAGCTACAGAAGGTCTGCTACTTGCCTCTCAATACCTTCCTTCTCAGACCTTTACACAGGCTTATGCACTACAAGCAGATAATGGAGAGGCTTTGCAAACACTACCCACCAAGCCACATAGACTTCAGGGATTCAAGAGGTAAGAGAAAAGACACTAATTGCTGGAGCTGGGGAATGGCATCCAAATCCATTAGAGGTGCATGGCTGGAAAAAAAAAAAAATACCTTTTTTATAAGCCTACATTGAAAGAGGATTGAGTTGCAAAATCCAGCACGCAGAAGACCAGAAATGATAGGATTAAGGTTGCTGTTGTATACACATTGTGCCACAGTCTGGACAAGTACTTGGAAGAGAAATCTGCCGGGGGTTATTAAACACACAGAAATGGCATGCAGCTCAGGAAGTTGCTTGACCTGGAAACAGTTGGAAGGTTGGGAGAGAGCACAGGGAACATCCCATATGTGCTTGTCTTGTTCCGAGCTTTCCCTAGACGTCCGCTAGAAACACAGAATATTGGCTCAGGTGAACTCTTGGTCTGACCCAGTATGACTGCTGTTATTACGGCTTTAAATGTTATTTGTCTTTTTTTTTCCAGACCTACAATTTGCTCTGTTACTGTTTCCATGATTTGTTTCAGGAACTCAAAGCTGCCTACATGGGGGGGCGGGGGGGTGTTCCAAATGTAAAGAAATTTCCCTCCTGTAGTCTGAACTCACTGCCTGCTATTTCTTTCTGATGATTTGTTTTCCTCCTCTCTTACCCCTGTCCCCCACCCCCCTTGTAAGCTGTCTACATTTAAAGATAGCAGCACAGAAGGACTTGGGCAGGGGGCAGTGGCCAGCACGACTGCTCCCAGCTGTAAGGGGTTGGCTGAGCTCCCTTAGGTGCCGTGTGATTAGACCCACAGCAGGCAATGCACAAAATGCGGAGGTAACTTGACCTGTGGCGGTAGGAAATGCCACAGAGTTTTGTGGCACTGAAGCGGTGTGTGACACAGATGTTTGCCTAAAAGTAGCTACTGCCTGAATGATCTCAAGGAACGCAGTGAGCAGTGCCTTCATTTCTTGTAGCCAAGGCTAGATGATGAGGGCGATGTGTGTCCATTCCCACCTCCCCAGAGAGAGCAGCAGCCATCAAGGTTTGATTCCTCCTCCACTTTTGAAATGGATACCAACACAGGATTCAGGGGTGAAAATAAGAGAGCATGACAAGGGCAGTGTGACTCAGAGACACCTTTACTCCGGGATCAGTCTCTTACTAAGGCGTTTGCAGATCTTTGTGAAAAGTCAGAGTGTAAAGGAAGCAAAAAAAAAAAATGGGAGAGGGGGATGTGAATCTCAGCAGAGAGCACAGGTCTCCCACTAACAGGTGGATGAACTATGCACTGACCGATGTTGTAAGAAGGGAGAAAGAACCACTGTTACTGTTCCCTTGACTTTATTTTTCTAACACAAATGGCTGTATGTTCTCATCTAGCACGAAAATCAGTCATTGTGTTTCGCCCATTCAGAGACTGCCTGAATGTATCAAGGTTGGTGCTCACATACACGATGGCACAGGGAGCCAGTCCATGAGCTGGTCCCCCAGAAGAGATCAAGTGGTGAAGTGATTTTCAGCTTAGTTCTCTGGGTTGACTTACTGCATTGTTGGCACAGCAAAAATACAAGACCCTGGAAGCAGATGGGCGGCAGCCTGCACTTGGTTTGGCTTCTGCTACCACAGAGTGGGACTTCCTGGTGCCTGCTTCCTCCTGTATCCCACCTGATCCTTCACACGGCAGATATCCCCTTCGACAATGGAGATGCTCCTTAGGAAAAATCACTCCCAGGTTTTAGGTCACTCATTGTTCGTAGTGTCTTTGGAGAGAACGAAGTAGAGCTGTGATATGAGTCAGCGACGTGAAGCCCTTTTAGTTGTTCTCATTGCTGGGACTGAGGACAAACCCCAAGGTTACTGTGTTTACCATCTGAAATGATGACTCTTGCCATTTCCTGGTGTTTTCAAATATGGACCTGACCATATTTGCTGTGTGTGCTGCAAGCAGGGGGGAAAATGCATTTTTTTTCAAGCATAGAGAAGATCCCTAGATTAATTGGAGGTGTAGGAAATTGAGTCCTTTAGGAGAACCCATTCATTGGTGCTCTGAATTGACTTGACTATTCCTACAAAGTTCTTGTGGCTAAAATAGAGCAAACTTTTGGTTGAGGAAATAGGCTTCTCTTCATTCCAATGCTCCACCCTCTCCTCCACTCCGTAAGATGGTGTCCAGAAGTTGTGGAGTTTTTAGTCTGCCTGAGTAGCTTTACACTGTGAAGGAGAAGGGTAACACAAGAAGGGTGATGTTTGTGAGCTGGCTGCTGCAGACAAAAGCTATCTTTCTTTTTGAACGTTCTTATAAATTTTTAATAAGCATTTTATGGTTTTGTCCATCTAGCTGCTTTGGCTGAGATTTCTGAGATGGTGGCTCAGCTCCACGGCAATATGATAAAGATGGAGAACTTCCAGAAGCTGCATGAACTCAAGAAAGACTTGATAGGCATAGACAATCTGGTGATCCCAGGAAGGGTAAGTAGCAGAGTTGTGACCAAGGTCTGATACTATTTCAAAGCATTAGGTATGTTTTAGAAACCTGTTTATTAGGAACATCTGTGAAATTGCCTTTGCTCATACAAACCTTTTTCTCTCACCAAAAACTATCAAAGGTAAACGTAATAATACCATAGAAAACCTCAGCCTTTAAAGCAGGAAGAGGTAATCATCTTTATTAGCTTTTTACTGATTTTATTAGGTTTATCTTTTGTATAGATTTGGACAGTTGTAGGCAATTCCAAACATCTAATACAACAGAGGTGGTAAAAATCTCATATTTATCACAGCGTTCAGAGCTTGAGCAGTTGCATACTTCCTCAGTTCTTGCTGCCCTTAATTTTTAATTTTTTTTTTGCAACCCTCGATGCTAGAGCATGGCAGTTTGAAGGAAAGTAAGACAATTGTGCTGGAGGACCTTCAGTCCTTTCATGATGCCTAGCTTTGAAACTCATGGCCCTGGGGACAAGCAGTCTCTTTAGTCTACATGTTAACGTTAGGCAATATTTTTTGAGACAGTGTTGCCTTAAGTAAATACTTCTAATTGTGTTATAAAAATACCAACACCTTTCTTGTGCTTTTTTAAGAACAGAGGCTTATTTCAGAATAAACAAGCCTCAGTGTAGTATTTGTAGCCTTTTTTACTTTTCTAGGTGCACATATCTGTGCCTGCAAACTTGAGAGTTGTCTGTTGTTGAAGTAATTTCCTCCCCAATCCCCCTGACTTTTGTGTGTAATCCACAAAAACAGTACTTGTGGCAACTGAAATGCCAGGGAAAATACATCCCTAGCCTGTTCTCGCCCCTTCTGCATTTGTGGAAAACAGCTTGGAAAAAAAGATGAGTTTTGCATTGAACTGCAGATACAGCAGCACGTGAATTTGCCCTGCAGTCTGGCCGTCCAGCCCTGACGCGCTCCTGCTGGATGGCCGGACCAGCGCTCGGAGAGAACCACGGCCTGGGCTCTGCTTGCCGTGACGTATTGTTCATGTCTAGTGCCACAGCAGGGTCGTGGCAGAGAGGCTGCTTGCTGAGGTCTAGTTCAGTTAAGGATTCAAACATTTAGAAAAAGGGGTTTGAAGCTGATGTGCCGTTGGGAAGGCAGTGCCGAGCACAGGTATTTCTGGATTTGTGGCTGTTCTCCGCTCCCTCGCTTTTGCCTCTTCCCCCTCTCCCAAGCAGCTGCCGTGGTTCATGCCTCCTTCCAGTGATCCACAGACCAGTCACTTCCTTGGCAAACCCCTCAGGACATTTCACAGCCCATGCATCTCTCTTATCACATGAAATCAGATGCTGTCATCGGGTGTTTCTGCTACCCTTTTCTATTTAAAGACCGAGCAGTCTTCCTGTCCTAGGAAGTTCAAGAAGGCGGCAGACGGGGGGCAGAGGTTGTTTGCCTGCCAAGGCAAAAAGCATTGGCCACTATGCTCTGGCATGTGCCCAAGGTGTTGGTGCTTCCAGCTCTTTGGCTGCTCCTCTGGCTCTGACTGAAGTCCCTGCCCCAGTGCAGGCCAGGCTGGGAGGCAAATGCCACTGTCACCCGTGGCTGAACTCCTTGTCCCAGAGGAGAAGTCTCATGTGAGGCCAGTGATTTCAGCTGTCTTAAAGGAGGCTGTAGGTAACCACCCTCTTCATGTTGTCCCAGACTGGGATCTCTGCTGCCACCAAGCTGGTTCCTACCTTGGGCTTTAAAACACGCCGTGGTCGGTTGTCCTTGCAGATTGCAACGACCTGCAGCTCTCGATTGCTGTGTTCGCACAGCGCTTGCCGTGGTGGTGCTAAACCTGCTAATGACTATTAGGTGGTACCGTATAAATAGTAATTATGATTAATATTCTTTGGTGGCCAACAACAGCTTCCAGTGGCCTCTCTGGTAACATGAGCCTGCCATGATACAGGGATAACCACCTTCAGCCACTTTTTCTACCCCTTAGCCCTTAACGCAGTGCAGGTTAGGGGGACCGTACGCCTCAGCAACCCTAAGGTGACTGGAGTGTCTTTCTGAACAGATTAATCTTGGACAACCAGTGATTCTGATGCTTTATATTCCTTTTACATGAACAATTATGAGCAGAATGACCTTAGAAAGACTGTAATAAATAACGGTAAACCTCTTGACAGAAGCTGGAGGGAGTGACTGGAAAAATTATATTTTCAGATAAATGCAAGGGTGAGTTACGGTATAATTCACAGTAAGCCCAGGAAATCCAGCATTTTGAAAGTTCAGATGTGCTACTTTTCCTATAGTTCCATGTCTAAACAGTTTATTCTTAAACAGTTTGATCTGAATTAATGTACTGTATCACATGACATGGATGGTACGAGGATAACTCACGCTGCCAGATGAATTTCCTTTTTTTTTTTTCTGCTGCTGATGGTGATGTTGATTTGTGTAGCTGATTTTACATCTCAGGGAAGAGCTGTGTATGCCATATGCACAACAGAAGCTTACTAGTGTCTAGCCAATAACATACAGGCCAACTTATCATTAGTTTTTACATTATTTGTACCATGAAAAATACTCATTCAAAACTGATGGAAGAGGAAGCCATCTGAAGGAGTCAATGTGAGGTAAAGAAACTTTTGCTTAGCTGAACTTTCTTAAAATGAATGAAAGACAATTAGGATTTGGATTGGAAAGACATTGTCCTATAAATAATATTTTTAACGTATTTAATAAAGAAAATAGAAAGTCTTGGTGACTGATAGTCAAGTCAGTCCTATGACCAAGTAGTCATATTTATGTTGCATAATAAAAAAATGGTCATAATTTTTGCAGAAGATACATATTTGGTTTGTATTTGTTTCCCACAGGAGTTCATTAGACTGGGCAGTCTTAGTAAGTTGTCTGGAAAAGGTTTACAGCAACGGATGTTCTTTCTGGTAAGCAAGAAGACAATTTTTCTTTATATAATGAAATGTAAATATAGGCAACTATTAGACGTACTGTTAGACTCAAATTGTGAATGACAGTAAGTATTTTTAAACAGACTTATTTAAGTTAACATAATACACCACCTATGTAGCTGGTTGTTACGAACTTATGTTGCTGTACAAACCCAGTATTCTCTTTGTAACTGCTTCTTACAAAGATAAAACTATTTATTTTTATATGACACTGTGAAAATAATGATAAATTAATACTTTCTAGCACATTGTCTTAAATAAGAGCAGAGTCATCATAAAATTAAAAGTGGCACCAAGGTTAGTGGTCATGTCCAGAAAATAAGATAAAGAGTAACTCCTGGTTATATGAACGATAATCCACACAATGCTCTGAGGATGCATCACAGAACCAGGTTTCTCCACAAACCATCCAGTTCCAGCCCACGAGTGCCCAGCATGTTGATGGACCTGCCTTTGCCTGGAGATGCATTTTGTAGCTCTTGCACTAGGAAAGGTTATCTCCTCCCACCATCACTCGCAGCATTTTCAGGTTACACAGTGATCCCACTCGGTCTCTGATCCACAAGAGCCAACCAGATGGTTCCTCCTCTCTCTTCTTCCCAGCCAGCTGACTTGCTCCCACCCTGCTGCTGCTGAGCCCGTGGTGCCAAGGCACTGGGATGCCCAGCAGAGTGCATAGATTTTCTGGGCCACTGTTAACAGGGCAAAACATTAAAGAACCATTGCAGTGTGGCAGGAAAATACTTCCTTGGCTTCTTGTATGCAAAAGGTGAAGCCTGTGGGTGTGTAGAAAAGCTTGTGAGTGTGCTAGGTTTTACAAAACGTTTCACATTTAATCTTTCAAATGAGCCAAAGATGTAACCACGAAATCTGCCTGGGTGGGATTATCCTCTGCCTTTAAAGGCACTAAAGAGGAAGCCTAATAAATATGGTGTGTATTTTCTTGCACACCACAATTCTTGTTACCAGATGATGCCTTGATATCGTACCTGTATGAAAAATTAAGAAGTTAAGACTAGACTCTCAAGTCAGTTGCTCGCACTGTCAAAGAAGTCTTTGGTCTGTCTCAAGCACCAGAATCTTTTTGGAGGTAAAATCTGGCGTCAGTATTCTGGGACTCCTAATACATGTGTAATCATTGGCAAAATTCAGTCCCCCTCTAGTGGCTGATCCACGTAGTTTTGTGAATTATTGGATTGTGGACCTCCGTGGCGAGAGCTCTGTTTCACACCACAGAGTATCATTTTCTCGATTCAACTGTCTGGTTTGAGAAAAATATCCTTTGACCCACCCAGGTGGCACACTGAAAACATGCTATTCATTTCATGGCAACAGATCGCAGGTGGTCATTTGGCTTGCTTTCAACAACTGCTGTTACGTGGAGAAAGCTCTATAAATGGAGATACTCAGTCTCTTCACCTTGATACTTCTAACCTAAAGCCATCTGCCTTAAAACAGGTCCCTCAGCTTCCTTGTGAATATGAGGAGTAATAGATAGCCAGTTACTTTGTAAGAGTTCAGTTGGACACACCTCGCTTGGGCTTGCTTGCTTATCTTTTCAGACAAATCAGAAGAAAATACTGGTGTAACACACTGATCTCCTGTAGATTCAAAGAGCAGCAGAGTGTGAAATGTAGTACTTGGTTTCACTGCTGTTGTGGCTTGTTAGTTCTGACCCAGAAATCACAAAGGGAATATTAGAAGGCATCAGAAGATATCCAGTGGAAAATTGTGGCAACATGCCTGAGACTAGCTGGGAGGGAAGGCAGGGAAAATAGCAGGTGCTAATACTAGGTACTGGAGTATTGCGGAAGCTGATATTTCGGATTCATGCATTGGGACTGCCATATAGTCAGCCAGTACTGGCTAGCTTTCCTGTATTTACCATTCTGATTTTTTTTTCTACATACATACATGCCAACATCATTCTAATAATGCTTATTCTTGCTTTTTAGTTTAACGATATCTTGTTGTACACAAGTAGAGGCCTGACAGCATCAAATCAGTTTAAAGTCCACGGACACCTTCCACTGTATGCCATGACAGTAAGTATTGTGAGAACTTAAAGGATTCATGCTTAAATGGCCATCTGTGGTCCCATCTTAATGGCTTGATGAATTTCTGCTGGACTGAAAGCAGCAGCAAAGGGCCGCTCTCCGATTCAGAGGAGCTGTGGTTACCTTCTGCAGCGCCTGCTGGGGCTGTGTTGGGTTCGGCATGTGTTCATGCAGCCTTGTACACAAAGGTGATTATATAGCAAAAGTCGGGGGGAAAAAGGCATTGTTGGGGGTGGCTTCCTCATGATGCAAACTCCTTGTGAGATGGGTTCTTTGTTTTTTTAAACCGTAACTTTATCCGTGATTCTTACAAGTAGTTGATCACCAATTGCTTATAGACACACTGTGCAAGGCGAGTAAACATTAGTGACAATCTCGTTTCTATAGAAAAACCCATCTCCGAATGCTTTCAGCTCTGTATCTTAAAGCCAAAGTACTGGGAAACTGACAGCGATATGTCATTTGGAGCACTTGGTGCAACTCGTCTGGAAAACAGCCAATTTGAGCCAATAGCACCTAGTTACCTCTTCTTGTATGATGTCAAACATATTTTTGCTAGTTTCAAAATGCTTTCATTCCCCACATTATTTTCATTGGAACTTCTTCTGGGTTTTTATCTATTCCGTACCGGTTTCCTGAGAATTCAGCTAGGTAATCACTACCACAGTAACTGAATTTCTCTGAACACCTGCAAGGCTTCAAGTTTTATCTAGTGTTTCTAGGAATCCACTCAATTATTGATGTCCCTTTGTTCACAATAGAACTGTGTTATGCTGCGGTGTCCAGAGCGCTCCCAGCCTTTAACGTATCCTTTTGTATGATGAATCACTCTTCTGATAAAAATACCACTATTGTCCTTTCGGGTTTTTTTGAAGCAAAGCGGACAAAGCCGTGCTTTTGGTTTAAAAGGTTATCGCAGAACTTACTCACTGGTTGTGCACCTTGCAAGCCACCATTTCTTTCTCAGTACCTAGCTCGAAATTGTTATTTGTGGACTTTTCTTGTAGTTTTCTTTTCTCCAATGGTAAGAGCTCGTTCAGTTCACTGTTTCACCTTAAGGAATATGAAATTCCTGCAATTTGACTGCGTTTGGGCTTTTATCTCTCAGATAGAAGAAAGTGAAGAGGAGTGGGGGGTTCCTCATTGTCTAACACTACGAGGTCAACACCAGTCCATCGTTGTTGCTGCAAGGTAATTCAGTGGAGCCAACATACACGTGTAAACTCTGTTTCTCTGCAGCTTTCACAGTGGGACAGATAGAAAAACAGAGAGGCGTCATTTTGTTTGGATTTGCTCCTAAAACAATTTCAAAGGTATATTCTTCTGTGAAAGCCACTTGTAAAAATAAAAAAGGCAGAGGGGGACACGACAGGGGACACACAAAATAGAGTGGCAGTTGTACAAGTCGGAACCAAAACTAGGTTATTAGGAAAAAAAACGTGGCATCTTCTGTGTGCATTTATTTATTTCAATGAAAAGTAAGCTCAGGTTGTGATGATTTCTTAAGAGTTTACTTTCAGCCTGTATGAAAGTGAATAAAACATGAATTTTCATTTTTAGTACCCGCACCGAAATGGACAAATGGACTGAGGACATTCAGATGGCAATAGACCTGGCAGAGAAAAGCAGCGGCCCTGCTCCAGAGTTACTGGCTAGCAGCCCACCTGACAATAGTAAGTAAATGCTCGAGTAGGTTTTACTCACTTCGGTCAGTACCATTGGTGATTGCTTCTGAGCAAAGTGGTGACAACTGCTGGCCGCAGGTCAAACTGATAGCTGATGAATATACATATATTTATATATGTGCTATTTTAATGTTCTTGTTGATGTTAGCAGAAAGTTTCACTGAATAGAGAAATGACTTAAGCGTAACGATTGCAGGAACTATTTAACTGGATTGGGGCAGTGCCTGTCCTTGGAAGGCGTTAAAAGCACCAACAAAGCACGGTAGTTAGTCTTTGATTCTAAGACTTGCAGAAACACGTGAAAAAAAAAAAAAAACCTACTTCGTATCTGCACAAAATTATTTCTAAAAGTGTGTTTTAAAACGAGTTCACAATATTGTGGACAGAATTGATTTGTTTAATTTTTCCAATTATATATGTTGTTGCATAGAGGAAGAAAGATGCTTTTTCCCTGCATTTCATAGAGTCTCCTGATGAAACTACTGTAGACCAGGAATCTGAGGACGACCTCAGTGCATCCCGCACCTCACTCGAACGTCAGTCACCACACCGTGGCAACACTACGGTGCACGTCTGCTGGCACAGAAATACCAGTGTTTCAATGATCGACTTTAGTATTGCTGTGGAGGTATCTGCCGCAGAACGATCTGAACTGCAGCTCCAGACTCACTCTTGAATGACAATTTCCTTTTTGCTCCTCCTTAATAAGTGCACTATTCTGTTGTCTCCTTCTGGGGAAGTTTCAGGCACACCTATTAAGCTGACTCTCGTATCCTCAAATGATGGCATAAACCATCAGTCAAGAAACACGTATCCGCTCCCTTAGTGCATCTCTGTAAAATCAGTTAGAGCAGTAATTTTTGTAGAAGTAACTGTCCAAAAAAAATGCTGATGCCCTTGAAAATTTCAAGCAGGTCAACCTGTCTTAATGCTTTCAGTTACAGAGGCATTAAGTCATTGCTTGAGCTGAAAGGATATTGTCTTTAGCTGCTGCAGCCAGAGTTTTAATTACGTGTATTACTAACGTCCTTTCTTTACCTAGCCATCTTTTCTGGAACCTTGTCTCATTGCTCAGTCTCATCTGCTTTTTCTTTATTTGCGTTTTCCACCTCAGTGTAAAAATCCTTTCCCCCTCCCCCCGCCCCGATCACAGCTAAGCCAGTTTGATACACATTCCTTAATTCTGTACTCGACAGATGAGGCGCAGACATTGACTTTTCAAAGATTAAAAGGAAAGAGACTCCTCGTTCAGCATAGGTTTTAGGATGAGGTGGTGAGCCTGCTTAGGTGTTCTTCTTTCACCCGAGAGAGTCTCCAGGGAGCTCTGAGTACTTGATCGCAGTCTTCATCAAATGGAAATTTATGCTCAGTGAAAATGGTGAAAGGAACCTTAAAGCCGAGTCGACTTGCATTCACGAAGCAGCCCTCGGACATCAGGCCACCCTCGTTCTAGAGAAGATGTACCGATGCAGAACACAGAGGAGCAAGGACAGGCTGTATTCATAGTTTGTGTAACTGCCTCTGGTTTTAAACAGATGGTGAGTTTGTTGCTGAAATGTGACAAAGAAAATTATTCTGTACTAGAAAGCACCAACTGTAAAGCCTCATTTCGATTCCATGCAGGTCGATTTTCTGCTCTTTATACCCTCATATCCTGCAAGGGAGGAATAGTTCAGCATGGAACAAGGTCTCATATTTTTTCCTAAAGCAGAGAGCTTATTATAAGTAGATATAAAATTTAAACCAGTGACTAAGGGTTAAAACACTTAGTTAACCAAATCTTTTGGTCTGAGATCAGTGCTCATTGTTCCTTGTTTTTTGTTCCTCCCCCTGCCTCAAATCAATGCGAATAAAGCAGCGAAGACCAAACACACCCTGGAGACATATCGTGAATGCTCTGTGAAAACATCTTCAGCTCCACTGCTGTTCCATGCGTGGCAGGTTACGCTCATGCTCACATCATTCTGTTGGTGGCTCTCACTTCAGCATTATCGTTTATTTTCTTTGTGTCTTTCCCTCCTTTCTGTCTCTCTCATGGTAGAAGATCCTCTCTCTGTCAGTGACTGTACTTCCCTACCTGCTGGACTGATCAGTGATCAGCGGCCTGTTTCCATTTCATATGTCTGCTGGTACCGAATGCAAAGCCTGTCCTTTTATGATATCCTCCAGAGTAATGAGGTAACAGAAAATTAAGGAGTACACCTGTAACTTAGGGCAAGGAGGCAGCAGTCCAGATACCAGAGAATGGGATGATTTAAAGCAAAGGCTTTAATGTATATCCAAGTATATGGTGAAAACAGACTATTTTCAAGAATATTTCATTTGTAGTAGATACATCAGGACCACCAGACTTTGACTATTAAGCTTTACGGATTAAGTAAGTGATTAGCTTCTGCATTGTATAATGAGAATGATGTAAACGGCCATTTTGATCTAGGTCAGAGCCCTGGCAAGGAATGGGAAGTAATTAATAATTCACTAAGAACGCCCCTTCATTGGCAAGGCACAATGATGCTGGACTTTACATCATCACTATGTGAAGAGTAGTTTCTTCTGTCAGCCATTAAATACTTGTACTTGGTTACAGCTTCCTCCTTTTTGTTAAAACATCCAAAATCTGGCTAAGAATAAGGTTAACGGTCCTTGCTTTTGAAATCTTTGAAAAGTTACCGTGTGAACTCACTGGGTACTGAGAGCTCAATCTCTGTCTGCAATTCTAAAGTATGTCATAACTTTTCTTTACATCGCAAATTCACGTCAGACTTTGTTTCCATTATTCTATTTAAGTATCATTTGAAAAGAACAAAGACAGACTAGGATAACAAGACTGATGTTTAGTAATGTATTACTGAAAGCCACCTCAATTAGGGGGAAAAAAAAAAGCGTATTAGCTTGAAGGTTTTGGAAGTACCCAGCCACAAATAAAAAAATATATTACATTAAGTACTACTTCGTAGTAGAAAAATGCAAAAGAAAAATAGGTCCATTCAGCCAAAACATTTTCACACACAACAAGGTCACACGCAACCAGATAAAAGCAGATAACTTTTTTCTTACAATAATTAAACTGCGGGTACCTTCCACTGCTTTATTTGGCTACTTTTGATCTGTTTCAGAACCAGCTGTCTGGAAATCTCCTAAGAAAATTCAAAAACAGCAACGGGTGGCAGAAGCTTTGGGTGGTGTTCACCAACTTCTGCATGTTCTTCTATAAATCGCACCAGGTAACAGACTGCACAAGCGCGTGTGGCTGGAGAAGACCTTGTGGTTTTCCAAAGCAGTAGCAGAGAGAAGGGCAGACATCGGTCACGGGTGCCGTGCTGGAGGCGAGAGAAGCAGGTGCAGTGGTCACGGCTGCACAGCCTTTGCTGCTGCTGGAGCACGGAGCAGAGCCTGTTGTCAGTCTGCTCGCCTGTCAAGCGAAGGGCGCGTGCTTGTTTCCTGAAACTTTCCACGGTCACAGTATATGTCATCCCTGAAAGTACAAGAGATGTCGCTACGGCTCAGAAATTGTGGTGCGAGTTTAAGCAAGAGTTTTCTCTTGTACAATTTCTGAGATTATTACAATTAAAAACTTAACAGTGACGTACACGCTTTGTTTACCATTACTGATGCTTAAGTCAAACAAGAGAGAACAGCGGCCAGTGATTAACCCACCCGAGCAAACATCTCACTGCAGAAGTAGGGGCTTTCCTGTCTAGAATCTGTTGGACTTTTGAATCTCTGTGTTCAAGCAGGGCATAAGAACAAAATAATTCCAGTTGCTATGTTGTGCTTTCACTGCTAGAGAAATCCTTAACGACAGAGTTTCTGCACTTAAAAAAAAAAAATAATAAAAGAATGAATTATAGGCTATTCTGCACAAAATGATTTGTTCCTACACAGCAGACTAAGTAAAAAGACGTAAGCAATGAGTACTGCAGGGTGGCCGTTACATTTCTAAAGGAGTAGGTGTTTGCAAGCTTAGGATGGACACGGATGGCGCTCTGCCGATGCCAAACGATGGAGCTTTATGTTCATCAGTTTGGAGGCAGTGAAAGCCCAAGATTTCCAACAATGTTCTTATGAGGAAATGCTGCAGCAGATCCTTATGAGAAGGGTCTACAAAGATGGGCACGCTGAAACTCCCAGACAGTTAACTTCATTGCAGTTGTGTAAAGCTGCTGGTTTTTTCCACCCACACGTGGAAACACGATGATGACCTTTCAATGAGTGTGTATCTAGTTTCTGTTTTACTTGGGCTCTCTTTACTGAAGGGCATTTGGTCTCACAGCATTCTCCATCTTTTCTTCTCAGGACAATCATCCTTTAGCCAGCCTTCCTTTACTGGGATATTCACTTACCATTCCTTCTGAATCTGAAAACATTCACAAAGATTATGTGTTCAAGCTACATTTCAAATCCCACGTGTACTACTTCAGGGCTGAAAGTGAATACACGTTTGAAAGGTAAGTCGATCTTCTGTGAGAGGGAATTTTGTAAATTCCAGGAGTGTTTTCTGAACAAGGTTAATAGAGGCAAAGTTTAGTAAATTGGTTCAGTAATACAGGCAAGTAGTTCAGCACAAGTAGAGCAAGAACCCTTTGAAATTTTAAAAGACGTTTTAACCCTGATAATGGTAGAATCAAGGGGTTGGTTTTGATAATGTGGTTGCTGTAATAGCAATCACTACAAAACCTGGAATTACCCAGTCAAAATTGATCGGGCTGACTGGACGGGGAGCTTTATGTCTCAGCCTTCAGGAAGCACGTAAACAGATCACAGGACTTTTCAGTAGCTCTTCAGAATAACTTCACTCCCTCTGATACAACTGGATGGAAAACCCACCCCTGAAATAAATTCTCGTTTTTCACAGAAGCGGTTGTTCCTGCTGTGTATTTATGCTACTTCAGCATGGAATTTTTACACCTCCCACTGAATTTCAGATACACGGGGAGCCAGGAAACAGGCACTGCTCCTCCTAAATTGTTGTCTGAGGTTGTTCATACTGGGAACTAATTCAGCTCTTTTATATGAAGCATTAACACATCAAAAATCTTGATGTCCTCTCTTATTGAAGAAAGCTATTATTAAGTTTTAGCCATACGAGTCTTAAAACTATAAAGAAAGTGAATTGTGGGAAAGAGGTGATGAAATAATGAGAATAGGAAAACAGACAAAAGCCCTTTCTCAGTTCTAGGAAAAATAAGTAGGAACTGCAGCTAAATTACCTTTTTTCACTCTCGAATTAAGAGCGGTCGGTCTCAACCGCTCATCACTTGCACCGTCCAGGAAAAAAAAAAAAAAAAAGAGATTTGGTGTCTGCAGAACAAGTAAACCCACTACGTTCCTGAATTTTGCGTCGCGTTCCCGCCATTTATCCTCTCTAAACCTCCTTCCATATATGCATTTGGCGGTCGTTTGGATCTCGAGCCTCTTGCCTTTGGGTAGACTTAGGAGTAGAGTGGCCAGCAAGATGCTCCTGTAGGCACTGAAAATGCAGCTGCCCAGCTGATAACACAGGCTGTATCTTTCAAGAAGTCTTTCCTTAGGAATCGACCGTTCTGTTGTGTCTCCTCACAGATGGATGGAAGTGATCCGAAGTGCCACCAGCTCTGCCTCACGCACCCAAGCTCTGAGTCATAAAGAGCCTCACGCCTATTGACGGCTGAACAAGCTACCGTGTTGATTGTCCAGCAGCTGCTGATTTTCTAGAGGACATTTGAAACTCTTTTCTCCCTCCAAGTTTAGTAAAACTTATGATTTGGTAAAAGAAAAGAAAAAAAAAAAAGTATGGTTTTGCAGAAAGTTTCACAATTCCTCAGCAAAACTGTTTAAGTTCTCCATATGTTCAGACTACCTTACCATCGTCCCAGTGGCTGCGTTCGTTTCATGTCTTGTATTTTGTCATTCTGTGCTGTTTTTAGCTTGTGCCAGTATTAAAATATTGTCCTTATTAGAGTGCCAAATGCCAAAAGATATTTTGTTGCCTCAAAGATTGCACCTAAAAAAAAAAAAAACTGACTTCACAATCTGAACTTTCTCCTCTGAGGCAAACACTATTTCTTATCTTTTCATTAAAATATGTTATTTTTTTTTTACCATGTTAATCTGTAGACTGCTGGATTTTTAAATGTAGATGGACTTTCACAGTATAGAATATAATTATATATACAGCAAGCAGTCTAACAGGAATGAGGTAACTTTCAGATTCCATTTTTTTTTCCCAGTCTTTCTACATTTAATCAGCAAGGAATTACTTATTTTCTGTCTTTAACAAGGAAACAGTTTACAGCTCGCTCTCATTTCCCTTTGGGGTTACAAATCCATGTGGTATAAATAAAGTATAGGGTTCTTATCTAACCATTTTCTTGGTGCAAGTTGACCAAATTGTTCATCTGTTGGCTTTGAAAAGTGAATACTACTTGCCAGATGAAAAGGTTTTAAAATAATCCAGTGCAATATTATTTGGGCTGTAATGTACTGTGAATGGTATGTACAAGAAGAAATTAAAGGCTGTGGTGACGTTCTGCTGTTTGTTTTACGAACTTGAAAGAAAACCTGTACGCTCTGAGAACCGCAGCTACTTGTGATTAAGTAAGTCGCAGACTGTTTCGGTAACGAGCACGGACGAAATTGCTCCAAGCTGGGGGTACTACTGAAGCCCCAGGTTTCCATCCTGCCTGCTCCTCATCCGACATTCTTGTTGGAATTTCAGTCTCTCCTTCTCCCTGCCCCTGCTCACCCTACAGAGAGCGGCAGGTACAACCAGGAGCGGAAATGCCCATTGCATATACCCGGCTTTAACGTGAGCTAGCACCGTATTTTGGATAAGCTGTTGGCCCACTCAGAAGGTTGGCAGCACTAAGTCTACCCTGCTTAGATGCTTTTCCTTGTTTTAAGAAACGCTTCATCACGAGGGTGACATAAAACTTCCGTTAACAGAAGTCTGACGTGCTGGAAACACATCTGTCACTGTTACAGGCCTTTGAGGGAGATGGTGTTAGGCAGAGGGGCCTGAGCCGAGCAGCGTTGGCAAATGAGGCTGGGACAATTCTCCCCCACCCCTTTTCCTTCGTCTGGCTCTTCACTTTGTTAATGGCTTACCTGTGTGCGATGTATAAAGTGGCTTACAGCTGTGCTCACCCCAAAAGGGAATAAAACACCTCACAATACTATCAATCACATCTGCCTGTTTCAAGACAGTAAAGCCTTTCTGTTCCCACCCCCAAACAAAGATACATGCGTGTCTCCTCCCAAGAAGAGGACGGGCTCCTAAGCCCTTAGGACAAGCAGCTGTCCCGGTGGCCAAATCCAGGCCACCCTGGATTTCCAAAGGGAAACAAGGATTTCAGCATACTTCCTTCCTTCAGCTGTATGGAAACCTTCAAACCCCTGGGCAGGTAACTTGTTGCAGTTGCTCTTTTCCTTACCCATTTCCCCTGACTATCAGTACAGATGTAATAATCACACCTACCCTACAGCATCACCGCTATCTATTTATGATGACACGATGAAGGACAAACTTAGAAAGTAGGTAGAAGAATCTGAAGACCTTTTCCCTGTTGCAGGTCCCACTGGCTTGTCCGTTCCAAGCCCATGACCCTGCTCTGTTGGGCCAAAGCCAACCTGACAACCTCAGTGAACCAGTAACGTACAGGAACTACTGTGCTTCAAGACTGACCAGGAATGTGACCTATGATCCATATAGTGATGAAAAGGGGAAATAACACGGCATAGATTAACTAACAACACCTCGGCAGCAGCCTATGGGCCTGGAAAAGCAGAACCAAAGCAGCGACAGCACATAATGTTACGACAAAGCACAGTAAAGGGATGCAGACCATATTCCCCCTCCCCCCAAATTATTACTGAGCTATAAAATAGCTACAAAGCCCTACAAGCTGGGGCCCTGCATCTGTCCTTTACAATTGTTACCTGTAACAGTGAAAGGATTTTTTTTTTTTTTAATGGAATTTATAGAGGGTCATGCCCTTAAGTCAGTCAGCTGAAATGGAATTTTATTTTAGATCACTGGGGCTTGTTGGCTGCAATCTTCATTATCTGCTGCAGTAGTTTACTCTGAGCCCTCAAACGAAAGGTTTTTATTTACATTCCTGAAATCAGAGAACACTTTTCCCAGGTATGTTTCATTTTCATACAAAGTAGGTTTAGAAAGTAATTTTTCTGTAACTTCTAAAGCAAAGATCAAGATCCAGGTCTATTTATCATGGCAGCAGAGACCTAGCTAGGCTGGGGGTGCAACTTCAGAGTATCCACCTGATTTGTCATTTTCACCTTTTTGTATATTTTTATTTTTGAGGTTTAAAATAAGATTTTTTTTTTTCCTTCTTTACCGGTGTGATTTATTTTTTTTTTCCAAAATGGAACCAGTTGACCTGCTGTCATTGGTCAGCATTTTTCTAGTTCTTTATTCCCAAGGTTAACCGAAAATTGAAATAATGGTAAGACAATAAGAGCGACTGTCTTGACAGTCGTATCTTACAATCAGTTGCAGTTTATGTGTGTGAATAAAACTCACAGCTACTAGAACGCTGCAATACGCAACCCCTTGTTTTTCACCCCGATGCACATCACGCTGCTGTCCAGCTAATGCAGCGATGCGTGGAGAGGCGGCGTGTCACGGTGTGCCAGGCTTGCAGCCATGACCCAGTACACCACTCCCGTGTCTCACTAGTGGCAGAGCTTCAAACTGGGCACTCTGAGATGTTTCCTCTCATTGCTGTTATTACCCACCATGAATAATCAGTTTCCAGCATCAAATAATGAAAAAATAAAAGCAAAACGGGAACGTTAACTGCCATCAGAGGTTGCACCACGCACAACGGGATCAGCAAAGCCTGGACTCCTGTGGATTTTTTTCCACAAGACTAAGCATCACCGTCATTTCTCTGCTGTCTCACGTAACTTTCCTTAAGATGTATTAACATACCTACCTCAGGCTTACCTATTTTCACAAAATTTTCATTAGACACTGTTGAGACCTCAATGGCTTTGTAAATTCCGCCGAAACCAACCAAAAATGACAAGACAGAAGGACAAGTGAGCAGGTAGGGAAACACATGCTGTGACTGCAGAGAGCTTGATAAATGTCTCTGACTAGAGAAAAGAGGTCTTGCAAGAAAAACTTGTTTCAGAGACAAAACCAGGTGCAATATCCCACCATTCCATCAGCCAAGACCAAGCAGAGAAACAAGCAGGACCTGAAAAGCCTGATTTTGACCTTTTTTTTTTTTTTTTTTTTTTTTTTTTTACACAGGACCAATTATGTGGGCTCCCTCAGGAACACGACCATCCAGCATCATCACGGGTGTGCAGATACACAACTCTAGTTCCCAGCGCATGCAGACATCCCCCCCTCTCCCCCAGGGACACAGAAAAGTTGGTAGAGAAGAAAAAAAGAAAAAAAAAAAAAAAAAGGGTGATGTGGCACATGTACGTTTTTTAACAGGAGAAAATAGCGATGAAATGCAATTACAGGAGCGCAGCTGCCGCAGCGCTTGCCGCCGGTTACGTGGGGAATTAAGGATGCGCTGGCTGGGGTTAAGCTAATGCGGCTGGATGTGAGCGCGTCCCCAGTTTCACTGGGCTGGCAGCATGAGGAATGCAAGGCGGGTTTTAAATCGTTGCCATCTGTAAACTGGCACATTGGCTTACCACAGGGCACACTGACACAGAACTGCACGTACGTAACCAAAACAAACACGACACTAGCAATCACTTGTTTGTATAGATTAAAACAAAACAACAACAAAAAAAAAACCCAAAACAAAAAGCTTAATCAAGAACGGAACTTCCCCCATGGTTAGGCCAGCTGTGAGATACAAGCTTACTAAATTGCCCAACAGAAAAAAGTATTCTCAGTCTTCCCACTCAGAGGGTGGTGCTTGAGTTTAAACAAGAGTTTTCTCTTGCACAAAGTCTAAGATTATTACAATTAAACTTTCTGCTTACTGTTACTGACACGTGGGCAGTAACTGAGCTAGAAACCCGCAAGAGCATCCCCTCCTGGGAGGAGACCCACCCCCCCCGAATCTCACCTTACTGACCACTCAGATGGCAAAATTTCATTAAACTTTTCCTTCTTTATTTCTAGGTCGTGTAGGTTACAAGGAGTTTTATTATGTTGGTGTAGAGTGACAAAAGTAAAGTTTAAATACACGGTTATAAACAGGCAGCAATATTACAGAAAACAAGATACACACTTTAATTGTCCTCTGTAACCAAGCTATGAAAGAAGGCAGAAAACCATGACATACAACTTGCCTACTGCATGTGCTCGGTGCAACCACTAGCACAGCTGCAAAACACAGCTAAAAAGAGCAAGCTCGCGGATTTGTGCTGTACTTTTAAGCTCCTCCCCAGCAACCTACAAAAACAATTTGCAGCTGTACCGATCCCTGCATTATACCTGTGCTTATGAGCACTTCTGATCATCTCCCAGGGGTGACGTTTTTGAAGGCAAAAGTATGTTTCCTTAAAAGTAAAACCATTACAAACTGGTACCACATCATTGTTTAAAAAAAAAAAAAATAATAATACGGACCACCACGTAACATGGTGAGAGCTAAACGAGACGCTCCCCACGCAGAGCACAAGCGCAGGCAGGTGAAGGCGTTACGGCGGATGACGTGGGACGTGAACTCGCAGCACGCCAGCCGCTTCGCAGCTCAGCACCAGTGCGCGCGCTCCCACCTCCCCGCCTCTGTCCACCCCTGCGGGACCCTGCAGTTACACCGCTCCGCAGTACCCCCGGTTCATCCGCCCGGACCCACCCAAACCGCCGGGGGCTGCGAAGGAGCCGCGGCACTTGGGAGAAAAGCTGCTCTGTTAGGCCACCCACCGCGCCCTGCACTACTGCGATCGTGCCGTCGTCCTTTACTAAACAGGTCATCGACTACAAAGTGCAGCTGCAAGGAAAATTAAGTTAAAAAAATAGATCACACATCTGATTAGAAAAAGCGAGCCTTCAGTTCAAGTGACTGATTTTTTTTTTTTTTTTTTAAACAGTGAGTTTATTTACTGCCTAATCTTGAAATCCCTGACAAAAAAAGCAGTTCCACTAACTCAAATGTTTGCATAAATAGGGACAGCTTGTTGCTTAGTATATTCAAGACTGAGTGAAGTACTACCTGCGCAGAAAAATCACAGTGCAACGTTATAACAGAGATGTTTTTAGCATGAAACAACCTCTCAAAAACATCGATACCCTTCTTTCAGAAACAGGCCATGCTTCTTTCAAACGAAGCTGCTCTTCTGTTACCAATATAGATCTGATTTTTAAAGCATCAATACTTTTCAATAGCAAAGGCTTGTAACTTTACATTCAAGGTACAGCACACTTTTTTTTCAGTGAATCTCAGTTTAAGACACAAGTCTATATTTAAATAATCTATATGTTACATATAAAAATACACATCTCTACCATAAATGAGGTCTTGTCTTCTTCCAACTGCCCCAGCCTTTGGGCCAAGTGCCCTTGCTGTAGGTCTGACTCACCTTCAGCTCCTAAACCAAGGGACACATTCACCAAGCAAATTCTGCCACAATCAGAGAAGTATTTCCTCAACATACGGTCATGGAATGCCATTAAAATGCAACTCAAAAATAAGTATGTATAACTTTTCAAATGATTGTTCAAAACCAGCGTACCTTAGAATTGCATTTAATTCTCTGATATTGAGAAATTCTTGAAATTCCAGCCAGCACCGTAAATTTAGCTTCCCCACTAAATCCGAGTTCTGTGCATCTCCAAGTAATTTAAGTTCAAGTCCTGACATTAACAGATGAGCTGGGGAAAAGCTTCCATTATTCCATTTATATTTCAAATGCAAACAAGACAGCTGTTTATTTCCATGGGCTGTACCAGCACACATTTATCGAGCAGCTGCACGCTCTGACACTGGGATGTCAACAGGTGCATTTCCCACCGCGCTGCGTTCAGACGCCCACTTCCCCATGGCAGGGCTAAGTCTGCTTCCCCAAGGTAAGTAATCCTATCCTTAATGTTTAAGAGCACACAAACCAACATATTTAAAGCTATCAGTCAAAGAGGAGTCACAAACCAGTGCTCAAATGTACGCGCTGTTCCATTTGCCTCAAATTCCCTCAGCCATCAAGGGACACCGATCCCTCATCCTGCTGGCAGAGGTGTTGTGTCTAAGGATATGGCTACAAGGGGGAGTGCAGAAGTTGCAAGAACCTGGTCAGAAGTTCCATAGCTCTGTCAGCATGACAGTGTACTCTGTTAAATGATTGAGTTAATTATTAAGGCTATTAATATGCATAGAATAAGGGCTACCATGGTGACATGAAGTCCTGCAAAGAGACCTCACCAGCTTCCAAACTGGCTAGAGAACCTGGGTTTTTTTGTACCAAGCTAAGTAGACATGTCTGTACTTTTAAAATTTTAATCCTTTCTGGTCCAAGACTCATATCTGTATATTTTTCTTAAATTAAACAGCTACGTTACCTGTCATCCAAAACACAAAATCATCAATTCCTTCATTAAAACCATGCAAAAATGCTCTCTTAGCTACCAGAATAAGCAGCACTCGAATACAGCCTTGGTGAAACAAACCAAAGTACAGGGAAAAAAAAAAAAAAAGCCACCTAATCAGCTGCGGGTGTAACTAATGTTACTGCTTCCAAGAACTACAAAACCTTAAGCCAGCTACCTAGGAGCGCTCGCAGGAACAGCACAAAGTTCAGAATTTTCAAGAAGTAACGTTTTTCCGGGGAGACAAGTAACAGGACACAGCATACGCCACTTGGGCTCAGCGCTGCAGTCTTTCTGTCGAACGCCTATCGCTTTCGGTACAGAGATGCACAGATTTAGGCAGCAAGACCGAATATTGAACCTATGGATAATTTTTCTTTTACGCTGCAAGACATCAATTTTAATGATAAAACCAGGCATGATGAAGAAATACTTGCCACTGTCTCAGAGCCAACATCTTAATGAGATATTTCAGAATAGATGAAGGTAATAAAGATTTATTTGTGTGAGCATTCAAACACGTTCAGGTGAAAAAAAGATTGTATCTGAATTTCACTACAAGCTTCACAAACATCTATTACTAAAACTGAACAATACATAGGGTTCAGAATTCGCATTGGCACAATTTAAAACTGAAAATATGAAAGAGCTCGTTCTTTAGGAGAAACAATAATTTAAAGCTCAGAGAGACGAGGTGTAGTAAATTTAAAACAACCAGTAGTAGTACCATAATTAGAAAGTCACGCTCAGAATATAGATAAAAAGGAAGAAATACTGGAGAAACAGAACAAAATGCTGTCTTTGCTGAGGTACGAACAGAAGGTTCCATAGTACAGGATTAACTCTTTCAATGGCAAATCCTTCACATACAAAGATCAAACCAAGATTCACTTATCACGTAATTCAAAACGTACATGTAATAAAGGCAAGGCAATACTCAGTTATGGCCTGTCAAATATTTACCCCACTAACATTATCTACAAAAGCACTTTACTGTTTTGTACACAGTGATTCCTTATGCACGTCGAAAGGCTTTCCGTTAAAAAAGACATTATATACATACCTGTACACGATTCCCACAAACATACTCCATCTCCCAGTGGAATTCTTAAAGCAAGATACCTGAGGTTTCTCAATAGCTTCAATTTCTCTATCACAAACCTAAATATACATTTCAGATTTTACAAAAAGACACCTCCCTGGAATATATGCATTATTATTTTAAAAAATTATAGCTTTCAGGAGCTGAAAAAGACTGCCTCCATCTGAGAGACTTCCTTTTCACTCTTGCACGTTTAGGGATGTCCTTCCACCGAAGGACATTCCCGTGACTGAGGGGCAGAACAACGTTAGGGTGCACGCCTTCAGTGCAGACACGGTGGGATCTCTGTTGTCTTAGACAAGTCAGGAACAGCCCGTCAGTAGGATGAAGCACTTCCTCCAGCTAGTGAATATCTGAAGAGGAAAAGAAATAGTTGTCGTCGCAACTTTTAAAAAGGTGTTCTGCAACAAGCAGCAACTAAAAGTTATTCCATTTTACGCTGTTGAAGTTCCAGCCTCTTCCCTTGCAGAATTTCACCCACCACTGCTGTAACCTTCCAAGAAAAAAGCCGCAGAGCTGAACAACGCATAAAATACAGGCTATTAGAGCATCGCTGCTTTTCTCATCGAGAGGAATAACCTGTGTTCAAGTGTGTTACTGAGAAATATATGATGTTGTGAGAATCCTGTATACTGGGGACAACATTTAGTGATTCCAACTTTCCTACTTGCCAAGTTTACGTCATTAACCTTTCCAAAACATTACTGTGGCAGGAAACCTGAATTTCTTCGTCTAAGCAGTTTCCAAAGGAAGAAGCATACCTTTTAATCATGTTAAGGTGTCAATAAACTGTGTAAAACATCAGAGGTAAAAACTGGAGGGGGAAGGTAAATGGATTCACACAAGTTACTGGACAGCTCCTCCAAGGGTCCCAACTAAATCATTCAGACCAACTTGGGAAATCCAGTTTTAACCAGTCAGAAGGAGAAGGAAAATCTCATGAGAAATGTGTTGTTGAAGAGCCACGTTCAGTAGTTAGCCATCCAATTGAGAGGATATTGTAAGTGGGACAATGAATGACTTAATGATCACAGAATCACAGAGTGTTTTGAGCTGGAAGGGACCTTAAAGATCATCTAGCTCCAACCTCCCTGCCATGGACAGGGACACCTTCCACCAGACCAGGTTGCTCAAAGCCCCATCCAACCTGGCCTTGAACACTGCCAGGGAGGGGGCAGCCACAGCTTCTCTGGGCAACCTGTTCCAGTGCCCCACCACCCTCACAGTAAAGAACTTCATCCAAATATCTAATCTAAATCTCCCCTCTTTCAATGTAAAACCATTACTCCTCGTCGTATCACTACATTCCCTGATAAAAAAGTCCCTCCCCATCTTTCCTGTAGCCCCCTTTAAGTACTGGAAGGCCACTGTTTCCCTGGAGCCTTCTCTTCTCCAGGCTGAACAACCCCAACTCTTTCAGCCTGTCCTCATAGGAGAAGTGCTCCAGCCCCCTGAGCATCTTTGTGGCCCTCCTCTGGACCCACTTGAGCAAGTCCCTATCTTTCTTGTGCTGAGGGCCTCAGAGCTGAACGCAGTACTCGAGGTGGGGTCTCACCAGAGTGGAGTAGAGGGACAGAATCACCTCCCTCAGCCTGCTGGCCACACTTCTCTTGATGCAGCCCAGAATGCGGTTGACTTGCTGGGCTACAAGCGCACATTGCTGGCTCATATTCAGCTTTCCACCCACCAGCACTCCTAAGTCCTTCTCCGCAGGGCTGCTCTCAATCTACTCAGCCCCCAGCCTGTATCTGTGCTTGGGATTGCCCCGACCCAGGTGCAGGACCTTGCACTTGGCCTTGTTGAAGTTCATGAGGTTGGCCTGGACCCACCTCTCCAGCCTGTCAGGGTCCCTCTGGATGGCCTCCCTTCCCTCCAGCGTGTCGACCTCACCACACAGCTTGGTGTCATCAGCAAACTTGCTGAGGGTGCATTCAATCGCAGCTGACCGTGTAACAGAGCGTATTTCTTGCATTCAACCAAGAAAGAGCTGTGTTTTCAGAAGCTCACTAGCTCTAAAATAGCTTTATCCATGAGGGACTCCTACTAAGCTACGGAACGCTTCAAACGCCTTCTTAGTGGGGGAACCCTGCCTCAGCCGGTGAGGGACGCGGCGGCGAGCCCGGTGGCTGCGCCCACCCAGCGGCGGGCAGGGGCGGCCCCGGCGCCAGGGACACCCGAGGGAGAGCCCGGAGACGCGGCAGCTCTCGCGAGCGGCGCTGACGTCACTGACGGGGGCTTGGGCGTTGCCAGGAGCAACCGCGGGAGAGTTAAACGGCCCCAGGGAGCGGCTCGGCTCGGCTCGGCTCGGCTCGGCTCGGCGGGCCGGCTGGCGCGGGGAGGGCCCGGCAGCCAGCGCGGAGGTCAGCAGCCCCGGGCAGTGCTCCAGGTCTCCGCCAAAATGGCGGGCACTCGCCTCAGAGCTGAAGCCAGAGCTCCTGCAGGGAAAACCCCGGAGGTGGCTGGAGCGCCCACCCGGGCGGAGCGTGGAGAAGGAAGGAGATTTCGGGTTGAGGCGAGTGCCCTGACCCCTCACCTGGTGGGAAGGGAAGTACCTGCACAGGGTGTGCAGGGGTTGGGGATCCCTCACGTCAGGTGGCAGAGCTGCGGGAGGCAGTCAAAAGGCTGCACAGCGATAGTGACCGCGGGGCTGTAGCAGCCATTACTGCGAGTGAGGCACCCGCCCTCCCGCATCACAACAGAACCCAGATATGAAGCTTTAACAGGTACAGGCAACCACAAGCAAGGTCTGCATAGAGAAACCGTGCCAGCAGCACACGGTGGGTACCAGAAGAAGGAGGAACAAGTGCTCATAGTGGGAGACTCTCTGTTAAAAGGCACTGAGAGGCCCATGTGCCGACCTCACAGAGAGTCATGGGGGGTGTGCTGCCTTCCCGGAGCCAAGATCAGAGATGTAGCCAAGAGAGTGCCACAGCTTATTAAGAGTACAGACTAGTACCCACTGTTACTGTTTCATGTGGGCACGAATGATGCTGCAAGTGACAGCCTGGGTAGAATCAAGGAAGACTACAACGCCCTGGGGGTGAAAGTGAAAAATTCTGGTGCACAGGTTATCTTTTCCTCCATCTTACCAGTTGGGGAAAAGGAGGCAGCTGGAAATAGAGGAATAATGCACAGCATCTCCTGGTTACGTGGCTGGTGCCATCATGAGGGTTTTGGTTTTTATGCCAACAGGACTTCCCTCAACCATAACCTGTTAGGGATGGATGGTATCCACCCATCTGGAAGAGGCAAGGGTATCTGCAGTAACAGGCTACAGACCTGTCTACCGCAGCTTTAGCAAAGCTTTTGACACTGTCTCCCATCACATCTTCACAGATAAGCTTAGGAAGTGTGGGACAGATGAGTGGACAGTGAGGTGGCTTGAGAACTGGCTGAAGGACAGAGCTCAGAGGGTTGTGATCAGTGGTGCTGAGTCCAGTTGGAGGCCTGTAACTAGCAGTGTTCCCCAGGGGTCAGTACTGGGTCCAATCCTATTCAACATATTCATCAACAACCTGGATGAAGGGACAGAGTGCACCCTCAGCAAGTTTGCTGACGATACTGAGCTGGGAGGAGTGGCTGACACACCAGAAGTCTGTGCTGCCGTTCAGCGAGACCTGGACAGGCTGGAGAGCTGGGCAGAGAGGAACCTCATGAGGTTCAATAAGGGCAAGTGTAGGGTGCTGCATTTGGGGAGGAATAACCCCATGCACCAGTACAGGCTGGGGGCAAACGAGGTGGAGAGCAGCTCTGCAGAGAAGGACCTGGGAATCCTGGTGGACAGCAGGTTGACCCTGAGCCAGCAATGTGCCCTTGTGGCCAAAAAGTCCAATGGCATACTGGGGTGCATTAAGAAAAGTATGGCCAGCAGGTTGAGGGAGGTTCTCCTCCCCCTCTACTCTGCCCTGGTGAGGCCACATCTGGAGTACTGTGTCCAGTTCTGGGCCCCCCAGTTCAAGAGAGACAGGGAACTACTGGAGATAGTCCAGCAGAGGGCTACTAAGATGATGAGGGAACTAGAGCATCTCTCCTACGAGGAAAGGCTGAGAGACCTGTGGCTCTTTAGCCTGGAGAAGAGAAGACTGAGAGGGGACCTTATCAACACTTATAAATATCTACAGGGTGGGTGTCAAGAGGATGGGGCCAGACTCTTTTCAGTGGTGCCCAGTGACAGGACAAGGGGCAACGGGCACAAACTGGAGCACAGGAAGTTCCACCTGAACGTGAGGAAAAGCTTCTTTATCTTGAGGGTGACCAAGCACTGGAACAGGCTGCCCAGGGAGGTTGTGGAATCTCTTCTCTGGAGATATTCAAAACCCGCCTGGATGCAGCCCTGTGTGACCAGCTCTGGGTGAACCTGCTTTAGCAGGGGGTTGGACTAGATGATCTCCAGAGGTCCCTTCCAAACCCTACCATTCTGTGATTCTGTTCTTTCACTCAATTTCTGGAAGGAGTGCTAGTCACGATCACATACTAGCTGAGTATCATCCCTGGAATAAGAGAAAGTTCACCCAGATGCGACCCATCAACAAACATTCTTTATGAATATTTCTCTCCTTCAAAGAAAATGAAGTGCCTGCCCTCACTGTTACATTATGACCGAGAAAAAAAAGCAATAGTCCAAGGAAGCAGAACAGAAGGAAAACCAAATACTAAATAGGTATATAAAGGGTTCTGGAATCTGTCTCCTAGGACAAAAATGATGACTGTTGCTATTGTGACAGGAACAAATAAGATGATCTCCAGCATCCACAAAGAAGCACTCAGTGGAAGACCTGTCTCCACGTGGTTATTTTCAGCTTCAACTGCAGTATCAAAAGTCTTTAAGTTTCCCAGTTCCAGAAGGACCCTGTACTAGGCTGACAGAAACTTGACACGGAAATATTGGGCTGATAAAAGACAGGTCAGTTTTGGAATCCCTAATGGAAACAAACTGAGATGGATGCTCCAGAAACTCTTTCAAGCCTGCCAGGATCAACTGAAAGGAGAATTGGGACATTTGGCATCAAGGAGTGACCTTTTAGCACTAGAGATGCTGACTGAGCTTCATGCTTAACAGCCCAGAAAGCAAGCAACACGGTTGCTTACAGATTTCTTGGCACTGATTTTTACTGAATGACAAAGTGTCAGCCTGGCAATCCTCTGCTTTAATTTCAGACATGTGAATTCTTAAACTTTACCAAGCTGTGGTTAGAGACAGTATAACGGAGACACCTGCTCAGAGTGATCTTTTTCAAGGCAGCAGTCCATGATTAATCATTGCCATGAGTTTTTTGTAGTACCAAGCAATCCAGCCTGGATGGTGTAGTTTCACAACAGCTGTGGACTCCTCAATTCAAGGGTGCATTTAAAGCCTCTTCAACCAGTGAGTCTGAACTTTATACCCCTGATCTTTTCTTGTGTAGCATTAAAAGAATAGCAAATTGAGTGTTTGTTAAGAACATATTCCTAACCTAGGCAGATAGAAAATCTCTTGTGAAATTCAGCGTTTTGAATTAATACAAAATGTTGGATTTGGAGGTACCACCAAAAGTCCATACAGACTATCTTTAATGAATGAACAAGGAACCACTACTATGGGACTGAAAGTCCATTTATCAAAAGTGGGTAAAAAAAAAAGTGACAGAGTGACACTGGACATCCCCTGCAACATACACCCAGACACTAAAGAAGTGGGAATGTCCCTTATAGGAATGCACAGGGAAAAGGCTGTCCAGTCTCATTTGACACATAAGATGCACACCAACAGGACGAATGTACGTATGGGCTATCACCTGAAGCTACAAATTAGAACTGCTGATCCGACTATGTTTTTTTCTACTAAGCAAACACAACTGTACTAACTGTAAGCACAAGTGGGTTTTTCCTCTATTATAAATAGAAATTAATTCTTTCCATTTAACATGAGTCAAATATTTGTAGAAACAGATCTGCAATTTTCTGTAACACCTAGTGAAATAGTCTCATTACCTCTGAAGCCTCTGCACAAGGTGTGACACCATATTATCTGCAATGCCCGGACAAGCCTCTTCAGCTAAATAAATTGCCTTTCTTAGTTCTTCTATGGAATCTGTGTTACCACCACACACTTCACTCTTCTCTTTCAACTGCAAGAAAAACAGGAAGAGATACATTAATAAGATATTCACAAACAATATAATGCAAAAGCTTGTTAGGACGTGACCACCAGTGTTGACAATGTCAGGATTTGACTTTCATTATACACCCCCACATCCTGAAGACCTTTTTTTCACCCTGAAATTAGTCTTTGCAGTAGTCATCATGATGTCATTCATCTTCATAAGTCTTCAATCATTCACATATCCTTTTCAGTGTGTCCCCATTCAAAAATCACAACAGAGTCCCAAGAAAAATGCTCAATTTACCTGTAGCTGTTCAGTTTCAAGATGTGCTCCTTATACGTGCACTTGCTTTAGTATACATAACGTGTTCACCTACAGCTTATACATATACACTGCAGGTGCACTTGTGCAAGCACGGATGGTTTTGCCCTGTCAACTCTATCAACAGAGTACTCTGAGCACTCTCTCACCTCCATCCTGAAACAAAGGATCCCATGATTAGGCAGGAACTGAGGGCTCAGAGGGAAAGTCTCAGTGCTTTGCTTACGTAAGAGCAGGTATAACACGCTGAGTATGGCTGGTAAAATGCTTTCTTTCTCAGGACTCACTAAAGAACATTCAAAAATCTCAGCAGAGTCTGGGCTTCCTTAGAAGAAAGTGTCCTGCTACTACAGTAAGGGTGAATGAAGGCATGGCCTTCTTTCAGGGACTGGACTTTCCCCAGCAGGTTGGATGTCTGCATTTACAAGTTTCTCTCCACATTTATCACTACAGCTGTTGTCAAGAGCTGCTTTGCAGCATCGTCTTAAGAAAGATAGAATCAAAGTTATTTCTTGGGCGGGGGGAACCAAACAAACAAAAAACAAACCACAAAAAACTGGTGAAAACAATACTCCAGTTGGAAGCTGACTGGGCTTATGAGTGCTTTGGACTAAAGAGTTTGAGTTGTCTACACAGAACTAAAGAACAGTGAAATATTTTTCTACATATTTCTCTAAAAATTATTCAAATTAATGAGGAGTTTTCTCTGAATGCTGGACCTATAACCAGTTTGCCTTTATGCCATTACTGCCAATAATGAAGAAAGCTCAGCTTGAACCATTGGAAAGGCTGTGCCATTTTCTGGGATATAATGTGGGCATGCATAAACTTCTGGCCCTACTTATTTATGGCACAGAGGATTGTCATATGGAACAAGCATGATCCCCAGAAAGCAAAATTAATAGATTAAGACAATTTTGAGTTCAGTGTAGTACAAGACATTCCAGAGGGAACAAAGTGGCAGTCAAGTTCTTCAGAGATGTCCAAGCACTCAAGCAAACTTTCAGACTTCCTGAAGTGGCCCCTCAACAGGTGTCAGGAACTACAGCTCAAGAGGTGCCATCAGCATTGAGGAAAGGTTTTTTCTTTAAAAAGGAACCTGAGTCTTGCAAGGGAAAACATAAAGGAAATACGTTCTGGTTCCACATTTAGTGATGGCTTACAGGTATGTTAGGGCACCCTCCTGAGAATTACTCAGGTCTCAGCAAAAGAAAATCAAGAGGACTCTGTGTGTGTACGACAGCTGGGATACAACCACAGCAGTAGGAAGAATTCTGTCTTCTTTGGCTGCTGCTTGTGCTCTCTTTTGATTATATCCAGGATGCTCAAGAGTGAGATCTTTCATAGGTAGCAGAAGACACAAATGCCTTTTCTTTTCCCAGTAATAACTAACCCTTTCTAAACTGGGAAGTCACAGCTTGAGGACAAGATGATAGAAGCATACAATAGTTACATTGCAATACAACAAAGGAGGCCTCTGGATCTCCTGCCTTCAAAAAGGAATCCAGCACGAGTCACTGCATATGGTACTCAGCAAGTGTCCTCTGATAAGGACAAAAAAACCTCCCCACAACCAGGGTAGTAGCTGGCCACTGAAGACCACAAAAAACTGACAAGCATGACAACTTCGTTCTTTTCCAGGATGTGTTTTGTTTTCTGTTTTGGAGTGTGTGTGTGTTTTGTTTGTTCTTTTAACTGCTTTGCTAAAGTGCACTGAGATCACTACCACCAACACAGAGTGTGAGGGCCCCATACTGGAGCAAGACTCTTCAGCCAAGCCTCTGAAGTTGTACCAGAGTTCAACTGAAGGAGAAGGATGCAGAACACAACCTTCCCCTGTAAGATTATTTACGGACAGCAGTTGGGTTTTACACCTGTCTTCTGTGCCAAAAGCTTTGAAGCCTCCATCATGACAAAAAGCTCTGAATGGCCAGCTTTGTTCCTTTTTGGAGGAGTTCCATGGAGTAACTCACTAATTTAGCTAGCAATAATTCCTGAAGGTGCAGATCTGTGATTTGAATGCTAAACAAATGGAACACTGGAAATGTAACATAAGGCTCACTCCAGACAGCACATAGTAGCCACGCTCATATGAAAAAGGAAACCATGCAATGAAATTCTGGAACAGTTTGAGACAGTTGTGGCTATTCACCAGAAGTTGCATGGAAGAGGAGTCACAGGTATGAACCAAACAGCAAATACCAGACCAAAAACCTTCTCCCATTGCATGAAAAGACACAACAAAGCGTGTGAGGAAAAATTTTTCTGTAGCCTCTACAAGCTAAAGAGATGAATGTAAATGGCAATCTTAGAATCACAGAATCAGTAGGTTGAAATAGACCTCTGAGATCAAGTCCAACCGTCTATCCAACACCACCATGCCCACGAAACCATGTCCTAAAGTGCTACATCAACATGTTTTTTGAACACATCCAGGGATGGTGACTCCACCACTTCCCTAGGCAGCCTGTTCCAATGCTTGACCACTCTTTCAGTAAAGAAAATTTTTCCTAATGGCCAATCTAAACCTTCCCTGGTGCAACTTGAGGCCATTTCCTCTTGTCCCATCGCTTTTTACTTGGGAGAAGAGACCGACCCCCACCTCACTACAACCTCCTTTCAGGTAGTTGCAGAGAGCGATAAGGTCTCCCCTCAGCCTCTTCTCCAGACTAAACCACCCCCAGTTCCCCCAGCCACTCCTCACAAGACCTGTTCTCCAGACCCTTCACCAGCTTCATTGCCCTTCTCTGGACACGCTCCAGCACCTCAATGTCCTTCTTGGAGTGAGGGGCCCAAAGCTGCACACAGGATTCGAGGTGCGGCCTCACCAGTGCCAAGCACAGGGGCACGATCACTTCCCTACTCCTGCTGGCCACACTATTGCTGATACAGGCCAGGATGCTGTTGGCCTTCTTGGCCACCTGGGCACTACTGCTGGCTCATGTTCAGCCGGCTGTTGACCAGCATCCCCAGGGCCTTTACTGCCTGGCAGCTTTCCAGCCACTCATCCCCAAGCCTGTAGCGCTGCATGGGGTTGTGGTGACCCAAATGCAGGACCCAACACTTGGCCTTGTTGAACCTCATGCAGTTGACCTCAGCCCATCGATCCAGCCTGTCCAGGTCCCTCTGCAGATCCTCCCTACCCTCAAGCAGATCAACACTCAGACCAAACGTGGTGTCACTTGCAAACTGACCGAGGGAGCACTCAATCCCCTCATCCAGATCATCGATAAAGATGTTAAACAAGACCAGCCCCAATACTGAGCCCTGGGGGACACCGCTTGTGACCAGCCGCCAGCTGGATTTAATCCCATTCACCACAACTCTCTGTGCTCGGCAGTCCAGCCAGTTTTTAACCCAGCTCAGAGTGCACCTGTCTAGGCCATGAGCCACCAGCTTTCCTAGGAGAATGCTGTGGGAGATGGTGTCAAAGGCTTTACTGAAGTCCAGGTAGATGACATCCACAGCCTTCCCCTCATCGACTAGGTGGGTCCCCTGGCCATAGAAGGAGATTGGGTCGGTTAAGCAGGACCTGCCTTTCACGAACACACGATGGCTGGGCCCAAGTCCCTGGTTGTCCTGCACATGCCATGTGAGCGCCCTCAAGATGAACTGCTTCATAATCTTCCCCAGTACTGAGGTCAGGCTGACAGGCCTGTAGTTCCCCAGATCCTCCCTCTGGCCCTTCTTGTAGATGAGGGTCACACTGGCAAGTCTCCAGCCTTCTGGGACCTCCCCTGTTGACCAGGACTTCTGATAAATGATGGAGAGTGGTTTGGCCAGCTCCTCCGCCAGCTCCCTCAGTACTCCTGGGCAGATCCCATCCGGCCCCATGGACTTGTCAATGTCCAGGTGGCAAAGCAGGACATTAACTGCTTCCTCCTGGATTATGCGGGGGGATGTTATTCTGCTGTCAGACCCTGTCTTCCAGCTCAGGGGGCTGATTTCCTTGAGGATAGCTTGTCTGACTATTAAAGACTAAGGCAAAGAAGGCATTAAGTACCTCAGCCTTTTCCTCATCGTTGGTGACAAAGTTCCCCTCTGCATCCAACAGAGGATGGAGATTTTCATTGGTTCTCTTTTTGTTCTTAATGTATTTGTAGAAACGTTTTTTGTTGTCTCTCATGACAGTGGCCAGCCTGAGTTCTAGTTGGGCTTTTGCCTCTCTAATTTTCCCTCTGCATGACCTAACAAGATCCCTGTACTCTTCTTGAGTTGCCTGCCCCTTCTTCCAAGAGCAATAACCCCTCCTTTTTTTCCCCCTGAGTTCCAGCAAAAGCTCCCTGTTCAACCAGGCCAGTCATCCTCCCTGCTGGTTCGTCTTCTGGCACACAGGGACAGCCTGCTCCTGCACCTTTAGGACTTCCTCCTTGAAGAATGTCCAGCGTTCCTGGACCCCCTTGCCGTTCAGGACTGTCTCCCAAGGGACTCTCTCAACCAGTGTCCTGAACAGCCCAATGTCTGCCCTCCAGAAGTCCATGGTTGTGGTTTTGCTGAACTCCCTCCTTACTTCACCAAGAATTGAAAACTCTGTATTTCACGCTTGCTGAGCCCAAGGAGGCCTCCAACCACCACATCTCCCACCAGTCCTTCTGTTTGTAAACAGCAGGTCAAGCAAGGCACCTCCCCTGGTAGGCTCCCTTACCAGCTGTGTCAGGAAGTTCTCTTCCACACAGTTCAGGAACCTCCTGGACTGTTTCCTCTCTGCTGTGTTGTGTTTCCAGCAGACATCTGGTAAGTTCAAGTCCCCCCCAAGAACAAGAGCTAACGATTGACAGACTTCTGCCAGTCACTTACAGAATGTCGTATCTGCCTCTTCCATCTTAAGGACTGCAGTGAAAAATGTTTGTGTTTCTGCAGCAGTGCTAAGGGGAATCAGATAACCACAGGGACTAGCAAGTAGCAATTAAAAGAATGCCCTTGAAAATGAAAACATGAAGCAAGAAAGGCAAAGAATGACACAGCAACTGGTCAGCACTATCAAGGGAAGGAAGAACCCAGAGCAGAGATATCTATAAGACAGGTAAAAAAGGGCACGGTGGAGAGAAAATAGAAAATAAAGAAAAAATAAAAATGGAGGATGGACTGTGGAAGATAATGGATGCAGGACCTCTGTTATGCTTGGTATTGGAAAAGGAGAAGGAAGATCTAAAGGAGATGCATATCAACCAGAAAAGCATTTGGGAGATGAAAGTGTAGGGAATTGAAAATTCTCAGAGGCAAGCAAGTGCGTAATACATGAAGAACTGCAATGGAAAATGCCAAAAAAAAAAAAAAAAAAATCCATTTAAAGTGTTCCTCCACTTTACATAGGAGAATGACAGGCTGACTTAATACCAGAGTCTAAATAACTAATACAGAGGTCATCCCCTTTAAATGTTTAATTGCTTTACTACATTCAGTATTCTTAATGAGCAGCACGCAAAATTCAATGATAATCCTCTGAAGCAGGACTTTATTCATTAGAACAAATTAAGACAACAACCTTTTATTAGAACAATTTCTTTAACTTTATTTCTGCAACAGTTACAATGATTGAAATCATTATTTAAATAAAATATTTTCATATCAAAGCTAGGATGAGAGGTGCGTTTTTGTTTCTCAGGGTTCTATCAACTTTTTAAAATAATCACGTCTCCATAAATACCTGGCTCCCCCTTCATATGATTTTTTTTTTTTTAAGTTCTTTTCAAGTATTTGGAAAAAACAAATACAAAAAAATACAGAATTCATAATGGAAACACAAAAACGTTTTCAACACTGTAATTCAAAAGTTAAGTTCCTGCTGATCTGATCCACAGCCATATCTTGGGACAATGAAAATTTGAAATTTGCAACAGACAAAATAATAAAGCAGTGTAAAAAAATTGAATGCTGCAATCCAAACATTTACATACCTTTTTGTTTTTCGTGTTCATTGCTTTAGGCTAGCACGGTTGATGTTGCTACCATGCATATAAAGTATTGTTAGAAGCAAAACAGAGATCTCGAAACCAGACAAGCATGAAAGCAAAGGGTACAGCTACAACTATAACACGACAAGTTCCAAATAGGTTGTAGAAACCTTCGGTGTTATTCATCATATTTTTGTTTTTCAGAGACATAAATCCTGGGATTGTTAAGTTTTAAAGCAACAACTTACCTCTGCAAATAAAGGTGATATAACTGTAGACAGGCATTGGGATAGAGGCCTCTTTGGGATATCCTTTCCCTTTAAAGAAAACAAAATTCTGACTAATTTTATTTCTGAAAAAAGCATCCTCATTTTTTTCTGCTTCTAATTAAAGAAAAAAAATTAGTTCCAACATGCTACACTTTATGAAAAATCTGTTTCTATGTATGTACAAATATGTAAAATGTTCTACAACAGACTGCTCTAAAGCACTGTGGAAGATGGAGGCTGAATTAAAATTTGAGGCTGTGGCACCTCAAATACATGCAAGCTCAAAATTAAAAAAAAACCAAAACAACCAAACATCCAAACATCCCTCCATCCCCCCCCCCCCCCCCCCCCCATCTGAACAAGCATGTACTAATCATAGACATGCTGATATTTACTGGGTTCCTACCATATCATACAATATTGTTCTTGTATTTCTCCAGGGCTGGTAAAAGCACACACACAGAATTTTCAGAGCCAGGGTAGCAACCACATGCCCTAGCCACACAAGCTACAAAAATATGACAGAGCAGCTCCTAAACATCCCTTATTCTGGGTTGGATTTTTTTTTTTTGGACAGTTGCACATTCTATTCTTTGCTGCATTGTGGTCTTTTTTTCTTAGAAGACCAGAATGCCTTCCCCAAAAGCCCAGCCTAGCTTTGCACTACACTGGTTTAAGTTTACTTTACAGAAGTAAGATTTTTTAAATAAAATATTCTTGATCTTCCTCTAGGGGTAATATTCCACAAACTACAGAAGTATTTTTGTACATATTTCACAAATTACAGAAAAAGGACACATTTACAGAATACTCAAACTTCAAGACTTACTCAAAATGTTTTGTGAAAGGCAACTGTAGAATTTTTAGCAAAAGTTCTGGAAGTTCTACAATTTAAATGCTTTTAAAGGTATAAAATAAAAATTACCCCACTAAATTATTAAAGCAAGAATTATCTCCTTGTATGATACAGTCAATATTTTGAGCACCTTATTTCTTTGCAACTCCAAAGGCTGGGCTGCTCCATTCTCTAGATTCTTGGGGTCTTTTTCTCTTATTGTAAAGATCCACTCTCCTGAATCACTCCCACCTGAAGCCTGGCCATCTGGATCACTTCAAGGGAAGGGGGGGAAAAAAAAAAAAGTTTTATTACCTACAGCTTACTGTCCATCTTCATCCAACATACATGCTAAACGTAGTAACTACAGTCAAGTCCAAAATCAGGATACTACTGTGCGAGCCAATAATATAAAGACAAGTATGAAAAGTAATGTAATTTATCTTTTGGGGAAATTAAAAACATGAATCCAAAATACTTCACTAAATGTTAAATTAACTTCAAAAAGAGAGGCATTGCAGATTCAAAACATTTCCCCAAATTATATAAACAACTAGCGTGAAGTGTTTTATTGCTATCTGAAAACTGGCTTTAGCAGAGTATCTCAAATCATTAAGGAAGTGGGGAAAAAATTAGAAGACTTAATTCACTTTTTTTCCTAGAAAAACAGCTAAGACAACAGCTTAGAATACATTTGAGGAAGACAGTTCATCCCCAGCCCATTAGCAAGGTAAATTTCGCACTTGAAAAAAAATTGGCTAAAAAAGTACAGATTCAGCTTGGCTTTAACAAACTACATCCCCGTAAATCAATGTTAAAAGAACAAAAATATTTACGCTGATGCTAACCAGCCACTGCATTACATTCCTCCTCTCACTACCATAAAAATCCTTCTCTAAATTTATTTCTTTCTGATCCGTGAATTACGATTGATTTGCAAGAAAACCAATTAAAAGTGCATCTAGTGGCCATCATCGAAAAAGTACTTAGTGCAGCCTACCAAGTCAAAAAGCACGTGATCAGTGTAAGAAAATTGTCCAAGATTTCTGCCTGAAGTCACACAGAACTTCTGCCTGTCCCTGAAAGAGGCAGGTCTACCTTCCTTGTATACATTAGCTCTAGTAAGTTAATCCAACAGAAAAATATAAATCAATTTGGAAAGTTAGTATTCCAGCATGCCAAATCAACTCACCCTTTTATCACATCTAATACAAGGGCTGCTGTGGAAGCAGGGGAGGGGAAAGTGGGCTTAAGACATTAAACTATCTCACAAGCACTCAAAAACCATTTTAGTTCCACCTCTCTCCTATGCCAAGCTATCAAAGCCAGTCTGATATTCCACAGGAACAAGGAACTATAACCTCAAAGTTACTAACTGAACTGATCCGAGATCAGTTTTAGGACTAGTAATTTAGCTTCAAAATCAGACCTGTTTTAGCTGGAACAGTGATCGCTGGAAGGCATGAAGCCATTAATAATGCACGACAAATATACAGCTGTGATGGCAACCAAGAAATCATAACCAGCCTGACGCTTGCTATTAGCACACAGACTGGAATTAGAGGAAGAGTTGCATTTTCTTTATTATGAGGAATTTAATTGTGGCAATTAAATGTGAATAACTTGTGGCAATCCCTTCACTGATTTTCAGAAGTGAAGCAGTGATACACACTGCTTTCGAAATTACTTTTGAACTAACAAAGTTAAGTTTTTAAGTGAGTCATAACTATTCGTAATTTGGTTTCCTGGGGAAACCAATTCATGAACGTATTGAAAAGCTCCATCAAAATTTGATGGAAAGTAGTAAAAAACGGAAAGAAATCGGAAATATTTAAAATACTTCTCCTTTTCCAACAAATAATTTGACATTTCATGACTATCATGCTGTAATGGCCCAACCTTCCTGGAAGGATAATTAAAAAAAACCCTAACCAAACCCTCTCATTAAAAAAACCCCAAAACCAGGTAATATGGTTTGTACCCCAAAACCCCATTATCACGGAAGCACTGTGCACTAGCCCTCTCTTATACAGAAGGATATGCTTCTGTCTGTTTACTAAGATAGCCAAAATGAGGGACAACTTGCCACCAAGGAGACAACTCCACTCCTTAGGCGGCCATGTGCACGCTGCTACTTGGCCATGAAGGGTGGGGCCTACCTTCTGCTCGCACAACAGGAGTAACAGTTGACTTTAGGTCTAGGAAAGACCCTAGACCCTACATAAAAGAGAAGGTAGCACAGAATGGGCCAGAAGAATAGTCCTCAGTGACTGCTCTTTGCATGAAATCCCTTGCAACACTGAAATCAAGGTTTCATTAGTTTACCAAGGCTGCTAAGCTGAAAAACTGTAAATAACAGAACACAGGAATGTATGTGCTAAAAATAACTACTTGGCTCCTATATCTAGAAAGGATATTTTACAAACTCATCAAACTTACGTATCTGAGTCATCAGAACTGGAGTCGTCATGACATTGTTCAGACTTCCATCTCTTGTGCCTATCAATAAGGTCAGTGAGGTAGGAAGTTTTCTTTGAGTTTCGTAAAATAAATTTGTGTTTTAAGAGCTCTTTTGCAGTAGGTCTCTTAAAAAAAAAAAAAAAAAAAAAAGAATTTTTTACAGCATTTGAGACTGAGAAGTGACTCACTATAAAAAGATTCAGAAATCCAGACCTCAATCTTGATACAAATGAGATTTGAAATATATGCAGTATTTAAAAAAAAAATAAATAAATGCTGCCCCATATTAGAAAAGCTGAATGGCAGTTATTTGTGTAAACTAGTCAAGTTCTCTATCATACATTGACAAACAGATGAAACTCACAAAGCTTGGGTCCTTGTTTAAGCAGGCCTCAACAAATTCTTTGAGGGATTTACTGAAGTTTCCTTCCAGCGTTGGTGGATTGTTCTTAGGAATGAGGAACAAAACCTTCATTGGATGTAATTCTGAATGAGGTGGCTCTCCTTTTGCAAGTTCTATGGCTGTTATACCTAATGACCAGATGTCCGCCTGTAAGAAACAATGCTTTTAAGATTATGTTGGAAAAACAGAAGCAACAGTGTTGCTTACTGTCATAGTTTAACCCTAGCTGGCAAGTAAGCACCACACAGCCACTCACTCACTCCTCCCCCAGCAGGAAAGGTGGAAGAGAATTGCAAGGGTAAAAGTGAGAACACTTGTGGGCGAGATAACAACAGCTGAAATAAAATGAAAATAAATAAGAATATAATGAAAAGTAAAATAACAAAGAGAGAAATAAAACCCAAGACAGACCAGTGATGTAAATTAAAATAATTGCTCACCACCAACTGACTGAAGCCCAGATAGTCCTTGAGCAGCATCCCCCTTGCCCACCTTCCCCCCAGCTTTATATGCTCAGCATGACACCATATGGTGTGGGACATCCCTTTGGTCAGTTGGGGTCAGCTGTCCCAGTTGCATCCCCTCCCAACTTCTTGTGCACCCCCAGCCTGCTTGCTGGTGGGGTGGGGTGAGGAGCAGAAAAGGACCTGATGCTGTGCCAGCACTGCTCAGCTACACCTAAAATATCCCTGCGTTATCAACACTGTTCTCATCACAAATCCAAAACATAGCCCCGTACTAGCTACTGTGAAGAAAATTACCTCAGCCAAAATCAACACATTTGCAAAGGTAGATCTTAAAACTTCACTGTAAATAATTTCATATGTAAAATTTTTCTGTTATCAGGGTCTGGTTTATGTGGTCAACAACGTAAAATAAATACAGAGTTCCTTGATTGTTTTTACTCTACAGCATAAAGCAGTTCTCCTATAAATACAGAGTTCCTTGATTGTTTTTACTCTACAGCATAAAGCAGTTCTCCTTACTGGAGTTTTAAAACTTTTAAAAATCAATACTATTACACCACTAGTTATAACTGATCCTGAAA
Organism: Leptosomus discolor; assembly: GCF_034619465.1. NCBI lineage: Eukaryota > Metazoa > Chordata > Aves > Leptosomiformes > Leptosomidae > Leptosomus > Leptosomus discolor. Next base: position 59,376,670 of record NC_141391.1, read on the forward strand.
TTGAAATATTTTTTAAAAGTAATGGTAGAGTTGTTATAAACTAGCATTTTATCCACCATATTCAAGTACAATACATAAATACAGGGCAAGACTCAAATATCGGCATAGAAGGAAGATGTTTTAACATGCTGTGGTGGTTTGGTGACTGATGGGGTTTTGGTATAGCTCGACTTACGGCAGTACGTATTTTATATTCTAGACATGAAATAAAAAACCACACAGATATAAAGACTAAAATGAAAATTATCAGCAGCTATCCTTTATGAACATTACCAGCATCAGTCCTTCTTACAAACTTTTTAAAAGAATTCTTAAAATACTTATTCTATAGAATGGCAAGTTGTCTGAGTAAAAGGGCAGTGTGGTGGTTTGGTGTCTGATGGGGCTGCAAGGGCCCCTCTCCCTGAGGAAGAAGTGGAGACACCTTGTGCCGGACGGACTGTAACCCCCACTCCCTGCGCCCTGCGCTGCTGCGGGGGAAGAGGGAGCAGAGCTGAGCCCGGGAAGACCGGAGGGGTGGGGGGAAGGTGTGTTGTTTCTAAGACCTGGTTGTATTTCAAGGATAATTCTCATTATCCCTGATGGTGGTGGTCGTCAAATTAAATTGATGTTGTTCTCCCCAAGTCAAGTCTGTCTTTTGCCCGTGACCATAACCGGTGAGTGAGCCCTCCCTGTCCTTTGTCTCGACCCTGGAGCCTTTTGGTTGTATTTTCTCCTCCCCATCCCATGGTGGATAGCGTAGGCGAGGAGCAAGCAGCTGCGGGGAGCTTTGCTGCCGGCTGGGTGGGCTCAAACCACGACACACGCACATGATTTTTCCTCAACAAGCATTAGCTTGTAATAAAGAATAAGGCCGGTTTATATTGAAGTATGCATAGGTATGTATCCATTGATGACTAATTAACTAGCCTTTAGAGATAAGAAGGAAGCAAAGTTAGCCAAGTGAAGGACACCAAGTGGAATCCTCCAATCAGACTGTGGGGCTCAAGGAACACAAAGGACTGAGCAGGAGAGTTAAGGAGGGCAGCTAGCAAGAGCTGGTTCTGCAGTCTGGAAAAGACTCAGGATGATACAGGGCATGCACCACAGGACAAGTTCAAGAGTTTAACCATGAGGAAGACTCAGATCTTCATCCCCAATGACCACCAATGGAGGCATAACTTGGGTGGACTGAGGCGGGACTATGGGAGGAAATTATGTTAATGAATTCCTGGAAATTATTAGAATAACCCAACCTTTTATTAGAAATGTAATAGATATGTATAAAAGCTGTAAATATAAGGCAAGAATCCTAATGCTTGTGCCCACACGTATGGAAGGAGCTATCCCCCGTGCTGCCTGGCGCCACAATAAAGAATACCTGCTTAATAACACTTAGTTGTTATTGAGTTTTCTTCGATTCAAGGTAGTACAACCACCAGAAATTTAATACATTAGAATATAGTTTTCCTGGGTTAACACTGTCTTATGTATCATTCTTATTCACCAACTAGAGAAATGCAGTCTAGAACAGTATTATTCAGCTTTTCCAGAATAAGATTTAACCAGTTAAGTATTTGGTCCAGGCAGCTTCTGAAATACTTACAGCACTTTTCTACCTGGAATGCTTTGTAGACCTTCTCTTGTGAGCCATGACTTGCAGGTCAAGAAGGCCTGATCTAAATCTAACTTCTCCAAGTCATGCACATGCAAAGGCTCACTGCCAGGTTAGAGGGACAAATCAAGTAATGCAGCAGAGACTAGTGCTAGATCCACTACCATTTAATTTCACTGACGAATTGGATTCTCATTGTTACTCGATGCCACAATACAAATTAGGGATTGTTTAAATATTTGTTTCATAGGTTTCCATCATCAAAATGTGCTATGCTTTCTAGGGAATGCTGTTTCTCTAGATCCAAATCCTATTGCCAAATCTGCCTCAAGTAATCTGATGTAATGCATCATAATTCTCTATGTTATGCTGAAATAACAGACCTAAAAGTCAAAAGAATGGATGAATAAACTTCTCAGAAAGGTGAAAGAAAAAAATTTCACAGAAGTGTCTGTTCCAAAGGACAAAATACCAAATTAAAAATATTTATGGTTTGTTTTTTTCTGTTTCTTTCGAAGTGAAAGCAGAACACTTATTCTCAGGAAGACAGATCTGAAGCAAGCTGCCTGGTTTTACTTCTGAACAGAGCATTTGGAACTTTGCTACGGTATAAACAGATCTACTTCCAGGTACTGGATATAAAAGAGATTTCATTGATCACTGCTATCCTTACTAAATGACCCTCTAGTCCATCTGTGTCTGCTCAGTTGAAATGCCAGGTTATCTTTGACTAACACAGGACTGCAGGCTGATAGCTGCAATGCATGTACCCATTCCACTATCCTAGCTACACTGCCTAAAAACAAGTTCCTTCCTCCTTGTTCAGACAGTAGTCTATTGTTAAGAGCTTAGTTACTTAATTTTGCAAGTAAGTATGGGGCAAAAAAAAAAATCTGCGTCAATTCGCATACCATCAAATTTATGAATTTGGGCACAGAGGATTGCATAAGTGTATGAGGTCTGAGTTTCATCTATCTTAATAACAGCAGTATCAACTAAGCTCTCAAGTCTAATTGTGAGTAACTTCCCTCTAGCAGGAAAGCTCTTCTTGGTTATGAAAGAAAAATGTCACTTGCAAAGATGAGGCTTAATGTTAACAACTGAGCATTATTATTTCCAATTTATCCTGAATTTCAGTTTCTCAAGAGGAATGTATTAAAGTCATATAAATGGATAGATTTTCTTCTGCCAGACTTTCAGTCACAGATGGATTGTGTGTATATATATATATCAGTATAAAAAATAAATTTATATGTGTACACGTGCATAGATATCCACATGCACACACACACATATATAAATACTTACTTTTTTTCCTCATAAATGTGTAACTTCCTACTGCTAGTGGCCTTCCTCCACAAAAAATGAATGAACATGTCCAACAAACCACAGTTGCACACTGAACTCTGACACAGCAACTACATGATGGGAATTGCTTGCACCTCACTGGGACTATGACTTTAATACATTCCTCTTGAGAAATGTCTCTACAGAGCTCTGCTAGTCATTTTACAGAAAGATATTAAACAGGGGAGGAAGTAATACTACAAACAGTCTAGGCCAGTACTGGTGAGTTCCTTACATGCATGAGGGTGAAGAGACACACGCCAACCTGTCTCATTGCATGGAGATGGGACCGATCAACAAATCCCTACAAGGGGATCAGAGGAGATTGGCAAGAAAGATGAGCTCAGAGAAAAACATAAGGAATGGCTTCTAATTACCGTAAAGAAAGCTCATCTTATCGCAACACAAGTGTGACTTGAGGGTGCCCTGTGTTTCAGATACACAGCTGCACCAGTGGGTTATCTGGTTGTGCAAATAGCCCTCCCCAACCCAATCGGCAGCGCAATGTCTTAGTGAGCTAGCCAGGCCAGTATGAGAGAGGGGGGCAGGAGGGGCAGCAAGCAGGTGTAACCTTAGCTCAGCCTAATAGAAGTATAAAAGCGTAACCAACAAGATGAATTTTGAAAAAAGCAATGCGCTTGAACTGGCTTCAATGCACATATTCCTTCCTCGCAACTGGGGACACCCAGTGCCATGCTGGTGAGCCTATGGAGACAGGTAATGGGAATCGCACTTCTACTGTGATCCAAGTGTATGTTACAATTGATACATTGTGCTTGTGTTGCGATTTCAGTACGTTGCTGAACCACTCTGCTAAATCAAAATCCTGTGTAATGTAAATATCTACGAATAAGTGAATTTGATATTAAATATTAAACTCTTCCTGTACAGAATGTCTAAAAGAACATAAAGAGTAGCACAGAACTATGCAGCACATTCTTCCACAGATGAATACTGGCACTTTCAAACATCACTTTCACACCCACCAAATCCATATTCTTCAACAGTGTTGCTGACTATACTTTCTAAAAACAGGGGGAAGCATATTAACATTTTGTATATATTTGCTCTCTTCTAAAAAAACATCAAAAATACTCATCAACAGAGTGGGATAAAAGGCGACAGGATGTACTTGTCAATATCGTAATATTCCTTGCCATCTGGATGGGCTTAATACACTAAGAAACTTAAGGCTTGGATATAAATTAAGAAAGCTTCTTTCCTTGCCAACAGCTTTTAGCTGCTAGGTATCATCTAAATGTACACCTGTCTAGACACAGCCAAAGTTATTAGCTACATTCTGAAGATGAACCTATGTACTTCAAGCTAAAAAAGGAATGGACCTGGGCTAACGCCTTGAAATATTTTACCTTTGAATCATATGCCGATTGCTTTATTACTTCAGGTGCCATCCAAAATGGTGTTCCCACAAAGGTATTCCTCTTTATCTGTGTATCTGTTAGTTGTCCTGCTACTCCAAAATCTGCTAGTTTTACTTCTCCTTGCTCAGATAGCAACACATTAGCAGCTGGAATAAAGAAGAGGAAACAGCGGAAATTAAGAGATCAGACACTGGAAGGGTGTTCATTTATATTGCATGAGTTCTTCTAATATTATTACAATACAAATAGAAAACAATTTACCTTTAATATCTCTGTGGATTTTCTTTTCTGAATGCAAGTAATCAAGTCCTTTCAGTATCTCCCTCAGTATTGTAGCAATCTGGGTTTCATCAAGTGAGCCAGGTTCTAACTAGGAGACACAAGAAACATTTATATATATACATGTGTGTGTGTGTATGTGTGTCTGTATACATATATATAAAAAAAGGAGAAAAAAGAGAGCGCAGAAATAACACTGTGACTATAAGACTATAAAACTCCTTCTGTCACACCTCAAAACTTCCAATTTGATAATTTCATAACATGACATACAATCCAGAATATTCTCTAAAAAATACATAGTTCTAAACTCAGTGGCCTTATGAACAACAGGCAAAGAAATACTTCATTTATCTAAAATGCTTTTAAAAGTTTGTTAAAGGCTCCGTAAAGACATGGTTTCAAGTTATTGCTTTATGGTCAGGTTATAGTTAAACACACTGCATTTGAAAAGCATCCCCCTTGTAATCTGATTATTAAAATTACACTAAACTTACATGTGCAACTCCACAGGCCCTATGTGGACCCAAATCTCAAAGTCTGAGAAGGAAACTAAGGCATAGAAGGTATCGCATCAATCACATACCCTATTACTATATACTGCAAGGGATTTTATGAAGCTCACTAAAACACACTCAAACTGCCGGACTGACAGAGCACTGCATATTAAAAAAGTTCACTTTTTTGATATAAGACTGAAGGTATAAATCTGCAAACTGTTAGAATTAAAGGTTCCAAGTAATTTAATTCTGACGAGAAGAAACAGCAGTGATAGAAGATTTCAGAGCTCTTTACAACTGATGCGAATTATAAAAGTAAGTCACTAACTCTAAAGGGGCAGAGGAAAGGTCACCACTCAGGGAGGCTTCTCAACCAATAAAGGCATTTTGAGAGTGAGACACTGAAACTTTGTGGACAACAATTAATACTGGAAATATTCCAGTATTATAGTTTAGTCTGCAATAGCAGTCACTGAAACACAATCAAAAAGATGTAAGCTTCACTCTGAGAAAGAAAGCATTTCAGATAAAAATTAAAGTATTACATCCTTCATAAATCCTCAGCTGATCGGTAGGAACAGAGGTAAGATTTCACATAATGCAGACAACATATTTGTTTTACCTTTGCAGCTTTACTTACCATCTTTTTTGCTTTTCTTTAGCTTTCATAACATACGTGATATTGCCACTCCCTGAAACCCACAAAGACATTCTCAAGGCTTTGCTCTGGCTAGGCTGCGAACGCCAGCCTTGGTAACATGATGCAGCACATCAAATGGGGGAAAACCTCTTTTGTCAGATGTTAGCTCACCTTAGTGAGGAAGAAGTTAGTGAAAACAGACTAAGGCTGAGAATATTAGTGCTTGTACCTCAGCCACAACCTCAATTACACTCAAAACAAGAACGTACATGTAATTGCATTAAAAAGTACTTTCTTTTGTGAGGAGTGATTTTCAAAAAAGCCAGTGCATATTCAAGGACAGAAAACAGCAGGCTAACATGACACGTATACACTTCCAACATGGAATTCAAGGTTCCCATTCAGTCTTGCCTCAAGTACAGAAACATGATAAAAAGTGTGCCAGTTGTCCTACCAGATTCCAGCTGAGAACCATAATGTGCATGTTAGAACCAGGAAAACATGCAGCAGAACATAAACTGAAAATTAATGAAGCACACACACAAGATGCTTAATGTACGCTTACAAGATTATTTCAGTTCTGTGGCACATATCTTCAAATAACATTTTAGGATGTGACCAAAGACTTTGTACTATTTCTAGGCAACAAACTTAGGGAATAAACATGTGGTCATCACACAAGTGAAATGCGTGTGATTAAAAAAAAAAAAAAGACAAGAAAATATGGTAACATTTGTTTTCTTTCTGCTCTCATACTTTTTTTGAAGCAAAAAGAACGTAGTAATTAATTTATAAAAGCAAACCCAGTTGCTAATTGCTCTCGGTCAGGAAAACACTATCACAACAATAAACAAACATTTTTAAAAATATCTTTATGGGAAACGTTATCAACTTTTACACAACCACAGAACTCCTTCTAACAGGATGTGGTATAAATGTGTTCCAAAAGGTAATTACAATTAGAATATAGCAGTACAACTGCAGGAAGTGCACATTTATTACCCCCTCCTGTCTTCTGGATGTCACCAGCAGAAGCCCTCTACATTGGCCTTTTTCCTTTCACTCTTTCCTCAAGCATGTATTAGTTGTCCCAGTTGAGAATGGCAAACTATGCTACAGAGACATTCTGTCTCAATTGGTATGACACTTTTCACATACTTAAAACATCCATTTTTATTTCTGTAATAGTATTTTTAAAATCCACAATAATATAAGATGGTGTGTGATTTTTTGGGGGGTTGGTTTTGTTTTGGGTTTTTTTAATAGCTAAAGTGAATGTACAGCATCCAGTCAACAATCTGCACTGAACCTTTCGAATTATGATTCAAAACTGGGTACTCTGTCCCAGGCATAGAATGTGGCACTTGTTCTTGTTAAATTCCATCTGGTTGGTGATTGCTCAGCTCTCTAGTCTATCCAAGCCTCTCTGCAAGGCCTCTCTACCCCTGAGGGAGTCCACAGCTCCTCCTATTTCTCCGAAATACATCTTTTAATACCAGTCCAAATCATGTTTCTGTTTATTTAGACTTCAGTAAGACTTCAAACAGGGAAACGTATGTTTGTTTGTTTGTTTGGGGGTGGGGAGGGTGGGGAAGATACATTAAAATTTATACACTAGGAGGAGTTGTAGTGGCAGAATTAAGAGACAGAAATAACTATTTTCAGCCACTAGTGCGCTCTGGCTGACTGAAGATTAGCATTCTAAGGTGTTTATATCCTGCTTCCAATATTATGTTGCTTAGTTCCCTTCCATCTATACAAATAATCAGTCTTGCCTCATGGAAAATAACATTTTCCTGGCATTGACAAATACTTTTTCTCTTTTACTGGAAGCAAACATTGTCATGGCCAAATAACATATTATAGTCTCCAGAACTGTAAGATAGGAAAATAATTATGCGAGGTAAAATAACAAAAAACATACATAATTTACTTACTAGATCAAGGGCAGAGCCACCACCCAGATATTCCATTATTATCCATAATTTTGTATCCTGCAAAAACAGTAACAACAAAAAAAGTGTTAAGTTTTAAAAAAAAATATAACCATTAAGTTAATGGGACTTGTTCCATTCTTTTTGCTAAAGAAAGAATCTACAGCTTTGAAACACCACTAACCTTTAGCTGTTCCTCAAAAATATCTTTGGATTATACTTTAAGATGTGCTATTTTTAGTCACATCTGAGAAGGAATTAATTTAGTCTGTCACAAGCTATTTACACAATTGTGTGTGTTCAAGAAAGTTTAATTCTGTTCCTCTAAATTAACAAAAGGAAAGCTACTTCACATCTACCAACGGGTAAAGAGCACAGACATTAGAAGTTCATTACTTCCAAATAACTGATGCATACTCTTAATGTCACACTCAAGCTAATTTCATGGTACCTCTTTTTTGTACTGATACTAACACTACTAGAATATAGACAGTATCCAGGGAAGAAGAAACTTCTCTTTAATACCTGTCAGAGTCAAGCAGCAGAAGGAAACCTCTTTCCTTTATGCCAACTAGAACTGGACAAGTATTCTGCACCCAAGTTCACCAGCATATTAACTCTCAAAAGCCACCCACCTATTTGTTCTTGTCACACTCTTTAGTACATTTTGCAAAAGAGTCTTCTGAGACAAAAGAGAGACAGGGGCCGCTCAATGAAAATGGAGAAGAATAAACTTACATTTTAAAACTCAGATTATAGACATTCAGAATACCAAATAATAACTACATTACATAAAATGTATTTCCTTTCCTTAGGAAAAAAAAAAAGTCTTGATTCTGTTGATTTTTTGTACAGATACTTAAAAATATTTTCTTTAATAAGTCTGACTCCCATCTAGGTTGAATTTAATTTAGAATTTATTATTTGCATCTCTCCGTCATTTCATTTTCTTGAATAGTCATCTGTCTCTACCTAAGAATACTATTGGTAAGTTTTCTCCACTAATGCTTACACATCTGATACATGGTACAGAATGTTGGACAACTGTGTTCAAGAAAGATGAAGCAAACTAGTAATAAAGATTATTTAAGATGACTATAGCAATTTGTTAGCTTAGCCAGTAAAACAAAAGTTAACAACAACAACAACAACAAAAATCAAGCTACTATATTCTCAAGGAAAAGCTTGATACATATATAGGAATGTTTAACACAAGATATACTATACACTATACTAGGAAAGCGACTGCTCCCCATCATTTCTTTCTGCTGTTTGCAGCACCTTATTCCCAAATACACCCCGAGAAGCAGTTAGTCCACCTTTTCCTTGAAGCATTGTTTTACGTAAGGCCATAAATCTACCAGATCAATATTCAAATGAAATTGCTGCATGGAACATATAGTGGGTTTCGTTCTAGTTTTTACGATTATCAAGCTGTATTATGGTTTGCTAGTTTTAAGTCTATGTACCAAACAAGACTTCTAGTATAAAAACATAGGGGTGTCTCAGAGCAAGGAGCACATACTAGCAACAGTATTCATTTACTTCATCCTGCAAAATAAAACTCTATGTAAAAACAACAGCTCGCAGTCAGGGCAGGCAAGACTCTGAATACTCACCTATAAAGATGGATTACAATTTTTAGACAAGTGATAAGTGCATTGCAGAACATAAATTTTTCTAAATCCCCCAAGGAACTGGAAAATTCTAGCCCTTAGCACTCACTTAAGCCTTTTAGTCATTATTATAGCTGTCCTCTGTCCTTCTGTCCTCTCTCTGGTCTCAGAATGCACCTTCTGTAGGTAAACGCACATAGACCTCCCTCCCTGCCTCCAGTTACACAAATTGTACTATTTTTAGGTAAGACCCTGCATTAGAGTTCCTTCATCATCCACTACTTTTAACACACAGATCCAGCTAAATTGAGATACCTTTCTTCCGGAGTCAACTAATATTATTTGACTGTTAACAGAGTCTTGTTAAAAATAGTTCAAAAGAGCTGGAACACATTTTTTAGGGAGAAAAAGTAATTTTAAAATATAATGTCTTGGTGCCTACATACAGCATTTTGATAATGCTTACTTTCTGCAGACACCACAGATATTCCAAGAACTACAGCTGATCTTAAGAGAGTCCCCAATAGTACTGAAATACTTGTTTCGCTCCTAAGAGTTTCTCAGATTTTGCCTGTCCTTTCAAGGCTCCAGGTCCTAACAGTTCCAGAACAAGTATGCTTCTGAGAAGTGTCTTACAACAAGTCATTTCATCTTCAGAAATCTTCCTGAACTCCATCAAAAAAATCTATATACATATTTTGCTTCAGCCTGATAATGTCTTTTAAAGCTGTGTGAAATTCCCTGAATATTCAAATTTTGTGTGCCTGCAAAACTTACATTGAATTTTAATAGGAATTTAAACACAAGCATGTCAAATGTATCGCTACTATCAAATGCCCGGGTGAGAAAGAACAAGGTAGGACAAACAAACCCCTTGATACTATCAAAAATAGGACCACACACACACACAAACCCACTCACCCAGAAGTCAGTAAGAGATGCATCTTCCCTTTTCTATCATCTCGATTACCTTGTGGATTTAAAGAGCTAACAATTTGAGATACGATACAATTTCCCAAAAGATAAATTCTCCATAAAACTAGCTACTAAATTCTTCAGATGAAAACTAGAAATTAGAGGTAGCAGAAAATAACTAAAAAAAAATTTACAAATACTATTTTAATTATATAGTTACACAATCATGTAACACAATTGCTAATTATACAATTCATGGTCTTTTAAAATTATCATTTATCCTTTCCAGTTCTTTTCCTGGTTTGCTCAGTCTTTGCTCCTGAAACTTTTTATCATCAGCTGCTTGGGGCCCCATGAATGAATTTACAATATAAAAGCCATGGATCCAATAAACTCAGTAATACTACTTTTTAAAACAAGTAAAGTATGGAAATGTAGTTAGGGAACACACACGTCACTGTATCTGTATCCCAGTGTGAAGCTAAGCAATAGCAACCTATTACAATTATGGCATCTTCGTATCTGTAGTCCTGGATTCAAGGTGATTTTTAACTCCCTATGGTTCCCCCCTCCCCCTTGCCACAGAACTATTACTCAACTTCATGGATATTTTGGGTTTTTTTTAAGTTTTCCTCATTCATATGAAGTATCTGAACAGATGCAATTAGTATTGTAGTGAATCTTACTGTCATTTCTTGCTGGAAATTTTTTTTTTTTAGCTTTCTTATTTAACATCTGCGTACACTGCTTAACAAGAAAACGTAGATAATTAGTAATTAGTTTGGGTGAGAGAGTTTTAATGAATTGCTTAATACATACTCTGCCTTAGAGCCAGTACCCTATATATACTTTATGCTTTTTAACAACAGCATAACGCAAGTAGAGCACCACTATCAATTGACTTTGGCATCACCAGAGCAACGTGCCTCCTCCTTTCCTTCCTTCCCTAGTATCACCGGCATGCTTAACATTCCCTAACACCTACTGTCACTTTCCTTTTTAAAGCTGCCCAAATTCTTTTTTTGCTTATACTTACCACATTCTTCTGTATATATTCCCTACTATTCCTCTCAAACAGAACGCTGAAAGCACTAAATTTTCTTCCACAGCCTAGATTAGTAATTACATATTACACAATCACTTGTGTTTTCAATAAGATACTATGCTTACATGCAGACTAGCAACATGCAGTGCTCCGTTTTAAGATCTGAAACAAGACCAGTTTTCTTCTTTTGAGCTTCAGTCACAACACAGCATTGGGTCTTCTTCCAAATACAGTGAAGCCATGGCGAGTCATCAATCCAAATTTAGGATTATTTCTCTATAATGAGCACATTAATGAGGGCACATGGAACATCTCCTTTTTCACAGTAGGAACATGTTTACTCTGATGCCATGAAAACAGAGGAAAGGAAAAGCTTTGGAATCTAAAAGAAGCTCTGTTACAGAAAGTCAGAGTTTCAGTAAATCCTTTCCAAACTACTTTGCTCTTCTTGAGGTCTGACTTCTGTTTTTAACTCTGGAACTGCACAGAAACCTTACAATAGCAGCTTCACCTCTAATGAAAGACTTTCCACTAAATCACTGTTAATACCATGAAAGTATTTGCAAAATAAGTGCAGTTACAGCAGGTAAAGAACTTCTCCTAATATGTAAAAATCAAGGACTATACACCGAAAAAAAAGGCCATACATCAAAAAACTCCTCTAGAGTCTCAGAAGTACATTTTAACCAAAATCAGAGGACCACAGAAGACGTATACAGAAATAAGTAATCAAGATCAGAACATTTGTTGGTAAGTCCTTACAAAGCTGTTAAAACATCTCAAAAACAATGGAGATGCCCATCTTTAGAGATGCTTTGTATTTATATATTTCTTACACGACATTTCTTAGTCCTGTGATATTATACAGGAGAGACTGACCTAAAGCAATCAAGCCACAGTATGTATTGATGAAAAAGTTTCTAAATCACCTTTCTTGAGGGAAAGAGAGGTTACAGAGGAAAACATAAGAGCCACGAAAGAGAAAGACTAGAAGGACTCAGAAGTAACAGCACCAAGCGACCTGCACAGTAATTTAGAATTTAACTAAAAGTCTTAAATCAAGGAAGTCAACTAATGCAATTTGAAAACAGTAGTACAACAGTAAACACATTTGTTCGTAAGTGAAATAAAATCCCCCCACTTCTTGTGAGAAAAAGAATTTCCCATTTTAAATTTATTGTGGGAAAGGGTACTTCCCACCTTAAATTTATCGTACACAATTAGCAGCAATCCCCTCACCTATTGTGAGAAAGAGAATTTCCCATCTTAAATTTATAGTACATAATTAGCAGCAGAATAGAACGTATTTATAAATACGTATAAAAAGGCTTGTTTAGTTATGGAGACAAGCCATCTCCAAATTCCACTTAGAATCTATATTTACAAGTACTTGTATAACAATCACAAGCTAGAAAATACATACTTGATTGAAATAACACAACAGATTTGCTAACCAAAATAAGAACTAGCTAAAGTTGATCCATATACTAAAAGTTTCACCATCACTGGATTAGCAGAAAAACCTGCAGTACTGAAAAACAGAACCACCTCAACTAATCTGAAAAGAACAAATTTGTTCCAAAACTGACAGGCACTGCACAATGCGATGTGTGATACCTTGTTTAACAAAAAGTTCAGTTTAACTTGAATATATGCCAAAGTAATACAGGCCACAAAGAGAGACATATTTCAATACTGGTATAAATTTAGTATTAATATTTATACTGATTCTCCAGCATACAAAACCAGATTAAAAGAACCTTGAGGCGCACAATGTATGCAACAGGATAACCTCTCTAAGGTGCATTCCTGCTACAGGTTGTTACGACTCCTCCTGGAGATTTGTCTTCTGTTAACTTCATATATAAAAACACCCAGGGAAGTTTGACAGCTGTAGCAACGAGAAGCTTCTCAAATACTTACACACTGATTCTTAGATGCCTGACTTCAAAAACATGACACAGAGATCATGGAACTTGTCTTCTATACCTACTTAAAGCAACCTTGGCCACTGGTTGCCCGTTGTGGAAGGATAGAAGAATTTTTTTCATTATTTCTTCACATTTGTGCTTTTAACTATGCATCTGAAGTCCATGCTGCTCGTCAAAGCCACCAGGTGGCAGAATCACATAATGCCAAAGATGCTCTCTCATCACCCCCCAACAAAGGCGGCCCGGCCCCAAAAGAAGCTATGCAACCCACCGAAGACAGAAGCACAAAATCACCTGTTTAAAACGAATCTGAAAACATTTATCACTTCAACACCCTTCATAAAAAGAGGAAGAAATTATTAACCAAAGAGAAATACACCCTAAGGAGTATGTCGCTCATATATCTAAACACTTCAAAACACTTTCCCCACAATCATCAAGTTCAGCTTCAGGCATTTTATTCATTCACCATCTCCTTTCAACACTGAGTCACAACAGTAGTCACTGACTTGTTTTACAGGATGAAGAACAGCCACAACCTGGCATTTGAGTTCTCATTATTTACTAACTCACACGGACATCTGTGAGCTTATACGCAGAGATAAGATACAGATCGATCAGAAAAAAAAAAAAAAAAAAAAGTTTTGTACAATGCCATAAATGATGCTTTGAGACAGTGAGAGGAAATGGCATTTATGTATTTGTGGTTCCTGCTCCCCTTAGACAACCTCAAGCCTTTCCACAGCACCACTAAATGTTGCCAACAGTCTCAAATCTGAAAATATCAAGACATCAAGAAATATTTTAAATGCCCTTTCCTTGGAGATTATCCTTTCACAAAAAAAGAACACATACATATAACAAGAAAATTATTATTTTAGGCTTTAGAGAGAAGGTACCTACGAGTTGATGCATTGCCATTAGGTTCTTGAAACTCATCAGGATGTGCAAACTTTCCAGTTGTTAGTTGACTGTTGAATTTCTAAACCCACAGATTAATATTAAAACAGATACCACTTGCCAAAAGTGAGCACAAGGAGGATATTACTGCTGTTCAGCAAACACATGGTTTTGGCAAGAAATACACCCAGTCCTACCTCATGGCCTCACTTCTTGTCACTTCTTGACTAGTTATAAATATTATCTATATATATTATTGGTTCAATTTAAAACTTATCAGAACTAGATCCAGGGCTGCCATATGTTAACATTGCAAAATGAATAGCACACCACTATCTGCTTTCATTCCATTCTTTCCAGTATGCAATCCTTGCCCAGGAGGTATGCAATGCACCCCTGAACTTCACACAGCCTACCCAGATGCCAGCTGGATTGCTCCATGTCCTATAATCACTCTTTTGACAGACGAAAGGGATGTGACAAAGGATAGAATTACTTATCGCAAAGAAGTTATTTTCACTGCAGTTTCTCCAAAATCTGAACACCATGGGCACCCAACTCTGTTAGTGTAAAGTAGTAAATAATCAAGCCCTTTCCATTGCAAATGGACAAACCAGCTCTACCACTCCATATCTAGGGTCCTATGAGAGTTTAACAGCTATCAAGAAATGCTATAATGTTTTTACAAGCTTTTGGAACCACCTTCAGGGAAGACAAAGTCAGGAAAAAAAAAAGTCTTTCTGCACCAATTCCATGCCACCCTTCTAAGACAGTATAGTTTGTTCTTAAAGGCAACCTCAGTACTACTATTTTTCTTCCATATCTGATGAACAAAACATTCTCGAGCCTCATTACAAGGAAAAAAAGGATGCCACCATCATTCCAACACTTCCTAAGAAGAATACTGAGTTCCATTATGCAGTTAATCCTTCACTTGAACTTCTGTTTGACAGTCTTTTCATCTGCTAATGTTCTTCCATCTATTTCCACCTATTACTACAACACAAGCTTGTATAAATTGGTGTATCATTTTACAAAGGGGGAAGCTATTTGTTTATGTCATTACAGATTTCATTAAATAAAAACAAACTGTAGTATTTCCTAAAGACACTTGTTTCAGAGCACCTGAAAGTCAGATGGCACCAGAAGACAACTGTTGGCTTTGAAGAACAAGAGAGAACAAGGCTAAAGGCACCCAGGCTGCCTTTGCCACCAAAGATATCCTCTGGATAAACTGTCCTCTCCCTCCCCCTTCCCCTATCCTGTCACAGTTAACTGTCCATGTTTTAGAGCAGAGTCTTCAAGTACTGTCCAGTGTTCTTAGAAAGGTGAAAAATAGCACCAACAGCTGCAGTGAACTAGCAATCTTTAACCTTGGAAATTACTATCCTCCTTTGACATTTTGGAGTATAAGAGGAGCAAAAGCAGATGTTATGAAATACAGATTAAGATAATCTATTCATCAAGAAAGTATAAGCAAAAATCTAGCCATGCTGAAGTAGATCATCTGGTATACTACTAAAGAGAATAGTTAACATTGATTTTGCTTCTTAAATGAATGATTGAATTTTACTATCAATTTGAAAGGCCCCAAAGACAAAGAATACTTGCTTGAGTATCGGTTCCCTCCAGGAAAACCACACAAAGCAATAACTAGATTTACCATTGAAAGGAATTCTTCAAGTATTTCATTAATTCCAGAGCCTCTAATAATATAACACCTACCACCTATAGCTAGGTCTCTCATTTTATCAGAATGTATGTCCATCAACAGATATTTTATTTTAGACTAGAAAGCAGTCTAGCAATTCTCAGCCCTGTTTCTACTCCTTCTTGCTGAATTCCTAGAGAAGCAGGCATAAGACCAAGCTTATTTTAAAAAAACCCCAAAACACAACAAAACAAACAAAACCACCTCCACTTTCACTGACACTAAAAGGCCGCTCAAATGAAGGAAATTAAAGATGCCTTTGTTTCCTTCTCATTTGCTCACAGGGGAGGGCAACCTATTAATAAAAATAAACTATATTTGTGATTTAGTTTTTCTTACAGGAACAGAATGAACCTGGTAAGATTTACACAAGCTGCAGTGTGGTACCGCTCATTTTGGCACATTCAGTAATACCTTGTAGAGATTAAAAAAAAAAAAGTGTTAGAATAACTCCTAGAAAAAGATTTGCCATTTTCTGAAAGCTTTCTTCTTTGAAATTGAGTATTCATTTTGCCTCTTTGAACACCAGAAGGAGGACACATCGTGGAAAGACTACATATTAAGAAAAAAATCCACATTCCTACAGTTGAACAACATAGAAAGTGTAGAGGATTACAAAAGAAAATTTTCCAAGGAAACTAAGGAAGCTGATTACTGTAAAAGAAACCTCAGCATTTGGGAAGCAAAAAAGCCAAACACAAAAACAAACAAACCAACCTAAAGCCTATAAAAACCAAAAACAATCACCAAACATTTGAACGTAGTGAAGCAAAACCCAAGCCAATTTAATCTAACAACATCACCAGGACCTGTAAACATTTTAAGTCTGGAGGATCTGCAAGTTGTTCATAATATCCATCGGTAAACCTCTTCCAAAGCTATTTAAGTCTAGAATTAGACGGGATACTACTTTATAGGATTATCCACTTCTTTACTACCTCAACACATTTAAGTTACAATCTACAAACCTTTGTATTTACACAGTAGAGCCCAGTAAGAAGGCTAGCTATTAAAATACTCTACATGATCAAAAAGCTCTCTCTTAGGTTTAAAGAAGTCAAACTAATAGCTAATTAATATACTGTCATCATAAATGGAAAAAACAAGGCAAAACTTTACAGAATTTATTAACAGATACAGACAGCTTAAATGGTCTGAGTGCCAACTATGCTCTCCAAATCCACGCTCTTAGGGGAAAAAAAAAAAAAAAATCTGTTCAGCAAACATATAACTCATATTTACTAATGGTCTACTACATCTCCAAATATTCTCATCTAAAAAACCCCAACAAAAACAAACAAAAAACCAAACCACAAGGAAGTTCTTCCTTGTAATTCCAGTCATATTCTTAGTCCATTTCTGGAATAAGAATAGCAAGATCAATAGCTGAGTATGCTCAAGTGACCTGAAGGTATGTGGGGAAGGGGCGGAAATCACCCCTGAAAAGTCTGCTTATATAAAACCAATAAAAATAAATAAATAAGCTAACATCAGATTTTTGTGTTTAAACTCCTGATGTCAAAGTAAACTTCTGGGGTTTTTTTAATTGCTCTTTCTACTAAATAACTATTCAATAGGCATTGGAAGACATCAACAGTTGTGCTGCATCTAGGTGGCATCTCTAACAAAAAAAAAAAAAAAATCTTAAGAACTTATTTCCCTCCAGGAAAATGAAATGCAGTAATTTATTTCCACAGAACTCTTCTGGGATAATGCTCACTGGAGATTTAAACACACAAAGAACTACGTGGAAATCATCTGGATGTTAAGGAATCATTCAGAGATCCATTGGAAAAAAAGCCTTTTAAAACAGTGTGGAACAAGCAGGGTTTGGGGTTTCTTTTCCCTGACTTTAATCTTAAGGATCAAGAACCAAGAAAAGCTCAAGTTTGAACCTCATCCAAAATATGAAAAACAAAATATGGGAAGGAAGGGAGCATACGCCTGCGTACAAACCCAGGAAGTATAAAATTCCCCCTTACACTGGGGGCACAGTCTTAAGCAAATGGACAAGGATTACTGACAGCAATGGACATCCCCATGAATCTTAAGGGCACTGCAACCAGCTGATGAGGCCCCACAGAGTTCTCAAGAAATTTTCACGAGGAAGCCATGAACAAAAACCTTTAGGAGATGGTAACGCTGTACTAAAGTATATTACCACACTGAAGTGCAGGACTGATGAGAAGTATTTTGTCTGGGGAGCATTTCTGAGGCGCTTACCTCCTTTGAAGTCTCTTGGCGTCAGGATGAATGCTAGCTGTCCTCGGGCTGCCATCCCTTTGAGGGGAGGGAGATACAGATGAGCCCAAAGGTTCTCTTCTAAACACAAGTCCTTACTGCAAGCTGGCCAAAAGGTCCCTGCAATCAAAGAAATCATTGTGGTTTTGCATGTGGCGCATTTATGTCCTTTAATCAAGGTTTGTCAGCCATCTAACATGTTCAACCACAAAGAAAAAAAAATATAAATGCATCTGCTGGGTAGCCAACGCAGAACAGAGACTAAGAAAAGAATTGTTCATTCCAGTTTGGACACTATCAACTCCACGAAAAACACAGGCAACATGATTTTTCAGACTAGGCAGAACCACCTCAGTATACAGTATTTTATGCACGCATATATGTATTAAAAAAAGCCATTTGCCTTTGGAATCATTTTTCCAACACCCTGAAACTCCTTCCTTTTCCAGATGACAAGAAAAAATACCACATTTTCATTTCTAGACATACATACTAGTCAATGTATTCTACAATCTAATGCAGCACTTTTCAACAATTACCTCTCACAATTACCACGACAGTATACAATTAAGCCTTAAATGTATTCTTCTTGCCATAAGCTATTTGTAACAGAGCTTGCAGAGCCACTTGCCAGGAGGAAAAAAAAAAAA
Source organism: Leptosomus discolor (assembly GCF_034619465.1). Classification (NCBI taxonomy): domain Eukaryota; kingdom Metazoa; phylum Chordata; class Aves; order Leptosomiformes; family Leptosomidae; genus Leptosomus; species Leptosomus discolor. Next base: position 59,395,355 of record NC_141391.1, read on the forward strand.
AGAAAAAAAGTTCTGTCAAAGTACTGATAAAAGGTTCCTTCTGCAGAACATGTAGCAGACTTTTGTGTTTGCATGCCAACATGCTAGAGCCACGAGCTCCACGTTTTCCTTAGTGCGAGTCATCTCTAACAGTGTCCATATTCACAGCCCCTTTAGCACATTTCTTGAGCACATGCCCTTCCACCACAGAAATGAATCTTTATAGCCCAGCTGTCATAAGCCTAGACACGTCATGACAAGCACATGACTTCCCAGAGCTTCAAACTAATGGGCAATCTTGGTTTACAACTCTTCTACCGAAGTATATTACAGTAGAAGCAAATAGATTAATACACGTATTTCTTGTATTGGCTGCAAAACCAGTTCCTAGCTAGAAAACACAAGAAACTTAGACAACAACTGAAGAACTGTATACATTTCACATCCTAAAGGAGCAGGTTACCACCTCTTTGGAACACTAAGTGTACACGAGTCCATACTCTTTCTCTTCCCACCTGCCTACAGCCATTTTCCCTTTTCTCGTGACACAAAAACAGCAGTGGGAGAGTGAAAAGCCCTGTCCCTTACAACCATCATCCTTTTAACTGTTAAGGTTTTTACTACCTAGTGGGGCTGACAATAGTCATCCCTCCCTTCCCTGTCCATCAGGCAAATAACTACTTCATAACCATGCTTATCAAGTCATTATCTTACGGAGGGGGTGCGGGGAAAAACCGAAAACACCCTAACAGCAACCTGTGGCAGATCTTTTCTCAGGAAGCCCATTTAAAGAGGCACAGGAAAATTAATGAGTGACTTAGGTGGTTCTATGACAACCCCAACATTTCAGCTATTCACCTCTTACGGATTATCACCAAGAAGGCAAGAAACACAAAAATGTAACCTATAATCAAAGCTCCAAATGGAACTGAATTTTACTGAGAGATACAGCAAAAGGTTATTAATAAGCTGTACAGAGTCCTAAAATGGGAAATTGGAATCAAAAGTAAATCAGCATTAGCTTACAGAATTCATTTGTCCAGATAAACTGCGTTACAACAAAAGCACAATTTACAAACGAACCTTGCATCCAATGAATACTGAGATTAGTAATTTTTTTTTCTTTTTTTTCTTTTTTTTTTTTAACAAAATGCCACCCTCATTGCACCTATGTATCTTAAACCTATTTCACTGGAGTAGTTCACATCAATAACATTCAGGGGGTTTATGAATTACTGTCCTCTCTAGACCAGAAACAAACTTTCAACAGAAAATACGAAGCACAAGAACCCCTTCACCTCAACTGTCCATAACCCAACTGCCCTAATGCTGACATCTATTCCTGTTTAGCCATTACATCCAGTTAAACTCAAAACGAAAGGTACAACTCAAATTTACTTCTCCTTTGCACAAATATCAATCCACTCATCAGTTTAATCCTTTTTTTCTACCACTTGTATATACAACTTCCAAGATCTTCTGCATCTCTGTTCAGCAGCCTGTAAATCTCTTCTCTCTTCACCTTTTGCATTGACACTGCTATTAAATTCCATTCCTTCCTTTACAGGATATTCACAGGCAAATCCTTCTTCAAAACCCTTACTACTAAGGAAGTTGCATGAATCAGCCCCTAGAATGACCCAACTCAGACTTCTCCCAGCTCATTGCTCCAATCCCTGCAAAACACATAATTTTTCTGCAAACCTCTTATCATTTTCCACTTTTTCCCTGACCTCTAATTACTGCTAAAAACACTTTCTACTGCTAAAAATACTTTCTACTCACACCCATCATTTCCATACTGCCTTCCTCCCCTATGTTTTTGTTTTCTTTTTACAAATTGCTGTTTCAAGGAATTGCTGAAGAAAGTAGCGGGGGAAAAGCCTCAGGACCTCCAAATGACCATTTTTATATCCCAACTGTTATGCAACAGCTTATAAATTTAGTAGTATAATGAAAAAAATAGACAGAAAGAACCTTAAGAATTTCATTGAAAACAATGGCTCCTGAATACACGAACTACAATACAATGTTTTAGAACTAATACAGTCCATAAACCTGTTCACTGTAGAACCTTCCTTTTGAAGTTCAATACTTCTGAGTCTAACCAACTTTTTTCAAGTAACAATTGCTGAAAGTTCTACATTCAACCATTTTAATATATTTATTAACATACTCTATAATGTGCCATAAGATAATATTCCCTTATATGTGTAAAGGCTGACTTTTCTGCTTTAATACAACTATCTCCATACAGACCATATCAAGACCTAGAAGAATTCATTCGACACAAAGAACTGTATAAATGCCAAAGTATGTTGAAGTAAAAGAAAGTTAACTGAGCAATACAAACTACCTAGAGTTCACATTAAAGATATGACACAAACATAGTAACTGTGTAAGAGCACAAGATTATGACAGAGGTATGTAAAGGAAGAAGTTTTCAACTGAAATGGGAAATGTTTTAGAGCTTCATGAGAACATTGGATCGATAGACTGGCAGCCGTTTGACAGTGCCATTAGTCACATTCTAGCTGAAAAGCCTTGTGCCAGGAAGCCTACTTGGGCAACAAGATGGGGAATTAGCCCATGGAACTACTCCACCTAAACCTGGGCACAAACAGGTGCCTTTTTCAGCATTACTGAATTGTCTGATCAAAGAAGTTTAATAAACAATGATTTGGTAGTGTGCTCCCATAAAACTTTAGACCAATCTGAATCGAAAGTCCACAATCCCCCGCATCCTTGGGGGGGGGGGGGGGAGGAAAGAAAAAAGGTAGTTACTCCCCTGCCTAATCAGTGAGCTGACCCTCTTCACTGAAAGTTGAAATGTCCCTCCTGCTAGGGTGAGGAAGCAGCCAGTTGCAGGGCAGTGTTGGACTTCCCCTTTCAGCACCAGCAGCAAAAAGCTTGCACCTAGACATCATATTAATACTCCCTTTTCAGATATCTTACAGGCCTGCAGCAAAAAGCGTAGCAGTTGACACACAAGATGGAGAAGGACATTTGACATAATATTACATACTGTTATAAAGCAATGCTGTCATCCCGATCTGTACGGCCAAACTAAATACAAGGCTTCATGTTATAGCTAACCTAGAAGCAAGCTGTTACCAAAAAACGTGGTTCTTCTCTTTTCCCCTCACCTCCCAATTTTGGCACCATCTGACTCCACCATTATTTATACTTTTTTGCACCAGACCCTAGAGATTTTGAAGCCACAGGTCTGAACTGGCTAATCTATAAGGGTTTAGGGTTTGCTTTTTTCAAGAGCTAGGTGATTTTTGAAGCATGCAGGAGAAGGCATTGGCAAAATTTGTTTCCCAGGTGAACCAAGTCATTCTACAGTCAACAGATCCAATACAAGTAAAATGGCAGCAATATGAAAGCAGGATGGGGAACAAGACACTGTTGCTGCCTTTTTCAGCAGCAGCTACTTGCTAGATCCGCCTAAAGCCAGGTACTGAGACATGAAATTATGCACACAGTATTCCATAACATACAGAAGTCAGCAATGAGAGCAATACAGAGGCAGCTTTTAAGGCCACAACAACAGCACAACACAAACTTATTACTTCCAAGAAAGAACACTTTTAATTGAGCTTTCTACATTTTTATTTAAAGCAAGATCAGAATAGCATGACATGGTTAAGTACCTAAATGTTGGATAATACAAAACAGTTATTACAAACTCTCAAGGGTTTTTTTGAGATCTGCTAGTGATGCCTCCTAATCCTGATACACTTGTACAGTAAGAATTATTTAGCCATAAAAGAGTAACAGTGCGTAACTGATTACACTGATAAACAGGAAAATTCTTGAAGTAACCATTGTTTACTAGGTAGGTTTTTCCACAGATTCAGAAGAATAGGATAATATGATGCAGATTCCAGAAAGTGACAATAATCCCTTGGGTTGCTGAAGAGAAGTAATGGAATAAAAAGTTTCTAAATTCACATTCAAAATAATTATCTTTGAATAAAGACAACGCAAACAAGGGACTCCTTTCTCATTAAAGAGCACAGGAAACGGCTATGGGGAAAGACACAAGTAGTAAGGACTACGGGTAACATAAGTTCAGTTGCAAAACTCCCGAAACAAGAAGGGACCAAACTATGTTAAATATGAAAACAGAGCCTCACAGCAAAACCACTCGTGCTAAAGATAGACATGAGTTCCTGGGTTCTTTCACAGCCTTTTACCTTCGTCTTATTTACGGCTGTTAGGGGTTGTTAGGTACCAATGGAAGCTTCCAACTTGTTCTTTAAATTAGTAGACCCCACTAAATCTGAAAGCCTATCAGAACTATGACAGAAACTCTCATGCTACCTCTTTCAGGGCTGCCCAGCCAGATGTTGGTTTCACATTTACTACGGACGAATGAAGACAACAAGTGTTCAACTCCTCTGGAGGCGAGTGCTGCCCGGTGATAACAGAGTGGGTCACCAGGGGCTTCAGAAGAAAAGCAAGCATACCAGAATAGGGACTGCCTCACACGAACCTGTGCCTCATTTTGCTCCCAACACTGTTGCAATAGCAGAGAATTTGCAGTCCCTGCACCCCCTCGCATTTCAGCTGCAGGAATTCCTACAGGACAGGGTAATTCCATCTGGCTTTGGTGAAGAGAACAGAGAAGGCACTCCATTGCCTCAGCCCCTCACAAAATGCAGCGATGACAACATGGCTGCAATTGTACCAGACAAAATGAGAGACAGTTACAGCTTTTTTTCATTTACATGTGCCTAACCTCCATCCAAAATCCAGTGATTACAGTTTGCAAAAGTCAAGTCTGCTGTCACGGGGCTGGGCACGCAACACAAATGATGGAACATAAAGAAACTACTGACATATTTCACTTCTCCCTGAGCTGAGGTAGCAGCCACTGTTGCAGTGGATTCTACAGTCCTAATGTTAAGCAGGAATCCCTGCTCTGCTCTCCCACTCTGACAATCATGGGCTGCCTGCTATTATCATTAAATGATGACAGAATGCACCAAGTCCATTAACTTCTGGCTGACCCACAGCATACATTTAAGGTTATATCAGTCCAGAGATGCTCATAAATATTAAAGTAAACCAGTTAAACCTGTGAAGCAAAAGGGCATTGACTTAAAACTTATTGAAGTCACATATAAACACCCACATTCAAAGTTACATTACCTACACTGCTGTGGCAAGAATATTCAACATACCCACATCAATGTCCTCGAGTTTCCTAAAGCACAGAAGCTTAGGCTTCTTTAAATTCAGCAAATACTGATTTAAAAACAAACTGCAAGTGTCATAAAATCCACCTTGTATAAATTTTTCCAATATTTAAGCTATCTTGCCTTTAAAAAAGTGTGTGTGATTACCAGATGAAATTTGCTTAGCTTGACCACTCAGCAATTACATCTTGTCGTATTTTGGCACAACAGATTAGAAAGCACTGAACTATCAACACTTTCACATGGAAAAGTTTTCATACAGACACATCCTGTGACTTCCAAACCTTCTCTTAGATAAACAAAATCAAGCCTGAACTTCAGTCTTTCTCTGGAATATAGGCTTTCCAAACCTCAAATTGTTCCTGAAGCTCTTTACTGAATGCATTAACAGTTTTCCAGCCACACTATGAACTGGCCTTATTATTCCAAGAACAGCCTCACTGATGCCATGTACACCAACGCCCTAGCCAATACAATATTTCTTTTGACTCAGCCACAGCATCACGTACCACCCTCATCTTCATCTGATTACCCAAAATAAACTAAGATTACTTTCAGAATCACTGCTTTTCAAAAATAAATCTTTATTTCTAGGCTTCATTTGCCTGAACTCATTGTTCTACAGAGCTCCGTTAATCAAACTTCATAGAAGTAGCACGTGTTTTGTCATGAGGGTATATCATGTCATTCATAAAATTTAACCAGAAGCTATTTTCTGATTTCTTGTGGTCTATACAAACACCAGCTTGACTTACAGCAGTAGGTATATCTTAGACATGAAATAAAAAAACACACAGGTATAAAGACTAAAATGAAAATTATCAGCAGCTATCCTTTATGAACCTTACCAGCATCAGTCCTTCTAACAAACTTTTTTTTTTTTTAAAGAATTCTTAAAATATTCTATAGAATGGGAAGTTGTCTGAGTAAAAGAGCAGCAGTGTGGTGGTTTGGTGTTTGATGGGGTTTCAGTAGTGGTGCAGGGGGCTACAGAGGTGGCTCCTGTAAGAGGCTTCGAGAAGCTCCCTCAGCTCCAATTTCAGACCCACCTCTAGCCAAGACCAGGCCAATTGGCTCCTCTGCGAATAACTCCATTTAAGAATGAAAGAATCTGTTGAGGGAGTTCCTTGTTCATCTGTCTTTGTTGGTGAGGAGAGGAGGGAGATGAGACACAGACAACCATCCGGACACCCAGGTCAGTAAGGAGAGGAGAAGCTGTGCCAGAGCAGAGGGTCTGCTGCGGCCCACGCTGGGGTGGCGGCTGAGCCCCTGCAGCCCCCGGAGCCCAGCGGTGGCCCAGAGGTTGGCCTGCAGCCTGCGGAGGGCCCCGGGCCGGAGGAGCAGGGACCGGGCCCGGAGCAGCCGCGACTCCGAGGCAGCCCGCGCTGGAGCCGCCCGTCGGGGGGAGGGCGGCAGCCCCGGGAGGGACCCGCGCTGGGGGGTTCTGGGGAGCTGCGGCCCCGCGGGAAGGACTCCCGTTGGGGCGGTGGGTGGAGGGCTGTCTGCCGGGAGAGGGACCCCGCGGTGGGGCAGGGGAGGGCTGCGAGGGCCCCTCTCCCTGAGGAGGAAGGAGCCGCGGAGACACCTTGTGCCGGACGGACTGTGACCCCCATTCCCTGCCCCCTGCGCTGCTGGGGGGGAAGAGGGAGCAGAGCTGAGCCCGGGAAGACCGGAGGTAGGCGGGGGGTCGAGGTGTGTTGTATTTAAGAGCTGGTTGTATCTCTCATTATCCTTGACGGTGGTGGTGTTTAAATTAAATTGACACTGTTACCCCCAAGTCGAGTCTATCTTTTGCCCATGACCATAACTGGTGAGTGAGCCCTCCCTGTCCTTCCTCTGGATCCTGGAGCCTTTTGGTTGCATTTTCTCCTCCCCATCCCTCAGGGGATGGCGTAGGGGTGAGCAAGCGGCTGAGGGGTGGTTTTGTTGCCAGCTGGGTGGGCTCAAACCACAACAGGGGTACATAAACAAGAAGTCTGATTCTTATCGGCTCAAGAAGTTTAAACAGTTCTAAAGCGGGTATCTCAAAAGCTACAAAGTATGCTAGAAAAATACATCTCAAGGATGAAGTAACATGAGCTTAGAGAAAGTAATATTTTTTCAAATACATTCTAAAATACTAGCTCAATACCAGTTCAATATCACTTATACCTAGTTATATTGGATGTTGAAACTACTTAGTGATCATTTGCTGTACCATTATATTCATATAGTAGCCTAATACAAAGAATTCAAACTTTTTAATGTATGCATACATATATAACCACATTGATCTCAGCTTTTTTCCATATATAAACTCAGCTTTGAGAGTGCATATGTATACATATATGCAAAAAAAGCCAAGATTCTTTATTCTTCATACGTATATCACTTGACATACATACATGAAAAAAGCCAAGAAACTGTATTCTTCAGCCATTTATAGGCAAATTAATTTCCTCATATATTTCTATATAAAAGATCAAAGAAATATGAAAGTGTTATGAAGTTACAATAAAGCAGTAATTAAAATTATTAACAAAACTGAAGAGACATTATCAGAGGAGCATCTGAATCTTGGAAATAAAACAGATTCCAAACAACTCAGCCTAAAAAGGACAGGAGAAACAATTTCAGACCCAAATCTAACTAAGCTCTTGAAAAATTGGTAAAGCAGAATAAGATGCAACAAGCAGAGCTGACAGACTTCTAGACAGACAAACATTTAGACTAAGTAGCATAGCAATACGTTTAAAGAGTTACAGTATGGCAAAACTGAGAACAGAGAGCAAACAACATCAGACAATTTAATTAAAAAAATAAATAAATAAATAAAACAAATCTAACAAGAAACACAAAGAATCCCTGTTCCATTACAAAGGAGGCAGTGGATGCTCTGACCTAAAATCTAAAGTTGTAAACAGACCCGGAGAATTTTCATGAATTACTTTTATAAGGATCTAAAAAGAACTATCATTCTTCTATCCATGAAGCATTTGATCAGATCATAGATAGAACAGATGAACTTTCATTTGGAAGACAGCCAGGATAGATACAGTTCCCAGAGAGGGAGAGATAACAGAGTGACTACCTTACCTGTTAAACCTACTTCATTACGGAATGTTGATACAGGCTTTTAACACAACTTGGCAGATGAAGAACCGCAATCCCTCAAGATACATACACCCATATAAACCATGTCGCTGCGATATGCTTTAAGAGCAACATTCTAGTTACTTGCTATCACCCACAGCAGGCAAAAGCCCTTTGCCCCAATGGAATGGGAACCAGAAGACATCATATTTAAAAATGTAGCTTTAGAAATTAGTATTTGCATTTCTCTTTTACATACAGACCTTAAGGTTTCTGACAAAAAGATGTTCCGCAAATTAATTTATATTCAGGATGACAACCTAAACTGGTACCCACTTCAATACTGCTTATTACTCTCTTTGAATGAACTCTGACCACAGCAATTGCACACAAACCTCCAACAGATGTAAAGAACAATGTTTAGGGAGAATGGAAGATTTGCCCTATGCAAGCAACAAGCTGCTTTTTATTTAAGAGTCATTATGTTAAAGCATACCTCACAACGAACAGATATGGATTAGTCTCTGGATATGGAAAAAAAACCTGCTGTAAAACAAAACACATTTCTGAAAAGATGAAGTTAGGATATATAAAAAAACGTTAAGAGTAAGAAAATTTAACAAGGCTTTTGGGTATATCACCCTACTCTAAAAAGTATTACCAAAAAAATTATTATTTTTTAAATGTAAATTTCTAGGACAAAGTAACTGTTGTTAACTCATTAAATGATAATACTCATTTCAAGTTGTACTTGCATGTATATCATGCAGTAGACACCAAAAGCTTGACAAGCTTCTCACACACATCATCTGAAGACAGCAAGAAGCCTCTCTTGCAAGTATAGCAGTATTATATAAGCCTTCTAAAATTTCAAGCAACGGGTCCCTTAACACACTGTCATGTATAATCATGTAGCTTAATTGACGCAGGTATGGAATAAGAGAGAATGAAGACCAATACAATGACTTCTCAAAGACAGATGATTCGGGTGTTTAGAAAAAAAACAAACACAAAACCAAAAAAAACCACCCCCCCAAAAAAAAAACCTAAAACCAACCAATCCCAAAACATTCTGGCTACCTGTAGAATCTTCAAAAATGTATAAGTCTTCATGGCAATGCCTGTAACGACCTTTGCTGAAAACGCAGAATGCCTCTCAAAATCTGTCAAATATTTTAAAGGACGTAAGAGCAGGTATTCTGTAATTACATAAACTTGTTCTAGAAATATTAATCATCAGGTCTGCAGTGTCCCAAATAAGACAGAAATTTTTCTTTTCCAGTATCCTGAAACTTGTTATAACAAAATAAATACCAAGAAGTTCTCATAGACGATATTTACTCCTACTTAACAACTGACATGGGAGTACTTCGGAAAAAAGTTATTACTTAATAAAAGACACCTCTTCAACTCACAGAAGGATATGCAAGAAACCTAGGGAAACAAAGACTGATGTAGAGCCAGAAGGAAAAAGAATGAGACTGAAACTGTTATTCGAATTGCTATTTGTCTGCCAAAAGTAATTTATAGAAAAAATCCATTTAAGAGTTCTCTATAAACAGTACCTCTTTCTATCCAAGATTCACCAGACACATGGTCAGCACACATCATGCTGCACAGGTGTTAGAGAATAATAATCACTGCAGTGGCTGGCAATATAACCTAAGATCCTATCATTTTCCCACTGGCTTACTTCAGAGAAGTTCATCCTGTGAGAAAACATTGATATCTTTCTTGTAATTAGTGCTAAACTGTCCAGTCATGGAAGAAATAATGCCTCCTAATCACTCAAGACATAGAAAATTAACGTGTTTGACATTCTTAGTGATGGATTATCACACTATCAGAAACAGAGTTACAAGAGTCAGATCCTTAGAACTACATATGGCAGTCCTAGCTTGCAAACACTACAAAGATCTGCAGCAAATCACAGAACGATAGGGGTTAGAAGGGAGCTCGAAAGACCATCTAGTCCAACCCCCCTGCCAGAGCAGGACCACCTAGAGTAGATCACACAGGAACACGTCCAGGCGGCTTTTGAATGTCTCCAGAGGAGACTCCACAACCTCTCTGGGCAGCCTGTTCCAGTGCTCTGTCACCCTCACCGTGAAAAAGTCTTTTCTTATGTAAATATGGAACCTCCTGTGCTTCAGCTTGCACCCATTGCCCCTTGTTCTGTCATCGGCCATCACTGAGAAGAGCCTGGCTCCATCCTCCTGACACTCACCCTTCACGTATTTATAAACATTAATGAGGTCACCCCTCAGCCTCCTCTTCTCCAAGCTAAAGAGACCCAGCTCCCTCAGCCTTTCCTCATAAGGGAGATGTTCCACCCCCTGAATCACCTTTGTGACTCTGCACTGGACTCTTTCAAGCAGTTCCCTGTCCTTCTTGAACTGAGGTGCCCAGAACTGGACACACTATTCCAGATGCGGTCTCACCAGGGCAGAGTAGAGGGGGAGAAGAACCTCTCTCTCAACCTACTGACCACACCCCTTCCAATACATCCCAGGATGCCATTGGCCTTCTTGGCCACCAGGGCACATGGCTGGCTCATGGTCATCCTGCTGTCCACCAGGACCCCCAGGTCCCTTTCCGCTATGCTACTCTCCAACAGCTCAGTCCCCAACCTGTACTAGTACATGGGGTTGTTCTTTCAAAATAAAACTAGATTCCTAGCCAGGAATATTAACCAATTCATTTAACCATTAATATGGTCCTTTTTAAGTGTGTGTGTGTGTATACACACACATACACGATAACACATTGTTACTATCCAATTACAAGACCTGACTCTTACTTTAGAAAGCTAACAGAACTGCAAAATGTTTCCTTTGCAAAGATTCTGTCACTTCAGCATCACCTAATAAGCCACACATTTTAATTTTTAACAGCATAAATAAATTAGTGTTTTGTTTTCAAGACCAAAAGTTCTGTAGTACCAAGTGTCTTGCAAAACATACATTCACAAAGAACTGAATTACCTGTAGAAAGAGCTCATCTTTCCTCCAAAAGTAACTGAGTCATACATAGCCACTTTTAGTGCAGTATCTTAACAAAATTGACACAAATTGGAAAATTCATGGGCAACTGCACTTGATAGAAGGGATGCAGAAGCCACAAGTATTTTCAGAGGGTCCTCCTGACAACAATAAGCACAAAGATCACTAATGACACTTCCATCCAGCTAAACTCATTCAGGCTATGAAGCCCTACAGTCTCCTTTCCTTGAATTAGGAAAAAGCAAAAGTTGCCACACTACCTTCACAAAATGTTGGCATTCACTCAGTTCAAATTTGGACACTCAATTCTCTTTTTCAGCCACATTGCTCTTATACTTCTTAATAACTACTAGGTGGCACTCCCATCCAACTTCTATTTTTCTTGTATTCTATCTTGTCCTATAAGAACTTGCAGTTCCTTCTCTAAAATGAACAGACCTGAAGCAGAGAGACAGTTCAGAAGAGATATACCACTTTTGCCTTTTTGCCATAATTCACTTAACTACCAAACCTAGACTGAGAAATTTTAAAAGTAGTAATAAAAGCCAGGATGAAAAACTTATCCAATTTATGGCGCTCAATTATGTGCCTCCTGATGCTTCTGAGATCTAAACTACACATAACTTCTAAGTCCAGTACTGATGACAGGTTATCAGGTCTGAAAGCATTCCCAAAACCTTCAATGTCCAAGTAAATTGGTTCAGAGCACAAGGGAGAAAGGAAAAACTATCTGTCCCTTTAGTAATGCATCTCCTGGATTCAGGAAAGGTCCTTTTTAACTTGGAAACTAACTGGCAATCTCAGAAATACAGAGATAAAACAAGGTCCCCCTTTCAGAACCTTCACGTCTTTGCTGATAAATAGAATGCTTCTACAAAAGCAGCCTGAAAATTAGTTTTAAAGTATTTTCTGCCTACTTGTAACTTCAAATCCTGTCAAGAGAACAATCTTCTTACCTAGATTGCCATCTCACTGTCACAAAAGAGCAAGCTATCCAGATGGGGACAAAGTCTGACCAAAGACAAAAAGTAGTACCAAAAGCTTCCAGATATTTTGACTACCTTCTATAGACAATAAATCACCATATCCATCCAATTAAAAAAAAAAAAACAACCACCAAAAAAACCCACAACCCAAAACCAAAGACCACCTCTATCTGGCACAATTCAAACTGAACTCTAAACTTAATTAATATGGCAGGGGGAGGGAAGGGAAACAGATTCAGAAGGCAGTCAATGGAAACCCCTTGCATTAGCTTCACTTACAGCTAATGTGTTGTTTGCTAATGGGCACATAAATTAACTTTTAGATTTTAATTTTTAAATCACTCAGATCAAGGCTAGGTTCAGTCTCCTTTGAAAAGTATCCTGAGCTTTGCCGCTAATTAGACCTTGACAAAAACTTTCAAGCTTCACGGAACAGCTGATAATACATTGTTTTTAATGTTTTGACAATTCAAATGCAGAGTTAGGTTATATTTTCTGAATTTAAACAACAGCTAGAGTTACATTCTCCTAATATTAAGAGAATCTAAACATAACAAATCGATGTTATTTAAATTAATTTATTTTTGTACAGAAATAGCAAAAGACATATGCTTTCTTCCCTATTAAGTTCTGTCACATATTTTATAAAATACAGTAAGCCATTCTTTCTTTAGAATTGAAAGGACAAAAATATATTTTTCTTCACCTGAAGTCTAACTGAAACCTTGCCAATGAAAACAGGCACGACGGGATAACTTGGAAAAGAATGACTTATCAAATCAAATCACCATCATCTGTGAGCATCTTACCTTTAAATAGGATCCATAATATTTAGTTACATATGGACTGTCACACTGACTCAGCACTGTGATTTCTTGTTGGATGTCTTCTATTTCATCTTCTGCTTCTTCTAGGTCAATAATTTTTATAGCAACCACTTTCTGAGTCCGATTGTCAATTCCTTTAAAAACTTCACCAAAAGAGCCCTTACCAATTTTCTCCAGTTTTGTAAACAGTTCTTCTGGATCTGCCTTCAGAGTCTGTTAAAAATAAGAGAAAAGTTTCTCAGTATTTGTAATGTTAAAATGAAATGTGGCATTTTTAAAGGCAACAAACACTTCAAATTCTACACATTCCTATTTATCCAGATATTCTCTTTCTATCTCTATAACTAACATGTTCTTCCTACATCCTTTATATGCACACACTGCAACATTTATGCTTCCCTGTATATGAAGTACAAATTTAACACCGTCCCTGTGACAGGGGGTTTTATCCTATCTGGCATCAGAAAGTGCTGCTACCTCAGTTTGTTTTTCTTTGCCAATAAACTGTACCCAGGCACCGAGAATGAAAGATCCTTACAAAGATTTGGTTTCTATTAAAACCAAAATAGATCAAATACCACTACCAAGAAATATAAACCTTTAGTCTAACCTTTTCTAACCTAGGGTCCCACTTTCCTGAATTTTTCATGTATCTCATCCTCTTAAGGATTTTCTTCCCATTCTTCAGTGCGCAGACTACTATTTCCTTCTGATGTGGCAAGCAATCCTCTTCAACTTTCTCCTAAGGACCACCTGCATGAACTGCATGCTTCCTCTTTATCCCTGACTCCAAGGTTTTGTGAACAGGATTTATTTTTCTTTCTCTTCTTCTCTCAGTTGGGTAAAATCATTCACTCCCACAAAGCATCTTGTTCCCAGCCATCTTGATTTGAACAGTCACATGAAAACTACAAGTGCTCACCTAAACATGCGAATGCAAGACTTGGCAGACCACTGCCATATTTGGGTTTTCTCCACTGCCAAGTATTCAGCTAGCTACTGCTGCTCTTAAGACATCTCACTTTCAGTGCACAGATGGTAAGTTCCATTGGGTATCTTCTTCATCTAACAGTAAGGGGCATTTACAGCTAACAAAAATACATATAAATTACAATTACAAAGGAAAAGTTCTAGGTAGAGGAAATAGTCATGAAGAAAAATGGGATAGGATTACTTAGAACCTTTCCCTTAAGAAATAAAACAAACACTTCAAAGACTTGTTATTGTTCTTAAAAGGATGAGGTTCATGCTAACTAAGTGAAAATACATTGTTGATACTGAATTTTTCTGGTGTGACCCTTTTTCTGTAATGCCTAAATAAGCATAAAACCACACAGTTTATACACAGCCAAACTTTGTAGAAGCATAAAGAGGGGAATGAAAATTTCTAAATTGCTATTGAAAAGCATTGAGCCAACATTTTCTCTTTAACAATTAGATTTAGCTTATACAGCGTCTCCCACGTATACTTCTGTCTATTTCTGCTCTCACATCTCAAAGGTTACATAATTAACCCATGCAGCCATGAGAGGAAGATAGTCTAGAACATATTTTAGTTTGTCTGGAGGTATCCGAATTTCACAGCTGAATTAGGTGCTTCGAGGACCAGGTAGCTGTGACTGACTGAGCCCAGAGATAAACCCACAGAATTCTGCACGCAGTGTGTTTGTGGAGTGGTCTGGATTCTATCATCACGTGGCACAAATTATGAGTACACAACTACTTCTCATAGTTTAAGTAAGCTACAAGACATCACCATTTTCAGATAATCCTCCCAGAAACAGATCACTGGTGACATCAGACGGAAGAAAAAAAGACTCTTCTAAGTGTACTACAAGACTTCACCAGCCCCAAGAAGTTCACAGAATCACAGAATGTTAGGGGCTAATGTACATCTTATTGACCCATTTTTCTATCCAGCGTCAGTTTCAGGAAACAAACAGAAGGACACCAGGTTTTATTACCCTTTGGCCATCAAAAGGAGCAGACCAAGAGATCCAAGTCCCTTCAACCAAAAGCAGCTTGGTTTTCCTCCTTTAATTTCAACATAATGATAATTACATACTATTACACACTATTAAATACTACAAACATAATATGCTAATATATCTCCCACTTAGAAACCAGACCAGGGCATTTCATGTTTTCCAGCAACTAAAGTCATCCTTTAGCTACACAATAGCCCCCAACAGTGCTTCTAGGGGCATCATTTGTAAGAGATCACAAAACTAGGAACCAAATTGTAGTGGTTCTCCTCATGCACCACAAAATGTTCTTTTGTCAATATTCAAAACCAGTCTTTTCTGAGAATTCTTCATGAATAAAAATAACTTTAACACTTGCATCAGATATTTTCCCTTCTGGAAGACAACTAGTCTATGCTTTCATACATACTGTGTTAGAATTTGAAATTATGTGCTGTAGAGAGCTGTGCTTGCCTAATCCATCCACACAAGCCGCCTAGTTCCACTTGCTAGCCACAGGAATTTAAGCATTACATCATTGCAAAGGCATCTGAGTAAGTCACAAACCAATCCCATTCGCGGCTGCCTAAAAACTTCTATGTTTTACCTCCAGACACTAAAAAGCCAGCACTACTCAAAGCCACAGTGTACTGCAGTTGTTCATATGGATAAAAATACAAGGGCCACCTGCCAGCAGCTCTTTAGCCATATGTGGAATAATAGAATCACAGAACCATTAGGCTGGAATATCCCTCTAAATCAAGTCCAACTGTCTACCCAACACACCCAGGCCCATGAAACCATGTACCAAAGCGCTGTATCAACACATTTTTTTGAACATCTACAGGGATGGTGACTGCATCACTTCCCCGGGCAGCCTGTTCCAATCCTTGACCACTCTTTCACTAAAGAAATTTTTCCTAATGGCCAATCTAAACCTCCCCTGGTGCAACTTGAGGCCATTTCCTCTTGTCCCATCACTTGTTACTTGGGAGAAGAGACTGACCCCCATCTCACTACAACCTCCTTTCAGGTAGTTGCAGAAAGCGATAAGGTCTCCCCTCAGCCTCCTCCTCTCCAGACTAAACAACCCCAGTTCCCTCAGCCGCTCCTCACAAGACCTGTTCTCCAGGGCCTTCACCAGCTTCATTGCCCTTCTCTGGACACGCTCCAGCACCTCCATGTCTTTCTTGGAGTGAGTGACCCAAAACTGCACACAGGATTCAAGGTGCAGCCTCACCAGTGCCAAGTACAGGGGCACAATCACTTCCCTACTCCTGCTGGCCACACTATTGCTGATACAGGCCAGGATGCTGTTGGCCTTCTTGGCCACCTGAGCACACTGCTGGCTCATGTTCAGCCGGCTGTTGACCAACACCCTTTTCTGCCTGGCAGCTTTCCAGCCCCTCTTCTCCAAGCCTGTAGCACTGCATGGGGAGGTGGTGACCCAAGTGCAGAAGCTTTGTTAAACCTCATACCTTCTTTGATAAGGAGCTAGATCTCTACCATTAAAACATTTCCTTCGAAGTGTGTCACAGAATATATATTGTGGCAAATCAAAAACAAATTCTGGAACATTTAGATCTAATAATTACAGAACTTTCAGTTTCCTCAGTTTCCCAATCACTCGAATTGGCTTGGATTTTTGTTTTGAATAGATTTTCAGACTTCTGAACGCCAGTCGCAACCATCCTGTCTCAGTCTTCATCTCATTTAGCCATGCAGAACAAATTCCACTACTTTTCACCATAAGAGGAGCCACCATTCACTCTTTCTGTACTTGTCCCACACTGGATTCATTCCTTTTGACCTTAATCAGCAAGAAAAACATACCGCACTTAAAATTAACTCTTCCCGGTACCTAACATCACTGTCGTCCACTTCAGAATAAAGATAGTCCGATATATTCTCAGGTCCTATTTGTTCAAATCGGCCACATGGCTCAAACTCAGCTGAGACCAACTAAACCCACTCACCTCTTCCTAATTCTGTGCATTTCCAACTAATGAGCTCCCAGCCTATTGCAAAGGTTCTTTGTAATAATGCATGCTTATGACACCTTGCACTTCATGCTATTTTGTTCAGTAATTCAAATCCCCAAGGTTACGTAGTTCTTCAGAAATGCCCTCTCAAGTAAAATGGGTGCCTTTAAATTTTGTAGCATCAGCAAATTTTATCAGCACGCATTGCCTTTTTTTATGCTAAGTTCACTTCAGTCACCAGCTGTTGAGAACAATCCTGGAGAAAACAGCAGTATCATCCACTCTGACATCACCTCTCCAGTACTCTCCTCATAGCCAGGACTACACATGTCTTACAATGTCTTTGTTTTTATGAAACTCTAATTCTCATCTGCACTAACTGCCCCTATAACTCAAGGGAAAGTGTTACCGAAATTCAAACTAGTCAGATCAAACTTTATCCACAAGCATTCTGACCCAAGATACAGCTTTAACTAAGTTTTTTTCTGCATCTCATTCTGGTTATTTCTAACCTCCTTTTATGAAGGGTTACTCATCCAGTTATTGAAAAAAGGGGTTAAAAACCTATTTTTCTCTTTTAACTTACATAAATTACAAGCCATCTCAGTATTCAAGTTCTCAAGCTTATTTGAGCAACTGATTTTACTTGCAGATCTCCAATTTCTCTATGCCTGTGCTTTTGAAATAAACAATCATCTTTCAACACCTCGTTTTGTACAGTTTTTATTTCACCAAATCAATTTCCAATTAGTCAGTCCAATCCTCATTCTCTATCAAGACTGAGCGCAAAATACCATCATCTGAAGAGGTTCAGAGATTTCTGGTGAAAATAAAATACCTGCTGTCTGCTACCGCAACTGGAGATAAAAAGAATGTTTTTAATCTTGTTGATCTTGTGGTGGTTTGGTGTCTGATGGGGTTTTGGTAGAGGCAGAGGGGGCTACAGAGGTGGCTCCTGTAAGAGGCTTCAAGAAGCTCCCCCAGCTCCAATTTCGGACCCACCTCTGGGCAAGGCCAGGCCAATAGTGACTCTGCGAGTAACTATTTAAAAGTTAAAGAACCTGTTGAGGGAGTTCTTTGTTCATCTGTCTTTGTTGGTGAGCAGAAGAGAGGAGGGGGATGGGAGAGAAACAGCCCTGAGGACACCCAGGTCAGTGAGGAAGGAGAGGGGGAGCTGTGCTGGAGCAGAGGGTCCCCCGCGGCCCACGCTGGGGTGGCGGCTGAGCCCCTGCAGCCCCTGAAGCCCAGCGGTGGCCCAGAGGTTGGCCTGCAGCCTGCGGAGGGCCCCGGGCCGGAGGAGCAGGGACCGGGCCCGGAGCAGCCGCGACTCCGAGGCAGCCCGCGCTGGAGCCGCCCGTCGGGGGGAGGGTGGCAGCCCCGGGAGGGACCCGCGCTGGGGGGTTCTGGGGAGCTGCGGCCCCGCGGGAAGGACTCCCGTTGGGGCGGTGGGTGGAGGGCTGTCTGCCGGGAGAGGGACCCCGCGGTGGGGCAGGGGAGGGCTGCGAGGGCCCCTCTCCCTGAGGGGGAAGGAGCCGCGGAGACCCCTTGTGCCGGACGGACTGTGACCCCCATTCCCTGCCCCCTGCGCTGCTGGGGGGGAAGAGGGAGCAGAGCTGAGCCCGGGAAGACCAGAGGGGTGGGGGGAAAGTGCGTTGTTTCTAAGACCTGGTTGTATCTCTCATTATCCTTGATGGTGGTGGTTGTTCATTAAATTGATGTTGTTCTCCCCAAGTCGAGTCTGTCTTTTGCCCATGACCATAACTGGTGAGTGAGCCCTCCCTGTCCTTTGTCTCAACCCTGGAGCCTTTTGGTTGTATTTTCTCCTCCCCATCCCACAGGGGACTGGGTAGGGGTGAGTGAGCAGCTGAGGGGTGGTTTTGTTGCCAGCTGGGTGGGCTCAAACCGTGACACACGTGCACACAGATAAACCTGGATACACACTGTAATAGGATGTTGTAGACAGTAAGCCCTACAAAAATCATTAAGGACTGGAGAACTAATGGAAGAAAGAGGCAAGATAATCACTTCTGGCTCTGGAAATCCTTGAGCAGTAAAACTTAGCAGAAGCTGTGGAAGAATGCCATAGAAGTATTACAAGTTACTGCTTTCTTACACTTTTTCTTAGACATCTTCCAATAACCGCTGTCAAAGACAAAACATGACTAGATAGGCCTATAATCTGACCCCATTCAGCTGATATGTTCCCAAATTATTTGCATCCAAGTCAAAACTTCAAACACAAATTAAGTTTTACAGCACAGCCAATGTATGCTATAGTACAAAATTACAAACACTTGAAATCAGAGAGGAAGACTTTAAGGCCACTACCATTTAAGGACCTGTCTTCATGGTTTCTTCCCGTGCCCCATAACTGCACATCACCACACTTTCACATTCTAAACAAGATACTGAGACTTCTTTCAACTGATAAAGAGATAAAAATAGAGGCAGAAGAGATAGACATGACGTTGTTTCCGAGACCACTAATACACCTTTGTTCACGGTTAACATGTGGTGATTATCTGGTGTTCCTCTCACACAAAAATGTCAACTACCTACAGAAATTAGTTTTGGAAGATCATAACAGAAACACCAACTACTTCATATGTATTCATCAGAAGCAATTGAGAAGTTTGGACATCTCAGGTTAGGTGCATAACCTACCACATTAAGGAACAAAACAACTTTTTTCTTTAACAAGAAGGTGCATCAACTTCTTGCTCAAAGTTTTGTACTACTTACACAAGTAAATCTATTTAATATGGAAACAGGATACACAAACCATTCGTTTTATGACAACTCCAGGAGGAAGCTACAAGTGGCAGACTCCCTCCCTGTGAGGGATGGAGGTCCCAAACTGCTGACCTGACCTGCTGTTGAGGACAGCTTCGTGCTTGCCAGGGACTCCAACCTAGGACAATCTGGAGAGACTGCTAAGGTTTGTTCAGCACTTGGACTATTACCCCATGCTATTCTTCCACATCAGGCACCACTGAAATAGCCTGGGGAACCCTGGAGCATATCAAGCATGACTACGTGGCCCTGAAGGTGAGGGTCAAGAACACGTAGGCCCAGGTGGTTTTCTCCTCAATCCTACTGTTGAAGGGCTCGAGGATGTGTGGACAGATCAGGGATCTGCTTGGAAGAATTCCAAGGGAAACAGTCCTAGAGACAAGACTGATCAAGGAGAGTTGGTTGATTTTTCAAGGATTACCTCTTCCAAGTTCAAGAATGATCCTTCTGATGCAGGAAGGCAAGCAAAGATGGCAGGAAGACTGCATGGGTGAAAAAGGAACTCCTGACTAAACTCAACCATAAAGAGAAAGCATACAAGAGGTAGAGGGAGGGCCAAGTGACCCAGGAGGAATACAGAAGCATTGTCCAAGGGTACAGGGATGAGGCTAGGAAATCAGCAGCACAAAGTCCAGCTGGAAGCCAGTCACTACCCAGGGGTCAATACTGTTTAGCATCTTCACTCATTACCTGGACAAAACACACCCTCAACAAGTTTGCCAATGACACAGAACTGGCAGGAGTGGTTGATACACTAGTAGTTTGTGCTGCCATTCAGGGGGACCTTGGCAGTCTGGAGAAATGGGTCAATAGAAGCCTCATGAAATTCAATGAAGGCAAATGCAAAGTCCTGAACCTCTGGAGGAGTAGCACTACACACCAGTACAGGCTGTGGACAGACTGGTTGGCAAGTGACTTTAAAAGAGAGGTCCTTAACATCCAGGTGAACATAAGCCAGCAATGTGCCACTATGGCAAAGACCACCAACAGTATCCTGGGCTGCATTAGGAAAAGCATTGCCAGGAGGTCAAGGAAGGAGATCCTCCCCCTCTACTCTGCACTGGTGAGACCACATCTGCAGTGCTGCATCCAGTTCTGGGCTCCCCAGTACAAGACATGGTCATGCTGGAGCGAGACCAGTGAAGGACCACAAAGACAGTTAAGGATTAGAGCATCAATGACCTGGATGAGGGAACAGAGTGCACTGTCAGCAAGTTTGCTGATGACACAAAACTGGGAGGAGTGGCTGGCACACCAGAAGGCTGTGCTGCCATTCAGTGAGACCTGGACAGGCTGGAGAGCTGGGCGGGGAGAAATTTAATGAAAGACAACAAGGGCAAGTGTAGAGTCTTGCATCTGGGAAAGAACAACCCCATGTACCAGTATAGGTTGGGGACTGAGCTGTTAGGGAGTAGCATAGGGGAAAGGGACCTGGGGGTCCTGGTGGACAGCAGGAAGACCATGAGCCAGCAATGTGCCCTCGTGGCCAAGAAGGCCAATGGCATCCTGGGGTGTATTAGAAGGGGTGCGGTCAGTAGGTCGAGAGAGGTTCTCGTCTTCCTCTACTCTGCCCTGGTGAGACCGCATCTGGAATAGTGTGTCCAGTTCTGGGCACCTCAGTTCAAGAAGGACAAGGAACTGCTTGAAAGAGTCCAGCGCAGAGCCACAAAGGTGATTAAGGGGGTGGAACATGTCCCTTATGTGGAAAGGCTGAGGGAGCTGGGTCTCTTTAGCTTGGAGGAGACTGAGGGGTGACCTCATTAATGTTTATAAATACGTAAAGGATGAGTGTCAGGAGGATGGAGCAACAGGTGCAAGCTGGAGCATAGGAGGTTCCACATTAACATAAGGAAAAACTTTTTCACTGTGAGGGTGACAGAGCACTGGAACAGGCTGCCCAGAGAGGTTGTGGAGTCTCCTTCTCTGGAGATATTCAAAACCCACCTGGATGCAGTCCTGTGCAACCTGCTCTGGGTGAAGCTGCTCTGGCAGGGAGGTTGGACTAGATGATCTTTCGAGGTCCCTTACAACCCCTAACATTCTGTGATCAGACATGTCAGGGGAGGCTGAGAGTGTGGGGATTGTCTAGCTTGGAGACGAGAAGGCTGGGGTGTGTGGAAATCTCATTGTGTGTGAATACCTGATGGAAAGGAGTAAAGAAGACAGAGCCAGACTCTTCTCAGTGGTGTCCAGCACAAGGACAAGATGCAATGGGCACAAACTGAGATACAGGAAATTCTATTTAAACTTCAGAAGAAAAGAGGAAAAAAAAACACCTAAGGAAAACACCCCGACCTTTCTTATCATAAGGGTAGTCCAGCACTGGAATAGGTTGCCCAAGCAGGTTGTGGATCCTTAGGGGTATGTGCAACTAGGCTGGCTGTGGTCCTGAGCAACCTGCTTTAGCTGTCTCTGCTTTGAGCAAGAGATGGACTAGATGTGCTCCAGAGGTCCCCTCCAATCTCGGCTATTCTGTGACACACTATTTCCATCACACCAAGAATTATTTTTACTGCTAAATCTACTGTGCAAATACATGAATTTCTTTTTAAAATTGCTGCACGTCATTTTTTTATTTTAAATTAATTTCTATAAAGACCAGAGAAGAGAAATCTAGCAGACAAGTACATACAGGCAATTTTCTCAAGTACCCAGAGAACTTCAAGCCTAAAAGCCAGTCAAAGTAAACAGCTGGCAATTTGATGTCATCCTTCTTCACACAACTCTCCGTTTGAGAAGCAGCACTGCAAAGCTTTTCCTGTATCACCACTTGCAATCTTTCAAATACCATCTAAAGCCTATTCACCTCAACACAGTCCAGTATTAAACAGCTTTCATTTTTACTTTTACCCCCACAAAGCTAGCTGCACAAGTGACAGCAGTGGAGATATATTGTAAATTTGGTTAAAATGCACAAATTCAAACCATGCAGCCCTCCCACAAGCCTGGGCTATTAAAGCCAGGGTGAGGCAGGGGGTGGGGGGTGGGGGGTGCAGGAAGCAACAAACAAACAAAAAAGCCAAACCCACAAACAAACAAACAAAAAATCTCCCCAAACACCCATACAAGGTGGTTTCACATCAGGAGAAACTACTTCCAGGAACGAGAAGCCTCAAATTTTGCTCTCCAGCATTTTATCTTTCTCTGAAGCTTGCATGTTTTCGCTTTCAGTAATATATATACACTACATATGAATAACTGATACAATACACAAGTTTATTTCCTGCAGTTAGTGGGAAACTGAAATAAAACAGAGGCAGTATGCATAGAACCCAAACACATCAGCCTAAGTGAGTTAGCAATTTTGTCAAAATGAAGTTTCTGTTTGCAGTTAAGCTTCTCTGTACCAAAAAAAATAATAATAAATTGAATATAGGAGCTGAAGACCACCATAAAAACTTTTCCTTACAGGGAAAGGGAAATGATTTTAATGATGGGTTAGGAAACCCAAGATTAAAATTGTTCTGGGACTGTTCTCATGTGGTATAAAGTAATTTTATTATCTTTACACCTTCTTCTCATAAAACTAAACATTGTCTCATAGAATTTCTCCCTCTACATCTCAAATTCAGTACATTGAAGTGATGTCTCCTAATGTATCATCTCTGTTATTGTCAGGTGCATACACATATACTTAAGTTTACCCCAGATTAGCAGATGTATATGGACAAACTCAAAGTCCTCAATTTAAATAGCTTACAAGTAAGAGGCTTTGATTATATACCTGCATCCACACAAATGATTACTTTTAGCCACACACAGCACCACTTAATTAAACAGTGCTCCACCAATGCAGACAGGTGTATCATCACAAAAGCAATAGCCAGGTCAAACTATTCTAGGACGCAGTGTTTTATATTAGATGCCTTGCTGGCTTTGCTCATCAGTGTTTGGTACATTCACCACTCTCCCCACCCCCCCGTTTAAGCAAATTTTTAAAATGTAGCTAAGATACATATATCTATTTCCTATCTCAGAAACACAGAAGATGCCGCTATGTAAAAGTTGCCATCAAAGCCTTGTACACCACCCATAACACAAGCCCCAGTATTTAAATGTCTTCACTGCATCAGTAACCTTTTGTCTCTCTTTGTTGGGGAAAAAAGGTGACAGCTGACTAAAAAGGCACCTTACTCAAACATGAAACTGGTACGTGAAACTTGCCATGAGATGTGACTAGCCTGAGTGGTCTGTTAGGGTACCCGAAAGATACTGTTGCCATAAGCAGTGTCTACCTACCCGTTCTAGAAGGGCACTGCTGGAAATAAGTTTTTCCTGTTTAGAGGCTGTTGACACTAATGGTGAGACAACAGTTAAGACAGGAAGATGAATGCTGACATTTGTCACTCAGGAACTGACAAGGACAGCCAACCATTTTGGATATGACTGATACCAGAGCAAAAATCAAAAACTACATTTTGTAAGCTCAGCCTTTGGAAATCAAGAGTACCTTTCCTTACCTCTTCTACCTCTGTATAAACACCCTACCTTACCTCTATATAAACATCTAAAATTAAATAGAATTCTAGAAAGCATGTCTAAAAAGCGTAGCTCCAAATCCACAGAAGGGCTGAAACAGTGTAACACAGAGATTCACAAAAAATGAGGATTCACTATTGTCAATCCTTATTCCGAAAAGCTGTCCTAATAAATCCTTCAGCTATTCATGAAGTGATGAAGTCAATCCAAAAAAGTAACAGACTGAGTACTTCAAAATGCTCGCCAGAGCAGTCTATACACGACGGTTAGTCACCAGTTACTTTTCCACCTAATAGAAAAGGACCTACAAAGGCCACAGAAAGAAAAGAACAAAGGAGCTTAAAGACTGAGAAAACATAACTGCAGTCATTTTAACTATACAGTTTGAGTTAACAGCACCAGGATTTAATAACATTATCCAAATTCTGCAACAACGACTTCCTAGGAAGTTAGTAAAGCACACCACCAAGAAACCACCCATAGTAGCACATCCAAAGGAAACCAACTCAAACTCCTCCACACATGCTTAATAGCAAGATTTTGGGGGTGTTTGAGAAAAAAAGCTTAGTATTCACATATTTACTAGATACTGGGAAGTCATGTGTAGCAACTTTAATAGCTCCACTGTTGATAAGAGTTGACTTCTCTAAAACAGCTCCATACATCTATTGCATAGCCCTGACACAGCCTTTGACCTACAGAGCAAGAAGATGCTGACTATGTTTTCACAAATTAAAACTCTCCTGTTCTTGTACCCAAGTACTGAGCTTGTAATATGCCACAGAAGCGTGACATCTAATTCCCAGGATATTTTAAAACAGATCAGCCATGATCATAATGGTCCAAGGATCTGTCAAATAATTAAGTGCTGAAAGTTACTGCAAAGTGTTTATCAAACTATAACTTAAAACAGTAACGTTCAAAAACACTCCAATTGGGGAAGATTAATCTCCTACACAGAAGCTGCAGATGGAAGGCAGCAGAGGCTAATGGCCTTTCCAGAGCCTTTGATTTAGCAACCTAATGTTTTGCAATTACCAAAAACAGAGCTCACACACAAAGTGGTTACAGTAGTTTATTGTAAAAGCAGAATGAGTTATAACAGGGAAGACAGTAACACATACAGTGTGTAAGAAGAAAAGAACAGCCATGCTGGATCAGAGCAAAGGATCATCTAGGCCAGAACACTTCTCCTACAGCAGTCAAAAGTGAACATCTTGGGAACAGCGCAAGAACAGACAAGCGAATAGCAGTATTTCCCAAAACACTCTTCCAGTCTCCAGCAGACTGACAGTTCAAACACTTCCTGAGCCAGAAATGGTGCCTTTGTACTTACCAACCTTTCTTTTCTGTTCATTTGTCAAGTTGCCACTTAAATTTAGTTAAACTTTTAACATTTCTTGAAGCAAGACAGTGTGAATGTCAATGTTTACATTTTGGATGAAGAACCTGTAGCTCTTGTACTGAAAATAACAATGACGAATGCATAAAAATACCTTGCTGCATAAACACTGTTATTATTACCAAAAACACTGAAGGGGATGAAGACAAAGAAAGGTTTTTATCACACAGAAGCAGCTTTGGCTTAAAGATGACAGAATTTCAAAAGCACCTTAGAAATTTTATTAAGCTGACATATAGATACACCTAAAAATACAAATAAATCTTCACAGAAAATTATTTTCGGGGGAGAAGAAAAATGTTCAGGGCTTCAGGGCATTTAGGGGATGGCGGGGTTGGGTTTTTTCGTTGGTTTTTTCCCCCTTTAGGAGTCTGAAACAGGAAAAAGAAGGTGACAATAATTCTTTCTAATCAGTAACTCTGCACTCCATCAGTACTAGTGTTCATTATGGCACAGAAATGTACTTGAAACTCTTATTCACCTGAAACTTTTAATTACCTTTGCTATGGAAGCACCTAGAACTACAACTAGAAGTCATACCTAGATCTATTCTAACTGTGGCACTCTACTGCCTGAACACAGCTAACTCCCAAAAGGCAAACCACCTGTGGGCTTTTCTCGCTTCTCTGGCATCTGAAGCTGACTGAGACACTTTTCTTTCCTCAGGAGGAGTTTAAAGTATTCTTATTGTTATTACCATAATATAAGGCTCATTTTAAAGTTAATAAAATCTGTTCTACACTGTTATTTCACACAGAAGTACACAGGAAAGCTAGGGTAAAACACTGCTTTTCTGGTTCTCCAAATTCAGAAAAAAAAAAAAGAAAAATACAAGCAAAGCAGACTCAGCTTAACCTCAAAACTTTTTAAGTGGGGAAAGTGAGGAGAAAGACATTAAATCACTATTCATTTTAGCATTTCATTGTTAAAGATTACCTTAAAACTGGCTGCTGCCACATATCCAACAGCTTGATGTACTGCAGTACTGCATTTCATCCCTTAAGATTTCTCTGCCAGCCTATGTTTGCTGAGCTTTTTGGTTCAACACACCCCTAACACGCTTCAAAATACATTGCAGTTCACCAAGCACCCTTACCAGAAGTTTATAAGTACAGTATTATTTAAAATATAATTTCCATAACGAAGTATAGAACCTCACCACAGCCTTGAAATGCAGGCCAGTCTGAAAATCAAGGTCATATACG
Source organism: Leptosomus discolor (assembly GCF_034619465.1). Lineage (NCBI taxonomy): Eukaryota > Metazoa > Chordata > Aves > Leptosomiformes > Leptosomidae > Leptosomus > Leptosomus discolor. Next base: position 59,422,253 of record NC_141391.1, read on the forward strand.
CTTATTCGGAGCCAGCCTTCCAAAATCTCATGCATTACAGACAAACAAGCTTTCTCCCCAAGACACGGCTATACAGCATAAAGAAGGAAGACAACATACTCTCAGTTTAGTAATGACGCACCTTCACACCACACACTCCAACTCAGGGCAGCACAAACTTTGAGTCCAAACATATTTGCACGCATAGAAATTTAGGTCAAAACCGAACTCCATTTTTATTCAGGTTACAACGTGCCCACTTTGCAGCAGACAGCAAATCTCAGGTTTTGACAACCTTCCAGCACCATCCTACATTTCCTCCACAGTTTTTCATTCCTTTGGCTCACTCTCTACCCACTCACACTATGCATCACTCCTCAAACATCGATCAGATATGTTGTTCAGAGACACACATCAATCCTTCATTCCTCTGCTCTATTCACACATTACTCTGCTCAGGCCAAACAGCATTAATAACGCATTGTCCCTCCACGTGACTTTTTTGTGGGTCAAGAAGTTACTCTTGTTCACACCAGGATACTGACTGCTCTCTTGTGTAAGCACAGCAAAGAATGTGGGAGAAATCTGCGTGTCTTGTCACTGACACTGCTTACACCATTTGTTGCAGAAGCTGGTAGGTGGGGAGGAGGGATCACACTACAGAAAAAGTAAAGATAGTCCCGTGATTTAGGCAATTTAATTATATCCCAGAGAATTAAGCTCTGTTCCTTTCTCTTCTACATACTGAAAAGTCCCAAACCATAACCTTTGTCTTATTTAGGTACATGTCACACATTGTATGTACCTTAGTCTTTAAACATTTATCTGCAAGTAAAATCAAAGAGAATCGTGTACTGAAAACAGACCATCATTAAATTGTTACATACTCTAACAGAATGGAAATGGATATAGACAGCTTGAACCGGGTGCAGAAAAGCAAGAAGTATTCACATTGCTGACAAACTTTATGCCTCTACCTATCAAGCAAGTCTTCACTTTGGTAGGGGTTTTTGTTTGTTTTTTACACTGTTAAATTTCACACTTAAGAAACTCTCATAATGACACAATAAAAATTTGTGAGGAAAAAAAAACAAACCACTGTCCAGAATAAAAAGAGGTTTGAAAAAAAGTCACAAATTAAGTTGACTAACAGAAACCATGAATATCTACTCATTTAGTACAGCTAACAGTATTACAAACTACATAACAAATCAAGTCAACAAAAAAAATGCAGGTCCTTAGATCATGCAGTGACACACATGAACAGTACATGCACATTGCTGGAATAATCTCCATTCTCTCACTTCTGAGAAGCTACAAATCTGGCTTTTTGCTTCTAAAATATTACAGATTCTGTTTCAAAGTGGACAGTTATCTTTATTCTAACCTGTTTCAAAAGGATAAAAAATGCAACGTTAATCTAGCCCTAGCCAAAGCAAGAAGCCCCAACTTCTCTGTCTCTGGCAATAGGCAAACTGCTCTTATTTGGAAGGTGAACTCACATGCTCAAAAGCGGTACCACAGAGCAATAGATTAATCAGTTCAGAGTGAGGGCCTACGCACTCTATTTAGCATCCAGTACTATGCCTGAGCACACAATTCATGCTATGCCTAAGCACACAACAATTTAAAGTCAAATCCTCAGGTTATGCAAAGAAAAAAAAAAGATTCATGACTTAAAATCTTGTTGACTCATTGAAAAATGAACCAGAGTGAATCAATACTTAAACCAAATGAAGCACAAAAACTTTCAATTCAGAGATAAACTGAGGAAAACTCTACATGACATTCATAAGTTTTTCTTTTGGAGGTTGAGGCAGAGAAGTTTCTAATAAGATGTGAGAAACATTAGAATAACAACACACAGACACCAATGACCTCAATGTTTTTCTGGCAGTATTTTGCATTTGGATGAAGAAAAACGCGGAGGGGGGGAAGCCAGCTCAGTCACCAGAAAAATCACACTAGCTATTCAAAAAACATAGTTCCAACACAGAACCAGCAAATCCCATCGTCTAACAACAGCAGCTAACCAACTCTTAGAGCCAAACACGATCCCCGAACACCCACCTCAGCACTCCCGCTAGCCAGCACCACAGAGATGGGCACTGCAGCATGCGCTGAAGGTCAACATTTTCAGGCCCTGTTTTAATGTATGCTTCCCTTGATCGCCTCAAAATAACGGGACCGAAAAGAGACCCCCTTCACCTCATGAATAAAACACCGAGAACTACTGGGGCGGGGGGGGGACGGACCGGGACGACACGACAAACCACGCACACCCCACACACCCCCCCCCGCTCCGCGCACTTGCAGCAAAGCAAAGGCGGGTCAAATTGAGGAAGAAGAGCGGGAGGGAGGGATTCACCGGGCGGGCGGAGGGACCTCGTTAGGCATTACGCGAAGTGCTGACAGCACGTTTCGTTTCCACGGGTTACGGGATCCCGCTCCTTCCCCCCCCCAACCCAGCCCCCGGGGCCGAGACAGAGCAAAGAAGCGTTTTCTTCCCTCACCCCGTCCCTCCGCCCCAGGAAACTCCCTCACCAACACGCACCGCGCCCCTTCACGCCGTTCCCCCCACATCCCCACTCGCGGGGAGAGGCGGCGAAGGCCCATCCCTCGCCCCCCACTCCCGCCCGCTGCCGGGGCTGCGTGTCCGTGCCTGCCCTTGGGGCTCATCCCTCCCGCGGCGGAGGGGGAGGCGGTTGGTCCTCACCTGCATCCCCGGCAGGCCCGTCTGCACGGGGGAGTGAGCCATGGCGGCGGCGGCACGGACGTTGCGGGGAGGGAGCCGGGTCTCCTCGGGCAGCCTCAGGGGACAAGGCTTAGCTCATCTCCACACTCTCGCACACACACAGTCCTCCTCCTCCTCCCGCCCTTCCCCCGAGGGAGCAGCGCCTGTGCGCCGGCGGTGGGAAGGCAGCCGTCCCAGGCTCGGGCACTTCAGGCCCCCGTCACGGATGCAACGGCACCGGCCTCGGCCTCCTCTTCCTCCTTCTCCTCCTGCGGATGCGCGCGAAGGGCGGCCGTTACTAGTGCGGTCGCGCGGGGCCCTGCCGGTGACACGATGACAAACCTGAGGGGGGAGGAGGGGCGGCAACGGCAGCGCGCGCGCGCGCCCGCCCCGCCCCGCCCCGCCCCTCCTACACGGCTACCTGCACGCCCTGCTCCGCCCGGTTCCGCCGCCATCGGCTAATGGCCGGCGGGGAGGGGGCGGCGGGAGCGGCAGGCTCTGAGCACCGAGCACCGCCCGGCCGGCCACGTACGTACCTCGGGGTACGGAGACCCGCCGGCCCGGGCCCGAGCCCCCTGAGCGCCAATGGCCGTGCCGGCTCCCGGGTGCCGGGCTTGCATCGTTCTCCGGGCGGGAGGTGGCGGGGCCCGCCCCGGGACCGGGGCCGCGGCCTTGCGGGTTTTGTGGGGTTTCGCCCTCCGCTTTTTCGATGGAGACGGCGCACAGCTAAAGGCCCGCCTCTCCCCTCCCGCAGACTGGGCGAGGGGCCGGCTGCCGGTGAGGCAGAACAGGTGAAGCGAGGGGAGCATCAGGCTGGGAGGCTGCTCGCTTAAAACAAGGAAACCGGCGTGAGGCGATAGATCAAGATGGCAGAAACCTTAGACACTTTCTGGTATGCCCTTTTCCTGCCTCCCCTTCACTTAGGCACTTTAAGAAAGGTCACAGTAATGCTATCGCTCTGCTGAGGTATATGGTTTCAGGAAGCACTTGACTTCCTGTCAGAAGTTGCAAAAGCGCTAAACTGACATGGCAGGCATGTTTGTGCAATGCCTCCTACATGGAAGAGGAGTGGGTCGGCAGTCCAGCGTCCCCCGTGCTTGTGCAGAGGGGAAACCCACGCAATGTGGGGCCAGAAACCCTGGACCCATGCAAAACAGATAAGAACTCGGCAATGTTGTGTTCCCCATATTTCACCTGTTCAAGCTGAGATTCAAGAGCTCTGTCACACAGTTTCCAATGCACTATGGAATGCCCTAAGATTCTTTCCCTTTTTTCCCCACAAAAAGCTAGAGCATTTCACAAGTACTCAAATTATTGAAACCTGTGGGCCAGCAGGTCTGGGACCCACAAGAGACTGGTTCACTGTCTTTTCAACCGAATTAAAGAAAGGGGTGAGCATCCACCACAGCATAAATTACTTTTCAGTGGGTAATTCAGGAGGGAGTTTGTACAAATCTCCTAACTGCAGCAAACACTTTAAAATGTCTAATGGTCTTGTTGATGGTTAGAACACCCACTGAAGTTGTTCCTATAGTTACGGTATCTGTTAAAGAAGCGCAGCCCAAACCCTAGGTTTCCCGAAGCAGAGTTTCGGATGTTGAATCTTACAAAAATAAATAGTGTAATAGAATGGTGCAGCAGCAGGGTCCACTCAAGCTGAGTGCCTCTGGAGAGGGACCCTGAGCAAAGAAATCCCTGGGCATTTACACTCTTACAGGCTGTGCAGCCACCCTCCGTGCAATCTTCATGTGCTGTTCACGCGCCCTTTGGTCCAACAGCGATTCTGGCCTCAGATCCTCCAACACCTCCTGACTCCTTACTGGCTTCCTATTCCCCTGTCTCCAGGCAGGCCGTTATCTTGACTGCTTGCAGCTGCTGGTGGTGGTTGTAGCCTTGAAGGCTCCTTATCTTCAGGTTTGTGCTGTCTCTGGAGGCCTTGTCTTGCTTGAGTTCTGTAAACCTAGGTGAAAGTTTACAGCTTGCGGCCTAAGGCTTCAGCAAATCCAGCTGCTCATGCCAAGTCAGTAAAGCTAAGCAAACAGCGTACTAAATCACACAACGCTCTAACTCTAAGTGATTTGGTCTATTTAGAACTTACTTATTTAAGATAAATAATGAATATCTCTTAGCAATATTCTTTGTTGTCTAGTATAGGCTGAGCTAATGCTATGTGATCTTGTTTTCCTGGAACTTACAGAAAAATAAATGGCTCTGAGATTTCTACCCCTCAGACAAACTTGGATTACATCAGTGAACAGCCTTATGCAGGCATGTATTTGTACACACACACACACATTGCTTCCCCGAGAAAGTAGACTAAATACACCAGCTCAAGGACAATGAAACACGGGAAGGATGGTGAATAGAAAATGAACTACTGGAATTCTTTTATTAGCTGCTCATGAAGGAGTTGCTAGTTTCCTTAATGCTGGAATGGAGTTTAAATTAGGGGGTTTTAACTTCAGGAAGTATGAAAACGTTTCTACCGTTTACTGGTATGTAGTTTTCTAAGAAATGTACAAGCTCTCATTTGAGTTTTACCTCAGTCAAAAGTCAAATTAAATAACAGTCACAAGAATCAGTACCAAAGCTTTCTATTTAGATTGTTTTCTAAATAATTTTCGCAATCTTCTTTTTTAAAAAAGGTAGAGCTTTAGTATCTCCATGGTTGTTCCACTGCAGTAAATTTTTTTGGCTTGCTAGCGAAAAACTCAGTGGGCTACAAGTGAACCTTTTCCTTTCTCCCATGAATACCATTGAGCTTTCGCTACCTCACATACTATTAAAAATTATTTCTCATTGAGAAAATGTCAGGTTTACCATTGCCCATGCAGCTTTATTTTTCCTCTTTCCTATGTAGTCATTATGATACAGATTTTATCAGCTGCTTTACTTTTTCTGCAGTTGTACCTTCAGTGCAGAGTGAAAATAAAAAAGCTATAAAACTAAGTTTTATCTTTTGTATTGCAAGAGGTATAAAGCTGTTATTTTCTGCCCATTAGTATCTTTTTTGGGGCTTAAATAATTTTCATAAGGAACACGTACCTGATTTGCTAGAGTTGTTTAGGTTTTATCTTGCTAATTCCCTTTCTACATTTAATTTGTAGGTTCTCTACCTCAAGGCGCCTCAGCACAAAACAGTTCCCGTGTGCTAGCTGTTCTGATGTAACTTTCCCCATGTGAGCTCCTAGCCTAGGGCCATTGTGAGGTCTTTCTCTTGCTTGGATGCCATCACTGGGTAAAGATCGTGGATTGATTTCATCTCAAGGTTTCAGCATTCTGCATTATGTGTTCAACAAGAGGCTGTGCCTGAAAAATGTGGAGCCAGTGGAGTAACTCTATGAGCACATTTACTTGTTAAACGCGTGGAAAAAAAGGGAGCAGATTCAAAATACAAACTATGTCATAAACCAAGTACCAGTCTTGGTTAAGTTCTGATGAAGTCAGAACTATGCATTAGAATGTCTCATTTCTGTCAGTTTCTGTACTGTATACTGTATTTTATGGTCCGATACACTTCCAATTTCTCCCCTAGACTTGAAGAAATTCTAACCAAAATAGTTTTGAATGTAATCCTACAATAATGAACATGTTTCTGTTAGCTGTTAGTTTTGTAAATGCTAATCTTTCAGTCTTCAGCTTCATCCCCACAGACTAGAATGATTACAAGTTATGATAGCCTGCCAGCCCACTACAGTGACAGAGACTTCAAAAATAAACAGTTCTTATCATTAAGATGGTTCCTTGTTGTGTGTTTTTGAAGCGAGATATTTCCAGCGTGCAAAGATTCAATCAAATTATTTTATGTGTAGATCCTCAATACCTGGTTTGCTCTCAACTTAAAACATTACTTTGACTATGCAGAGATTTTCTGCTTTGCTGGTTATGTAAGAAAAAGGTTACAAAAGAAAAATATAATTACATCATTGTAATGGCAGTGACTGTGAATTTATGTTTATAAACTACCTACGAAGAAAAAACATTTTCCTTACTGGCCAAGACCAAAACTGCTTCTTAAATGAGCAATGTAAGACCATCAATGTTTTTTAAGAAGGTGCACCAGAAGCTTCACTTTTTTAGAGTTAGTAATATACCATAAATGAATAATCTTATCTTGGAATAAATACATGACAGAAAAAGCACCGTGGATTGTAACAGATGGGACATTTGTCTGCAAAACGTAGCGCATGAGAAGTGTGATGGTGAATAAGCAGCAGGCACAGATTTACCTGGGGAAGAGAGAAGACTGAGGGGGCTCGATGCATGACAGTATTGCTTGCAGTGAGGTGTGGCTATGGGATCGTGGAGACTCCCGGGCAGACAGGGTTGAGTTTGTCTGTCTTGTATGGCAGCAGGGGTATCCTGCCATCCTTGGCCTGAGTACTGCAGAACAATTAACCAACTCACTGTACCAAACTGTTCACTGCTCAGCTGGGTACTGGATTTTTTTTTCGCTTCCTTAACATCTTTGTCCACCACTATCTTTTGTCTTCCCTGTTTCCTTTCTCTACACTGTCTTGACTGATTTCTTAGTAAACTGTTGTAACAACATGTATAAAAATGTGTCATTTCTTTGCCTAACTGTGTATATGAAGTTCCTAGTCTTATCCTTGTTTTAATTACCCTGTTAATAGCCTGATGGACTATGTACTCAAAATTAAATTCTCAATAGTTTGTCAGTAAGGCTTTGTTTTGAGTACTTATATTTTAAATGTATGACACTTGCCTGTATCATATAATGCAAAGCAGCTTTAACAAGGCTCTTCACAAATGGACCTCAAAGAGTTCAAGTGTTCCTGGGGTAAAAGGGGAGGTCCTCCCAAGGATTTGTAACCGATGATAAAGAGGAAGGAAAAAAAAAAAAAAAATTCACGGTGGAGGGTGTTGCCAGTAGACTGTCACAGGAATCCATCTGGGACCAATCTTGCTCAGCATATCCAGGAATGACCTAGAAAAGAGGCTAAAGAGAAATGACAAAATAGTCTCACATTGCCAAGTATCATGAGGTGAAAACTAAAACGAAGCACAAGGAGTTGTGGAAGAATCTCTGAGTGACTGCTGTGTGACATACCAGCAGATGGGAGTTCAGCATTGAAAACTATACAGGAGGAAAGTGTATGGGAAGTGAGTTTAACTTTACATACTGGAGTTCCTAGCAGTCAAGAAGGAAATCTTGGCTGTCACTGATTTCAAAACAGTCAAAAGATAAAACTATGTAAGGAGTTATTAGGAAAGGAATAAAGAATAAGGGAGACAACACTGTTATGGCCTCACTATAAATCTGTGCTGCTCCTATAGACTATCTGTATCTTCTATTTCCAAAATGATACTGTAGCATAGAAAAAGATACCAGAAAGGGAAGAAAACTGTGATTGAAGATTCAGAAAAAATTCTCTAGATGGAGAGATTAAATACGTTACGACTCTGCAACTTAGGGAAGAGACTTTTCATGAGGGTAGTAGAGTTCTGTAACCGCATGAATGGCCCAGAGAAGATGACTAGGGAGTGACTACACTTTTTCTCATAACAAGAGCTATCAGACAGAAACTTGAAAACAGAGAAAAGCAGGTAATAACACAAATGACTAGTGGAGCTCACTGCCATGAAATTGGGGGGGGGGGGGGGGGCAAAAAAAAATTTTGATTTAAAAAATTGTCGAATTCACAGAAGAATTGTTCGTACAACAGCAACATATTAGAGATAACTTGTTCCTAGCTTCTGGATGTCAATCTATAGTCTTTATTAAGACAAATTAAAGAGTATTAAGTTTTGATAAATTAGAGGACTAGAAGAGAAAAAAAACAACAGGACCTGGAGAGCCCGCTAAGGAGTAATGAAAATCAAAAAGAGAAAGTCAGGCTTTAAGCTTCATATACAGTGTCTGAACAGTGAAATAACCAAATAGCCTACCCATATAGCCAGATGGGTCCCATCCCTTTTCATGTGGTTTTACATTGACATCAGGAACTGAATTTCTCTGAATGAAAAGAAATAAGCTGTCAGAATCTCCTCTTTTGACTTAGATGAGGACAGGATTAGTCCCTCATGTTACTGAATTGATATCATAATTGTAACTGAATTGCCACGTTACTATTTAGAAACCTTAAATAATATATATTTGCATGCTAAAAGTTTATTTACCTGCAGTTCAGAAACAAAACTGTTCAGCCATTTCTGAATTGGAGAATGGGTAGAAATGCTGTGTGTCTGTCACTGAAGATTTTTATTCAGGTTCTAATTTGCCCTTGGTTAAATGGGACATGGCTGAAGGGATTTTATTCAGTGACTGAGGGTTGGTAGGGAACACAGCACTAGAACTTGTAAGCTGCGAGGCTGAGTATACGGCTGCTAGTGAGCTATGCAGAAGTGGAAGGCTGAACCCCACAGGCCCAGGGAGTCACCTTCTGCTGGAACAGCATGCGGAGGTCAGCCAGCAATAACTCTGAGCAGCCTCGAGCCTCCTGGGAGACCAAACAGGTGCCAGAGTCCCTATATCAGGCTCCTCCTCATCCCACCCCTACAGCTGCGCATGGTATGAGAGGCTTATTCCCCAGGCTGCCCTCTGTATCTTTCTTCTTGCACTTCATAAATGGCTCACCAGCTGTTCAGCTTTCTCACTACACTCTCCATCAAGAATTTTACGATCAAGATTTTAAAACGGTCTGCCTAACTGCCTATGGCTTGAGATTGTTTATGAGGTCCTGAACCAAAACTGCCTTGGGAAACAGGAATTTACACCTCTACAAGTTCTTTGGAAACACTTTTTAGCACTGAATGTATTTTAGAAAAAAAATATTTCCTACCCTTGTCCAGTTCCTTGGCTCATCTGTGGAAGAGCAAGTCCCTGTTTGAGCAGCCCTCTTAGAAAGGAATGCAGAAAGGACTAGGCGTTGTTCTGAAATGAGAACCCCTAGTCGAGATGATTCAGTGTGCAGAAATGAACTATAATTATATCTGTGGGTTTTCATTCACTGATTTAGCTATCTCATGTTTATAAAGGTTGCCCAGAAAGCTTCTTTTCTGCAGGGCCTCGTTAAGGATATTTACAACACCCGTATTCTGACATTCTTCTGTGCTGAAGGAGAAATGCACATTCCCCTGTTAATAACAAAACATATGCTTGTGTTGTCCAGGACTCATGTTTTTCCTGCCTTTAATTGTGTTTGCTCCACAAGATTAGTATCTGGTCTGCTTTCAAACTACGTGGAGTTCATACCTCTACAAAACATGGATTTTTTCTGTGTTTCCCCCCAAATTTGAAAATGTTGGTTTTCAATTTGTGGTGGAAGAGGGATCCCTTCTACAAAGTTCATGATGGAGTCTTTCTTCCTCTTGACATGCCATAGGTAACCCTGCAGCCATGCGTTTGTGTGAGCAGAGGAAGCTTATGTAGCATCGAAAGCACACATCTTGTCTTCTACAGCTTGACTTGGTTGTGCATTTGTGTTCTGGTTCAACAAGCCATCTTGTTGTAAAGTGATTTTGTCTATTACAGAAGCAGCATTTGAAGTTCAAACAATGACAGAAGCTTTAGGTCTCGTGAATGCTGAAGGGAAAAAAATGGCTATTAAATTACATTCCGGAAAGAAAAATCCAGTATTTTGCTATGTTTCTATAAAACATGCTGTTCTATACATATTTAGCTTCCTGCAGTGATGTACTTCATATTGTTCATAGAAAATTGCAAGGTTTTGAGATTCTTGTTAATAGCAGAAAATTCACTTCCTCATAGTACCAAGCATTATAATGGATAAGCTGGAATGAGGCAGGAAATGGAAGAAACATCTCCAGTCTTGTATTAATTAATAATAAGAAGACTATAAGTGCCTGAAAGTATTTTAGTATTCTAGGCAAACAATTAAAATTAGATGGAGACCTAGAGCTCATTAAGAAACATGAGATTGATTATACTGCACTGTGCCTCTGCCCCTGAAGAGCATAATTTCATTAAATCTTGCTTTTTATAAACCTTTCTCTTAGCCCATTGTCACACAAACCAAACACGCGCAAACAGAAGAAAACATTCCTTCTCTGTCTTCTCACATTTCACATTTTATAATGGAGACATCAGTTTTTATCTCAGATTAATGTCTATGTACACATCAGACTAGCAAAATCTCCAGACTAAATGGATCCATTAAGTGTGACCCTGTAACTGTGATGAGATCCTCTAACATGTAACGATGTCCCTAGACAGTCCATGTCATCACAGATCTAAAATGCTTGCTTGCAGGCTATAGCTGTCCTGGCAGAAAAAGTTGCAGTACATCTCACTGATAACTGATAAGTAGTGATCTTGCAATCGACTGCGCTATTTCACTATTTTAATTCAACAATTATCACATTTTACACTTCATTAATCTCATGATATACCAAAAGCTACCTGTAAAATCTTGTGTTGACAGAAGTGTATTGTATTCATCCATTGAACACAAAAACATGTGGATTCCTGCAAGTTTCAGTTGTCAGTCGAGGGTGTTGGTAACAAGTGAAAATCATTGTGATGTGATGGGTTTTTTAAGGTACAGCTTCATGTTGCACTTTTAATCCAATTTAACTGCGGTCTGCTGCCAAAGTGCTGATCCTGCTCTTCCTTTCTCTCAGCCCTGGCTCCTGTCCTTGCATTAGCAATCACATGCCCACATGGTGATTTGGATCAGTTCACTGATCCCACGGGAAATGCATCCGCATCCTGCTGGATTAGTCTGCTGTGGCAGCAGTCTCTGGGTGTCACGCAGCAGGGACACTGTGTGTGTGGGAGGGAGGGAGGCCAGTGCATCCCATTCACTGGTAGCCCGCAGTTAGCTCAGATGAGGTAGAAGATGAAACTCCATCCAGAATGTCCTGTATGGAGTGGGATGGTGGCTCCAGCTCTTTCATACCACGAAGTCCACCTTCTCAGCTTGCAGCAATGAATGCTCCCTCTCATGGTTTAAGCCCAGAGCTGCTTTTGGAGCAGTTGGTCTTTGCAGAGCAGGTACAGAAGCAAACAGTGGAGGGACGTCTTCACTGCCACTAAACCTCTTTGATAGGTAATCGAAGACCCTCAGTACTTAGGAACACCAGCCTGCCCAGCCCCAAAATTTAACACCCAAGAGTGAAAGGCCAGAAACCGTGGATAGCCGCAAAACTGTGAGTTTCTTTTTTTTTTTGAGGGTTTCTATTAGGCAAATAAATTACAGGTTGTAAGTTGTTTTCTAACATCTGAACCTACCATCATCCCTACTAAGTATGTGTGTGGGACAGTTACAGCCTGTAATAACTGTGCCCCCGCAAAAATGCAGGTTCTGTGCATTGCGCCTTCCCACCCTCCCCATCATTCCCATCCCACAGCCTTCTTAAAAGTAGTTACCCAGTCGGTTCCTGTGGTGCTGATGGTGCTCTGACACGCTCCAGCCATCTTCCACCTCCTCCTGATGACATCCTCTCATTCACAAAAATCTGCTGCAACCTCCCACTTGCACCAGACCTTTGGCAAGATCCCAAAGCCTCGCGGTCCTTTGGCATCTACAGTTGCAAGCTCGATTTTCCTCCCATCTTTTTCATGAGAACAGGCTTCCTGGGGATTTCGAACGGAGCATGTCTCTTCTTCCAGCTGAGATAGCGGGTAACTGATGCTTTACTTTCAAAGATGAGCAGGTTTTGCTGCTTCGTATCAGCACCAGTGTTCTTCCCTGCTCAGAAGTAAATTTACAGGGGGTATGGGCTGTAGGCTCATATTAACACTGCAATGGAGTAGCAGAACTGCACAGACTTCCCATCCTACTGTCTTCTGATAGCAGAGGGATTTGCCTCAGCACCATAGCTGCTTGTAGAAATGATCAGAGGAACTGCAGGAGGCCACAAATCTACATTTATTTTCTGATGAGGCTTAAGTAAGACATACACAGATAGGCCCCCAAATCTGCTATCGAGAATTATCTGTACTGACTCTGTATCTTCTGAATACAGCAAGAAATACAGAGATGACCCTGCTAGACACTTTGTATCTAGACCTAGTTGGGCTAAATGCAAATTAGCAGAACTCACCTAGACAGTCTCTTCTTCCTGGATCAGGTTCTAATTTGTTATCTTAATACTGCAATTGTCTTATACATCAACTCCCAGTTCTGCTCATTCTGATTCTTACACCTAGAATACGTCCTGCCCCCAACCACACCTTCCTCCCAAACTCCCTTGGTGCAAATTGTGACCTTCCCCGCCCTTCTCTTGAGAAGCCCTCCAGTGCCAACACACCACCTGCCTGGAGCAGATATGGAAAGGTGCTCTAGTTATGTGCACTGAGGGGCTCGGGCAAAGCATACCGATATCACTGGAAAGATTATTTAGCAAGATTTCTGTTGTTTGTAGGTAGTACATAGGCCCCTCTGCCCATGGCACATCTTTCTTTTTCACTTGTACAGAGGCTGACTCTGTAGCCACTGACTTATTTCCATAAGCAATTTTCTCAAATAATGTAATACTTGCATTTATTTGTATTTATGAAAGTAAAATAAAAATTTCTAACCTGTTCCTTATTACAGCTCAAGGTTTTACCACATGTTTTTCTTGTAGCAGAAACAGAAGACCATGTAGTTATGTTCCAGCTGTTAAACAAAGAAAGAAGCACTTACTTTCAAAGTACATCTATCTGTGATTTTTATACATGTAAAGTGTTTGCATTTAATGATTTGGGTGTTTAACCAACTTCTGCAGAGATTATTTTTAAAACATTTCAGTTCACCTTTAAAATTAAATTCTAGGCTTCCAAGAAGTCCATGCGAGGATGAGAGTGCAGCATCATTAGGGGTTTTAACTGCTCAAAGACTGCCCCTCTCAGCAACCACCTTCCTTCTTCAGCAGTGGCATCGTTTCATATTCACTTAATCTGAGCTGGAAACACACCTCTTTCATACAGCAATCCTGAGCTGAAGTTTCCTCTGCTTTCCACAGGGCAGACACAGTGGAGGACAGAGCAGGGAGGAGCAGCTCTGGGGAGAGGGATCAGGGTGCAGCAGTCCTTGCACACAGGTCTGGCCCCAACCTGAAGATGTGGTTAGAAGTGCCTCGGCAGTTGCCATCCGGTGGCTCTTCTAACTCCTCCCATCCCAAAGCTTGGCACCTGGCGTCCCAAACTCTCCCACATCAGCCCTTCCCAAACTATTTCAGCGTGTGACACCAGGGTGATCCAAATCTCATCCTCCTAGCAGTCCTGCCTCCCAAAACTCTCCCATCCAAGTCACAACTCACTGCAAATCCCTTCTGTTTGAAGACCTCCTCAAGACCAGCTGCCTGAGGGGCCATCCAGACCCTGCTCACAATCCTTTCAGCCCCTGCAACAGCAGCATCCAGAGCCCCACAGGCTATGGAGGTTCCTTGTTGCCTTCCCAAGGACTATAACAGCTGTATACTCAAAGCTCTTACCTAATCATGTCTGAATTTACCCCTAAAGTCTGTGGGATAGCTCAAAAACCTGCTTCTGAATACACTTGAGAAGACATCAGTGTGAAAAGAGCAGTGTTTAGGAGATGTCTAAAACAGAGTATCGTTCAAGAATGAGATACTTTTCCGGCAAACTCCCCTAATGGACTGTATCTAGCTGGCGTGGCCTCGCCAAGTGCCATGTCAAAGAGCTGGGGCCCCTACCAAATGTGGTGATTGTGGCTTTTCTTTTAAAGACAGGGGCTGGGCTGAGTGGTTGTACAACAGATTAACAGCCTGGGAAGTCAGTCAGGAGGCAGGAATCTGGAACCAGTGCACCCTTAGTCTGTCAGGAACAAGTGTAGATTCAGACCAAATTCTGTATCCAGTTAAAGTAATCTTTTGCTGGAGAGTCTACACATCCCTATATTTAACATGGTGCTATTTTCTCTGGAAATGAGTCTGCTGTGCCCACAGGAACCAATTTTGCTTTATCTGACTGACATTTTGTTCAGTTACAAAAAATCCGCGAAACCTGCTTGTGGCTTTGCTTCTTAGGGCAAGGTTTCATGCCTGGGCTTTAAGTCCTGCAGTTAAATTGGATTAAATGCAATATGAAGCTGTACCCAGTGATTTTGTCATCTTTTAGAGTAAGAGCATTGGGTACTGCAGCACAGTTGGCTTTATTCTTGTTCTTTACTATTCTTCAATATCAAAGTCTCTTTTTATAATACCGTATACGATTTTGGCAGTTTTAACAAGTTTTTAAAAGTTTTAAGGCTAGATGACTTCCACCAGCACTGCCAGGGACCATCTCTTGCTTAAATCCATACAGATATTTTAATTTCCCTAAACATAACAGCAGCCCTACGGTCTTCAAAAGTGATACTCATCTATGCAGGAGGGATTTTCATAGGATAACCTGAAGCTTGTGAAAACTGCGAGTGAAAAAGCATTAGAGCGAGGATGCAAGAGGGTTTTCTGGGAGGGAGAGCCCCTCCTCACCTTTTCCCGCCTCTGCCGTGTATTTTTCTGCCACCTCGTGGTAGAAAATGACCCGCCGCTCCCGCGGCAGGGGCGGGGGGGGGGGGGAAAGGTTGTTGAGGACCTCGGGCTGACACTTAGGGAAGTTTTGCCTGAGGAAGGAGCCTGAAGATGGCGGGGGAAAAAAAAAAAAAAAAAAGGTTGAATAAAGGTAGGACAGCGTCGTATATTCTATCATTATTCATATTACCTAAAATCTGTAGTCACACACTGGTGCTTCGTTGCAAAAAAAGCCCGATATGAGCAAAGCAAATAAGTCCTTCCAGTTCTGCAAGCTGCCTCAAGGCAGGCTCAGGGCTTCTCTGGTTCCTCCTGGTTCTGCCAGGCTCCCTGAGCTGGAAATAGGTGGCACAGAGCAGCACCTTGTGTCTGCCTCCCACAGCCGGGGTGGCAGCAAGTTAGGAGAGGGAGTGAGTTCATCAGCTGTGTGCTATGCATGGAGTCACCAGGTGCTGGGGCAGCCATCTGCTCTGAAGCTGAGCTAGCGGAGAAATAATGAGTCACACTTGCAATGAATGCATGAAATAAAGAGCTAAAATAAAAATAAAAAAAAAACACCAACCAAACAAAAAACCCCAAACCCCAGTCTGGGTTTCCGTAGTCCCATCAGGAACATGATGGTGAATGACCACAGCCTGGTCCCAAACACGGGGAGGAGATGATCTGCAACAGCAACTTCTTACCCTGCTGCGACAGAGAACAGCATGACTGTTAGTCTCATTGCTGCTCCCTTCAGAGCAGCAGAAGTCCAGGGTGCAAATATAGAGGACTTGGAGGTCCTCTCCCCACCACATCATTTCCATGCTCAGCTTCTCACGCGCAGTTACCCCCTCCGCATGCCCCCCTCCGCCCCGGTTCAGCACTCAGCCAGGCCCTGCCAGCACGGGCCATCCATGGCTCTAACTTTAGTAAACTCAGGCAGCAGTGTTGCCCCGCTACCCTCCCATGTTTGGGATCAGATTTCAGTAAAAACACTTCCAATGTCATTGATTCAGTTAGGTGGTTACAGAACTGATCTCAGGCACTCTGTTGAAGTAAAGCACAAGCCTGAAGGAGCTGTACCAATTGAATTAACCTTTACTTGAAATATTTTTTGTACGGTAAGAACTTTAGGAAATAGGACTCCCATCCAAGTAAAAGACATTGCTAATTTTTACTACCAAGGAAGCATGACATGCACGAGGAGCATTGGTATTTTTTAATTTTAAGTTTATCAGGCTTAAATAAAGTATTTCTCCCAGCTGTAACGACTGGATGTTCAATTTGGAGCAAAAAAAAGCGCTATATTTGCTATGATGGAATGAAGCTCTGGCAGGGACATACATTGCACTCAGATGAATCTCACAGGAGGAGATAATTCACGTAAGCAGATAGCTGAGATTTCATCTTAATCTCATGAGGGTTTTATTTGCCACTAACAGCAGAAGCGGGTCAAATGAGGGGTTGCAACAACAGCTTGAGACAGAGTGCTGTGAAAGTACCTTACTCTGTTTCATGCCTAGCTCTTGCACCTTTTTTGTTCATTTGTTATTTAGCTATGCAGCTTCCACAGCTTCAATTTTTATTTCCCCCTCTCCCCCAAAATACCAGAACGGTGTTACTGAGACAGCCACTTTCACTGCAGATAGTCTCTTTATGAGTGTTTCAGAAGGTCTTATGGCAATTGTGGCATTGCAGGGAAAGACATGTTTTTCTTCCCAGTACATCTGCTGGCAAAGGCAAACCTATCTGATTAGCTTCTGCAATAATTAAGATTCTTTAAGGATGCACTGACAGTTGTAACACTGCTTAAGATCATCAAATCAGTGTTTGATGTGTCAGTAACAAAGGAAATAATAACATGTGGTTTCCATGAGTTGTCCCGTTGCCAAAAGGCTTTTGGCTCTGCAACTCATTGAAAATAACCCTTTACAAAAGCACAAGCAGGCTTGGCCGTGTCCAGCCCAGCTGGACACAGAAAGCTACACAAGGAAGGACTGTGCCTGCTGTGGCACGGGCTTCACCTGTGAGGGTGCACTGCCTATGCCCCACCTTTCGCCCAAGCTTACTCAGACCCTGCTGCAAGAGACCTTCTCCCAGCTCTTCATCGAGCTCTCTACAGTTATGAAACATATACACCACGCTGTCTTCTACAAAAAGGTGACAAACCAGTTCCCCCACCCACCCTATTTTTTCCCTAACTTGTCCCCCTTCACGATCCCATAGAGTCATTGCACCAGGATGTTGCTGAGAGCTTCCAAGTGACACAGTAGGTGCCAGCAGTGGGTGGCCACTGATCCTCACGTAAGCTTCTTAAAATGTACTTGTGTTTTGAACTGATTCAGGTAAGCACATAGCTACTTTCTAAAAACCACTGTTTTGCTCATCTTCCTCACCTCTCTCTCACCCATACGCAATCAGTTCAGCTGTTAAACTTCCTGGGACATAGACTTGTTATCCACCCCTGGACATCATGTATTTTATGCAGAGCTTTGACTCAGGTTAGGAATGAGCATGGGAAAGTGATAAAAGTTAACAGCAATAATGGAGAGTCCATTGAATTGCAGGTTCTCACGTTACCTTTGTACTGTGCTAAACTCCACAAAATCCTGTCCTGCAGTGGTATCTCTAGGAGGAACAGCAGTGATTGAATTAGGCTGGAAATGGAGCATCCTGTCCTGAACCACCTCCTAGTGGAGTAGAATGATTTCAGGAGTTGTTACTTCCCCTTTCATAATTCATCTCTCTTTAAGGTATGCCTACATTTAGGCTGCACCCAGGGCTAAACTGTTACTGTCACTCTCACCCAACAAACCCTCACCAGCCAGGGAGGGGAATGGGGGGAAAAGGAGAGCAGACCTGTAGGTAAAAGTGAAACAAATTTAATTAAAACACCACCACCAGAGATATACTTAGCCAAATGAATATCCAGTTGTCAAAATCAAACAGAGAGCAGTCCTTGGGAGAAACCAGAGGAGGAGCAGGAGGAACCCCAGCAGGAGCCCCACAGGAGCTCTCTCTCCTCAGCAAACCTTCCCCCTCTATAATGACCATGACATTATGGGATGGCCTACAGCTGTACAGACATACACATTCCTGTATCTACCTGGCCAGACACAAGTGCAGATTAGACTGCTAGAACAGGCTTTCATAATTTACCACTCTTGCATTTTTTTAAAGGTTTTTGCTCATTTGTTTTAAATAAATACTGAAGTTAGAATGATCAACCATTAATTTGATTTCAGGGTGTCTTCTCTGTAACGGTAAAAGATATGCAAAAGACCCTGTCAGCAGTCTGGTAGTCTAGACAGCAGCATCCAAAACTAAATACTGTCAGATTTAGAGATTGACCTTACCTCTTTGATCCTCAAAACTAAGGGACTAAACCCACCTGATTCCAGCCCAAAGACCAATTCCCTGCCCATAGCTTCTAGACACAGTCACAGCAATGTTGACAAGAGCTGCCCAGGTGTCTATACAAGGTTCCTGATATTTTTCACATCAAATTTTGGATGAGAAGGCACATGGATGTTTTAACTTTAATTACTTCAATCCCTGTTGAAAATGAGATAAAATCTTGTCACATATGACTGTCTCCATACTACCTTATAGGGTTGAAGAGATGGAAGAGTTTGTTTTCTCCTTGCCAGAAAGCTTTCCCATCTAATTTCACAGCATTTGCGGCTTTCTACCCATAAAACACATCCATCCCTGGGGTAGACAAGTTAGGGGGGGTGCTAAAGTGCTAACTTCCAACAGCTTATGATATAAAAAATAGACACACAACCTGCCTTTCAAAGAAAAACAAAGTTAAAATGCTAAATGAACATTTCACCTGGTATGAGCAAAATAGTAGACAGAAGATGCTATCCTGTAGGGATACAGTTAAGAGACAATTTTACTTAACTTGTATGGCAAAGGAAAGGCTGGTTAGTCTACCACAAGTGAAGCTAGTGCAAAACCCTCCTAGCTCCTCAGGAGATGACAAGGAACCAGCTCCTCCTGGGGCTGTCCCAGGAGACCCTCAGCCTCATGGGCTGGGGAGACACCCAGCGTCTTGAATCCATGGGAAAGGCTTCCCTGGATGATGTTAGAGAACAACAGGGGTTACTGCCTATGGGGTACAGGACTAGCAGGGATGCAGGTGAAAAGCATCTTGGGCTTGCCTTATCGAACTCCACTTCTAGCTGTTTTCATGGGTGAGGGATTCTGTTCTCCATGGATGTGTGTACATGGAGGTGTAATGTCAGGAACTGGAGTGGGAACCAGGGGTCACAGAGGCCCATGCATCTGCAGTGCCAGCAACATGCACAGTGCTTGATTATGTAGGTCTGTGTGATCACTTGCAAATATCAAGCTGGACTCTCTGTAAAATAGGGTAAGAGTATTGGGAGCCAGATATCAAAGCAGCTGTAAGTCTGGCCAGGCTGCTAGAGGGGCCAGTGAGTCCAAGCCACCTGCTGGAGAAAGCGTAAGCCATGGCTTTAAATACAAGAATCCCCAAAACAATACATGGACCACTGACACTATAACATGGTCCACAGGGCTACAGAATCCTGTTAAGCAGCAAAACTGAGTCTTCCATACTACAAATTTGATGGTTGTTAACAAGTGCATTAAGATAGAGAAGACTGACACTAGTCCATTACTCCAAGTGACAAAGCGCATATGAAGAGGCAGCAGAGAGGCAGCATCAAGTTTTGTCAACATGCCACTGTAAGTCATATTCTTACACCACTTCCTTTGTTTTGTTACAAGTTTTATTGCTGTTGCTTGTTCCAAACATCATTTGCCATTGTCAGTTTACCTGAGTGGACAACTCATTAATATATTTCATTAAAAACATAATAGGTGTCAAATGGGTACTTAACAGGCACATAATGCATTATATTACAGTGCATTTCCAAGTTACTGCCATGTGTAGCATAGACAGCATTTTAATCTTTGCTTTGCTCCCATTATCTGTAAGGAAGTACAAGAGAATTTAAGGCACATGTGACCTGCTGCTTTCAAGTAACAGTGAGGCTAGAGGGGTCATAGAGACAGCTTGACTTCGATAACTATTTCTTAGCAATACTTGTTTCTTAGTGATATAAAATTGAAATGCAGTATAAAAATACATATTTTCACAGGGTCTAGTAGTGCCGAGTGCAATTTCAATATTTTAATGCTATGGTATTTAAACTTGAGGTACATTAAGAGTGCAAATTCTGCTGGAGTTTCTTCAGGATACCATGGTCCAGTAGAAGAGAGACTAATCTTTTCCTCTTGCTTCCCTGGAGAGGCTACATTTTAAGTTAAAACAGTTTTTAACCTCTCCCATGAGATATATTATCCAGAGGTGTTTGATACCCCAATTCCTTTTACTGCAGGGTAGTTAATGGGATGCTATAATCTACAAATACTCCTTGAGTACACCTTTTACATCCGAGAGACGGCTTCAGCTTGCTTTTCACAGATATCTGGAGCCTCTTTGGCTTGTTTCTTTTCTTCCTCCTTCAGCTGGGCTTCAATCTCATTTGGATCAACATAGGTGTAAAAATAAGCCATGACAGCAAAAATTACGCAAACTGCCAACAGCAAGGCAGCAAACAGCACATACTCCGCCCACTGTAAAAAAAAAAAAAACCAAAACAGATCAATATTCATTCCTCGAAAGAATTACACCATTTTACAGTTTGCAAGAAATGAAGTTAATTCAGAATGTGAAATTGAGCATACATAACAAGTATCACGTGATTTAAAGGACTAAGTATTAGATATATATAATACGTATTAAAGCAACTCAGAATTGAGGCCCTTTCAGCAGTTCTGTCTTCATTGAAGAGAAAATGTTCTGTGAATGCTGAAAAGCTCTACAATACCATTTTCCTGGAGGCATGGGAATGGACTGAAAGACTGAAAAGGAAACTCTGTCCCTCCTTTCAGTCAGGTAATCTCATTTTAAGCCAGGCTGGCAGCAATCCTGGCTTCCACTTAGGTCAGCAGTAAAAAGTTTCTACTGATTACAAATCTGGGCAGGGAGCAAGACTGGGAACTCTGGTTTCAAAGTGCTGTCTGCAGCTGAAAAGCCTCAACAGCTGTTTCATGCTCTTTCTGCTTAATTTAGCAGAAACCAGGACTTCCAGGCCCATTTCAAAGACAGGCTCTTCCCTCTCAGATATCCCTCTCAGATATCCCTTTCGATTCATTAGGCAGTGCCACTAGTAGTCTGAGAAAGTCTTGTCCAAGTGCTCTTCACCAGGAGAACCACAACTTTCATGCCCCAAAGAATGAGATTTAAAACCAATGGAACCACAAGAAGAATGGGGCAAGGCTGAGGTATGCAGGTGAAGGTTCAGCAGCAGCAGCAAACAGATTTTTGATATGTTTTAATCCCATTAGTCTAGAATTTCAGCCAAGTTCTCAGCCTTTCCACACTAGGAGAAGCATTTTATTGTAGAGATGCTAGAAACTGCTGCTTACAAGCAAAGGCACCTGACAGAGCAAGAGTTAAGAATGGCAAACATCAGATAAATAGAGGTAGAAACATTTGCTGAGAAAATATTTGTTAAAGTTGTTTCATAGAATGATAGAATCATTCAGGTTGGAAAAGACCTTTGAGATCATCAAGTTCAACCATCAAACCTACTCTACCAAGTACACCCTTAAACCATATCTCCAAATACCACATCTAAACAACCTTTAAACACATTAAGGGATGGTGACACAACCACCTCCCTGGGCAGCCTACTCCAATGTCTGACAACCCTTTCAGTGAAAAATTTTTTTCCTAATGTCAAGCCTAAACCTACCCTGGTGCAGCTTGAGTCCCTCTTGTTCTGTCATTAATTACCTGTGAGAAGAGACCAGCACCTACCTCTCTACAATGTCCTCTCGAGTAGTTGTAGAGAGCAACAAGGTCTCCCCTCAGCCTCCTTTTCTTAGCCCCAGTTCCCTCAGCCGCTCTTCATAAGTCTTACTCTCTAGGCCTTTCACCATCTTTGTTGCCCTTCTCTGCACTCTCTCCAGCACCTCAATGTCTTTCTTGTAGTGAGGGGCCCAAAACTGAACACAGTACTTGAGGTGCGGCCTCACCAGTGCCGAGTACAGGGGGACGATCGCCTTCCTACTCCTGCTGGCCACACTATGCCTAATACAAGTCAGGATGCTGTTGACTTTTTTGGCCACCTGGGCACACTGCTGACTCATATTCAGACACTTGTCAGTCAGTGCCCCCATCAGATACTTTACTGCCGGGCAGCTTTCCAGCCACTCATCCCCAAGACTATAGCGTTACATGGGGTTGTTGTGACCCAAGTGCAGGACCCAGCACTTGGCCTTGTTGAAGCTCATACAGTTAGCCTCAGCCCATTGATCCAACCTGTCCAAGTCCCTCTGTAGACCCTCCCTACCCTCAAGTAGATCAACACTCCCACCTAACTTGGTGTTGTCTGCAAACTTACTGAGGGAGCACTCTATCCCTTTGTCAAGATCATTGATAAATAAGTTAAACAGAAGTGGCCCTAGTACTGACCCCTGAGGAATACCACTTGTGACTGGCCACCAGCTGGATTTAACTCCACTGATCACCACTCTCTGGGCCCGGCCGTCCAGCCATTGTTTTACCCAGCAGAGCGTACGCTCATCCAAGCCATGAGCAGCCAGTATCTTCACTAGAATTCTGTGGGAAACCGTGTTGAAGGCTTTATGGAGGTTGAGGTAAACAAAATCCACAGCCTTTCCCTCATTCATCAGGTGGGTCTTGTCATAGAAGGAGATAATGTGTGTACACACACATGTTGGGGAAGTGCTGAGGAAAAAGTCCAACAGAAACTCTAGAAGAGTCTTGGAGACAAGTTACCACCCTGTTGTCACAGCCTTCAATGCTGGTTTTAATCCTAATAGGTTATAAAGCTTCATAACTCTATTATTTATATATTCTAATAAGATTATTCAGTCAAGCACCAGTTCTACAACTGACTAGTTCACTCTTGCAGCTAAAGCTTAACCTCCTGTATTCCAATTGTAAATGCAAATCTACTATAATGCTGATGTTTAAAGCTGTGGTTGAGGATTACCAGCCATGAGTCCCCTCTGTATTAAAGCTGCATTCTCATAGTGTAATATAATAACATGCTGATTGCTTGTGTGCTTACCTGCTCACTGAGTTTGGATGCTCCAGCCACGATAAGGACAATTATGTTACCGACAGCCACCGTCAGCAGCCATCCTGCCTGCAGCACTGCCTTCATATTAGATGGGGCCTACAGAAGTAGGACACTTAAGTTTTAGTCAAACACTGCTATCACTTATTTTCTGGTATTTGCTGCATTTTTTACATTATAACACTGGTTCTCTGAAAGGAGGAGGATTTCTTGGGTTTGGCTTTTTTTTTTTTAATTAAAAATTGCTAAACAGGCCTGGAGAAGGCTTTGATGAGAAAAAGATTACTAGTACTGATTATAACACCTTTTACTTTATACACATTGAGTAACTAAACAGGCACATTTTACATCTCAGTCACGCATGGTAAGCATTAAATAAAGACATTGAGTGCGTCTTAGTCTAACAAGTCACATCTCAGAACATTCCCATCACCGCAGTTTATAGAGTCAGAATTAAGGGAAGAAATACACACAGCTAATACCGAACCGGAGTTAGAAGACAAAGGAGTTAAGAGTGTGTAATTAAACTGCTGGTAAACACCGCATAGAAGAAATTGGTGTGGAGGTAAGTTGTCAGAACTTGTTCATTTTATGTTTGAGGACTCTTTAGTATGGTTTTACAGCAGCAGTACAGTTCCACTTATTTTCAATGGAAAGTCACACGCTAGAAGGAGATTTGAGGACTGATGGTCAAGTCTTCAAGTGGTATAAAACAGCATCGCTTCATGGAAAACACTGAATGCCAGTGAAACAAGGCCAACTTGCACCAGCCTGTAGTCCTGCTAGGGAGCTCTGAAGGACATAATTTTTCAAACAAAGCAGCAATACAGAACCACCACTTAAAAACAATAGATCACAGATGATCTTCATTTATACCAGGGTTCTTAACACAATGAAGAGCAAAACCTACCTGTGAGTATGAAAACTCCAGCCCAGTGACAGAGAAGACTACTTCAGCACATGTAAGAATAAAATACTGAGGGATCTGCCAAGCCATATGTACTGTATTGGGTGGGATATCTTCAGAGTATATTACATCAAGATCATATCCAGCACACTGGAAATTAAAATAGCACATTAGGAACAGTGATAGAGTGTCTATAGACTAAAGGGACTTTAAGAAGTTCTCTATATCATCTCTATAATAATATATATACACAAGGTTCTGGGTAAATAAGAAATATTGTATATGAAGCACTGCATACTTAGTTATAAAGTAATAGTTATTTTACAGCAGACTTCATGCAAATACTTAGTGTGTAATAGGCGCTAAAGATTTAAGGCCATTAGTGATGAACATTAATCCTTGCATTATGTCATTATCATGCCCATCATTACTTTTATAGTTAACAATGGTTTTATGTTCTGTTTAACATACCAGAACTCTATCATATATACAATTAAGGGCAAGAGGGATAATTCTACAAGAGGGGTTTTTTTTAATTAAAAAAAATATTGACATGAAAAGTAATTCGGTATTATCCATCCAACAGCACTGCTAACTCACCTTGTTAATTACAATTGTATAGGCACTGCCAAATCCAAATGTCTTTGAAGTAACTGAACAAGGGATGAAATCTATAATAGCTGTAATATTATCTTCTCTGAAAAAGAAAAAACACATTTCAGAACATAGGTATAGACAATTGTGTGTATTTGTATTACATAAAATGAGACAGTTCTATGTCCTTTTCCTAAGGACAAGTATGTTTAAGTGGTTAGATAAGGATAAAGGAAAATGCTTACCTTCCTCCTGCAAAAAGTCTGTAATTACTGGCAGAAAGAGGCATCAGAATTCCAAAAGAAGTACCGCCCATAGTGACGTTGACAGTATCAGGCAAATTGTTTATAAACCTTTAAAATGCAAGAGTGGTGAAATACTAAACAAAATATGTATAAGTCAAAGAATACAGATTTTACTTTTAATAATATCCTGGCAGCACAAGCATCAAGTCTTCCACTTTCATTTTTGTCAAACGAATTGTCAAAAAGCAAGCCTCTACTACAACCAGTAACAAGTGCATCTGCAAGTAGAAGACGTAGAAGAAAAGCAGAGAAGTAGTAGGATACTTCTTACCCAAGATTAAAAAGGAGTTATAGATGTGCAATCTGTGCTGGTGGTCCTCAAAAAAAGTCTAGATAACAGAGCAAAACATACACTTCCAATTTTAGCCAAATTATACCCAAAGTAGATATGGAAGACAGCTTAGATGAGTTGTGCCCCAGAAGTTCCTACAACCTCTAAACATAGAGTGAAGTGTCCAGCAAGTAGAGAGTTCCTACAGTATAGAAAGCTATGTTAAGCAAGAACAGTCCACCCAAGAGGCAGATTGGAGAGACAGTCACACTACTGCCAAAATTTAGGAGCAAAACAAACTCTACCTGATGAGATTATTTCCTTCTTCTGGTTTTGATGTGACATTGTCAAACAGCTGGTGGAAGAGACCATTATCAAGATACTTTGTTGGCATCAGCGAACAGCTCAAATGTGCGTTATTACATAGCAGTGAGAATTAACAGAGGCTTCACAGCAAGACTCCAGACCTTCCCTTTTAGGATCCTACCAGGATATATGTCTACTAGAAAACGCTGTATGACCAGACATTTAAGTCTTGGTGAACGGGTAATTGTCAGGTTAAATACTAAGTTGGTAATTGTTTACATTTTTTTCAAAACAACATCCTGCCCTGCTCTCTGTAGCTCACCAGTCTCACTGGTACAGCAGAGAGGGGAGAGACAGAAAACAAAACAAAGTGAAAAGCTACCCAGAGCTTGTCTTCTCAGCTTCACACACTCCATGTAGACAACTGCTAAGAAGTTAATGTATATCTTGGGAATTAAGCAGACTTACCAATGTAGCAACAATGTCTGTCGCATTATTTTTAACTCCAAGAGTGTGACGGTCTCCCCCTGGCAACATGGTAACTTCAGTTGTAGTTTTATTTCCAGAAATTATGTTTATTGATTGCAACTGAGACGTCTCAAATGTCATGTAGCCTGTCTACAAAGAAAAATTAATTTCTATGAATTTCCATGTAACTGCATGTTTGTCTGCACCTTTGAGGGAGTGGTATGGACTCCCAGGGGGTCAGAAGTTTACATGTATGTTACTTCTGAAGTGCCAGAGATCATAAGCATCTCCTAACTTTCATTTTTGTTAAGTTTTATACATCAAGCACTAATTTAATTTGATTTTTTTAAAATTAATTTCTTCCATTACACAAGCTTTAAAGTAACATGAGTTCCCCACAAGCATTTTGGAATAGCTGTTAGATTTTCCTGTGTATTTCTTGCTCCAGATAAATCAGGCTTACTACCACCACCAAGTAAAATTCTGTTTAGCTACAAAGGCAGCACTAGCATAAGTTCAGATGCAGCATTTTCTAAATAGCAACGCTTCCTAAGAGATGCAAATGCAAGCTGCATCTTTATGGTTTCAGCATAACGGGACTATTGCCAGGGTATGTTTTAAATATTCTAAACACATTTTGTCATCATAACATACTTCAAATATTAATAAACATGTTTATGTGGTACTGAATAACCCTTTTGTTTTACAGGGTTATAAAAAGCATTTTATAATCCAAAACATCTGGATTATAAAACGTCTATATTAGGAAATTGAGCATTTTATGCCCTTCATTTTCAGGTATCTACCATAGTTGTATCAATTCCACATCAGCATATAATTTAGGTGCCATTAGATTCTCCTTACAGCTCAGTTTCCATGTGAGGCAAATTTGGAGGAGGATGGAATAGTGTTTCTCCTCTTACATGGAAACAGGACTGCAGGCTATTAGAGAACACACTTACCAATAACCGTTATTAAAAATGTCCATCAGCTCCACCACATCTTGCTGCCAATAAGGCTTTCAAGGTTGTGCTATAATAGAACCTGAAAAGGTTCTTTGACAGAAAAATCTGAAGCTAAATATGTGATGTAGCCACAGAAAAAGCTCCCTGTTCAAGTAAGTGATCACTCACAGAGTAGCAAGTTACTAGAGCTGAATGGACTTCTATTGAAGGAAGGGGTGTTCTTGCTGTTAAGAAATGGCACCTTTTTAGCAAAAGAAACTAATCAAAAATTTCAAAAATCACTATTGAGTTTCTTAAAAAAAACCCTCTTGCCAAAACTGACTAATACTTCTCCGAATATGGAAATAGTTACCATTTTCTTCGTTCACTGTGTCTTCAGTAACAATTCATTCCACAATACAAAAACAAACAACCAAACTATTTAAAATTAATAGAGGGAAAAAAAAAAAAAAAAAAGAGACTCCATTTTGAGCGATGAGTTCAGGACCACTTTGATTTACTCCATTAGATGTTGGGCTTTTTTAGCTTGCTATTCCCCATCTCCCCTTACTTACCGACTCCATAGATGTTACAGTCACATTCTGAAGTTGAGGTTCAAACTGAACTGTTGTATTATCAGTACCTAGATTTATTATTTTGATTTGAGATTGCCCAGCTGCAGGGAAAACTGGAAGAGTTTTCTGTAGGACAGAAAAAAGTAAAATCAGTGCCCTGTTCCAAGTCACATGGAAAAAGTACTGTAGCTACTGTGATCTGAATTATCTCATGATGATTAGCATTTGCCTGATGATCTGTGATTGTCAGAGGGATGCAACTTTAATGAGAGGTTTCGTCACTAGTCTCACAAGCTGCCTTACTACTACCTCAGGAAAGAGGTCTCATCCACAACTATGCCTCTGTGGCCAGATGTGGTTCCTCTTTGATCACACTCTGCATGGACCAAGACCACTCTGCAGTTCAAGGAATGGGCTTTTCCCACATCCTATGGCTGCCTGGGTTCCTGAGTTTCTTTGTACCATGTTCTAACTCATTCTCCCCCAGCACTGGTGCTGCTGAACTGGACAGAAGCATGTATGGGCACTGCCTAGAGTGACAGGCCAGAGAAACTGAACTTCTGGATCCCACTTCCCACCAGATCTAACAACAAATAGCTTCTGCTCTTGCAGAGCATCAGGAGACAAGAATCGTATTTATTTCAGTTGTTTCAACCTTTCCTCCCTTCCCATACTTTTGTCCACTTCAATCTGTTTAGGTACATCACAATAAAAACACATCTATCTTTACCTTTCTGCAGGAGATTCCTGTGCAACAGTCTGGCAAGTTACTAGCTTTGATGAAGCTTCTGCCCAATGCCAGTACGTGTGTGTGCACACCGCTCTGGCCTTCTGAACAGGACGTTCAAGAAGATAGCCTGAATGTGTCTACATCAGCTGAAGGCCAGACCCTTTACTTCCAACTTCAAGAGGCAGAGCTGAATACAAATCTTGTTTCACTGCTGGACCCAGGCATTAAGGAGAAAATTCCTCATTCCTAACTAAAGCTATTTAAGAGTTCCACATCTTGCCTTGATACTGCATGAAGACAGGCAGGCACCTCTGGATACATATTCAGATCTTAGGATGCAATGGATCACCTCTCAGAGGTGTTGCTGACACCCCAGCTACAGGGGGGGAACCTTTACCTGGTTTAGGCATGACACCTCCCTTTGGGGCAAGGAAAATTAGGGTGTGATAAATCCCATCTTCAACAGACATAATCTTTGCCCATGCTTCTCAAACTGTTACACTTCACCTCCAGTCTAAATATCAGAAGAGATCAGAGACACAAAGGCAGCCCTCAGGTAGGCCAAACAAATCTCTAAATTGAGACTAAAAGCTGAAAACCAAAGACCTGAGGTTGCCTTTAATGTGTGACTTAAGTTAATGGCAGATAAGATGTTTTGCAGGATAGTGTTCACAGCTAGTTAATTTTATTATGCTAATCACAGTATTGCAATATACTTTAATATTTTTCCTCCCTCTACCTCCTGTGCTCATATGCTTGGTTCAGAGTTTAGAAGTCTTGGCTCATTTTCCCCTTAAACACACTTTAATCTCTATTAACAACTAAATATTAATAGGAAATACTTGCATGTGGCTGAACTTACATCTATTTGCACTTGCACAAGGGCAGCAGCAACAAAAGCCAAAGATGCAAGGAACATACCAACAGTGATCTTCCTCAGGGGCCTAGAACAATGACAAAACACGTACGTGTCAATATTAATTCAAAGCTTCAGCTGTTAGGTTTTTTTCTTTCCATGGTGGGAAACTAAAATGGCCACAAGCAGCACTACCACCGTTTAAAGGGCTGAAGTTGTTACAGAAAGTAACCTGCTAAGCTGTGTACCTCTCGATTCATAGTTGTACTACTGGGAAATACAGCTTTCCTGCAGAATCTTAATAACTTGTTACTCTGCATCTGCTGGGCTCAAACGTTGACTGAACATAATTATTACATTTCTGGAAAAGTCTGATCAGCAAGAAGGAAAACCCCACAATAATCCAGTATGGTTGTTAGCTTTAAAAAAAAACCCAAAAGACAAGAAGTTATGCCTGCTAAAAAAGGTAACAACTTGCGTCTGTACTGATATGTTTAAATCAAAATATTGAATAAAAAGCGTCAGGGAAATATGTTGAATTAGGAGACATCTACTGACATTCAGGTAAGCTGTAAGGATAAATTTTAGGTATTTAATTTATGGCATCATTTGTCAGATATAGACTGTCTACAAATGAACAACACTGTTTCCAGCACAGCACACACCCTCAGTTTTTCATAACTAGATGGAAAAAAAGCATTGCATCTTAGCCCTATAAAAATTGGTTTAAGAAATATATTATTTTCTACCTTTCCAACTTGCAAGTGTTAGACACTCTATTACCAACATTAAAAATAATGTGCAATGTCCTATGAAGCTACACCTAGAAGTATCCAGTGAGCCAGACTCCTCACTGGGACTGAAGAGGGAACATCATGTCTCAGGTAGTTTTAAGCCCAAAACATGACACATGCTAAGGACGTATGTTGTATTTTTATTATTCTATATTCTATTCGTACTTTGGGAAGGAGAGGGTGTAGACATGTTGGGCAGTGGAAAACTGTAAACAGCATCTCTCCTGCAACCAAAAGATTTTACTCTTAACTCAAAAATATTATTAGATTCTCTTCCTCTTGTCTGTGGTGCCTGTACAGACCACTTGCAGTATTCTGTATTTTTTTTATTTTTATTTCTTTAAATTAACAACTCCATTTTAAATACACTGCTGTTTTCTCCTTAGCTGGACACTTGCTCTTGTTACATTAGGGCTAGAAGAGCAGTTTAAAGAAACCACTAAAATGAAGTCAGGTAAGTATATCAACTTACGTAAAATTGATCTTGCATTTCTTGATTAAAGGATAAACCACCGCATCTACAACTGGGACCATTACAATAATCAGAATTGGATTCACAGTCTGTTGAAGGTGAACATAAGAAGGAAAAAAAAAAATTTTTTTCAAAGGCCTTTTTTTAACGGAGGGCAATTAAAAAAAAAAAAAATCTTTGGGAAGTACTTAGAATTGGCAGACATTACTGTAGAAGATTACCGTACCTGCATTTGGTCTGGCTGAATCTTAATGGCTCCCTGGTAAAGAAAAAATAAATAGGTTAATATTATGTCAACAAACAAAACTGATCTGAAAAGTAAATGTTAATTAAGAAAAAAAAAAAGGCAATAAAAAGTAACCTACAAAATTCCCATCCATTGTTGTGGCTTGCAGTGTCCATCTTGACCCCTTAACAAAAGAAGAGAAAGTTAAATGCCACATCAAATCAATCTTCCAAAATTACTTTTGAATTGTTCTCTTAAGTAAAGCATTGGGAAATACAATACAATAAAAATACACAGAATACAATAAAAGAGCTAGCTACAGGAGTATTCTTACTTTGCTATGTAAATATTTGAACAAAGTGATCCCTGTGGCCCATTTCACTTTATTTACTAGTTTTGTAAAATAGAGTGGAAAACTTACGCGCAGAGATTAGCTGGAGAGATGGCAGGGACATCCTGTGCAGAGCACTGCTGCCTGCTGTGCACGGAAACCACCCAAGTGCCTTTGTGCCACCTGCCTGAGCCTGAGCCCCTCCCAATCACTGACATGTCCATCCTTCCTTCTCACAGCCCAGCAGCGAGCAGCCAAGCTAGGGCTGGATCTGCCTTGAGCCCTCTGCCCAGAAAACCTGTCAAGTGTTCCTGTCTCAGCCTGAGCCCAGGGTGAGACAGGAACATGCATTGCTGCATCTGTGGTGAGATCCTTTAACCACCCGCAATGTACCACCGTCCAAGTACAAGTTATTACTCGTGTAGCAAGTATTTAGTTCTGAATTTTACAGCAGGCTTGCTTATTTGTAACAGGCCACACTGATACAGCTCACTAGTACTAGACTAAAGCAGCACAATCTAGGCAATCTGGACCAAACGTCCTACAGTCTGCCTTGGATAAAGCTGTCAGCCCCTGGTTCTCTCAGACACCCTCCTAAATTCATACTTCAATACTTAACTATGAAAGCCTGCTTTCATGAGTCCTGAGCACTCAGACCACCAAATGAATGGGAGTTATAGGCTTATACTTCTGCTTGAAGGTGTGAGGTATTTATAACACGTTTGAGGGATTAAGCATTTCATTCCTGATTCTCCAGAGCATTTACACTAGGTCCCTACATGTCATCTTACAACTGACAGTAGAAGAAGCATTAGAACTAAGAAAGCTTTAAATTACTGTTTTGTCATCTGAGTCCTGGCTGATCAAAGATTTAGAGAGGCCTCAGGCACTGAATCAGTCCTGGGCACGTCCAGGTAAACTGAGTTTCCCATGGCTGTAGAATATCCTGTACTGTCATGACTCAGTAGCTACCCTTTTGCATTGGAACCGTGTTAAAGCACTTGCAAATAATATTTTTCCACCCTCCCATAGGCACCTTCTATGTCTTATGACCTCAAAGTACATAGAGTGACATGGTACAGCTCTAATTGCCAAGCCAAACAATTTCTACTTTACCTGCTGGTCAAAAAGTGCCCAGAACATGGGGAGAGGGATGTAAAGAAAAAGCACCTTCAACACCATCTTAGTCTGAGCAATCAGTTGTTTCTGCAGCAAAGAAGAATAACACAAGAGGTATTGGTAAAAAAAAAACCAACAAAACAAACACAAAACCAGCCAGCTGCAGACTGCTATTTGCAGCACAGCAATAGGTAAAGACACAGCATAATGTTTACCTACGTCCTAAACTTTGTATGTTGTGGGTACTTCTGCTGATTTCCGTTAAAAAGCCCAAGGTCTGCTTGCGGGTGTGGCAAGGGCTGCCAGTTAAAGGCAACACTGATATCAGAGACCTGGGCCTCTTGGCATGTATACTGATGGCAGCATGAGATTTAGCACTTAGTGCTGTGTTATTTTTCTAGGAAGGAGGCGTTTGAACAATGGGTGGCTGAGGAATGCATTTCACATGTGAAAAAATGCATATAGGCAAAAAGAAAATTAAGGGGACAGGCTAAGGTTTCTGCTGCCGTTGACAACAAGGCAGGGTAGATGGGAGGCAAAGGGCATGGTTGGGCACTGTGGGACACAAGGCTTTGAGAGTCACGGTAAGGAGCTTGTACTGAGGCTGGGGGGATGCAGTGTTTATCCACTTAAACTGAAATTCCTGAGCATAATCCTGCAGTTTGATTCTGACAAGTGTTATGGCCCTGCACATTAACCATGCCCATCACTGCCACACCCATTTTTCCCTTCTGCAGTCATTAAATCAGCATTTTTTGTTTGAAGCCAGTTTATAGAGAGAATCACAGAACAGTAGGAGTTGGAAGGGACCTCTAGAGATCATCTGGTCTAAGTGCCCCACCAAAGCAGGTTAGCCTAGAGCAGGTCACATGGGAACACGTCCAGGCGGGTTTTGAATATCTCCACAGAAGGCGATTCCACAACCTCTCTGGGCAGCCTGTTCCAGTGTTCTGCTACCCTCAGAGTGAAGAAGTTCCTCCTCATGTTCAAGCAGAACTTCCTGTGCTCCAGTTTGTGCCCGTTGCCCCTTGTCCTGTCGCTGGGCACCACTGAGAAGAACCTGGCACCATTGTCCTGACACCCACCCTTTAGATATTTATAAGATCCCCTCTCAGTCTTCTCCAGGATAATTTGGAATTACACTGGCTTTCCTCCAGTCCTCAGGCACCTCTCCCGTCCTCCATGACCTTTCAAAGACAATGGAGAGCAACTTTGTAATGGCATCCACCAGCTCCCTCAGCACTCGTGGGTGCATCAGGGCCCATGGATTTGTGGGTGTCAAGTTCACTTAAAAGATCCCTAACCCAATAATCCTTGACCAAGGGGTAGTCCTCCTTTCTTCTGACTTCTTCCCCTACTGCCAGAGGCAGGGATTCCTGAAGGCCAGCTTTAGTACTAAAGACTGAGGCAAAGGCAGCATTCAACAACTCCACCTTCTCCATATCCTCTGTCACCAGGGTACCCACCTCATTCAGCGATGGGCCCACAGTTTCCCTGGCCTTTCTTTTACTACCAGTGTATTTGAAGAAGCCCTTCTTGGTTTTGACATCTTTGGCTAGATTTAATTCCAAGTGGGCCTTAGCTTTCCTCGTTGCATCCCTGCATTCTCTGGCAGCGTTTCTATATTCCTCCCAAGTGACTAGCCCCTTTTTCCACCTGTTGTAAATTTTTCTTCCCTTTGAAGCTTTCTTCCAGAAGCTCCTTGCTCATCCAAGCAGGCCTCCTGCCTCCTTTGTTCGACTTCTTCCTCATAGGAATGCACCAATCTTGAGCTTGGAGGAAGTGGTGCTTGAATAGCAACCAGCTCTCTTGGGCCCCTCTGCCTTCTAGAACTCTAGCCCATGGGATTCCTTCAGGTAGTTTTTTGAGGAGGCTGAAGTTGGCTCTCTTCAAGTCCAGGGCTGCAGTCTTACTGATTGCCCTGTTTCTTCCACACAGGACCCTGAACTCCACCATCTCGTGATCACTACAGCCAAGGCTGCCCCCAACCTCCACATCTATGACCAGTCCTTCTTTGTTTGTCAGTATGAGGCTGAGCAATGCCCTTCTCGTTGGTTCCTTCACGACCTGTGTCAAAAAGTTATCATCAATGCTCTGCAGGAACCTCTTGGACTATGGCTGCTTGGCTGTGTTTCTTTTCCAGCAGACATTGGGGTGGTTGAAGTCCCCCATGAGAACCAGGGCCTGTGATTGTGAAGCTACTTTCAGCTGGCTGTAGAAGGCTTCATCCACCTCCTCTTCCTGGTCAGGTGGCCTATAGTAAACACCCACAATAGTGTCACCCATATTAGCTTACCCTTTAAGTCTCACCCACAAGCTCTCGACCTGTTCCTCCTCTAGGAAAAGTTCAATACATTCTAGATCCTTTTTCACGTAGAGGGCAACTCCCCCACCTCACCTGGTTGGCCTGTCTTTCCTGAAGAGCACATAGCCATCCACAACAGTATTCCAGTCATGTGAGCTATCCCACCATGTCTCCATTATTGCTACAAGATCGTGGCCCTGCAACTGCGCACAGACCTCCAACTCTTCCTGTTTGTTCCCCATGCCGCATGCATTGGTATACAGGCATTTTAGGGAGGTAATTGAGCATGTAGGTTTCCCTGGAGGAGGATCTACCGTAGCTATACGTGCTCTTGAGGCAGTTTGCCTCCTTTCTTCAGGAGTGGCAGAATACTATGTGCAGTTTTGGGCCCCTTGTTGCTGCTCTGCTTGGCCTGGTCTATTCCCCAGTCTAGTGCAGTGGCATGAGCATTGCCACCCTAGACCCCACCCCCAGACACATTCAGTTTAAAACCCTCCTTAGCAAGCCGGCCAGCCTTTTACCAAAGATACCCTTGCCTCTGCCAGACAGGTGAATTCCATCCCTCCCTAATAGGTTAATGTTGAAGGATGTCCCATTGTCATAAAACCCAAAACCCTCACAAGGCACATAACCAAGAGTTGATATGCATTATCTGATTTGTGGCTCCCTCTTTTCCCTTAACCGGTAAAATGGAGGAAAAGATAACTTGGGTGCCTGAATTTTTCACTGTTGATCCTAGGACTTTGAAGTAGTCTTTGATTCTACACAGGTTGTGGCTTGTTATATCATTCATGCCCACATGAAAGCGCAACAGTAGGTAGTAGTCCGTGCTCTTGACAAGCTGTGGTTCCTTCTCTCAGCTACACCTTGGATCTCAGCTCCCGGAAGGCAGCATGCCTCCCATGACTTTCTGTCAGGTTGGCAGATGGGCCCTTCAGTGCCTTTTAACAAATAGTCACCTACTATGAGCACTCGTCTTCTTCTGGTACCTATTGTGTGTTGCTGGTATTGGTTTCTTGTTTTGGTGCCCACTGTGTGCTGCTGGCGCAGGTTCTCTGTGCAGGCCTTGCTCATGGGTGTTTATATCTGTTAAAGCTTCATATTTGTGTTTTTTTTGTTGTTGTGATGCTGGAGGGTAGAGACTGTAACAGAGGTTTGCATTTTACTCAAAAACTAATAGGTGCTTATATTTGTTCAACAAGGGAAATAGTCTTTTCTTCATCTTCCTTGAATTTCCCTGGGCAGCCTATGATCACACAGAGCATCAACTCACACAGCTCTTCTTCCTTGCACAGGAGTTGGGGTGATGACCTGCAATCCCAGGGTACCAATGAGGTTTGGCCAGACCATTAGTTTCTAGATGATTGAAAGGCCCAGAACTATTTGCCCAGCACTTGAGGCAATGGATCAGAGCAGACAGAAGAGAAGCTGAGGGTCAGGGGATGTCACGACACAGGAGTGCTCACACAGTACTTACATCATATTTCTCACTCGCCCAGTCAAGCCAGTGCTCTCTCTTGGGGAACTGCTTGCTGCGATGCTGAAACCTGTTTTTGATGGCAAACTGAGGAGAGACAGGATTTTGTTTAATGGCATTGCAAATATTTATATATTATGTAAACTGTTCTGGCATTAAAGACGACATTCCTTCTAGTGTTTAGAGGGTGATAAAGGTGACTTGCTTAGAGCAGTTAACAGAAGCATCTAAGGGAATATAGTATTTAAGGCCTCACACTGCACATCCAGTGAGTGTGCACGTGCGATCAGGTGAACCAAACAGCCCAGAGTAGACTCTCCCAATGTGGGTTGCTGTTAGGAACTTCAGACTTATGCACAACAATAAATAGAAGAGTGTCATATGCACAGGTTTACAGAGCTGAATGGCTGTAAGAATACATCGCAGTATGAGAAGCTGCATCTTGTAGATATTCCTCGTACCTTGACACTGAAAGTAAACAAATATAGTCCTGAAGAACTCTTAAATCTTTCTGCATGGAAAAACATGCAAGGCTGAGCTGGACCTTAGGGGCAGCACTTTAAGCAATGGCCAAAGTCACCTATAGAGATTTGGTTTTGACAGCGCTCACTAGATAAGCAATGGTCTGAGCTATAATAAGCTGGCAGATCTGCATGGAGAATAAAGCAGCCCACAAATGAAAAAATCCACTGATCATAAAGTTGAGGCACTGCAAAGTTGGGATATGCAGTGCTATTCATGCAGATTTAGCTCCCCTCCTTGCAGGATTGCACTGACACGTAACCACCCTGACGTCTCTCATACACTAGGGATCAATATAACACTGCATTGTAAATAACATGCTTTTAATAAGCAATAATTTTTTTGCTGATAAGATACACTGGTAGCTCTGCTCTTAACTCATGTCAAGGCATGTTTGTCTCCTACTACAGGGCTGCACAAAGGTGCACAAATGAGGAAGAAATGATTCCCAGAAGATGGGATAAGCTTTTACACATCACTGACATCCTACTTTGTTTCCTTTGTGTATAAATTCACATATAAACCAATATCTATATTACAGATAAATAAAAAGGCGGTCTAAAACGGGAAGTGTCAGTAAGAAGTCTCCTGTAAGGAAAAAAGTGGAAAACTTCAGAGGCTTTCCTCATATTATGACAGATTTCTGATCTGGGCAAGTTTACTGAACAGCTTTAAAATTACTGCTCGGGTTTTTGGGAATACAAATAGTACTTACTCCAATGCATTTGGAAACTTGAACCATTATATTTCCTTGAGGCTGAACTTTCTTGTACATTCTGCTTCCAGCTACAAACACAGCTACAATACACAAACAGAAAACAAAAGCAACTCAGGATTAATTGAAAATAGCAGCAACTAATTTGGTGTGGAAATTAACAGTCAAAGAGTTACATCAGGGTGGGAATAAGCCTCCTGAGGAGCAATGAAATGATGTATTGGCATGTTGTCATATGGTGAAATAAATCAAATTAATACCAGCATATCGCTTCTATTTAAGACAAAGGACTAAATATGGAAACTCTTAGGGTGAGCCCTCAGTGGGACATTAGCTTAACTGAAGGATGGTCAAAACAAGGACCACTTAGGAGCTTGACTCTGGTCTTGCCAGCCCAGATTAAGACAGCTTTATGGGCTCTTTTCAGGAGCCCAGGACGCTGCAGCTCATGTCACGTGGGGACACGTGAGGCTCTGCCTGAACGGCAGGACTTGCCAAGGTGTCCTCAGCTCCCACGCCCAGGCACGTTCCCCAGCCTCACCCTCCCATGTGCGGGCCAGGACACAGGCAAACCCCCACAGCCACCATCCGCCCTGGGTTGGGTCCATGGACAAGATGGTGTCACTGGCAACTGGAAGCCCCCCCAGGTGGGCTCCCTGTTAGGACCATGAAGGAACAGGACCACACGGGATATATACTGACACCCCCCAATCTCCTGCTTTTTGTGCTGCAGCAGAAAGGCTTGGGGAGTGACCCTAGTGCAGCTAGTAAAAATGCAGGTGTTTGAGAAATACTGACACACCAGTATGGTATTTCTCCAGTGCAGGGACAACTACCTTATACAGTTCGCTGTCCTGGACTATGGATAGTTTCCAAAAGCCCCATTTTCTCAGAATTCTCACACTTAATTCAAAAGATCTTATTTATACACCTCAGTAGTCCAAGAAATACAGACAGTAAATTACATAATATACAGTATTCAATGGTATATTTGTGCCCCTCCCCAGCCCCATCAGTCTCTCCTGGCAAATCAGTTTCCTCTGTAAAAGCGAGTTCTTCAGGTTAATCCCATCCACCTGAGAAAAACATTAAAGTCAAAAATTGCAGAAACAATCAGGTATTGGTTGGGGATTTCTACCACTTTCTTATTATTCTGAGATTGTTGTTATCTAATCACGTCTACAGCTGAAGCAGCAAGATGGAAACAGTTTCACTTACCCAAGGCAATAGCCATAAGGGCAGCAGGAACTCCAAAAGCTAGTGGGTAACATCGCTGTTTGCTATGAATGCCACACTCTTGAGCTGAAGTACAAAGTAACATTAGGAAAAAAGTCCCAGTCATGACTGCCAGTATTTTACATAGGGTTTCTGTTCTTTGCATTCATTGTTAACTCAAGGGAAAAAAAAAAAAAAATTAAAAAAAAGATCTCTGATGAAGTTATTGACAGAGTGGATAATCAGTATCAAACTTAGCTTTCATTATTGAAAACAGGAACTACACATCATAAAAATCACAGAATTGTTCAGGTTGGAAGGGACCTCTGGAGGTCATCTGGTCCAGCCCCTCTGCTCAACCAGGGCCACCTGGAACCGGCTGCACAGGCCCATGTTCAGATGGCTTTTGAATTATCTCCAAGGAAGGAGACTTTACCACATCCCTGGGAAAACTGTGCCAGTTCTTGGTCACCCTCACAGTGACAGTGTTTCCTCATGTTCAGAGGGAACCAGTGTTTCAGGTTGTGCCCATTGCCTCTGGTCCTGTCACTGGGTATCACTGAGCAGAGCCTGGCTCTGTCCTCTTTGTACCCTCCCTTCAGGTATTTATGTTCATTGATGAGCTCCCCCTGAGCCTTCTCTTCTCCAGGCTGAACAGTCCCAGCTCTCTCAGCCTCTCCTCGTAAGAGATCTACATTTAATTTTACACTAAGAAGTGAAGAATTCTACTAGAACGGTCAAATGCACGTCCTTGGTGAGAAATAAACTAGACTACAAAAGTTTTGGGACAAGTTCATAAAGACATAAGTAACATAATAAAAGTAGCTTGTTGAATAAAATTCTCAAACACCACACAGCCCCCAGCAGTAGTCAGTGATTTGACTTTATAAGCTTCACGCATACATCCTGAAATTATGCTCAGAGTGTGGACACAGCTACTAACAGGGAAAAGTAAAATACTAAATAAAGTTATTACCTTTTTCACCATATTTCTTCTAAAAGGAAAATTAGAGAGTTTGATTTGAAAAAAATATTAGCTTGAAGCTAATTAGTGTTTTGATTTAGTTGTATTAGCCTTTTGTTTAAACCTTTACAGGACATAATGCTATCACTTTCCTCAGCTGAATTTGTCTGTTTTTCCAAGGCAGTTTTCACCCTGTATCAGCATGGAAGAAAAATGCATAAAGCACAACATGCAGATCTCCTTCCATTTTGGGAAAGGATTGAATTTGCATTAAGCAAACATCTAAAATGCTTCTACAGAGTCTGTTCAAGTCAGGAAATCCAAAGGCCAGAATTTCAGCCCAGTGCTTTAGGGTTACTCCAGCACTCATCTGCTTCTAATTGACTGGAGGTTAGCAAATGTGACACACATCTACAAGAAGGGCCAGAAAGAAGATCTGGGGAACTACAGGCCTGTCAGCCTGACCTCGGTACCAGGGAAGGTTATGGACTAGATCATCTTGAGTGCCATCATGCGCACGTACAGGACAACCAGGCCCAGTCAGCACGGGTTTATGAAAGACAGGTCCTGCTTGACTAACCTGATCTCCTTCTACAAGGTGACCTGCTTATTGGACAAGGGAAAGGCTGTGGATGTTGTTTACCTGGACTTTAGTAAAGCCTTTGACACTGTTTCTTACAGCATTCTCCCAGAGAAACTGGCTGTTCATGGCTTGCATGGGCATACTTTTTGTTGGGTTAAATACTGGCTGGGTGAACTGGCCCAAAGAGTTGTGGTAAATGGAGTTAAATCCAGTTGGTGGCCAGTCACAAGTGGTGTTCCCCAGGGCTCAGTATTGAGGCCAGTTCTGTTTAATATCTTTATCAATGATCTGCACAAGGGGGTTGAGTGCTCCCTCAGTAAGTCGCAGAGGACACCAAGTTAGACAAGGGTGTTGATCTGCTCGAGGGCAGGAAGGCTCGGAAGAGGGATCAGGACAGGCTGAAGCCAACTGTATGAGGTTTCACAAGGCCAAGTGCTGGGTCCTGCACTTGGGTCACCACAACCCCATGCAGCGCTACAGGCTTGGGGATGAGTGGCTGGAAAGCTGCCAGGCAGAAAAGGCCCTGAGGGTGCTGGTCAACAGCCGGCTGAACATGAGCCAGCAGTGTGCCCAGGGGGCCAAGAAGGCCAACAGCATCCTGGCCTGTATCAGCAATAGTGTGGCCAGCAGGAGTAGGGAAGTGATTGTGCCCCCATACCTGGCACTGGTGAGGCTGCACCTCGAATACTGTGTGCAGTTTTGGGCCCCTCACTCCAAGAATGACATTGAGGTGCTGGAGCATGTCCAGAGAAGGGCAATGAAGCTGGTGAAGGGCCTGGAGAACAGGTCTTGTGAGGAGCAGCTGAGGAACTGGGATTGTTTGGCCTGCATAAGAGGAGCCTGAGAGAAGACCTTATTGCTCTCTACAACTACCTGAGAGTAGGTTGTAGCAAGGAGGATGTTGGTCTCTTCTCCCAAGTAAGAAGTGATAGGACAAGAGGAAATGGCCTCAAGTTGTGGCAGGGGAGGTTTAGATTGGACATTAGGAAGAATTTCTTCATGGAAAGTGTTGCCAAGCACTGGAACAGTCACCATCCCTGGAGGTATTTAAAAGACATGTAGATGTGGTACTTAGGGACATGGTTTAGTGGTGGACTTGGCAGTGCTAGGTTAATGGTTGGACTTGATGATCTTAAAGGTCTTCTCTAACCTAAATGATTCTACGATTTTATGCTGTTTTCTTTCTTTGAAAAAAAAAACAAAAACAAAAAACCAAAAAAAACCCCACACAACCCCTCCCCCCAAAAAAACAACACACCACCAAACCAGCCTTCCTCAAACTCCTGCCAAGCACATCCATACACGCCATCTGTGTAAGCTTGCCACAAAAATCCATACACATATGGATCAGTGAATTGTTTGCTTTTTGTTTAAGATCACAGTATTTGTTATAAATAGAAGAGAAAATAACTTTCTCCTTTATGATATGAAAAACAGGATTTACACTTTGTCACATGGATAAACATATTCCCATGTGCAGAGATGCTTCTGTACTTTGCATGGGCACACTTTAGAATAGTCTCCACTTCCGGAGTAGAGGGCTTTCTCCCCCCTTCCCAGCAAACAGTACAACTCTTTTCTTGTGTGATATTTTTAAAAACATTGGAAGAGGTATCACATTTGTACCTCCAGAGAATTAAAAAATGCATTAGGCATACAAGTTGATGGCTTCAGCAGTACTTCTGATGCTAAAGTCTCTTCATATCTCAGACTGGTTTGGTTTTGACAGTACCTCACCCGTGAGAAGTTGGATGACATATATGAAAACTTGAAGACAATTTGCCAGATAACTCCACAAGGTGTCAAAGAACAGACTGTTCATTTAAACATAGCTGGACTGCAATCCAACACTCATCTTCTTCTGATGTTTAACTATTTTATAAACAAATGTGTGGCCTTACCTCTGAGAATTGGGGTGACTATAGTAGAGATGAGACTTCCAGCATTAATGGACAAATAAAAGATAGAGAAAAATCTAGATCTTTGTTTTTCCTACAGTAAAAACAAAAAGAAGTTTACAAAGTCTTAGCCAGAACCACATTGATCAGCCTAGATTGAACAATCAGCAGCTCTGTTTGCACAGTTAAAGACAAATAGTTATCCAGTTCCTTCTTCAGCTACTCAGGAAACACTACAGTAATGTGCATGTCTAAATATGTGTATTATTAGAGTATTATAATAGTCCAACATTAGTAAGACCATCTGTATGATTGAAAGTCTGAAAGACATTGTTACCTGATCATCTTCGAACTGATCTCCACCAAATGCTGACACACAAGGTTTGATCCCACCAGTACCAAGTGCAATGAGGATCAAGCCAGTCATGGACAGAGCACTGGAACAAAGTAGAAAAAAGGGAAAAAAGTATCACTTTGCTTTCTTACTGAAAGCATACATATGAGACTGATTGCAAGACAGCATTCAAATTCTTGTAGCATAAGTTTAAGATATAAGTTGTCCCACTCTTCATCAACCCGTAAAACACCCATGTACAAGGCAACTCACATGTGTAGAGCTAAATTATCAGGAGAGCCATCTCTGTTGTCATCTGACAGGTCATTTATGGAGCTCACAGACATGACTGCCTGCCCAAACGTATAGACAACAGACAAGGTGACAATGGTCCTGTTATAAGGAGAGGAGATACATTTTTAGATATGTTTACACAATTACACGCATATACATACACACACAGATAATGCAGACTTTTGCTTCTTTCAAAGATCCTTAGTAAAGAAGCATAATTAATAGATATGATAAGTTGTGGGTTCAACTTCTCAGAAGGTACTGCAAAAATCTGTCCACACATCTCTGTCACAATATATCTATTCTGTTTTTTTGCTGTTTTCTTTTTTTTTTTCTAGTTATTATAATTTTAGCTAGTCTTGTTTAATTAAGCAAGGCAAGATGACAAATGGAACCTGAAGATATCACCAGGTCACAGGAGTTAAATATCTTCAGTGATTGCCTTCTTAATAACCAACTCAAGAATGCTGTTATCGTATTTCATATATGGTGAAGTTCAAATTGACTGCTCTACAACACTGAAGTACACAATTTACACTGATTTTAGTATTGTTTAAACATTCTTTATGTTCTTTTATATTTTAGCTGCAAGGAGTAAAAAAAATAAAATTTAAAGTCTACTTTAAATATGGAAACTCCCCCAAAATACCATCATGAACAAATATTACCCCAATCTCAGTTCTAAGTGTACCAACATCTTTACAGAGGGGAGCAAGAGCAGCACTGAAGAGCACAGGCTGCAGGCTTTCGTCCTGGCTTTCCTCTGCCAGAAGGTTATCTTGGAAGGTAACGCTACAGAATCACCAACCCCCACCCCCATGCCTTTAGGGTTCATTCCTCTTCCTTGTATGTGAAAACATGTCCTGTTTTAACTTTGTTGGAGCTTAAGCACATGGCTACAGCTTAATCCACATTCATCTGCTTCCTCAGATGGGGCTCCATTCAATAGGCCCAGACCCAGCTCTCCAGTTTGGAGGAAAAGCAGGAGAAATAGGATGCAATGATGTGAAATTACTTAAAACTCTAGTTTACAGGAGAAGCAGTCCCAAACCCAGTGCAGGCCATGATAATGAAGGGCCAGGCTCAAGGACCTGGGACAATCCAAATCTATTTGACAAAGCCAAGAGATCCTCACAGCAAGCTTGGAGCACCCTGATACAAGAGGGTCAGAGGAAGCATCACTCACACCACTGACCAAGTTCTTGCTTTAGAATAAGATTTCTCTGACTTTAAAATGCTTTTCCCTGTAGCAGGGTAAAAACGTATACAAAGAGGGGCAATGGTGCATCTATTTAGTGTTATTTTGTAGATAAATGAGAATTTTTTTAAAAAATAACAGTTCCATATAGCTACTTTAGCTGCTTAACAACTTGGGAGAAAGTTTCCAATTGAAGTTAAACCTGAGCTGACGAGGAGAGAAACTTCTGGTTTTTATTTGCGAGGCTCATAAGCATGCTGTGAAGACAACACTTACACAATTAGCACTGCATAGATGGTACCCAATTGAAAAAAAAAATTGTGATTTCTGTACCATTTTCCCCAAGGACTTCACATCGGACAATATGTGAGCAGGTCCCAGCATGCTCCTTGGAAGACGTTACACAAAGTACATTGACTATGGAAGATTTAAATCTCTCTTATAAGCATGCTTAATAGTGCTCGGGTAACCTCCTCTTCCTCTTGATTTTTCACCAAATTGTTTAAGCCTTCCTCATGGGACCTTGCTGTATTTTAGGGCATCTATACATTAAACCCATGCTTTTTCCAAAACCCTGGTTTTTTCTTGTCAAAAGTTCCATTTTTTCCAAAACCCTAAACCATCCTATTGAGCTCCTGTTATGAGTCCGGTAGCCACTGGCTTGCAGCTGTGGCATTGGTATACACAAGTACCAGAGGAGAAGGGGTGCAAGGTCTGCAAAGCTTCATCTTGATAAAACAGGTAAAATCCAAGATATATTTTAAAAAATAAGTCATACCATCTAATCAAGTGAGTACATAATATATTTAGGCTGCAATCTGCAAGATATACAGTTACTCAACGAGTTCACACTGATCAGACCAGCTCCACAAAGCACACTTCACAGTGGTTGCACCCAGCACTGTCAACACAGTGGAAGATGGCGCAGCCTTCAGCTGACTGACTGCACAGCCAGCTTCATCTCTAGTCTCTGGGAGACCTTTGACAAGTCGGCTAACATTCCTGACTCGTATCCCTCCATAAAATCTTTATTGTGCTTTTTTTTCCAGGCAAAGTAAACACTGTTAGAATCACGACATTGGTAAAGGACAGTGAGATCAGGCTGTTGGAAATAAATTGGTTACATTTCAAAGCACATCGTTCAGCAGTGCCTTTCTGAGCAGCTAGCCCACACAGGTAAACATCCAGAATTCATCATTTAAAGAAAGAGTTGCAACTCTGTAAAACCTCCCACTGAGCTGTCAAGTCAATACTGAAATCGCAGAATATTTTAGAATATATTCCAATACCAGGTA
Organism: Leptosomus discolor; assembly: GCF_034619465.1. Lineage (NCBI taxonomy): Eukaryota > Metazoa > Chordata > Aves > Leptosomiformes > Leptosomidae > Leptosomus > Leptosomus discolor. The sequence goes on from NC_141391.1 coordinate 59,467,234, forward strand.
ACACGGTATTTCACTATTTCATTGGCCACTTGCAATAGATAAAGAGGCAGTCCAATGTAATAACCTCCAATATCTATTTTCACAGCTTGGTGAATATTTCCTTAGTTTACCTTACATTTTGTCCAGATGAGAGGAAAAACATGCAGCACACTTTGAAAACAAGCTACTGCCCTTAACTGACTAGCAGAACTTTAACATTTGTTAACTTGCAGTGCAGTTTCAGATTTGAGCTAAATCAATTAAAACCTCAGACTTTGGAGAGAAAACCCACAAACAACCCTGAAGTAGCTAACACTAGCTCTGAAGTTGTTGTTCTGAGCTGCTGCTTTAGGTGATGGTTTAAGTAACACTGATCTCAGGTGAGCTTTCATGATTTTTGGTGGTTTTCTGAGGAAGCACTCACTTGAACTTTCCCAGCCAAGAGTCTGCAATGAGTGCTCCAAGGATTGGTGTCAAGTAGCACAGAGCAACAAACGTGTGGTAGATGGCTGTAGACAAATTGTCATTCCATTGCAGGAAATACTTGAAATACAAAACGAGCACCGCTGCAGGAAGAACAAAACAACGGGTTACAAACCAAAGTCAGGGCTGAGTAAGTAATGGTCAGCAAGAGGAGACACGGGACATACCTCGCATGCCATAGTAGGAGAACCGCTCACAGAACTCATTGATGACGATGAAGAAGATGCTCAAGGGGTAGCCAAAGCAGCTTGGCTGGAGGCAAGAGACAGACAGCGTGAGCTCAGAGCTGTGCAACACAGACTAACATCACTCACTGCAACCCACAGATTGAGCAAGCTCAGCACAGACTCAGTGGGAGTGGGTAGGTACTCAGGGGTTAGGAGGCTGCATGGGCTTCTGTGCAACAACACTGGTTCACCTGAACCAAGAGTCAGTTCTCACTTTCTCCTCTTGGACCTCAGAGCTCTACAGACTTCTCATCTGCCCATTGCAGATCTTTAGCAATGCTGTATTTTACCTTCAAGCATTGAGCTATGCACATTTGAAATCTTCAGCATCTAATCCTTAGAGCAATCTTGATTGGTATCCAAAAATACGCAAAAAGCCAATGTTTTTGGGGGGAAAAAACCCCAACCAAAATGAAAATCAAAACTCAAAGATCCCACCACGCTAAACCCCCACAGCACACCACAGTTAGAAGTCTGGGGCTCTTTTTAAATACCTCCAGTTGAGACAAACACACATTTAAACATTTTATTCAAACGAATCTCTCAGGAAAGCTCCCTATCCTTACAAATACTCTGCTTGATGAAGAATCCTTCATTTATTCAGGCTTGCTGATAGAATTGACTTTACTCCTAACCTAAAATGCTGTGGCATTAACTTCCAGATTTACTGAGCCTTCACCTGCTGCAATAGGCATTCCAGTGTCGCCATCATGCAGCTTGTGACGTGGCTCTTGCCTTTGAGACAAAGGGAAAAAAGCATACATCAAGTAGAAACCTGGCATGATGAGTAGAATAGGAATCGCCTACTTTTCTTAGAGGATGAATACACGGTATCATTTCTATTAAAATTACTAGGAACACGAGTTGAACATAATCCTGCCTTTTCACATTTTTTAAATGGGATTAATTCTGTAAGTTGCAAAAATCAGATTTTTAATAAGCCTCAGAATACCTCAGAGGTAAAACCATTATGAAACTTAAGAAGCACATACAAGGAGAAAAAAAATGGCATGGTTTGTCTTCATGTTGTGATGGTTTAGGAATCAAACCAATCTGTATTCCATGTACAACAGGAAAAAAAGTTAACTTTGTAGATCAAAAGGAAAGAAGCCTTACATGGGAAAATCCTGCCTGACGCAAGTGAATTGGAGAGCCCGTGTCTCCAGCAAAGCGTCTGGCCAGAGCCTTAATGAACAACACAACACTTTGAGACTTGTGTGCTACAATAGGCATTTTGTGAATACTGCAAGAGAAGTGAATATAAGAGAGTAGCTTATCGCTTAGCCTGACTCAGTGATGAGGACGTCCAAGCAGCCTGAACAGCATTGATCTTTGTTATCAGCTGAACCAAGCATACAGTGCACACTTTACCCGCGGTTTGATAAGCACTGAAAGAATCTAACTTCAGCTGAGACGAGTGCCAGGTGGGACTCATCTAGCTTTAGAGCAACCAAAATTAGAGGCCTAAATAGAAACTTGTCACTCTCGCACTGTCACATCCTCCGTGGGCAAAGAGAGATGTCTCCAAAGGAAGACCATCCACGTGTGTGCCAAAAGTAGATGAAATCCACTTGAAGGTGCCTGTTTCCCTCAGCTGAAGATAGCAGGAGCTCTAGATAACTGGGCCCAACCTGGACACAGCTTTTGGTGGACCGGAGTCCATACAGAAGAATGCTATCCAGCCCTGTCTGTGCACCATCCCCTAAGGCATGCAAACGTTCATGCTCCTGAGGAGATGGATGGAGAACCACATGGTGAAGGTTTGGCTCAGTAGCCATTAGATATAGCCAAAGCATTTTGATTTCAATAGTTTTTGGGTTAGGCCCCAAATTAGTAACCCACACTGCATGACTGGTTTCTGCCAGCGTAATTGGGTATAACCCAGCTGGGGAGGAGAGAACGTCCCCATCTGAAGCAGAACAAAGCCTTCCTTATGTCTGGTCTGCCTACAGAGAGAAAAGGACAGGGCAGTCCTGGCCCATGGGCTGGTGGGACCCATCGCCACCAGAAATTCACAAAACCTCACTAAAATATTTTTGACCTCAGGGTTCTCACAAACTTCACCAGTGTTACATCACACCACCCAACTGCTTATTGTTTAAAAGGGTGTTACATGGTGATCTGGGGAAGTAACAAGCTTCCACCAAGGCTGGGTTTCCATTTTAAGCCACTAGCACTTATGTACCTGGCAGGGACATTCTGCATTCCTGTGCCAGCACAGCAGTCAGTGGTGGGTTTTTACTGGCTGCCCCTGAACTGGTGGAGATCTGCATGTCACAGCTGTGTCTGAGCATGAACAGGGACACACAGGAGAAAGCTACAAGGTCCTTCCAAAGGTAACAGACTGTCTTCTGTTTTTCCAAGATACTACAAGCAAGAAGAGAATATTCAGCTATGCCTTGATAATATGATGTATACTGTTCTTGTTTTGTACTATTCTGTCCTCAAACCTCTGTTGTGTTATACATGTGCATGCACAGACATTTACTGAAACATTTTCTGTTGTGATCCTCATTGCCCAGGAAGCACTTTGTCCACCACTGAAGAGGTAACCTGAAGGTCACGTTTTATAATGGTCTCCGTAACCTTGCCCTGCCCTTGGGATGCCAGGCACAGGTCTGACACCACCCTGCTGCACAGCTTTGACTTCGGCTGCTGAGGAAGCCACTAAGCTGCGAGAAAGCTGCAAGGAAATCTGCAGAGTAAAACCTTGTGAGATAAGAAAAGCGAAGGCAGAGATAGGGTTGCTGAGACAGCTGTCATTAACAGTTCAAAGACTCAAGAGGAAGAACTAACACCGAAAGGTAGAAGAGTCCTAAGGGGGAGTTGGTGGACGATGACAACTCAGCTACATGAAGGGTGGGATCCAAGGACCCTTTTCTTCCCAACTGATGTCTGCTCAAGCCAGCAAAGGCTCTTCAGGCACTATTATCAATGTGGTGAGCACACCGATGCTTAACTGGAATTTAATAAGCTCCCAGGCTGCTTTGCGTGTATTGGCCAATAACTCATTTTATACTTTCAAAATATGTTTATGATTTTTTGTGCACTGCTTAAGTTACCCAGACAACATAACCCAAAGAGAATCAGTACAGCAACTTTTTATAAGAGAAAACAATACTTACCGACTTGCCCTTTCTTGTACCTTTTGCAGCTATGGAGGAAAAAAAAAACCCAGAAGTTAATGGAAACTACTAAGTAACCATTCCTTTAAAACCAGTGGAAGACATGGGAAAAGTTCAGCTCGAAACAAATTGTGAAACACAAACACAGTATAGTTCAGGATGAGTAAATTTTCAGTTTGTAGAAGGGGGACTTCTCATGGCTCAAGAAGGCTATTAGGAAAAGCTTCACTTGACAACCTTTTGTTTTTCAGGCTATGCGTAGACTCACATACACTCCCAGGGAAAAACCAAAAAGGACTGACAAGACAGAGCACCCCATCCTACTATGACTGCTCACCACACATCATTCAAGGTGGTGGTAGACCTCCCTACCACCCACAGTAGCTGAATCCTGTTTCAATTAATTCTCAAGGATTTTACCTTAAAGGCAAGTCAAGAGTGAGGAATAAACTCAGGATGCCCTGCCAAGGGTGCATGCCAAGTCCTGAAAAGGGACAACCTTCCCATAGCTCAGCCTTCAGGAGGCCTGCATACATGGCCCAATGGAGTGGTCTGCATTAGCAGGCATTCCCATAACCTGGAGATTAACCTAGAAAGCCCTGGAAGCAGAGGAGGGGTCCCACTGAGATCAGCAAGAGCAGACAGCTGCTTGCAGCCCTGAAGTCACTTCCAGCTGCTCACAGCAGGTTGACTACCCCAGCAGCCCTCCAAGCACTGTCCTGCAGGGCTTGCTTGGCTCAAGGGACAGGCTTGAAGGCTGAGCTTGCACTGTTTCAGATAAAGGATCCGTGCCCACATAGTGGATGTCAGCATTTCCTATAAAAACCACATGAGTGTGTTCATTATCATTAAGATAAGACCAAGTACAACATGTGAACTTTGAAATCCGTGCTTGCAAATGAAGTGTGTCCATAATAGATCTCTAAGAAAAATATGTTTGCCAAGACCATTATTTAGTCCATAGTTCACAACAGATGAAAACAGCTGACAGCAACAGTGTAGTGTTTGACACAATACTAAATGAAATCACTTTCAAAAATTATTAAAATTAATTAATCTGATTCTTTCCTTCACTGCTGTGGACAACTGCCTCCAGAGAGAATAGTATTACACAGGTGATTCAAAAATCCATTTTTGCAGAAAAAAAGTAACATCCAGAAAGTGCTAACACATCAGCTCCAGGGCACAGATATCAGAGTCATTAAAGTTACTGGTAACGCCCCTTACACAGCCCAAGTGAGCAGATATACTGAAGGACACCGAGACACCAGCGACAGACACTCTTCATAACAACTCCTTATTTCCGCTTCTTGGCCTTTCAGCACACCATGCATCACACTGCCAGTTTTTTGTAACATGTACACGGAACATCAGGTTGCACAGCTCACTCCTGTGTTAGCTACTCCTTGGGAAAAAGTATCAACGAACTTGTAGTTGGTTGGGTTTTTTCCTTTCCAGAGGGCAAAAGTATCACCTCTGCAAGAAACCCTACACAGAGGACACTGCAGAGGCATTTTCTCCAGACAACACTGACTGATTTCAACATTTAAGAGATACATTTATTTCTCAACCATTTTTACTTTACCCCTCTAGTCTCCTTTTACAGCAAGAGTCAGGAAACTCCTGAGGGCATTAAAGCCAGCACTTCAAAATGGGCACCTAAACTGACTGAGGAACTCCACTGTTGGGCAGCTTCAGTGTTAAACCTACAAAAGCACGGAGCACCCAGCATTTTGCACTCAATTCAATGATAAATCTGGCATTTGCTAGCGGCACATTTGAGCAGTGCCTCTTTTGGGCAACCCTCAGTACCTCTCATTCTCTCCCCACAAAGAATGACCTGCAGAACTGGTCATTTCACCACAACACACTGAAGAGCTTCACATTTTTCAAACTGAAGCTCTAAGTAGTTGTGCACTTTGTATTCCCTTAAGATATCAAATATCTTTAAGCAACGTAAAAGCAGAAGCTGCTTAATTCTTGGCTTAAGCACTGCATCTAAATAGTTATCAGTGGGCCACTCTCCTTCCCACACTTGCAGACAAGGTGAGGGGCAGCCTTATGGCTCTGACCGCTTCCCCAGCAGCTCCCACCAGTATGGTTTCCTGCAGTCACAGAGATGCTGTGGGATGCTGCAGCTCTTGCAGCTCATGGTCCCTGTCACCAGATGGGAGCACATTGCCTTGCTCCATGCAGCCATCACAGCAACTTTGCCTGGTTGAAATACTTCATGTCTGTGGCTACACTAAATCTGTACACAACCATACTGTCACCTAGGATGTTGCTGGTTCCAGGATGAGCCTGCTCTCCTGCCACCTGACTTGTGGCACAGCCAAGCCTGTTGCCACTGCTCCTTGGAGCAGCCTTACAGCACCTACACAAGGATGCTGCTGCCATCAGGACAAGTGACTCAAGGAGTCCCTGCTTCACATCTCGCTCTTCCAGAAAGACACTGACACTGAAACCATAAAAGCAAACCTGTAACACAGCAAACCTGATATTACATGAGCAGACCCAGCTGCATCAGGTTTCTTTCTCTTCCCAGAGCCATCACCATTTTCCCAGCTGGCTGCTCAAGCCAGCAAGACCCTGGTACCCCTCTGGGCAGCAGCACTGCTGAGCTCTACCCGCTTATGACTACAGTTGCCTGTCCCCAGATTTGCCTGCTGAAGATGCAGCGGTACTTTCTCCCTTTTTGAGCACCTCAGGTTCCTCCCCTATGTGAGACAAGGTTTCCCCAGCTCAGGAACTGCTTGCTAGGAGAGGCACCCCAATGTGCTCAGACACTGCAGGACCAAGAGCCCAGCAAAGGGCGATGGAGAGATACACCCCAGAATAGCAGTGTTTGTGCCTTTACTGCTTCATGTTCCAGTTTAGACAGGAAGGAATCTCTGGGATTAACTAGTTGAATTGGCTCTGCCCTTATCTGAACCTTCCAGTTGTATTCCTATTATTTAAAAAACACTGATTAGGTCAAGCCTAGGTAAACATTCTTGTGAAAAATCATTATTTAACAGCTGTGAGAAACACCCATCTAACTTGCACTAAGATTTTGAACTCCACATGCCTTAAAAGTTTAAGAGAACCCTTACAAGCTAGGGGTTCAGCTCAAAAAGCTTGCAGAGGCTGAGGCAACGTCACTCGGCCTTCACTAGGGTTTCAAGACAGGTTCATATAAGCTTGGCTATAGCACGGCCAGAGGAAGAGCTGCCCTGGAGGAAGAGGGCTGATAAAGAAGCAGTAGCTGGGGATGGCCCAGAGGAGCACAAGGCACCCAAAGAAGTCCTCAGACCTGCACCAAGCAGCAGAGCCTGCCCTGGCGTCCCGGGACCCCTCGGCCATGCTGCCAGCTCTCTCACTGCACGGACACCTGTGGCAGAGGCGGCTTAAGGTCACCCCCCCCCTCGGTGCCGTGCCCAACCCGGAGGTGGCATCCCTCCAGCGGCCCCTCCACCCCCCGAGCCGGGCCGGGGCCCACCACCATCCCACCCTCTGGGCCAAACCGGGGCCCCTCACCCCGGGCTGCCCCCTGCAGCACCTACCCATGCTGCCGGCGCGGTCCCGGCGGAGCGCTCGGGGAGGGATGGAGGGAGGGAGGGAAGGAGGAGGATGCCGGGGGCGGCCGGGCTTTAAGGGCGGCTCGGGGGCCCCGCCCGGCCCCGACTGCTCCGGGGCGGTGCCGCAGGCCTGGGCAGCGCAGGTGGCGGGGAGGGAGGGGAGCGGGGCGCCCGCGGTGGGGGGAGCTTATCGGTGGCGGAGCTATTTGCTGGGCTCACCCGGCCTTGACCCGCTGGTTTCGACCCGCGCTGCTGCGTTAGCGCAACGCACCGGGGGAGGGAGAGGGTTTGGCAGCCGGTCCCAGCCCTTCCCGCCGCCCTCCGGGCTTTGAATGAGGAGCGTAACCCTCTGCTGGGGGGGGGTGGGGGGGTGTTGTTCTTTCTGGGGCCGTGAGCAAGCACGGAGCCAGCGCTGTGGGCTGAAGTGGGCGCCGGGCAATACTAACGCCACACGTTGTCCCTTTGGTGTCAAGGGCAGGGTGGGAAACTTACTGAGCTGTGCGGAGGGCGGCTTTCTGCCTCGTTCCCTCCTTTCCAGCCGGGGAGAAGGACTTTCTCCCGACTGCTCCTGCCAAACGCAAGGGAAAACACAACTTGGCCAGCTGGGGCTCGGTTTCTAACGCTGACCTGCGGCTCCCATGAACCACGGCTTCTCGGAAGTTGCCCAGAGAAGCTGTGGCTGCCCCCTCCCTGGCAGTGTTCAAGGCCAGGTTGGATGGGGCTTTGAGCAACCTGGTCTAGTGGGAGGTGTCCCTGCCCGTGGCAGGGGGGTTGGAACTAGACGGTCTTTAAGGTCCCTTCCAGCCCAAACCATTCTGTGAGTCTATGTTTCTGTAACCCAGTTTGCTCCTCACTTTGGTCTGTCTGCAGCAGGCGGCCTTCCTGCGTGCCATGTGTGACTCCAAACTACAAGGAAAGCTGAGAAATGCTGATCAATATAACGTGATGTACGCATGCACCTTGCTGAACTACATATGTGAAATAAATGGATGAGAAGTTTAGTGTGAGAAGAACAGCTAGAGCGCAAGGCCAGCAAGAAGAGCGGATTAGGGAAGCTGCACAATACTAAAGACTTCAATGTACTCAGAATGAGGAAACAGAAACGTGTTAGTAGGCATTCCCCCCCCCCCAAAAAAAAAAAAGAAATTTCTGAAAGAAGAATGAAACCCTTCTTTGAGGCTTGCTGGTGTTGTGTTACACTGGTCTGTGGTTTATGCAATCAGTCGGATGGCATCTCCTACAGCGTGCACTTCATAATTACATGGCTGCTGAACAGGTTGATTTCTTCTCAAGCACAAATCAAGCAAGCGTTGCAATATATTGCAATGTGGAACATCTACAGTCAGCACTTCAGGTGCTGAAGAAGGCTGCTCTGACCTGTCATGTAGAGCTACAGCTGAACCTGGATTTCTTAAATGGTGTCTATACGGTGGTAATTTGCTGAAAGGAGCTCCATCCTTCCTCTTACCAGTTACATGTACTCTTAACTGTTAAAAACCATGAATAAATTCTTAACGAGTTGGTGGTGATAGCTGTATTTATAGCACATACTCCTCTAAGAAACACAAATCTTGCTGTATAAGCTCCACTACCACAGCTGGTGCTAGTCATCATATATCACTGCTCTGTGATATATATATATATATATATATATATATATATATATATATATATATATATATATATGGTCGCACAGTGCAGGCAGTGTTGCATTTCTCTATTATGGTTACTCCAGCAAAACAAGTAGTCTGTAATGCAGCAAAGATTGCTGAAATCACGGATAGCTCGTTCGCATACAGAAATAATTGAGATACTACCACTATTTTGGAGCTGTTAGTATGAAATGAAAGATATGATTTTGTCACTGAACGTTTGGTCTCTTCCTCTTGCATGAAGAACAGTGGTGAATGGGAATTTCAGCTTGTTCCAAGCACATGTTATACACCCCCATGTATTTGGTGGAAACACAGAGTAGGCCTTTGATGTTTCTTCCTAGAAAGGAATATACAAGTAGGAAGCAGAAATTAAGAAAAAAACACCTGTTTTCTCAGCAATTTGAGATAAACGGGCTAGTTGGATCACCCTGGCTTTCGCTCATATTATCTTTCAATATTCAACATCTCTAAACCAAAAATGAAAAAAAAAATTTACAGAAATCTCGTAACAATACTAGTAAAGAATTTACCATGATGACTACACGTTTTCACTTGCCCCATGGAGAGAGATGAAGGTCCACAGAATTGCTTCACAGCTACTTCAGAGGTGGATTAGGTTCTGCTTTCACTCAGTAACCCAATGCCACGAAGTTGACCTCTGCAGGGCTATTTTGTGGTTGTACTCATTGGGGGACAGAATTTGCTCTCAGAGGCTTTGAGCTTCCTAGCGAGTCTCACTTTCTAGGAGAGCTCCGAGGATAGCAGGGCTGTTAAATATTCAGCGAACAAAGATGAAGACGTAATTCCACTTTCTTCTACAAAGCTCTGAACTCACAGGAGTGCATTTTCAAGGTATAATAGAAAACACAGGGAACATAACTTTGAATAATTAAATATAACCCACAGTTGGTGGTTAGAAGGTACAGTATGTAATTTCTGTAAACTGTGCAGGTTAAAATGACACATCATTCCAAGACCATATCCTAGCACCAACTGTTTGACTGTACGGGTGGAAATTTTAATTGATGGTCATTTAATTAATGACCTTACTCTGTCATTAGTTAAATATTACAAAATATCGCTCGATTAAAGGTTGTAGGGAAGTTGGTAAGATTGTTTCCTTGTGTCTGGTAGGTAGGAAGAACACAATCATTTCAGCAAAGCTGGTGAGGTTAACCATAATATGGAGCAGTTGATAACACCTATTTATAATTTAAGGGCTAACAACACAAATTAAGATTGAAGTATCTTAAAGAAAATGAAGACAAATTGCTATTTGTTTAGAATATCTGTATTTTATAAATCTTAATAGATGTTTTTGAGTCATTATTTAGAATGGAAAAATGATAATAAGCATAAAGAAATTGCAAGGGTGTGCAGCTCATCGTGGGATAGCCGGTATTGGGTGGGATGCTGAAAACTGATTTAGGTAGCATGTTCATTCCATTATGAACAAAGACTAATGGATTTTGCTTTATAACCACAGTTAATTTGGCTTTCATAATAGTAGTAGCCAAACACTAACACTAGTCACTTTCCAGTAAGTACTCCTCCCAAGATAATACATCCTTCCAAGGTAAGTTTATCTCTACCTTCCAGATAGGGAATCTGAGGAAAAAGATCAACCAGTGCATACAAAAGCCTTCCACAGAAGGGCTGCACTTTCCAATATGACTGAGGCATCCCACTTAAACCATGAACGATTCAGACAACAAAGAAAACAGAATTTGTTTGCTGTGAACTTTCTCATAGTACTGTGTCTTATTTTGTTTCTTGAAGTCACGGTTTGCTAGCAGAGCAAATAATTGGTGGGATGGTCTGGAGAAGCCAGGGACTGCAGGGAGGGAGAGCACCTAGGGGGCTCTGAAAACGGATTTGCAGCAGTTCAGCTGTATTCAACCACCAGCAGTACAGCTACCAGGTGCTGTGCACTTCCACAAGTGACACTAGGTTTGGAATTTGAGATGCTCACTTGATTTCCATGCAAAGATCAACTTTGGCCCTAAAACATATGGACTTGCTACTTCAGAAGTTTGCTGAACCAGACCAAGGACATGCAGAGAAAGAGAAGTTTTCTACCAACCTCGCCTGCCAGCCCAGCTCAGCAGCATTTGGCAGGTATTCCTCCCCAGAGAAATGAAAAGAGTTCAGGCGCTGTGGCCCAGAAGGGACTTCGCTTCTCTGGCAGGTTTGAACATGTGGGTGGAGGGGGAAGCAGGGTAGTGGGAATTAGAGCAGAGACCTATACATAAATAAAGTAACTAAGTAAACTTTATTTATCTGGATCTTCCCCAGACTGATGCCAAAAACCTTTGGCTCATTAGCAGTGCCTGTGGCAACATGCAAATTTAGCATAGCAGATGTAGACCTAATGAGTTAATGGTACATGATACATTGTGAAGTCACTTCTGCCAAAAAAGTGGTTTTGTTTTTTTTTATTTTTGCTGAAAACATAACTTGAGGTCAATAAAACAGAGTGTTTTATTTCTGGTTTATTTACTCTGTTTGATAACATTGGCTTCTCTGTAGAGCCACTTACATTCACTTATATTTTTATTGGTGAGGAGAGCACAGGATGGATTGCCAGTAAGGAAAAGAAGTCCCACGCAGACATCTGTCAAAAGTAGATGCAATCCACTGTGAGGAGCAAGGGGTGTCCCCACTGAGCCGGGATTTACCCCTTGTCAACTTTTACTTTCTATCCATCTCCGTCATGACAACATCTTTGCTCCTTTTTTCCTCCACAGTTTTTCCCTGGGGGAATCCGAAGGGACAGTGTTTTGTGCAAAGCCTCAATATAATAGGGAATTTCAGTTCTGAAAGTGCAGGTCTGCATGGAAACCAGTGTTAGCTGACAGTTGCAAGGAGGCGTGAAAAATCTTGATTTTGAACTTAAGAGATGTGACCATCCCTTCCAGCCTTGAAATGCCTTTGTGGGACCAACATTCAGACTTAACCTTTGTGCCACGTGCCCCAGTCAGTAAATACAGTGAGCACACACCATGTTGTGCCTGTGCAACACATCAGGCGTGAGGCTGGGAGAACAGAAACACACATAGTAATCTCAGTTTTGGTGTTGAGTTACCTGTCAGACCTTGTGCAATCCACCTCTGAGACTAGGAGATTTTTGCCTGCCAAGCGAGGGCACTCCCAGCAAGTATGTGGGGTAGACAAATAGGAGTGTTAGCATAAGTATTAAGGGCAGTTGGTAAGGGAAGTGGGGCAGAAGAAAAGGGCCTTTACGTATTCCTTTCTACTGCAGTGAAACACCTACCTTCAAAGTGTGTAACCCTATTTAGGAAAACAAGATTAACATCAAAGGTATAAGTATCCTGCACTCAGCTAGGATTCAAGGCTTTTGTTGGGTGGTGAAACCCTTTTTTATTCCAAATTATGTACCTCTGCCTTTCTTCGTATTAGATTTGTACTTGCCTGACACACAGCATCACCCTCTCTTACCTAAGGCAATGCAAGTTCGCTGAATGTTGTTCAAAGCATACAGAAACCACCCAACCATCTCTTCAAAACTTAGCTTGTTTGCTTTGTACTTCCACAATGATATTCTTCTTCTGAACTTTCAGACTTGTGTTGTGAGACCTGACATTTTTGAGTGAACTTCTTAGCTTTTCTCACAGCATTGTGTTTGCTGCAGTTTCGTCACTAGCATGTTTTTAGACAAACTGTACTTAGCTTTTTTCTTAAGGACAGCACATCAGAGTGTCAGCAGCGCAGCAGCTGCTAGGGCTGGATTATCTTGTCAACTTACACAACCAGCCCTACAGAATGAATCATGTTGTTGACTGGACAACACAAGTACAAATGTCATCTCTTGACCAATCTGTGTTTTGATTCAAGCACTGGAGTTAAACTGACCCAATATTTAGAGGCTGAAGTGTGATTTGTATTTAAGCTGTGGAGATACTTAGCTGATTATTTATAACTGATGCACACTTCCCCCACCCTCCTCAAAGAAATTATCTTGTATGATTGGATGATCACATTTTCAAGGGAAAACCTCCTTTGACTTTGTACACCATTTTTGGGGTGGGAGAGGCAGTGCTGCTATACAAAACATACATGATTTCAGATAACATCAATGTGCGCAGTAGAAATAACATATTTTGAGTTCAGGTAATATGACAAGATCATATCATTTTCTAGAGATGGATTTTCCAGTGTCGAAATTCTGCAGCTGGAGACCAAGAGCTTATGCCATCTAGCTGTTGCAGTCCTGTTGAAGTTTGCAGACAGGCTTATCCCTCCTGAAATGGATTTTCACAATATTTACACAGATGTTCACATTTTCACCATAAGATACAAAGCTTCCTTCTTTCCGTTAGCTGTAGTGCTACTATATCTCCCTCATATTTAAATGAAAACTTTAGCAGCAGTATCTGGCAGAATTTAGTATCTAAGTAAAATTCAATGGATCCATTCATCTTACTGCTCTCTTGTGAAGTTGCTACAAAGTCAATTTTTCTACTTCATCTTTGAAATCTTGGTCAGTTTTGTTGCTACTGAAAGACCCAAACATCCAGGGCTCAACTGGATTAATTCAGCCCGCCGTGTTTTGAGGGGTCACTGGGAGCAGAGGTCAGGCGGAAGGGACAGTGTAGTGGAGGAAAGGGCTAGAAGAGGGTTTCATGGCGGGGGTCCCACACTGATGGGGAGTAGGGTCTGAAGAGAGGGGCAGGAGCATCTGTAGCTCGCGAACCTGGGTAGGTGGTCAATGAAGAGCTTAAAAAGAGAGAAGCTCTTGTTGCCCACAGCCTCAAGGAAAGTTCGACACCTCCCATGTCCTTCGTTGGCTGCGAACACCCACCCCAAACCCTACCCGTCGTCTTCCCTTGTGAAGTGTCTCCCAGCCACCAAATCCCTTTCACCTCTCCTGCTCCCCCTTTTGCACTTTCAGGCCCCCACCTGGACCCCCACTCTTGCAAAATGGAGTTTGGTCTCCGGCAGCAAGAAACACCGAGATGGCGCTGGACAGCATGGGTTCACCCATGAAGCAACAAAAGCATCACCTGCACACTGCGGTATCTCTGAGGGCTTTCCCGCCTCTATACTCCCATTTAGTCTTTTCCAGCAGCACCTCTAACCTTCCCTAGCTGGCCTCTTTGGTTTTTTAACAGTTGTCCAGATTAGAAAAAAATTGTTACTATTGACCTATACAGTTATATTCTTATTTTCTTTGTTCTTGGCACTCTCTTGAGCAACTGATTCCTAGTAGGCAGCACATCACCATTCAATTACTTCATTCTTTCAGCTTTTAAAACAGGGATGTCCCCTTACCTTCTTAGGCTTGTGAAGCCCAGGATTTGCTATTACTTGGATTTGTTTACACTTCCTGCTAATAGCTCAGCCCATTTTCCCCTTAATATAGGGGGAGATTTTGAAAAGAAAGAAAAAACTTTTTAAAAAACCCTCAAACCAAACAAGCAGCAACAGCTTTTTTGCTTCTTGCAAAGGCTTCTGGGTAAAATGCATTCGACACAAAGGTAAGGTTACAATACAACAGTACATAAACCACCTAAAATTACATAATATATTTCATAAACTGAAACTACAGCACGTAAATAACCTAGTCCTGCATGTCAGCATAACGTGTTGCTGGGTTACTCGCTGCTTCCCTCAACATAATGAGTTTTCCAAGAAACAAGAGATGATAGTATTCTGAGAAGAACCAGAGAGAGAAGTGGAAAACAAGAAGCACATTGCCATATTTTCAGGTCAGGCCAAAAGCAAAGCCTGGGAGCTTAACAGGTGCTGCTCAAAATTATAGGACTTTCTCCTGCTCTGGAGATACTCGTTGGAATACATCCAGCCATTTCTTTCTTTTAAGTGTGCATTTTTCTTACGTGTTGAAACATACTCCATTTGTCAGAAGTGGCTCCTGGAGATCCCAACAATCGAATGAAAGGTAATTGACAATCTACCCACACAACAGATGGTCTATGGCCTCTGGCACTGTCCCCATCAGAGAAGTAGCAGCAGCAATGCAGAGATTTTAATTCTGTAATTGACTTGGCTGCAATTTTGGTACTGAAAGCTATCCTGCAAAGAGTGAACAAAAAGACTCGCTTTTTAGCTGCTCTAGACAGAAAACATCTTTGATATCTACTCTGAGCTAATGTTTTAAAGAACATTTAATGCAGGGAGGCAGGTCCTTTTCTTCCAGTGGGACATCTTACTTTGTGCTTTGTCTCTGCTCTCTCCTTCTCTCACGAGACTGGGAATCAAATCTCCGTCTCTCAGCCTCCTGCCTGAAATCCTGCTGTTGAGGGAAGGTTACAATGGGAAGGAATATTGAGGGTATAACGTGATCGAGCTCCTGCAGTCTCCAGTTCTTCTGGTAAGCCTGGCTGTTACATATGGAAAAGGCAAGGACCACAAACTCTACATCTTACGTTTATAGTTGTTTGAAAAAACCCTGATAAATAGGATACTGAAAAGTAAATCAAGTTCTGACACTCAGAATACACTTACTGTGTTGTGGTGGAAGAAGTGTCTAATTAAATAAAATGTAAACACCAAATATAATCATGGCAGCAGTGTATGATATTTTTTTGTTGTCACAGATGTCACATTTTGAGAATTCTGATTACCCAGTGCTAAAAAAGACATTTGAAGATATAGCTGAAGTTTCAGGAGACTTTGTAAGTTATTCAAACACCTGCAGTTAGCTATACAAAAAATGAAATTGTTTAAAAATTATATGCTGCCTAACCATAGGTTATATCTTGCCCAATATATTGATCAATCCTTAATTTTTACTGCTTTCTTAACTGTCACAAGTTTGCAGAGTTTGTATTTATTTTTCTACTGCAAATTTTTATAAATGAGCGAGTGTTACAGAAAGAGCTGTTATTAGTCAGAGAGTAACAGGCCTAATGGGTTGAAACCAGGGATTTAGAATTCACAGCTTTAATTCTTTCTTTGCTGTCGACCCACTGACACTTCAGTGAATAATGTTGACTTTTACTTCCCACATGTTTTTCTGTCTGTAAAAACATAACAATTATGAACTTTTGTAGATATTAATCAGACTTTCATACAGAAAATTTACTACTTCTTTATCCTAAAAATGCTGTAAAAAAAGATAATACCTTGCATTCAAAATTGTCTTAAGTCTTCTTATAATGAGATCATGGAGTTAGCACACTGGAAGTCTTGAGATCCCACACACATGCTACATGAAATTCTTTCTTTTAAAAGATTTCAAATTGCTCAACCTATACAACAGACACACTATGTATACAAGAAACATTTTCTGTAACGGAAACACTCTCTCGTGATGCAAAACCAATGCAGAGCAATGTTTCCCTACAATGTATGTTGGGGGGGAAAAAAAGACAGGAAAGGGAGGAAAGGGCATGCAAGCAGAATAAATTGCTCTATTTTCTTGGTTTTTTGGAAACTGGTGTGGAACAGATTAACCTGCAATGTAAGTGCTTTCTTGCATAAACAAGAAATTATATCTGGTCGAGAGCAAAGCTCTTAGCTAGTTATAGGTAAAAGCTCTGAAAAAAGCAGCCTAAAATGGAAGGGCTTGTTATTATGGAAAGATCTTAAGACACTTGAGCATTTTAGTAACAGGCTATAAAATCATCTTCCAGAGAACAAATACAGCATAAGCTACATGAATCACTTGAACTGGAGAGGTTGAGAATCAGTTTGTGTATCGGGAGGTAACCCAGGCTTATGCCTTCAGAACTGCAGATGCTTCAGATGAAGCAAGTACTAGAACAGAGCCCACATTCATCTGTTTCAATACTGGAGTTAAACTTACACCTTTAAGTTATATAAAAGTTAAGTTTTTATATTGTTATTAGAAAGCAGTTCTTTATTAATACCAGTTTCTAGTACATTATTACCTTCCTTTTTACAAATGCGATATTGATCAGAAACACTTTCTTTACCAAGTCCTGCTACTGCTGCTTATGGTAAAAAATCAAGTCTGTCCAAGCTGAAGTTTTATCTGCATCCTCTCTGTAAGAAACAGGAATACCTGTTTCATCAGGGTGTACATATTTAATAGCTTTGTACTTTGTGATCTCCTTTCTGATAAAATCAAGTTGCTTATTTATTACAACCTCTCTAATACTTATTGGTCATCCCAATAAGAAGTATCCACAAATATATTCATCTTCGTATTGAAAAAGATTAATTTTATTCTCTCTTTGAGAACATTTGCTAAAACTGGATGAGAAAACATAGTCAAAGGACAAGGTATCATCCTTTGGCTCCCTCATCCATTCACTCACAGTTCCTGGAGACAACGAGCAGTTCCTGGTTTTGCATCCTACTAAAATGACTTCCTTTTCTTTCTGTTATCAGATAACACGAACTCCTAATGAGGCCTCTCGGCTATAGCTGGTTTTGTTAATATTCACACTGAACTTTCCTTTATGGATCACTTGGGAACAGCTGACACTGGGTATCTGCCCGAGGCTTGAAATAGTCCAACCAGTAACCCTTGATGAGCTTCTCTGGAGCCCTGCAAAACCTTCCAGGAAAGGTGTCTAACTGCACCCAGCTGAGATCACAGATTTTTCATAGAGCAAACATCGCCTACTACAGGAAAAAAAAAAAAAGCAGTATCTTCAGAAAGCTGATACAGAGATAGATGCTGCCCCACCAAAGATCCTCAATGACACCCACCTTGTTACGTGGGGTCATTAATGAGCAGGAAGATCGCTGGTGCAAGATGACCCTGGTAAGGATGAGCTGCAATGAGATTTAGGACACCTTTGTAGTACATGCACACAGTTCCAAATACTTGTGTCTGGTTCACCTTAAACATGAGGAGCTGAACCATGACATGGGAGTGATGGTCAAGCTGATGTTCTATCTGATGCTGACCACGACTGTTTTCTGAGTCTGAATGCTGCTGATGCGTGTTATGAAAGGAGAGCTGAACGCAGCGAAGGCCTTCAGCTAAATGGCTTATTTGCAGGGAAGACAACTGTTTTTTTTGGCCAGAACAAAGTCACCGAACCTGAAGAAGATGGAGAATGGCCAAAGAGGAGTGTTCAGAGACTGGGCCTTGCAGATGGGCTGGTGAAGAGAAAGACCAGTGAGCAGTCTCCCTAAAGGGAGATCTCACCTAAGGGAAGCCATCGTACAGACAGAACCAAGCACCAACACTATCTCAGCAGTTAAACAGCTGAAAATTAACTGGCACAAAAGTCAGGCTGGAAGGCTAGTTCTGGCAGGAGGGATATACTGCACTTGACTTACCTTTTCCCTTCTTGTGATCAAACATGTATTTTTCACTCCTGCTGTTATGCAACGTAGTTGTACATTATGAAACCATTGCCACATCCTCCTAACAGGTGTTGCCACATTTTGTATCAGGGTGAAGTTGGAATCTCATGAATTGTTTTTAAATTATTTGGGATAGAGAGGTGCTATTTAACTTGCTATATAGCTTGCATTGTAGTAAGTCTTTTTTTCATTTTTTTTTTTTTTTTTTACAGCAGCCTGACATAGTTTGTAATCAGGACAGACAGAAGAAATAGAGATGATAAAATCCAGCCAATTTTTTATTTAGTGGCTCAGTTCTCCTAGTGAAGATGTCCTCGAGAATCAAGATTTCAGTAAGGAAGAAGCTAGGCCTGAGGCAAGGTCAGGAAGCTGGATGACACTGTAACTTAACCCAAGATTTTCCCCTCTTATATCACCAATAAAAAAATATAAATCAGTTATTGTTAAATAAAGGGCAGCACAAAGGAATTCCAGCCAGTAAGTCAGCTTCACTGGAGCCCCAGCTTAAAGTCTCTATGCAAGCACACGTAGCACGGGAAACGAACCGGAGGAGTCAAAGGCGTGTGCACGCCTGTGGGGCTATGATCTTATTGGCATCACGGAGATGTTGTGGGATTGCTCCCGTGACTGGAGTGTTGGAATGGAAGGATACAGGCTCTTCAGGAAGGACAGGCCAGGGAGATGAGGAGGTGGTGTCGCCCTCTATGTCAATGACCAGCTGGAGGGCATGGAGCTCCACCTGGGGATGGATGGGGAACTGACTGAAAGCTTATGCGTCAGGATTAAAGGAGGGCAGGGACAGGTGACATTATAGTAGGGGTCTGCTACAGGCCACCTGACCAGAAAGACTGAGTGGATGAGGCCCTCTATAGACAGATAGCAGCAGTCTCACGTTTACAAGCTGTGGTCCTCATGGGAGACTTCAACCACCCCGATATCTGTTGCAGGGACAACACAGCAGGGCACAAACAATCCAGGACGCTCCTGGAATGCATTGATGATAACTTACTTCTCCAAGTGGTAGAGCAGCCAGTGAGCAGAGGCTTCATGCTGGACCTTGTTCTCACCAACAAGGAGGGACTGGGGGGGGAATGTGAAGCTGAAGGGCAGCCTTGGATGCAGTGACCATGAGATGGTGGAGTTCAAGATCCTTAGGGCAGCAAGGAGGGTGCACAGTAAGCTCACCTGGACTTTAGGAGAGCAGACTTTGGCCTCTTCAGGGAACTGCTTGGCAGAGTACTATGGGATAAAGCCCTGAAGGGAAGAGAGGCCAAATAAAGCTGGTTAATATTCATGGATCACCTCCTCTAAGCTCAGGAATGATATGTCCCAATGAAGAGGAAGTTGGGCAAAAATGCCAGGAGGCCTGCGTGGATCAACAAGGAGCTCCTGGACAAACTCAAACAAAAAAAGGAAGCCTACAGAGGGTGGAAGCAAAGACAGGTAACCTGGAAGGAATACAGAGAAAGTACTTGGGTGGCCAGGGATCTAGTTAGGAAAGGCAAAGCCCTGATAGAATTAAACCTGACCAGGGACATCACAGGCAACAAGAAAAACTTCTACAGGTAAATCAGTGACAAAAGGAAGACCAGGGATAATGTTGGCCCTCTCCAGAAGGAAACTGGAGACCTGGTTACCTGGGATACGGAGAAGGCTGAGGTACTCAATGACTTTTTTGCCTCAGCCTTCACTGGCAAGTGATCCAGTCACACTGCCCAAGTCACAGAAGGTAAAGGCAGGGTCTGGCAGAATGAAGAACCGCCCAATGTAGGAGAAGATCAGGTTCAAGACCATCTAAGGAACCTAAAGGTGCATAAGTCCTTAGGATCTGATGAGATGCATCCATGGGTCCTGAGGGAACTGTCAGATGAAGTTGCTAAGCCACTATCCATCATATTTGAGAAGTCGTGGCAGTCCAGCAAAGTTCCCACTGACTGGAAAAGGGGAAATGTAACCTCCATTTTTAAAAAGGGAAAGAAAGGAAGACCCAGGGAACTACAGGCCAGTCAGTCTCACCTCTGCCTGGCAAGATCATGGAGAGGATCCTCCTGGAAACTACGCTATGTCACACGTAAAATAAAGAGGTGATTGGTGACAGCCAACATGGCTTCACTAAAGACAAACTGTGCCTGACAAATTTGGTGGCTTTCTACGATAGGGTTACAGCGTTGGTGGATAAGGGAAGAGCAACCAATGTCATCTACCTGGACTTGTGTCCAGTGTAGACACTGCATTTGACACTGCCCCACATGACATCCTTGTCTCTAAACTGAAGAGACATGGATTTGATGGATGGACCACTTGGTGGATCAGGAGTTGGCTGGATGGTTGTACTCAAAGAGTCACAGTCAACAGCTCAATGTCCAAGTGGAGAGAGGTGACAAGTGGCATTCCTCAAGGGTCAGTATTGGGACTGGTGCTGTTTAATCTCTTTGTTGGTGACATGGACAGTGGGATCGAGTGCACCCTCAGCAAGTTTGCCGATGACATCAAGCTGGGTGGCAAGGTCAACATGCTGGAGGGAAGGGATGCCATCCAGAGGGCCCTGGACAGGCCGGAGATGTGGGCCCATGCAAACCTCATAAAGTTCAACAAGGCCAAGTGCAAGGTTCTGCACCTGGGTGGGGGCAATCCCCAATATCAATACAGGCTGGGGGATGAGTGGATGGAGAGCAGCCCTGCCAAGAAGGACTTGGGGGTGCTGGCGGATGAAAAATTGGACATGAGCCAGCAATGTGCACTTGCAGCCCAGAAAGCCAATCGCATCCTGGGCCGCATCAAGAGAAGCTTGAGCTTTGTACCACAGGTTATTATACCTGAAACAAAGAAGTAATTAAATAAATAACATCCCCTTACTGTAAAGAATATCTGACAGAAGACACACAGACCTTTGGAATTCAGCACCATCAGTAGTGTTCAATGTAGTGGTTAATGAGGATTAAGAGCCTGATTTGAGTTTCTCATGTGAATCTGCCTGGCTTCAGCATCCGATCTCTGTTATGTCTTCCTTAACCACATTGTAAAAGCCTCACAGCATCCTCTATGCTCTTTGGCAAGATTGCTTTTGTATTGTACACCTCTTCTCTATTTTCTGCTTGCTAAGTCGAAACACTGTCCCCCAGATCTCCTACCACACAAGATTTTTCCTCTGTTCCTTGAACTTAGGTTTTTGTGAATCTTGTATAATTTTTTTGGTTCAACATTTTAAACCTTAGACCCATTGTCTGCCCAGTAGTAGAGTAGTGTCATAGTGGTTTCACAGGTGCTATAGGGCAGGGGGTAAAACCATCATGACATTTTCTGTTTACATCCACTGGCCACATTAGTTCTCTTCACCACAAAATTACATTAGGAGTTTGCTTATGGGAAGCTCTATGTTCAGAACAATCCTTAAATCCTTTTCACTGGTGCTATTTTCCAAAAGACAATGTATACATTTCATTTTCATTTCTTGTTCCTAGAAGTATGACTTTATAGGTGATAACACTAGCATAATATGTTTAAAGGTCCTAGTTTGAAGCAATTCAAATCAGAGAGATTGACCTTTGATTCCATGTGATTTAAATAGCACTTTTTTCTAAAATTTGTTTCTGGAATATCAGTGAAAATGTTGAATGGTACCACTATGACATCAATACTTTGAGGAAGTAGTCTAGAAAGCATCTCCACTTGATTTTCCATCAGTGGTCTCTAAAAAGCATTTGCCAGGCTGCCCTTCAGCATCTGGGCATATGCTCTATTATAATGGCCCACTCTTATCGAACTATTGTGTGGTGCTGCAGGGAGCGGAAACAGAAACATTAAGATTGGTCTGAGTGAAATATGAGTGGGAATTACTTATGTGAAAGCATGAGCAGCAGCACGGGTTGAAGGAACAGCAGGAGTTGATAACCAAGGACACGATTAACAGCAATTAAACTGGCTAACACTGAGGAATGTGCCATTTACACCACAACCAGGAGGCCTGAGCTCTGATAAGGCCACAGCAGGATGACTTGTCAGCAGAAGACCTGAGGTCCAATAACAGGAGGATGGCAGCAGGGTTGCAGCACACCATATGTGCCAGTGCGCTGCTTGTTATCCCAGCAGGAAGGAAGGCTGTAGCCATAAAGATACCCAAACGAGGAAACACAAACAACAGGTAGCAGCCTCTCCTGCAGTTTATGGGGGATGAGGTAAGCAAGATTAAAATGGAAAATCACATTGTAATAGCTGAAGGATATAAATACCTGGATGTTTGTTGCAGTTTAACCCCAGCCGGCAGCTCAGCCCCACACAGCCGCTTGCTCATCCCCCACCCAGTGGCATGGGGGAGAGAATCAGAAGGGTAAAAGTGAGATAAAGATAGTTCAATAACTAAAACAAAAAAAACCCCAGTGCCCACCCCCCCAAAAAAACCCCCACCCAAACCCACAAATCAAAACCATAACGAAGACAAACATGTGCTGCCAAGAGCCAAACTGCTCACCACCAACTGACCGATGCCCAGCCAGTCACTAAGCAACTGCTGCTCTGGCCGACCTCCCTCCTCCCCAGCTTCATATGCTGAGTTCAACGCCATATGGGACGTGGGACATCCCTTTGGTCAGTTGGGGTCAGCTGTCCCGGTTGCGTCCCCTCCCAACTTCTTGTGCACCCCCAGCCTGCTCGCTGGTGGGGTGGGGTGAGGAGCAGAAAAGGACCTGATGCTGTGCCGGCACTGCTCAGTAACACCTAAAACATCCCTGCATTATCAACACTGTTCTCATCACAAATCCAAAACATAGCCCCGTACTAGCTACTGTGAAGAAAATTAACTCTACCCCAGCCAAACCAACACAGTGAAAAATTTTTCCACTGCCAAAAAAGACTCCCAGTGATACGGCATTTACTCATGAGCCACCATTCCTTGTCTTCCATGGGTTCTTCAGCCTGCCTGGTCTGGCTGCTTGGACATGGGCTTCTTGGCACACATGAGCATGCAGCTGCGAGAATACGACTGGGTGAAATCTATGAGAGAGTCAGTGTGAGTGACTGAGATCAGTTTTGTTTAAAATAAATACCACCTTCCCTTTCCTTCTGCTGAATTTTGTCACATTAATTTCCTATTGCACACAGTCTCTACATTTATAGTCTCTGCAAAGGAGGAGGATAGCTGTTTGACCAGATCTATTTTATGTATAAGCCTATTTTAGTTCTTTGTCATTTGAATCTTGTAATAGACCTCCCAGTGTGGTGTTTCACACCAGTACCATGGCAACAAGCATATCATCATCCCACACACTTTCTCTGAATATTGGGACAACGTGAACATTATTCCGAAATTTCTGTGCTGAAAGATCCCTTTGAAGGAACATTAGCCAGCCAGCACCTTTCGGTCAACTCTGCCTACACCTGGTTTCAGTTTTTAGGCCTGTAGATACCGAATACCTGATAGAAATGAACTTCCTGTTGGATTATAAGGGAGATACGAAATAAATCATTATCATAATGCAAAAACATGTTTTTGTCACTGTTTCTGAAGATAGAAAATAACCACTTGGAACATATCTCCACACTTCATTTGACCTTTGACTACCTGCCTAGTAATGAGGCTATATTGCAGCTAGCAAGTATTTCAGCAAAATGCCTTAATGCCTTCATCTATGTGAGGCAGATTTTTCCAATCAACACCTTAAATTCCTTAGCCATTTTCTGTACTTTACTTCCTATTTTCTCTTCTTTCCACTTAAATACTTGTTTTTTTAAGTGTCCAATCACTATCCTCAATTTGTTAAGAAGCAAAAGCATTTCCTCGCTTGCTGTCACAGCTTCACATCCATCCGGTCAACTTCTTTTTAAAGCTTCTAGTTTTTACCAATTTATTTAATTAACAAGCTGAACAGATTTATTTTCTTTTGGAATAAAATGTAAATTTCATTTTAGGGTTATCTCTGCCAGTTGGTAACCAATATTGTCAAGTTTTGATCACTGGTTCCTAGACAAGCACCAAAATCCAGCATGGTAATAATTTAATAATAATAATCCATAATCCAAACCAGCCGTGTATTGTTAGATACAATGGTTTTCTACAAGCACATTGTAACAAGCATATTTTACTATTGGCTGTGAGTCATCTTCCCCCGCAGATGTGTGCGGCAAGTTTATGATTCAGTTCTGAGCCTTAACAACACAGCTTTTTGCCAACACATTGCTGCCTCATGCTTTTCCAGCCCATGCATTCCTTCATTTCTATTTCAGTTCCTACAGTTCAGAGTTAATCAGTATCTCCAGAACAGATAACAATTTATTTTAGTGCACGGTGTTACCTCCCTTATTCTACCTCTCTCAAGTAAGTGAGTGATAAAAAAAAAAAAAAATCCCAGTCACATAATTACTCTATGCACATTGTTTCAAGGTTTTATATATTGTATTTTTACAGTCTACTAAGCACACTGTGATGAGAAAATGTTTGTCTGTTTCAAATTATGGATGCAGAATAAGGATCATCACTGGTGATGATGAGACAAAAAAAGGTTGGAGCAATCTGGAAAAAAAAAAATGCAAACCCTCAACAGGCTGCTGATGGATGAACAGAAATTTTCTTGTTCGTCACAGGCCTTTTAAAAGTCTAAATAGTTATGGTGACAATTCTTCCCTTTCATTAGGCCAATTATAAAAGGTGTTTGTCCCCCCATGTGCCTTATTACTGATTACTAAGGTTAAGGTGGCTACTAAAGCTTCACTAAATGAAATAGAGCTGGAGTCGTCTCTCCCGAAGCATTGTTCACAGAGTTCTCAAAATTACGGAATAAGCAGTGAATCGAATGTTTTTGCTTAACTAAAGTTCTTTTCTTACAGTTATCTGTACGTCCCTGGGAACTTCTTATCTCTTCCATTTACAATTCATGCCATTGAAAAAAATCACGTTACTTAACAGGTCTATCAGAGGTTTCAGCTCTCTCAGTAGTTGTGCTAATGTCGACTAGAGCAAAACGATGCAGCCAATTTCTGTTCAGATTTCTTCTGGGCTTCAGATTCCATTTTTTGCAAACACTAAATGCCAGCTTGAACTTACTTATTCAGCATTTACCAGCACTTTCTTGTATATAGTCTGATAACTGTTATAGACTGGTAGACATCTGCTTTTCCTCACACACTTGAAAAAAATCTGACGTCTCACTTGCATTACTTTGAAAATTATGTCTGTGTAAAGCTGGCTAAATCTTATACCGATTCTTAAAACATTGAATGGAAACTAAGTTAATTTAAAAGAATAATTTTTTTGGGGACACGAGCCTGTATTAAAGATCTCAGCTGCAGTTCTGTCAATTTTACTCACAATTTTCATGTCCCCCATCTTAATTTGTCAAGCCAAACATTCACATTTTTGGGATTCTGTGTGACAAACATAAAAAGGTTATATAGCACTAGCTACAAAACCCACCATCCCAAGAAGCTACACTCGCTGTTCAGACATCCAGTATCAATGAATCTTACAGGACTGAGAGAGAAAAAGTTTAAACAAACAAAGGCAATTTAAAACCAAGTATTAGCTGAACTCATGAAGTATTGTATTAAACTGGATGCAGCAAACCTGCAGTCTGTGGCTGCACTATCCAGTATTCGGGAGAAGAAATAACAGACATGTCAACCCAAGATAGAAGGGAAGAATAATACGTATATTATTAATTCCACAGTGAAGGATTATTTACCTAAATCCCTTTGGCCTCCTCTGGTTTGTCTTTCCGGCTAGCTAAGCTTTTGTAGCGTAATGCCAACAGCAAAACAGAACCATGCAGCTACCAAAACTCTCAGTGTTTTTTCATCATTCACAACATGTACTAATTAAACAAGGTGTAGCATTCCCAAAGTACTTTACTAATATCAGTTACACTTTGTTCTTGCAGAAAAAAAACAACTGCAAGTTTTGCATAGCAAGAAAAAATTGTAATTTCTCCTTAAGCAGAAAATGCCAGCAAAAAACCTAATTATCTACTACAGTTAACTTGAAAAGGAAATACTGCCTAATCACTAGATATAAATTAATCAATTGTGTCAAGACCAAAAGATATTTAAAGTCTAAATGGCTTTTAAATAAGCCATTATACATTCAATATACTAGTTCAGAAAGGAAAAAGGCACCATCAAAATATTTTAAAATTGTTAAAATGGTCACTTTTACAAATATAGAGAAAATTGAAGTCAGTAATTATCTGCTGAGTATTCCTGGTTTTTCTGCCCTCTGTCCAAGAAGTCCCAGGACCCCAGTCTGAGCACAGTTAAATACAATTTTCCACTTCACGGAAAACATAAAGCACTAGTTTTCCCAGACTTCACCAGATAGCCCTCGTGACAGCGACTTACATGTCTTCTGTTTACTGAAAATAAGTCTTCCTACAAAGAAAACAAAGATAAAAGAAGAAACTGAGTATTAGAAAAAAGCTTGCCTGAGTTACCAGACTAGGTGTTTTCATTAAGAGCCAGGTTCGTCTAAATACACTGTTTTATTTGAAATCATTCAATTTAATTAAACACTATTTAAAAAATATTTATAACATTATGGTTAGTTTTAACATTATGTTTAGCCTGAGAACTAACTGCAAAGACCCTCAAGACCACAAGTTGCCATTGCATATGTACCTGTGGCAACAGTAAAACAGAGCATACTCAGCATCTTGGAAAAAAGATTTTTGAAGCACATGAATCGGAGAGCTCTGGTTTCGTGAGTTGTCCCTACACCCCTCCTCTCTACTTGCCTTAAGCCCAGCTTGCCTCCTCATTCCTGTGACTTTACCTCCTCTCCTCTGCAGTACGCGCAGTTTTCTTTCCGCAGTATGCTACCCGCCCACAGCACGCTATGGAGTGTGCTATCACCCGGAGAAGGAAGCCATGTTATCACTGGTTTTGAGTTAAACCGATGCTAATTTATTGGCCACTCGGTGCATGCTGTTTGGCCAGCTGCAGAGCCAGTCACGATCACACCGCAGCACTTCCATAAGCAATGCTAGCAATTTAAATCTATCACCACCTCTGCCAGCCAACTTTTTCATTAAGCATGTAGAAACTTTGTATCTTCAGCTAAATTCGGCAAACATCAAGACTGGTCCATAGCTTCAAAAGTGACTAGGGAGAATGAAATTGTTGGATGAACAGAATGAATTACATAAACGTAAATTTCTTAAGGAATCAGGCTAAAAAGGAAGAATTAAAAAAACCCAAGACCCACATCCCATGGGCAGGTGAAAAACCTATACCATAATAATCACCTGAAAAAAGAAACAAAATATCATCCTATCTGCTGGTGAAGTATGCAAAACGTTTTCTCCCAAATTTTCTGAAACTGTGCCCATATTAAATATCTTGCCTGTGCAAATGTTTAATGCATGTTGAAATTTTTAAGACTTTGAGAACCAATGCATTATGATCACCTAGAGCAGCCTAAATATTTTAAACAAGAAATAACAGAGAAATGGATTATAATACTGATATATAAAGAAGAAAAGCATACAATTATTATACGGTGTAGACAGAAAAAATAGAAGAAACCAAGGCAAGGTAAACAAGCAATTGTATTTAGACAGCTTGGCTTTAGCTAATTAGTATCTGTATCCTTTCACGTACAAGGCACTACAAATGTGTGTCAAGGTTTGAGGCTGGGCCGGCCACTAACAAATGACAGACGCTCTCTATTAACCCCTCTCCCCTCCCAAAAGGGAAAAGGAGAGAGAACAAGGGAGAGAGACTTCATGGTTTGGAAAAGAAAACTAAAACAGCTTTAATGAAACAATAACAAGAAAAGAAAAGATAAGAATAAGGAAATATACACAAATAGATACAAACCCAATAACTGAACCCAACTCCCCCCACCCTGATGATGATACGTCACCACCAACACCGCAGGGCTGGCACTGGGGAAGTCCCAGGCTGGACTCAGCAGCAGATGGAACCAGATGCAGGAGCTGGACTCAGGCACTGGATTCGGGGATGCACAGATCGGGATTGAAGGCAGAACAGACAGAGTCCTCCTCAGATGTCGGCCATCGAAGAAGAGAGATTGACTCTCGTGATCCCTCACCTTTGCACTGAATATGACTTATATGGGATGGAATAGTCTGTTGGTCAGGTTTGGGTCACCTGCAGGTGCGACCTTTTACATGTTTGCGACCCTTTTCACTTGCACCACCCCAACACGGAGTACAAGATTTAGCAGTGACCGTGGTCGCTATAAGAACAAGTATAAGCAAGGGCCTTTCTGCATACCGTTCCTTGGTACGAACTATAAACATCAGGCCTTATCTTTTCTAGGAGCAGTCACTGTCTGGAAAAACGTGCTGCTGTTTTTCAGAAAGTGCCGTTAGTTAGAAGAGACTTACCTGAAAAGTAAAATCACTAAAACAGAATTAGTTCTCGTTTAGCCCAAACCTGGACAACGTGCTACAGATAATACACAGATATCATTCCCTTAGCCTATAGGCCACCCCTATAAAATGTCCATAAAATGTCCAGAGTTCATTTAGTCCATGACTTTGGGCTCCATCTGGTTACAGTGGTCACTCAGTACCTTCTAATTCCTGACTACTAGTCCCAGTATCCCAGCATTGGAGAAACCAGCTGATAATTTGCTCACCTGGATGCTGGCTGGAATAATTTTGTTTATCTCACAGCTCACTTAGTGATCAGGTAGTTTCTGACTTGTTTATGAGTTCTCTCTCTTCTGCCTCCTGTTCTTTTGACTGCTCTGCTGCTGAACAGGCTGCCTCTTGATTCTTCCTCCTGCTCTCAGGAGAAGCTTCTTCCTTCCTTACTAAACAAGTTGACCTCCATGTCCATTGTTTTTTCTTGACTATCAGGGCAACTAATATAGTTGCTGGGTCTCTGCTTTGGCCAGGCCTGTTTGTACGTCTTCAGATCCAGACTCTCCTCTTCCCCTTGAGGGTGCTGACTGCTGCTTGGCCCTGGCACAGAGCGGTAGGTTCTGTCTCTGGCACAGCCAAGGCATCCTTGTTTCAAATATTCTATCACTTCTTCAAGATCCTGCACTTGTTCAGGGGTGAAGTCCCAGAGACCATCAGAGGTGACCACCTTTGTAAGCAGCTGCCCATATTCTCCCACACACCTTGCTACCCATAACCATACTGCCTTGGGACATATCCCTATATGATGCTCCTAAGTAGCCGGTTAACCTTAGGAAAAGCTGGAAACATTCTTGAAACATGCTAATAGGAGTATTATGGTTACCCAAGGATGTTAAAGACACTGAAGAGTTATTGAAAAAGTGAGGAAACACCTGCCCTGCACGAAAAAAAGAGGAATGTGACAATCTTTATTCCCTCTACCGATTGGCTTTCAGAGGCGAAAACGGAAAAAATGTAGTTTTTTAAAAAATTAATTTTGTTTACAACCCCATGTATCAGTATAAGTTTGGGACTGAGCTGTTAGAGGGTAGCGTAGGGGAAAGGGACCTGGGGGTCCTGGTGGACAGCAGGATGGCCATGAGCCAGCAATGTGCCCTCGTGGCCAAGAAGGCCAATGGCATCCTGGGGTGTATTAGAAGGGGTGTGGTCAGTAGGTCGAGAGAGGTTCTCCTCCCCCTCTACTCCCCCTGATGAGACCACATCTGGAATAGTGTGTCCAGTTCTGGGCCCCTCAGTTCAAGAAGGACAGGGAACTGCTTGAAAGAGTCCAGCGCAGAGCCACAAAGGTGATTAAGGAGGTGGAACATCTCTCTTATGAGGAAAGGCTGAGGGAGCTGGGTCTCTTTAGCTTGGAGAAGAGGAGACTGAGGGGTGACCTCATTAATGTTTATAAATACGTAAAGGGCGAGTGTCAGGAGGATGGAGCCGGGCTCTTCTCAGTGATGTCCAATGGCAGGACAAGGGGCAGCAGGTGCAAGCTGGAGCATAGGAGGTTCCACATTAACATAAGGAAAAAACTTTTTCCCTGTGAGGGTGGCAGAGCACTGGAACAGGCTGCCCAGAGAGGTTGTGGAGTCTCCTTCTCTGGAGACATTCAAAACTTGCCTGGAGGCGTTCCTGTGTGACCTACTCTAGGTGGTCCTGCTCTGGCAGGAGGGTTGGACTAGATGGTTCCTGAAGCAGAAGGAAGACAACAATGCAGGGCCCAAACACCAGACCAGGCTCAAGGCCAATGCTTCTATCATAGTACTCCTAGGCAAAACACAACCAAGTGCTACTCTGCACAGCAAATGGCAGAAGTCAAATACAGCCTTTAACAAGCTCTCAAATTTGATGACAGTTGCTGGTTGCAATTTTGATCTACTTGTCCTCGGCGTTGGTTTATCTGATCAATGCCACGCTCCCTGTCAAACAGATAATAATTGTAAGTTCCCTCTAACATGCTGTGGTCACACCTGTTATCTCAAACCCTTCAAGCCCCACACTGGGTGCCAAAAAGGACTGCTGTTGGCCTGGCAAACCTTCTCTGCAGTTTTTATTGCTGACCATGACATCATATGGTCTGGGGTATTCCTTTGGTCAGTTGGGGTCAGCTGTCCCAGCTGTGTCCCCTCCCAATTTCTTGTGCACCCCCAGCCTGCTCACTGGTGGGGTGGTGTGCGAAGCAGAAAAGGCCCTGATGCTGTGCCAGCACTGCTCAGCAATAGCTAAAACATCCCTGCGTTATAAAATCCAAAACATAGCACCAGACCAGCTACTGTGAAGAAAATTAACTATCACAGTCAAAACCATTACAGAGCCCAAGCCTTTATAAATAAAATAACCCATATTAGACACTAAATTTACAGGTTGCAGAAGTAACAGCAGAAAAGGAAAGCTGGTACAGAATGAGCTATTCAGGAGGTAGAACCCAACAATTATAACCTTAGCATATCTAAAACCAAACCAATATATTAGAGAGTGTGTTCTCTCATATAAATGCATCATGTAGGATTAGCAAAATGTCTGTAGACTTAGAACTGAACTAATCATTAATACTACCCTATGTAAATCTATGGCAATCTTTTGTCAACTACATTGCACTATTCTTCATATGCCAACTTACAGCAAGTAAGCAAAACAGTTACATGTATATTTAGATATACATAAATATACATAGATACTCAGTTATGAATACATAATACATTTATAGGTTGGTTAGCAGATCAACTCCATCAAATTGAGGTCTCTGTGCAAAAAGTGATGTACAACTGTAGGAACCTGTCAGTTCTGCTCCCAGGGCAAATGGGAAGTTAGAAAAAGTGGGGTAATTGCAAGAAGCTGCCATGATGTACACAATTTCTATTCATATATAGATACAAAAAATCTTCCTGAATGGCAAAACAACTTTACAAGATATTTTCTCCTAATAATGAAATTCCTTTTGAGACTGACTGCATTGGTAGGTAACAAAGCATTCCTACACTCATTTCCACAAATGAACAAAAAAGTGAAAGCATATAGAATAAAGGGGGTGAAAGGAGACTGTCTCTTAACACAGAATTATGGGTTCACTGTCTAGAAGTATTTATCACTTTTTTTCCTTTTTTTTTTTTTTTTTTTTTTAAGGAAAAGAATTTTAAACAAACAGGAATTTTGTTTCAGGAACATAATTGGAAATAGCACAGTTACGCAGCATTTCACTGCCAGGATGAGCTGTTTTGGAAAAATCTTTGATAAGTAATGGCAACATATGAGTTTCACGCTACGCTACAGAAAATGACAGTAAAACTTATGTCATAAGAAGATTATTTCTACTGTCACATGATTAAAAGTTTTGAAGACATCCCAATATTAACTGGACTGATGAGTAACAACCTTTACTTACTGTAACATGCTACTTGAGTCAAATCTGATGGATCCAAAACTGATGTCTCAACTCATAACCTAAATTCCCTTTATTGACAAGGAATATGAAATAAACCCTAGAAGCGTCTGCATCCCATCTCATACTTAAACTGCAAAAAGCCACGCTTTTTTGATCAAGCTTTCAACTTTCCCCAGTCTCAGGGACAAATCTAAAATAAAAACCAGAGCACACAGTGAGAAAAGTAACTACGTTTTTCCTTTTAATATAGATGTAGTACAGAATGTTTAATTACAGCAGGACAGTGCTTCCAGTTAAATAAAATTAAAAACCTTTATTTCCCCCAAATATAAAATTACTAAATTAATGTCTTAAAAGAATAAGAATATGGAAAAAGCATTAAATTATACCACCATTTACCACAGTAACCATGATCACCAATTACATAATCCATTGCTTTGGCAAAAAAGTTTTTTTCTTTTAATAACTGCATATAAACCTAACATAGCAAAGACTGTATACATCTTTATATTGCACTTATTTATATACAGGATTAAATGAACTGTAAAGTCTGCATCTACTTGGAATGAGCAAATTTTCACAATAAACTGAAAGCGGAAGGATAAGAGCTGGTATGAATATTAAAAAATGCTTAGAAATGCAATACCTTTATGTACAGACTGTACGGACTGTATTAACAAACAATATGTACATAACAATTTACTACTACTGATATTTTAGTGTTACTCAGTGTTCATTAATACAGACCTTTGGTTGTATTTAGTTGTTTAATAAGATCTAAGCTCACATACCTCCAAAACGCAACAAAGTATAAAATAAAGCACAACAATTTGTCAAATGGTACAAAAACTACTATTGTCAGTTCCATTAAGCCCCAAAAACTAGTGTCTCTGTCTAGCCCCAAAATAGTTCTTGTACTTTGAATCAATCTCTATGTGCCATACACAAAAAGAACACCTGAATGTTACATATCTGTAAAATTACATCCCACAACACCTTTTTTTTTTGTAATGTGCAATTCATTTTAATAATACTTTCTAATGAAAAAGAGAAATTAACTTCAACTTTATGATTTTCCAACACGCACTTCTGCAATGACATTGTGAATACTTTTAAACGTTACCAGCAAGATTAAAAAATATATGCGCGCCTCCCTTACTCTAAAAGACTATTACCAGTAATTGCTATTTGCTAAGTGTGCTCAGACATTCGTATGAGTTACGCAGCTTGCACGTGCCCAACATTTAGCTTCGAAATCATCCTGAGTTTGCACACAATGAAGCAAATCCACATACTTTAAAAAAAAAACGAACATACTTTCCTTTACAAAACAATCATGCAACTGAAGAAGAACTGGGCATCCCATGAACTGTTGTGCTTGTTGGAGTTCCACTTATGGCGTTGAAAATGTGTAGTGAATTAGGCATAACACTGGCCTTTTCTTCAACTGGAGTAATCTTAAAATGGAAAACATGTATTTACCAAAATGTTACAAAATGACACAAGTATTTATAAAACAGCCAACCAATTTCATAATGTGCTGCTTATCGACTCAACTTCCCAGTACTTTCTCAATTGCACAGAACTTCTTTTTGAGGATGGTTACTCTTTTCAGCCATCCCCTGCTAGATTTAGGACGGCAGTAGTCATGTCTCCAAAACCAACAATTTATCCTAATTCAGGTATTACACTGTCCACTCCAGAGGAAGCTTGGACAGCTTCTCTCATTTCTCTTGTTAACTTTCAAAAGGAGTTTCACAATGACAACAGGCTTGCTTTTTGCCCTTTTTAGTTTTCTTTTTTTTTGACTTAGAGGTATGATTTGAGCATTTCTTATCAAAAGCTATCGAAGCACCAAAAAACTTCATTCTTAACAGCTATAAATTTCCTGATGCTAAGATCAGAAATATTGGAAAAAAAGGAATGTTATAAAGTTTATACAAACTAAGAGCAGAAGTAAAGAAAACTCATTACCATCCCATCTGATCATATTGGCAAGCAGCAGAGGAGAAAAAAGAAAAATCTGTTAAGATTCTTTTCTAAATTTTTCATAACAAAATTTTTGCACTTGTTTAAAAACCACACTATTGTAAGACAGCTAATGGTTTCGTCAGTGACATTAGAGCAAACACTGTGAGACGCTCTTTTGCCAAATACAACAATAGGCAGGCACATAAAGGTGACATTTTTAAAGATTTCGTGAAGAGCCTCATGATTCGAAGCCTTTAGGGGAGTGATCAATCTAATTAAAAACCAAACCAAACCAAACCCCAAACCAACCCAACAACATAGCATGTTGTAATTATTTATGGCTAACTACATTTGTATAAAAAGAACACAGTGGGAGACTAATAGTACACATTACTGCAGCCAGTCCTGTACTTTCATATTCTGTTCACACAATCTTATAGTCATCAGTTGTTTGCCCCTCCTCCTCCTTGTTTACTTTTAAACAATGTGATCTACTCCTGAAGTTTCAGACATTACATGTTTTTTCTTATCGTCAGTCTTTGGAAACACACATCTGAGCATTTCTTGAACATCCATATCTTTGTATGCATTGAGTTCAAAGTATTTTTTCTTTATATCTTTTTACTTTTTCCTACACCAGGAGAATATTAATCTTTCATTTATTATTCTTATTAAATTACTGGACCAAAACGCTTTCCTCTCTTTTCTGAAGGGTTCTTCTGTACAGCTGTCTAATTCTCCCATATACTTCATTCATCTTGATCAGCTGTCCAATCAGTTATCCTTTCTAAAACCCTTCACTGCTTTCTGCTTTTCAATACATCACACTGAAATACAGTCAAACTGTCCCATTTTTAATTGACAACCAAGCAATCTCTTTTCCTGTTCCAGGGATCTTTCAAAACTGTTTTCCTCTACATGCATATCTAAAAGACTGGTTTTTTTAAAAAAACGACACAACGATTCTGACAAAATGGTATCACTCCCTACAAACCTTGTTTCACAATATTCTCTGTCATCAGTGGTTAAAAGAATTTGGTTTTGTGGGAAGCTTTTCACTATGAAAGTATAACGAAAGAGTAAGGGAATGAAAATAAAGCCTATGTGCTTGCTGTATTCTTGTACTTCACCATAATTCTATCACAGCACAGAGCTACTCAAAGCACAGCACCTGAGAAAACTACATTAGGAAATACAGGAGAGCAGGAAAGTGTGTGAAGCGAGCATTAAACAACTGACACATTTTTGAACAGAAAAAAAATTGCCCTAAAGGTTTTGGATACCATCTAAACAAGGGTAGAATAAAGGCAAATCTTCCTTAGGTAAGCCTACAGATAAGCTGTTAAACCAGCAAGCTGACTACCTTTTTGAGCAAGTATTTCTTGGATAATAATAAATTTAGAGATGTCAAAAAATAGGAAATGGATAAAGTCATCGTAAACCTAAAGGATGCAATTCCGAAAAAAAAGCTCGAAGCTTAAGAGAGTGTTTAAATGTCAGCTAGACTGAACGACTCAGGTAGGTCTCAAGTTTGATTTTTCCTATACAGTTTGATTTCTGAGTAAAGCCTATAGGTTTTGTATGGACAAGAGAGACTCGGAGCTCCTCTTTGTATCAAGTGGGTACCCAGACTAGGATGCATTGGTTCCTAGGCTAAGAAGAGTTGCTATTATGGTTACATATCTAACAAAGTTGCAAACGTGTATTGGTAAGGTAAAACATTATCAGAAAACACAGGTATTTCTTGTGGGCCAGAAATACAAGTCTTGAGGGTTAAGAACTATAAGTCACTCTATGCCTCTGGGAAAAGATTACAAAACACAGTGGGTGAAAGAAAAGGAACCTGAAGCGATGAATATGATGAATATAAATGTCAAGAAGGCAGAGATCAATCACGAATTTTCAGCCCTTCCTGTCCTCCTTGAAATAATATACTTGCCTCTGAAGTCAGGAGACATTTCTACGATAGATCCCAGATGCAAAGTCCTACATCTCACTCCACAAGAGTTCTAGTTTTCCTTCTCCCATATCTCACAGAATCATAGAATATCAGGGGTTGGAAGGGACCTCAAAAGATCATCTAGTCCAACCCCCCTGCCAGAGCAGGACCACCTAGAGTAGGTCACACAGGAACACCTCCAGGCAAGTTTTGAATGTCTCCAAAGAAGGAGACTCCACAACCTCTCTGGGCAGCCTGTTCCAGTGCTCTGTCACCCTCACAGTGAAAAAGTTTTTCCTTACGTTAATGTGGAACCTCCCATGCTCCAGCTTGCACCTGTTGCCCCTTGTCCTGCCATTGGACATCACCAAGAAGAGCCCAGCTCCATCCTCCTGACGCTCGCCCTTTATGTATTTATAGACATTAATGAGGTCACTTGTCAGTCCCCTCTTCTCCAAGCTAAAGAGACCCAGCTCCCTCAGCCTTTCCTCATAAGGGAGATGTTCCACCTCCTTAATCACCTTTGTGGCTCTGCACTGGACTCTTTCAAGCAGTTCCCTGTCCTTCTTGAACTGAGGGGCCCAGAACTGGACACACTATTCCAGATGTGGTCTCATCAGGGGGAGTAGAGGGGGAGGAGAACCTCTCTCGACCTACTGACCACACCCCTTCTAATACACCCCAGGATGCCATTGGCCTTCTTGGCCACGAGGGCACATTGCTGGCTCATGGTCATCCTGCTGTCCACCAGGACCCCCAGGTCCCTTTCCCCTATGCTACTCTCTAACAGCTCAGTCCCCAACCTGTACTGGTACATGGGGTTGTTCTTTCCCAGATGCAAGACTCTGCACTTGCCCTTGCTGTAGTTCATTAAATTTCCCCCCACCCGGCTCTCCAGCCTGTCCAAATCTCGCTGAATGGCAGCCACTCCTCCCAGTTTTGTGTCATCAGCAAACTTGCTGACAGTGCACTCTGTTCCCTCACCCAGATCATTGGTGAATGTACTGAATAGTACTGGTCCCAGTACCGACCCCTGAGGGACTCCATTGCACACAGGCCTCCAATAGACTCTGTCCCCTTGACCACAACTCTCTTGACTTCTTTCCTTCAACCAATTCACACCTCACCTCACTACCCAATCATCCAGACCACACTTCCTCAGTTTAGCTGCGAGGATGCTGTGGGAGATGGTGTCAAATGCTTTACTGAAATCAAGATAAACCACATCCACTGCACTGCCATCACCTGTCCAGCTGGTTATGTCTTCATAAAAGGCTATCAGATTGGTCAAACATGACTTCCCCTTGGTGAAGCCATGTTGATGCTTCTAATGACCCTCTTGTCCTTGATATGTCTAGAGACAGCACCAAGGATAAGTTGTTCCATCACTTTTCCAGTGATGGAGGTGAGACGGACTGGTCTGTAGCTATTCGGGTCCTCCTTCTTGCCCTTTTTGAAGACTGGAGTGACATTTGCTTTCCTCCAGTCCTCAGGCACCTCTCCTGTTCCCCATGACTTATCTCCAGCTTGTCTGCAGTGGATTCCCCTCAAGAAAAGGGTTGGAATACCTCTTGAAAGGTGTTTAACTCTTTGTTGCATAAGTAAATGCTTATCCCTTCAAAATCCAAAGAAAAAAGGAATAAGCTTGCAAATCAAAACCCTCTACAGTTACCAGGAAGTATAGACTAAATTGAGCTTTTTGGGTCACTGAATAGAGACCCCTGTAACCACGCATATGAAGTATAAATGACATATATTCATGTCATTAAATTTGTTTTCTCTTTATTGTAGTACTCCTCTCCTACAAAAAAACAGGCTGGTGCCCACCAGATTTACTTTCCTAATGAGGAAGACTTGATTCTGAAGGTCAGAAAAGCATATGTAGAAAATTCACAAACAGAAAAAAAATGAAGTTCCACAATTCTGTGATATGCTTCTATTAAAAAAAAAAACAACAAAATCCTTTTGTGCAAAGCATTACATACACTCT
This sequence comes from Leptosomus discolor, assembly GCF_034619465.1. Taxonomy (NCBI): domain Eukaryota; kingdom Metazoa; phylum Chordata; class Aves; order Leptosomiformes; family Leptosomidae; genus Leptosomus; species Leptosomus discolor. Next base: position 59,505,170 of record NC_141391.1, read on the forward strand.
TCCTAGTGAGTTCACATTACAGCTACATCTGAATACTGGTATGTGTAAGTGAATTTCAGTACATACCTGTTCATGCATTATTTCAGAAAGCTCTTTTGCCATTTCTCTGTAGTTGGCCTTCATTTCTTCTTGATATTCCAACTGATCTTCCTTTATTAGTCGCTCGTTTACACCCAGAGCATGCCCACAAGCTTCAACAAATTGCCTGATTTAGATAAAATAATAAAGAAGATCTCAAGCAGGAGTACAAAATCCAAAAGATTAATTAAATATGTCAGCTTAAAGTATGCTTTTGATGCAGCCAGAACACTACAAAAGTTAAAAACGTTTAAAAAAAAATGCTTATTATAGTAGTCTTGAAAAAAAAAAGTAATTTTTTTCCCCCAAAAAAGCATACCTAAAAACTTCCTTTAGTAGCTTTACTTTATTGTCTGGATATCTTTTGGTGTTTGTGTCATCTAAGAAAGCTCTTGCATATGCTAATGGACCAGCATTAACCTGAAAAGAACAAGAATTATAACATAAAGTCAGTTCTCTGACATATTGTCTTAGCAATAACAGGTACTACAGGTGTCTGCCTGATTTGCTTTTCTTAGGAGAACACATTGATTTCAAAGATCTGGACTTAGGAAATAAGGAAACCTGCTGGAGTTGGAACATAAGAGCAGGAGAGGTCTCTACAGCACTCTGCATGAACAAACTACTTTGATTATGTGGCAAAGTAACAGCCGATATTGCCAATTTGTCATCTTTGTTTATTAAATTAGAGTGGGAAAATGAGGAAAATTAGCTAACTCTACTACTGTTTGGTCTGCTTATCTATCAAACACACTCTTCCAAGATGAAAATTCTGCAATAATTAGCAGAAATTTAATTGCGCTGTTATGGCAGCTACGTGAAAAGTGGATTCAATGACTTCTGACTCACCCCTATTATTCTTTTGTATTAACAGTAAGAGCCCCTCCCTTCTGATCCCAAATACTAGCTTGAGAACTGGCTTATTCTGGAACCTTGGCTTGGGATTTTTTTTTCTTTTCTCTTCAACATTTCAGATGACTGTGTTTACTGTTCCTTTGACTTGAATTAGTTAAAAGTAACAGAGCAGTACTTCTGTCATTGCGCTCTTAAGACTCTTACCATATTGATTTGTACATGCTACAGGTGCTTTATGTGCCCTATTTCGGTGAATCTGATGGTTTCTTTATACATTCAGTTCTTGCTTGCCTTAGGTAAAACAAAATGTTGCACAGTGAGATTTTCTACTATTACCCTCCTCCTATATTTTGGCGCTCCTTCTTCATCTCCATAGGGATCTTATCAAAATGCAAAAGCAATAATGACCATGTTAAACCTACTGTGAGCAGACCTACATCTAGGCAAAATATGCTGATTCATCCTCATGTGGGAAGTCACTGTTTTATGGTAGTTTCAGCTTTACACCAAAACCTGGAGGGGCTCAGACCACCATAGATTCCAGAGATGAATCTTAATTCTTTCATGTAACTGCCCACAATCAGTATTTATACGAAGTACTTTTACTGCTTTCCCTATTCTGGAAATAACTGCAAACAGTCAGCATACTTCTAATTTAGGACATTCTTGAACATACAGAATAGAAACTAATGATAAAACGCTACTTACATAATTTTTCAGGGACAGAAGCAAGTGAAATAGCTGAATGGCAAACTATATGGTCTTACCTGAACACTGACACTTCCCTGTAGCTTCAGTTGCAATTTGATCATATCCACTTCAGCTGAAGAGCAGAGCTGCCTGAGTTCTGCAACTTTTTTACTCATTTCATCAATGGCTACTTCAATGGGGTTTAAATCAGTATGGTGCTGGTACATTACTGGAATGCGCTTTTTCACATACGGGAAACAATGTATAGCTATGGACAGAGACAAGTTTAATATAGTTAGAAAAAAGTTTTTCAATGTTTTGATAGAATTTTATGCTAAAATCTCATTTTCATGTAATTAGTTGCCCAATTTAATAACACATTATATAATTAGAAATACTACAAAATATACAGTGAAACAAAATATTGAAAATGTAAATATGCGTAGCTTTGCATGTGTTACAGCAAAGAAAGATCACTGTCATTACTGCTACTAATGATGACCAAGAAATAAACCATTAGAACTTAATTCATATGAGAACTGTAAAAAGAATTGGTTATCATGCACAGATCTCAAAAAGAAGAACCAAAAATAGCAAAGCTGTATTTTCTATTTCCTCACACGTATTAGCTATGGACAACTGACATTATAACGTACACTTTGTTTTACCACTATATTCAGACAGTGATAAGGAACTTTACACTTAACAAAGACAAAACACAAAGTCTAAGAACAAGGAAAGCTAGACTCCAGACCCACAATTCCTGATGCTTGAGGAAAAAATATCAAAAAATTATTTGGGGATTATCCCTTGAAGAAACCAATCTGAAAAACCTAGTTTTGGCTAAAACCATGAAAAGTATTTTGGCTGATAGCTATAAAGGACTGTGAGTGAGTGAAATGGAAAAAACCATACAGAATAGAATTAGACCATTTGAATTAACGCTTCCAGTCAAAGCACAATTTGTTATTTCACAAATTCAGATTTACGCATTATACAGAAACATTGTCAAACACACCATAACTTTCGATTATCTCCCTTAAAAGTATAATAAAAAGTTTTGTATCAGTGAACTAACTATCTTTAAAGTCTGAGCCTATGGGAAGATAGCTGGGCACTCTCTCTCCCTTCTAAAGTTAACAAATGAGAAACTAAAGCGCAGTGATTAATCCAAAGTCACAAGGGAACAGAGGATGGAAACCAAACCAAAACCTGCCCTGCAGGCTCTTTTAGTGCTTTTAGCCAAAAGAACCAACGCTGAATTTCATACATCCAAAGACTGGAAGAATGTCGAAAAATGCCATACCCGAACCAGCAAGCCTAATACCACTGTTCTTCAATGTTTCACTGAAAAGAGAGGTGAAGGGCAAAGGGAGAGATGCAGACTTTCCATTATTAAAAAAAAACCCAAAATGATTTAAAAGTGAAAGGCTGTTAGAACATAGTCAAATATGAAATTTTACATTCTTTTTCTAGGGCTTAGGGCGTTAAGAAATCACACCATGATATACCTATTCTCAAATGGCCATTTATAAGTATGTGCATTTCACATTTTTGAGTATTACTTTCAAGTATGTACTAATTTTAAAAGGTTGTTTTAATCTAACAGTATTTTGGTATACTTCGTAATTCTTGTCACCTCCAACAATCACGTATGGAATCTTTTAAAGGATTTTTTTCTGACAAAATACACAACATGAAGAAAAACTAGTATATGAAGAACTATGTATTAAAAAACCCCCAACAAACAAAATAAAAGAACAGTTTTCTTTTAATAGGAAATTTCCATTCAATCAGTACCTGTCAAAATAGTCCGTCGCTTACACTGTTCTTCTACTCCTCCTTGTCTTTTACCAGCTTGAGTAAAAGGCATCTCAAACATAAAGCGTCGAATGTTATGAGTCCTTTCAAAATCTGTTTTTCTTTCTTGCAACTCTTTTTCTTCAAAGTATGGAACTACATGTGTAACTTGAATATATGCATATTTTGAATCTAAATCCTTAGGATTTACCTTAAAAAAATTACAAAAAAAAATCACATAGCTAGATTGTGAAAAAAGCGGATTCAATTGTAGTGACACAACTTTCAGAAATTAAATTTGGTCTCCTAACCTTTACGTTTCTGAAAACACAGGAAATGTTAATGCTCTCACAGGGCTTCTCTGCGTTCAGTTTCTAACTATTAGGAACACAACACAGCTAGATGCATTACAACATGTTGTGGGGTTGGGTTTTTGTTTTGTTTTGTTTTAATACTCATTATTGATAATTGCTGTATGCAGAACTGCAAACAAAAACAGTTATACCCATGATTAACAATGGAAGGCACAGATACAGAAAACCCAGAAACAAATACTTGTACTCCGTGACAGCTGACAGAACAGTAGATTTGAGGTCAAAAATTAATAGTGATTTTAAAAAGTTAATAATTAAAAATAACCTCCTACATCATAAACAGTTCAGACATCACCTTCATAAGACACTACTCCTAACCTGTCTGTCTCAACTCTGACACCCTATGAGGGTCCCAATGAATATACCGGTGGGAGCAGCGCAAATTGAAGCTTCACTATTCAGTTCATTTTGTTTCTAGAACTGAATGAGTAAGAGCCTCATGAACTGGCAGATCTTTAATTTGGTAAAGGCAGCAACTAATCTCCAGTACCAATTGATAAGGCCTCCTAAGTCTTTGCCCAACAGGGTCCCTAAACAGGCCAAGGATTTTTTTTTTTTTTTTTTGTAAATTCCCCCAACTGCGGGATAAGGAGAGTGCCATAAACCTCTGCATCTTTCTAAAAGTTGTTGCCTACCATTTTAGTCCCATGTCAAATATTCACATTATCTTTGCCTGTCTCTGAGCCATTTCACCTCTATAAACTAAGTGGGAAAACCAACAATGCAAATACACACATGAAATCACCAGGTAAGTCCTGGAGCAAACTGGGAACAGAGCTAAGGTGTCCCTGCTGTTATCCATTTTTATTGGAACATGCTGCTTGATTGTTTTTTGGGTTTTTTTTTTTTTTAAAATTTTTTAAATCTGGTATTTTTTTAAGATTACTGGACTGGAACTGAAGTGGTAATTTATGTACTCATTCTGATACATCTATTAGAAACTGTTCCCTACAAATGCTGACAAACACATGTATTATACTTAATTGTAAAGAATTCAGGAGAGTACACTGGAAGAGCTGTGAAAAACTGAGGTTACAATATAAATCTCTTGCCTTCCATGGCATGAAATCTAGCCCTTGCATAAGCCCTCTTCTCCTTGTAAAGTTCCCATATTGAAAAGCCCACCATTGCTGCACTTTCAGGCTGAGAAGCACAGAACTTTATGACCTTACTGGCAGAATCAAGGAACAGAAAAGACAGGAAATTATAAGAGAAAATCACCATAAAGTTTGAAGCCAAACAGAAGTTAAAAATTGGCTGAGGAAGGAACGAAAGGAATGCAGAGAGGCAGCTTGTGCAGTATGTGTTCTTCTCAGCATATGGGATACTGTAGCCCTTTTCAGTTCACCAGTTGTGGAGCCTTCAATTACAAAGGAAAGCATTTCCTATGACAAGTCTAGATTTAACCAGATGACTCTGTGTGAGTGTATTTTTCCTACAGTTTAAGCATTTATAAAATTGAACAGGCTCAGAGACACAGGCAAAGGATAACAAGAACAACTAATACAGAATTAAAATGTTATTTACATATGGTACTTTTCTCAGAAGAGGTGTCTGTTTCTTACTTCAGAAGTTTGGACTCTGCTCTCAAGGTGCAGAAAAGGGAAAAACTTCCAAAGAATGTGCATGAACCGGCAAGAAATACAGCTGAAGTTAACACAGAATATGACCATAACATATATTTGTTCTAAGATACAATTATTATTTTGAGAGGTAACACTATGGAAATGAAGCTTTTTCATTGTTCTTAAATGTAAACTTAATAGGAGATGCTCTTCAGCCAATAGAGTTTTTAGACACATATATTTGTGTGCCAAATGAGTAACAGACAGCGACCCCACAGTATTTCAAGTGGATTAGTGGAAGTAATACATTAGAATTTTTTAAGAGAGAATAAAGATCATACTTTGCCAGAATCCTGAATCATTTTGACATTTTCAGATCCAAATTTGTCAGAGTAGAGTTTTTGGAGTCTTTGGGAAATTTCTGAGAGAGGCGTGAGTTTAGGCTCTTTATAGATATATTCCTTTCCATCTTCATCCTCAAAGAATCCCTGTAAAAAACGAAGTAGTCAAAATCTTGGGAAAAAAATCACATAGGGCAATGATTAAGATGAATATAATGTGCGTGGTTCAAAGCAAATATAAACATTTAACATCAGGATTCAAGCAAACATAAATAAAGAGAAATTAAAATCTGAAGTAAAAAAGGCTTTCTAAGATAATAAAAATAACAGAAAAATGTAATTATCTACTACGGAATGAATGAAAGATAATGGAAACACACAGTTAAAATTTTAAAGGTTTGTTGTAATTTTATGGTGCACCAAGCCTTTGAGATAACTTTTCTTCACTTTTATTTAAAAGTGAACTTTCAGCACTGTTTCACTTGCCAAAACAGAAATCTTGTTGCCCAACAGGACTACCTGATTCACAAGTGAGTATTTTGTCAATGGTTTACATAAAAATAATCTGAAAAAAATCTTTATGTAGTAATTACAGAAAATGAAATTCAATTTATGTAAAAATCTTAATTTTACGTTGTACTATATTGTTATATACTACTTAATTTTTATTACATAAAACCTTAAAACCATAACTAAATGCAATATAGAGTACCTGGAAAGTGAAACAGGTCATTGGTTTAAAACAACAAGCCATGTCTGAGTTCATGTTTGAAATCAGAAAATAAATATTTTTGTCATAAACAAAACAGACAAAATAGAAAAGCACAACATATCATGTTTAAACACAGGCTAGATCGACAAAAATACCCACATCAAACTAAGGTGAAATGCAGTAGTTTTTACTGCATTGCTTGCTTTGTAAGCAGTTACTGTAATTACCTCAACATCTGTTTCACTGTCTGTAAACTGGTATTGCTATAAAGTTGTAAAAGACAACAGAATACAGGTAAAGTTACACTGCTCAGAGTATTTTACAATTCTGCATGCTCAGCTGAACAATTAGCAACTGGGCTACGCATGTAGAAAGTGTATTACTTGATACTGCATGATACCATACCAATACATAGGCATTCTAGACATACACTAGAGGATGTGAAGCTGTCCAATACACAGCCAGAACTTTTGTTTGGAGCATGCAATACTGATGCACAGAAAAGAGTGATTTGTTCTCTAAATGGAACTTAATGTTATTTTTTGAATTGCAATGGCTATTAACGCATACCAATCTAAGAAGCAGCCTTGCAAACCACACCGTAGCACTACAGACATTAAGTCAATACATTGCTAAGAACTGATGTTATAGAAAACTTACCGCTGCCTTAAGGTAGTAAATAAAAGAAGAAAAAGAAAAAAAAAAAAAGAAAAAAATTCACTGAGGAAAATAAGGAAGAATTGTATCAGAATTGATAGATGTTTTAAATTAAATCATTGATGGCGGTTAATAATTTCTTACAGATCACATTTCTTGTACTTTTCATGTCATGGTATCTTGAAATAGCATACCTTGTAAAATAAATTCATTTTTTTCTTACTGCATAGAGCAGACAAATGAAAGTTAAATAATACTCACTTGTCCAAAGAACGCTACCCTGAAATAAGTTCCCAGTAGTCTCTTGCCTGTATGCATAACTTCTGTTACTTTACTGTACGCTCGATGAAGAGTGTCATATAAATGAGCAAGCCTCTAAAAATAAAACATTATAATCATGGAGTAAAAGAATAATGTAGAACTTTCCTATCTTAAACAACAATAAATGATGTCCTAGTAGTTAATAACAACTAAACCCACTGTTTTATTGAGCAGTAGCAATAGGTTTAGCACTTGTATCAGAATGACAATATGTAAGATTAATATTTAATTATATTTATATTTATTTAAAGAAAACCATTTTTAATTATTTAAAATTAAAACAAAAATTTCAACACACTTGTATTTCAGTTACAATTTTAATAATCTTTGATCTGTGATGTCCAATGTGTCATGCAGTTAGACTAGAAAATTTATGGGTTTTCTTGCTCAAATTTACTTATGATGAATTTAGTACCTCAAAATCTCTCCGTTTTTCATAAATTGGAATTATAAGTTTATATATGTCAGCAATGAGTTCATAGCGTTCTGCCTTCCAGAGTCCATCAGCACACTGCTCCAACAATTCCATCAGCACATCCTAGATTTGGATACACATTTGAAAAAGTAAAACAACTCAGGACTCGTGAAAAGCAAAGTAAAAAATAAATAAATAAACCCCCCAAAGTTCTTCCCAAGGAAAAGGGAGATCTTGCCTCAAAATAAAATTAGCTACACATAGTATTTTAAATTATTGTGGCAATCAAAAATTGCTGAAAGGAAACAAAACAAAACAGAATGGGCTGAGTGTACACATGTACCCTTTGTATTTATCAGCATTTTCCTTTTAGATACTCCTGACCTCTTAAGTCTACAAATAACACCTGTGTGAGGACCCACTCTTTATTAGTCTGACCTTGAGACCCTTGTCTTACCTTGCAACATGGCTTTTTTTTTTCCCCAAGTGTTGTTTCTTTGTGGTTTTTTTTTGGTTTTTCACGAAGAACTAAGATAACATTATTACTTTGCTCTAGTTTTCATGAATTTAAAAATACTTGTTTAACTCCATCAATTCAGTTATAACAAACAATTTTACAGATATTACGGAACAGCTTATAGCTCCTGTGACAAACCTGTCATATACTTGGTCACGGCTTGAGTGTGATGGAATCACTGTGAAGAAGCCCATTCCCATCCACATACCCTAATTCATCTCAGTCCTCTTAAAACGTGTCTTGAGCTCCAAGACCTTCCAAGAAAATCCAAGTCTGAGACTGAGTGGTGTCAGAAGACATGACATTTCTACTTCTCGGGACCTTCCGGTACCAGTTTTGCATCACAGTGGCAAAGCCAGAAGCTGGAAATAACTCCTTTTACCTTTAGAAGGGATCCAGTGCTACTCTGTTTCCCTCCTCCCTTTGGTAGAGGACTAAGACAGCATAAAGACATCACTAAGAAAAGCCAACTTTAATACTGAGAGCAAAAAGCCACTGAAAAATTCTACCCTTATCTGTGTGCCGCAATGATGCCTAAAACATCTCCTCCTCTCCCCCAATCATTATGGGGCTGTATAGACTCCCCAATATTTCCATCCTCAGCAACCAGCTGGTGAGAACAGAAAGACCAGTGTCACTGCTGGCCCACAATCGCTGTCCACCACCACTGTTTTACGCAAAGAGTCTTAACACGACACCAGAGGGCATCCAAATGCAGCAAAGAAGTGTAATAGTGTTTGCACACAGGAAAAAAATAGAAAGAGCAAAAGCTTCATGTGCGAAAGCTGATAGGAAGGAGGAAAAGACCACAACATTTCCAGGCCACCTGTCTCAGTGCTTATCCACCCCCATGGGAAGAGGGTTTTTTCCCCATATATCCAATCTGAGTCCTCCATATAGCCTGTGAGAACTGCCTCTTACTCTTTTATTGTGCACCTTGAGTCTGGCTCTTCCCCTAACCGCCTTAGTATCTGGACTTTTTCAGGTTTGTTGCTCTCTCTTGACTTCAGGAGGTAGCACCAGGCACAAGATTACTGATGAGGTGCTACAAATGCCAAGAAGGAAGGGGAAAATCCACTTCCCTCCACTGCTTGACTCTGCTCTTTCCAATACAAACCAGCATGCAGTCGGCCTTTGTTGCCACAAGGCTACACTGCTGATTCCCATTCAAACTCTTGTCCACTAGAACTCCCAGGTCTTTCTGGAGGGCTCTGCCCAGCCAGTGCATCCCCAGTCCGTACTGAGACACTGGGTGATTTTTTTCGCAGATGCAAGGCTTTGCACTTGTCTTTGTAGAACTTTGAGAGGCTTCCATGTTCCTTCAGTCTAAGGTCCCTCTAACGGCAGCCCTGCCCCCTGGGCATGTCACTTTTCCCCCATTTAGTTTCATCCACAAACGTGACGACACACCGTAGCCCATAACCTAGATTGCTAATAAAGATGTTAAACAATATCAGCCTGAGTATCCCTGAAAAATAGCAGCTTTCACCACCATACTTAAAGTATCTTGCATGTTTGGGTAAGCATCTATTTCTGTTTTTCATAAAGTGCTTTAATATATTGAATTACAGTGCATGTTGATCACTTACAAGAGCTATAATACCATCTGAGCTGTGAAGCTCTTCCATTATCTAATCTGCAAGTTAGAATAACTCCTCCCATGGAAAGTCATGTCTAACAAGAGACCAGAAAAAAACCAAATAGGAAGGTAGAGATTGACTTAATATCTGTGGTGGAGCTGTATTCTGGCAGCGTTTATTTTGGAAAAAAACCCAGAAAATCTTAATGAAATTGTTTCCAATCTTAATCTGCATGGAATCTGGCACCTGCCACAGGCTGGTTAGCCACAGCTCAGATCTCTCACAGATGGACTGCTAACAGCAAAGTCTAGCATGGAAAGGACAGCAGGTTCCAGGCTTTTACGTTCCTATTTCTGACACCCAGAAGATTTTTAGTTCTGCAAGGAGAATCTGATTTACGCTGCTGAATAGGCTGTCTAGGTTTTATGAAACTGTTTTAATGAAATGCAAACAGTACCTTTGTTGAAAACCAAAAGTTTATTTTTACAACTGGCTAGTTTAGGAAATGAGTCAGGGTAACCCTGGCCTGGGAGAGAACTCTTTTAAAATGAGAACTGAGAATTTTAAAAGTTTCATTTTTTTAAATCAGAAACCACATAAAGTCTTAAGGGAAGACTTTATATAAACTGAAGAATATGAAAGATGTTTTGCCTCTTTTAGAAACATACAGGTATCCTCCCTGACCCCCCATACTTCTAATTACTCTTTTAGAGATTTAACTCTAATATAACTAGCATCCAGGGAAATCCCAAGTTTTAAGAAAGAAATTCCACATGACTCTTGTTACCACATATAGGAAGAATTCTCATCAAAGCATAATTTTGCTCAGGACCAGTAAAGTACAGCTTGAAAAATATATTTTTGCTTTCTGATGTCTGTACTAAATTTATCTGTCATATGACTTTCTTTTTTCTTAGACTAATAGAGTTTTGCTTACATAAGAAGATACTGAGGAAATATTCCACATATGAATACGTTCCTATTCATGAAGGAACTAGACTACCCGTTTTGAAATACTTCTGTAAAATACTAGTCATCTTAATTTATCATGATTTTTAGTCTACTAAACTCCAAACAGCTCTTCCCTATTATTACTTCTCCCAGAGTGAAGTATAAGAACTTCTCCGAAAAATAGTAACTTTAAAAATATTTAATCAGCTAGAGTAGTACATGGTTAAGTTTAAAAAGGGTTGCATGCAGGGAAAAATGAAATTTGGCAAGGTTTGATCCTTTCGCAAGCTCCACGGGCTTATAACTTTGCTCTTGGCTTACTTCCGTTCCATGGAAATACTGAGAGATGGAAAGAAATTTGCGTAGGGTTCAATGACCCAGAAAAAGCAGTATATCCTTTTTTGCAGGGACTGACTAATGAGGAAAAGAATAAAGACATTCCAATTTCAAAAAATACAAAAGAATTCAGCTCTGACAAATGGTTTGTCAGGTATACACTGAGAAGAATTTCTAACAAAAGTTTCCATCAGCAGCAGTCACTAGAAAGCCAACTCCTGGCTCACTTAGAGCAGCTTACACTTCGCTTTGAGTAACATGCTGAATTCCATGCAGGATCAGGAGAATCAGTGATCTAAAGAATATAGCACATAAAGTCAAAAAAAGCATTCTGCTATTGGGCGTCTTTGGAAAGAAAAAGCACTATATTTCTCATTTCAAGTAATTCTAACTCCTGCCTTCCCAGAAAAAGGCAAGTCAAGAATTTTTGTCTTGAAACTATAGAGCAAAGCAGTACCCGAATTTAGGAGTAAAACTCAGGCTTAAAGTTTTTCATCTGTTCCTCCTAAGTCTGTTAGTACAGTCATAATTTGCACAGTCAAATAGCTCTGTCACACACCTTACCGTGTACAAACTAAAACATAAAAGAAAAATTTTTTCTTGTTGGACAACTATGCTTACACACCAGGGATTTTTCTAACACAGCTACTGCAAGTTGTGGTCTGTCCCTCCCTCCCCCACCTATACTGGCAAATACACAGTGCAGACGTAGCTCTTCATGAGCAAGATTATTCATAATCTTTTCATATAGGCTTCTTAACAGTAAAATGTACTGTACAGCCAGCATAGACGGATCAGCGAAGACACAAGGAGTGAAAAGCCAGAAACAAAAAAACCCCATTGACGTAAGTCTGGTGTCAGTAAAACCACTTTCATTGTTATGGCATATTTGCTTAGGGAAACTGTAAACCAGGAAAACCCAGTGAGCACATTTTCGTGATTGCTCGTGTAGTAACAACCTAAATCAAAGTCAGTTTCAAAAACCACAAATCTTGTTACCTGTAATAAATAAGCCACATCAGTGTTCATCCTGTCAACTAGCTTAAAAACCCATTTTGCCTACTTTTTATTCCAATAGTAGTGTTGAGTTGATGTGCTAGTGCTTTATTTAAAATATATATGTATATAGTAAATTCTCTGAAGCTAGGACAGCTCACAGAAAATTTTTATTTCCGTTTTAAGACAAGAATAGCAGCTAAGAAAACAATTATAATATCCATCATATTAGTCAGCCTGAAACACAAAACTTGGGAAAGCAAACAGCACTTCAGTGTGCCTCAGTTTCAACACTCTTATGTTTACTTACTTCATTGAAGTGAACATCTTGCATTCCAACATCCTCCATCATTGAAGCCTCTTCATCTATATTAGGTGTGATTACTCTGAAAGCAATACAGCCTTGCCTAAACATCCCTGTCATTGAAAAAGAAAACCAGACAAATTTACTTTTCTCTGCCAAGATAACATTAGGCCATTCTGTGACGCTGGATAAGGCAGAAACCATATTTAAATATACTTACCACCAAACTGATAAATAAATAAAAAAAATCCAGCCTCCTACTGCATGATTAAAATACTAAACCTTACATTACTGTGTAAGTACAAATACATTTTAAAAAACCCACAAACGTTAATACCTGGACTCTTACTTATCAAAATAAGTAGTGTCTGAATCTTCCTATTTTATCTTAAACCTGTGTCTAATCTACCCTACCCTAAGTCTAAAGTAATCAAGGTAACTTTTACAGTATTTAATTAAGATGGCATGAAGTCATGCTGGAACTGTGTACACAAATACATCCCAGCATATCAGTCTGAAAAATATGAATGGACTAACACCAACCACACAAAACGATCAAGGGATGGCAAATGAGGTTATTGAGCTGTACATACAGAAAGTGAGCCGACAAGCAAGACAAAACCCCAGCAATCTAACTTCCTTTACTGAAATAAGTATTTGGCAAAGATGGGTTTTAGAATGTTCTAACATGAAACCTACCTCTTTCACCTGTTCTTTTTAGTTCTTTTTTATTATATCAGATTGCTGAATTAAGAAATCAGGATTTTTGGCCAAAAACTGCATTAATTAAAGCCTCAAGAACAACCACTAAATACTACAGAAGCACAAGGACTTGCAAGTATTTATTTCACAGCTCATTCCTACAAAGACACTTTTTGCTCAGCTGGGCTTCTGATCACCATAGGTTTATAGAATGATTGCCTCAAATGCATGGTTTTGTTTCGCTCCCAGAAATACCTCAGGCAGAAGTTCGACCCTCTGTATTGCCGAGAAGAAATAACTTTTATATGACAGTAGACAAAAATCGCAGATCACCCAAAGGAATCACAAATTAATACAGATTATCATTAGTTAACAGTTAGTTTTTATCAGGCTTCCAAGAGGACACAGTAACTTTGACAAGCAACTTAGTTTCAGATTTGGTCTCAGAGAAGCCTCTGAAATCACTGGGGCAGAGGGGACAGCCTAGACACTACACAAGTATCTGGCAAACGGCACAAAAAGAACAGAGAAAATGCATCTTGTAGACCCAGGACTTTGCTTCATTTTGAACTGTCATGCAAAGGCACAGCTAAAAAGCTGCGAACATGAATTTGCCTACAAAAAACATACACTGGCTCAACATCATAATCAGTCTTAACAGATTTCTGAATTTTTCTTCTAGAGATCTATTTTCCTTAATAAAAGCCATATAATATTTTATTTTCTCAAATACCTGAGAACTCTTCTGATCCTATAGATGAAAGACAGTTTTCTACCCTATCTCAAGGGTCATCAGAAACCCACTTTTACAGACAGCTGCTAGCACAGAACACCAAGACAGGTGAAGCATTCTGAGCACTATTATCACTGGCTCAGCATCGAAGATTTGTACGCATTTCTTTTGACTTCTCTGGCAATGATGAGTTTCCCCATATGCAGTGAGAGACTACTTGTTGAACATAAATATCCACTTACAAGTTTGCTTTAGAAAGGGTCTGACTTCAGCTATTAGCAGCTGTGGTGTACAATTAAAATTTTTACTTTCCTAAAAATTTTACTATACCTTAATCTGAAATGCTGCCCCTTAGATATGCAGATGTACTCTTAAATACGTGAGTATGCTATCTGGTTAGGTTAGAATTTTTTCCTTGGTGAACACTGAAATGCCTACAGTTTCCTCAGGGAAATGATTGCTTTTCCTAAACTATCATGAAAAAATATCAACATTAAAGTAAGATTTCAAAATCATACCTTTTCGTGTGAGATATTCTGCAACCAGTGCTGCTACATGGACATAGCACATTGCCGCCTAAAACAGAAACAGTAACAGCCTTATGAATCACTATGATAACGGAACTACTAAACCCAAGGTACATAAGAGCCCTAGCCTGAGATAACTTCTTTGGTTTTTCTTTTTGCTGCTTTGCAGAAGATGTCCTATGACTGGCGTAAAAATTCTCCACCTCATTTATGCAAAACAGTAACTGTGCAAGAGCATTTACTCCTTCGTTCCCAGAGCACTGAGTAGCATGGACAGCAGTATAAAAGTGACCAAGTGACCAAATTACAAGGCAGGAGCACCACGCTATGATAAAAACAGGCAAATTTCTTTTGGGGATGTATTTTAAGTGTTATGTGAAACAAAAGAGCTATTAATTATTCTACTCAATATTTGATGGTTCTTCTGCTAAACTGTTTTGTCTGCCTTTTGGCTCCAGACCAAGAAAAATGTAGAAAAAATTGGTGACAGACCATTTGAAAGCAGCAAAAGAAAAAGAGATCTGACCTATGGACGGAATTTGGTTGGTGCAGTCTGGAAAACAGAAGAAAAAGAACAGGGACAGAGTAGTCTTCAAATATATGAGATGTCTTATAAAGTTGACACTGATCACTTTTCTCCACAGAAAGGACAAAAAAAAAGATTCAAGATTCTTCTTTTACTAAAAAGGTTTAGGTTTACAGCAAAAGTGTTATTCTAACTGTAATTCTCAATTGAAGAGTTTCCAAATGGAGGCTGCAGAATCTCAAACATTGGAGGTGAAGGAAAAAGTTAAATATCTCTCAGAAATTCTAACTTATACCTTGTATGGGGTTGGGCTTGGGGATTTATAGAGGTACTCATCTAGTTGTATGGTCAAAGATTCTAAGTTTTTAATAAAAAAAAATGAAAAACAGACCTGAAAAGGACTAAAAAAGCTTGTCTTCTAAGAGAGCTGAAGTTGTTTGCTTCAAAATACAAGCTAATAATGGAGTATTATATATGCCTTCTGTGTTGCTATCATATAGAAGAAAAGGAGTCTAGTACTAAGGCATGAGTAAATAAGACAGCAGCCACTGTTTCTTGGAGATATTTACTTACTTTCATGATACTAAGTTTAACAGACATGTTTATGAAATTCAATGATGTCATCTGTGTGATCTACTCTAGGTGGTCCTACTCTGGCAGGGGGGTTGGACTAGATGATCTTTCAAGGTCCCTTCCAATGCCTAACATTCTCTGATGTCATACAACATGATTTACTTTCAGATGGAACAAACTTCCAGAAAGAGAAAAAATTCATTCTGTAGGCTGATAAAATACTTACATCAAGACATATAAAAATCCCCACTCCAAACTCTCCTTTTTGCTAGAGCTGAATATTGTAACAGCACAGTGAAATCAGACAGCTTTCTTTTTTCAAACAAAAAAATTGTGATTTGTCAATTTGAAGAACATTAGGAGTTTTTTTATAAGCAGTCTGGAATAGAATCAAGCTAATTCTGTAAAGGCAACTGAAGTGAATTCAAGGAGTGGCTTTAAGTGTTTTAGCAACTGATAACAATGATATCTTTAAGTAGGTGGTCTGTGTCATCCATGGTTTGCATTGAGCATTCCTGGCTTAGTAGTGTGTCAGCTACACTAGTTAAACATATACCTTACATTAGTCATCAGAAATGACTTGCAGATGTACTTGGAAAGGACAAAAAGTTATCAACTATTGAAACTAATCTATTAACAATTCAATATTTATTAAAAATGCTTATTATATTACACACTAACAACTACATATAGTACACTGAATTTCAAGCTTAAGCTTACTATGAAACTAAAACTAGCTTGACTTTTTTCTCTTACCTCTGAAAGATCTCCATTTTTAACATGGATCCTTGCCATGCTGTCTAACCACGTCTTCCTTAATTCAGGTGTACTAGCGTAAGACTTCGCCAAACTGTACTGGAGGTCTACAAGCATTTCTGGATCATTCTCATGCTCCTTCATCTGAGCTGTAGCCATCAGTACTGTACGAATTCGTTTTGTTAAATCCTTAACATCAGAAGGGAACGTAGTGTGCTAAAACACAGAAAAGTTAGGTTAACTACAACCTTTTCCTATTCTTTGCATAATAAAAAGTTGAAACATAACTGCAAAAGATGCTATGAAAGAGTTTTCAAGCATCCTTCTACAGTATGGAAAGAAGAATAAAAACAGACCTTTATAATTCTGTCATTATTGGCACAATTATTGATGATGGAAAGAGACTGCTGAAATCTAGTTCCTCCAATTCCAACAACATCAGCAATTAACTGGCTCACTGAAATAATAACCTTGACAGAAACAAATGTCTTGTTAATGCATATTTCATGAAATACCCTTGAGATGTACCTATGAAGCAATTACAAATGAAGATTTGTTCTTTTTAATTGAAAGATTATTCCCTTAAGTAAAATTATATTTGATTTCTTTCAAAGTTGTTTGTACAGTAACATACGCAAGAAAAAACAGGCTTGTGTAAATTTAATGCATACACATCCTCTGCTCTCAAGACTGACTGCTAGGTGAACTAGCCAGAGGTCATAAAACTACTAAACTATTGTT